>NC_064629.1:17770933-18397650 GCF_023864275.1 Schistocerca cancellata
GCAGCCAAAACCTCTCAGACAAACAGAAGCTAAACGATGTCAAAGTTAGCGTAAGGAGGGCTATGCGTGAAGCGTTCAGTGAATTCGAAAGTAAAATACTAGGTACCGACTTGACAGAAAATCCTAGGAAGTTCTGGTCTTACGTTAAATCAGTAAGTGGCTCGAAACATCATGTCCAGACACTCCGGGATGATGATGGCATTGAAACAGAGGATGACAAGCGTAAAACTGAAATACTAAACACCTTTTTCCAAAGCTGTTTCACAGAGGAAGACCGCACTGCAGTTCCTTCTCTAAATCCTCGCACCAACGAAAAAATGGCTGACATTGAAATAAGTGTCCAAGGAATAGAAAAGCAACTGGAATCACTCAACAGAGGAAAGTCCACTGGACCTGACGGGATACCAATTCGATTCTACACAGAGTACGCGAAAGAACTTGCCCCCCTTCTAACAGCCGTGTACCGCAAGTCTCTAGAGGAACAGAAGGTTCCAAATGATTGGAAAAGAGCACAGGTAGTCCCAGTCTTCAAGAAGGGTCGTCGAGCAGATGCGCAAAACTATAGACCTATCTCTCTGACGTCGATCTGTTGTAGAATTTTAGAACATGTCTTTTGCTCGAGTATCATGTCGTTTTTGGAAACTCAGAATCTACTATGTAGGAATCAACATGGATTCCGGAAACAGCGATCGTGTGAAACCCAACTCGCTTTATTTGTTCATGAGACCCAGAAAATATTAGATACAGGCTCCCAGGTAGATGCCATTTTCCTTGACTTCCGGAAGGCGTTCGATACAGTTCCGCACTGTCGCCTGATAAACAAAGTAAGAGCCTACGGAATATCAGACCAGCTGTGTGGCTGGATTGAAGAGTTTTTAGCAAACAGAACACAGCATGTTGTTCTCAATGGAGAGACATCTACAGACGTTAAAGTAACCTCTGGGGTGCCACAGGGGAGTGTTATGGGACCATTGCTTTTCACAATATATATAAATGACCTAGTAGATAGTGTCGGAAGTTCCATGCGGCTTTTCGCGGATGATGCTGTAGTATACAGAGAAGTTGCAGCATTAGAAAATTGTAGCGAAATGCAGGAAGATCTGCAGCTGATAGGCACTTGGTGCAGGGAGTGGCAACTGACCCTTAACATAGACAAATGTAATGTATTGCGAATACATAGAAAGAAGGATCCTTTATTGTATGATTATATGATAGCGGAACAAACACTGGTAGCAGTTACTTCTGTAAAATATCTGGGAGTATGCGTGCGGAACGATTTGAAGTGGAATGATCATATAAAATTAATTGTTGGTAAGGCGGGTACCAGGTTGAGATTCATTGGGAGAGTCCTTAGAAAATGTAGTCCATCAACAAAGGAGGTGACTTACAAAACACTCGTTCGACCTATACTTGAGTATTGCTCATCAGTGTGGGATCCGTACCAGATCGGGTTGACGGAGGAGATAGAGAAGATCCAAAGAAGAGCGGCGCGTTTCGTCACAGGGTTATTTGGTAACCGTGATAGCGTTACGGAGATGTTTAACAAACTCAAGTGGCAGACCCTGCAAGAGAGGCGCTCTGCATCGCGGTGTAGCTTGCTCGCCAGGTTTCGAGAGGGTGCGTTTCTGGATGAGGTATCGAATATATTGCTTCCCCCTACTTATACCTCCCGAGGAGATCACGAATGTAAAATTAGAGAGATTAGAGCGCGCACAGAGGCTTTCAGACAGTCGTTCTTCCCGCGAACCATACGCGACTGGAACAGGAAAGGGAGATAATGACAGTGGCACGTAAAGTGCCCTCCGCCACACACCGTTGGGTGGCTTGCGGAGTATAAATGTAGATGTAGATGTAATGATAGGAAGGATTTGGAGGATGAAATCCTCAGCATTGACGAAGAAATAACTTCTGCTAACAGTCCGCCAATAGTACAAGCTGCTACCAAGAGGCACCGTGGAGGAGGGGCAGATGATTACCTGAAACTAATTAAAGTCCACGAGGATTACACTGAATATGAAGTCACAGTAGATGTAAATAAAGCTGATGATGAGGCCGTTTTGCCAAAAGAGGAGATTGAATTAAAATCTAAGCCTGACGACAATACCGAGGAAGAACTTAGTGCCTGTCTCAGAAAAGCTTTTATGTTAGAACCTGATAGCGATTCGGAATGGTCGGATTCCGACGATAGTTCAGATGATGAAAGATACGCTAATACAGACAAAATTGAATATACTAACTTTCCCTATTGTGCAAAAGTAGCGTACTTAAGCGAATCTGATGTGGAGGAAGAGAGTAGTGATGACTCTAGTGAAAATGTATTTTTAGGTGTAAAATAAAGTGAATATACTTTTACTGAAAGAGGGTATGAGAAAATCAGTGAAATCAAAGGGGATGCAGTTAAGTACGATATTGTACCTAACGATGACGAGATCAAAACAAAATCCAGATGTTGAGACCGAACAAAGAAAGAAAGAGCCGCCTGACGACTCAGTGTTTATTTTGCGAAGAGTTCAAGTGAGCAAAGACTTTGAACTCCAGAGGCCTAAGAAGCCACCAGACTTAAGTGACTGTTTATGAACTATAAAAGACTGCCTTGTTAATAAAGAGACTAGAGGGCAGGATGCTGTATTTGTATATATTATTAATATTATGCATGACTTTATTGTTACTGTAGCTCAGTGTTATCTGAAATGGAAATTTTGTTTTCTTTTAAATTAGAGCCTGGGGCAGATCCATATCAGATTTTGAGAATGTCATGAACACATTACATCATGAAACTACAGGATTCCCACCGGAAGAAATTTTGCTAGGCAGAAGTAGTAAAAGTTTAATGGAAGAAAAATTAGAGTTTCCACCTTGTACAAGTTTGGGATTGAATCAAAAGAAAGAATTGGTAATGAAAAGGGCAAAGCAAAAGGCTGAATCTAGATCTAGAAGACACGATGAAAATCTAAAAGTTTCAAAATTTAAAATTGGAGATTATGTTCTTTTAAAAACCCACGAAAAATCTAGTGAACTAAACCATGAAATTTCAAAATTTAAATACATCTATAATGGACCATATATAATACAGAATATTCCACACGAAAATGCTTACTACCTAATATACCCAAAATCCAAAAGACCTTTAGGTGTAAGAAATATTGTGGACCTGAAACTGTATGTTCCCAGGAACGAGTAATTGTGCTGTATCTTATGCTGCACCCAAGTTATTTGAAATGTAACTAATCTTTGTAAATGTTTGTATACCATTGAAAGTTTGCTAATGTAGTTATGTGAGTTTCAGATTACCAATTGTACTGTAACTGTAAAAAAGTATGGAGAAAAGGACTGAAAAGGAAGGATAAATGCTATCAGCCAGATAAAAGATGGAATTGTCAAAAATGAAAATGGGCAGTGTATGAACCATAATATGAAGGACTGCCAAATACCAATGAGGGCAGATAAATAGTCGATGGAAAATTGTAAATGTAATCCAGAGGATGTGACAATATGAAGTGAAATGGACTGCCCAAATCCGCATAATAGGCAGCAAATATGTGTAGATAATTTTCTGGAAAATTTTGTGTGTGTGTTTTGTTTAGTAAGTTAAGAAATGGACTGCTATTCAAAGCAAGCAGCGACAAATTATCTTATAGTGTATACGAAATATGCATTTGTTTTTGTAGTTAAATGTTTGTATTCCAGGATTTTAAATTATTTCTTTGAGAAATTTGGGAAAAAATGATTAAATTGCTATTTTAGTAATGTTATGATGAGAAGTTGGACTGTGCAAAAAGGCACTTAAGTAAATAACAAGAAATTGGTCTTGATGTATTAAGAAAGTATGAACCTATATACAGTGAGTGGAAGGAAATATGTAGTGTAAATCTTCTTGGACATTTACGTAAAGATTCAGAACCAATGTATAATTGTTAAATTTAGTGTTCCCATAAAATTTAGACTTAAGAAAATTTTCTGGAAACAGGGGCATGTGTAACAATAATTACCTATAATAATTTTTTCCTTATGAATTTAGATAAATTTTTCTTTCTGAATTTATGTAAAGTAATATAAGTAATGTTTTGAATTTCTTTTTCTTTTCGTGTCATGTTAAAGAAACTGTAAACAACTTTTGAAATGAATGTTATTATTTATGTTAGATTTCAAGCAATTTGATAACCAAAAGGAAATGTATTTAATGTTAAAGCTATTGTAAAATGTGAAAATTGTAATTTAAACACTTGGTCCATACGTAGGTAATGTATTAGAATATGTGTAGTAGAAAACCTGTGGTGAATACCCTACCTGTAGGGGAGCGGGAAAAGGTGGATGCAGGCGAGCGCGGGAAAACGCACACTGGCGCGGTTCGGTACAACGGGCTCAGTATTACAGTCGGAGTTGGGCATCGGTCAGAGGAACATGTACTGTACCGAGGAGGCTATATAGGAAAAGTGGATTCCATTGAGCCTCGGATGGGCCGATTCCGACGACTACTTGGCATGGCGATATTCTTAGGCACAAAATTTGAAAGATTACTACGCTAAGAAGAAGGAAAGTGCCGCTGCAGTGAGTGCCTTAGCCGTGCTTGTATGCGTGTTGTGCTGCCCGCTATCTCGCTGCCCGCCACCCGCCGCACCGACTTGCACAGGTCAAACATTTATTTCATATTTAGAAGTGTATCTGTGTGGACCAGTGTCGAAACTGTTTTGACTGTTCAATAATAACGTGACTTTTACCAGAATTGCCTTAGCCATCACTTGTCCTTATCATTGACCTAGACAGGGTCCTTACCACATATTGTGCAACCCGAGTATCCCGAATTGAAAGTTTACAGTTAGTATTAAATTATCTGCAGACCGATCTATGCTATGAAGACGTTTAAAGTTAGGTGTGCAAATGTAAATGTTAGTAAAGAACAACAGCGTGGTTAAATTGAAAGATAAATTTTGAATGGAACTAGCAATGTTATTTAATTGATTTGTGACTGAAATAATGATAACTAATTAATTCAAAAATGAAACAAAAGAGTAGTTATCCACAGACTGATAATTTTGAGCGTTAATTTACCTTCAGGACTTACTAATTTCAGTATAACGACCATAACAGTTTCAGGCCCCCCCCCCTTCTCTTGCCCATTCTTGCACATTTTGAAGTGTACTGATCAGATTTGAACAGCAACGTTAAGTTCTATATTTAACCTAAATGTATTAGTGTTTTTTCCAATTTTAATAGTGACATTGTATGTGTGTTTTCAAAATTGCTAATTCTAGGGTAATCTATGCCCGATTTCAGTCTGACCAATATACAAATGCAGTTCGTAGTAATCATTGCTGTGTGGTGTTGTGTAAATTTAGCTCGTCCAAACTAACACAAAAGGAGAGAACTTTAGTTCAGTGGATTTTTCCTATGCCAAACTTTGTCTTATAACGCAACAGTATTACGTGTTGTTATGTTTGTACATGCATACACTTGTACAAGGAAAAACTCACTCAATGCCTAATTAGGCTGGCGACCGAATTATTAATCATTGGTAATATCTACTGTGTGTACTTCTTGTCCATGCGAACGCGTAATTGTATTTTACATTTGCTTGACGCATCACTGTAGTTTCTAACTGAGTATAGGTTCGATCTTGCTTCCATTAGGTACACGCGGTCAATTTATGTACTAAAATCCTTGTTTACAAGGTGAAGCCCGTGAACTTATTACAGTACAGGCTTTACAGAGTTAACGCACGTCCGACAGGGCGGTAGTGTTACAGGGTGACTGGAATTCAGTAGTAAAAAGGGGAGAGAAAGAAACGTAGTAGGTGAATATGCATTGGGGGTAAGAAATGAAAGAGGAAGCCGCCTGGTAGAATTTTGCACAGAGCACAACTTAATCATAGCTAACACTTGGTTCAAGAATCATAAAAGAAGGCTGTATACATGGAAGGACCCTGGAGATACTAAAAGGTTTCAGATAGATTATATAATGGTAAGACAGAGATTTAGGAACCAGGTTTTAAATTGTAAGACATTTCCAGGGGCAGATGTGGACTCTGACCACAATCTATTGGTTATGAACTGTAGATTAAAACTGAAGAAACAGCAAAAATGTGGGAATTTAAGGAGATGGGACCTGGATAAACTGAAAGAACCAGAGGTTGTACAGAGTTTCAAGGGGAGCATAAGGGAACAATTGACAGGAATGTGGGAAAGAAATACAGTAGATGAAAAATGGGTAGCTTTGAGGGATGAAGTAGTGAAAGCAGCAGAGGATAAAGTAGGTAAAAAGACGAGGGCTAGTAGAAATCCATGGGTAACAGAAGAAATATTGAATTTAATTGATGAAAGGAGCAAATATAAAAATGCAGTAAATGAAGCAGGCAAAAAGGAATACAAACGTCTCAACAATGAGAACGACAGGAAGTGCAAAATGGCTAAGCAGGGATGGCTAGAGGACAAATGTAAGGATGTAGAGGCTCATCTCACTAAGGGCAAGATAAATACTGCCTACAGGAAAATTAAAGAGACCTTTGGAGAAAAGAGAACCACTTGTATGAATATCAAAACCTCAGATGGAAACCCAGTTCTAAGCAAAGAAGGGAAAGCAGAAAGGTGGAAGGAGTATAGAGAGGGTCTATACAAGGACGATGTCCTTGAGGACAATATTATGGAAATGAAAGAGGATGTAGATGAAGATGAAATGGGCGATATGATACTGCGTGAAGAGTTTGACAGAACACTAAAGACCTGAGTCGAAACAAGGCCCCGGGAGTAGACAACATCCCATTAGAACTACTGACGGCCTTGGGAGAACCAGTCCTGACAAAACTCTTCCATCTGGTGAGCAAGATGTATGAGACAGGCGAAATACCCTCAGACTTCAAGAAGAATATAACAATTCCAATGCCAAAGAAAGCAGGTGTTGACAGATGTGAAAATTATCGATCTATCAGTTTAATAAGTCATGGCTGCAAAATACTAACGCGAATTCTTTACAGACGAATAGAAAAACTAGTAGAAGCCGACCTCGGGGAAGATCAGTTTGGATTCCGTGGAAATATTGGAACACGTGAAGCAATACTGACCCTACGACTTATGTTAGAAGCTAGATTAAGGAAAGGCAAACCTACGTTTCTAGCATTTGTAGACTTATAGAAAGCTTTTGACAATGTTGATTGGAATACTCTCTTTCAAATTCTGAAGGTGGCAGGGGTAAAATACAGGGAGCGAAGGCTATTTACAATTTGTATAGAAACCAAATGGCAGTTATAAGAGTTGGGGGGCATGAAAGGGAAGCCGTGGTTGGGAAGGGAGTGAGACAGGGTTGCAGCCTATCCCCGATGTTATTCAATCTGTATATTGAGCAAGCAATGAAGGAAACAAAAGAAAAATTCGGAGTAGGTATTAAAATCCATGGAGAAGAAATAAAAACTTTGAGATTCGCCGATGACATTGTAATTCTGTCAGAGACAGCAAAGGACTTGGAAGAGCTGTTGAACGAAATGGACAGTGTCTTGAAAGGAGGATATAAGATGAACATCAACAAAATCAAAACGAGGATAATGGAATGTAGTCGAATTAAATCGGGCGATGCTGAGGGTATTAGATTAAGAAATGAGACACTTAAAGTAGTAAAGGAGTTTTGCTATTTGGGGAGCAAAATAACTGATGATGGTCGAAGTAGAAAGGATATAAAATGTAGACTGGCAATGGCAAGGAAAGCGTTTCTGAAGAACAAAAATTTGTCAACATCGAGTATAGATTTAAATGTCAGGAAGTCGTTTCTGAAAGTATTTGTATGCAATGTAGCCATGTATGGACGATAAATAGTTTAGACAAGAAAAGAATAGAAGCTTTTGAAACGTGGTGCTACAGAAGAATGCTGAAGATTAGATGGGTACATCACATAACTAATGAGGAGGTATTGAACAGAATTGGGGAGAAGAGGAGTTTGTGGCACAACTTGAGTAGAAGAAGGGATCGGTTGGTAGGACATGTTCTGAGGCATCAAGGGATCACCAATTTAGTACTGGAGGGTAGTGTGGAGGGTAAAAATCGTAGAGGGAGACCAAGAGATGAATACGCTAAGCAGATTCAGAAGGATGTAGGCTGCAGTAGGTACTGGGAGATAATGAAGCTTGCACAAGTTGGAGTAGCATGGAGAGCTGCATCAAACCAGTCTCAGGACTGAAGACCACAACAACAACAGCAGGTAAGTGATTAACATTGCAAGATCCAAAGGTTAATGTAAGTGCGAGATAAATCATCGTAAATATGAAATGCTAGTACATTAATAGCCACTACAAAAACAATTAGGCCTAATGCTGTTTGTAGGTGACGCCTGAGTTGTCATCCCATGACGTCCCTTATGTGTTCGATTGGAGACAGCAGCTGGTTATCTAGCAGGCCGAGGCAACATGTCGACACTCTAAAGAGCATGTTGGATTACAACAGCGCTATTTAGACGAGCGTTATCCTGTTGGAAAACACACCCTGGAATGCTATTCGTGAATGGCAGCACAGCAGGTCGAATCACCAGATAGACATACAAATTTGCTGTTAGGGTGTTTGGAATAAACGCGGTGCCGCTGCTGTCATGCGAAATCACAGCCTAGTCTATGATTCGAGATGTAGGTCCAGTGTGTCCAGCAAGCAGAGAGGTCTATTACAGAGCCTGAGATGACATCCATCTAACCAATACACGGCCATGACTGGCGCCGAGGCAGAGCCAGTTTTCATCAGAAAATACACTACTGGCTATTAAAATTGCTACACCAAGAAGAAATGGAGATGATAAACGGGTATTCATTGGAAAAATATATTATACTAGAACTGACATATGATTACATTTTCACGCAATTTGGGTGCATAGATGCTGAGAAATCAGTACCCAGAACAACCACCTCTGGCCGCAATAACAGCCTTGATACCCTTGGGCATTGAGTCAAACAGAGCTTGGATGGCGTGTACAGGTACAGCTGCCCACGCAGCTTCAACACGATACCACAGTCCATCAAGAGTAGTGACTGGCGTATTGTGACGAGCCAGTTGCTCGCCCACCATTCACCAGACGTTTTCAGTTGGTGAGAGATCTGGTGAATGTGCTGGCCAGGGCAGCAGTCGAACATTTTTTGTATCCAGAAAGGCCCGTACAGGCCCTGCAACATGCGGTCGTGCATTATCCTGCTGAAATGTAGGTTTTCTCAGGGATCGAATGAAGGGTAGAGCCACGGGTCGTAACACATCTTAAATGTAACGTCCACTGTACAAAGTGCCGTCAATGCGAACAAGAGGTGACCGAGACGTGCAACCAATGGCATCCCATACCATCATGCCGGGTGATACGCCAGTATGACAAGGCGAATACACGCTTCCAATGTGCGTTCACCACGATGTCGCCAAAAACGGATGCGACCATCGTGATGCTGTAAACAGAACCTGGATTCATCCGAAAAAATGACGTTTTGCCATTCGTGCACCCAGGTTGGTCGTTGAGTACACCAGCGCAGGCGCTCCTGTCTGTGATGCAGCGTCAAGGGTAACCGCAGCCATGGTCTCTGAGCTGATAGTCCATGCTGCTGCAAACGTCGTCGAACTGTTCGTGCAGATGGTTGTTGTCTTGCAAACGTCCCCATATGTTGACTCAGGGATCTAGACGTGGCCGCATGATCCGTTACAACCATGCGGATAAGATGCCTGTCATCTCGACTGCTAGTGATTCGAGGCCGTTGGGATCGGTTAAATTTCGCGTCTGTAGCACGTCATCTTCGTGGTGTAGCAACTTTAATGGCCAGTAGTGTATTATTCCCTCACTGCTAATACTGAATCACTCTCCTATTTTTTGATCATGCACTGGTACCTTGTATATTAATTTAGACTTTCTAGGATTCCAATAACGGTTATTTTGTTAATTAACATATCGACTTCAGAGAAACCATGTTTGTTCGAAAAGAAAGTTAGGTGAGGCTCAGTTGTGTGGGGTCCTGCCCACTCGTCGCTTATAGGGTGCCTAAAGGATGCTGCGTTCTCGGAATGCTATACAACAATTCAAGCAAATCACATTTATAGTTTTTATTACAATAAAGAAGATTGACAATACTTAACTTTGAATTTACAATGGTGTCACAAGCGATGGGCGACATGCAAACAAATCAGTGTCTTTTACTATATACAATGCCCACGTAAGCAGTTTATCTGGGTCACTGATAACTGCTATCGTAGTGCCGGTCTAGTACTATGGCGGGTCTTGTACTGTGCCTAATACTGCGAGGCTGGCTTTTTTTTCCTGTATTGTATTTCAATGCCCCATCTGGGGTGAGCTGGCAGCAGCATATGCGCCGAACGTCAGCCGAAAGACACTAATTATACAACAGAAGAGATTTAAAATAACATAAAGGAGAAAATATGACTTACATAGATATAAAAAAGGGGGACATTATGGAAGAGAACAGAGAAAAAGGGGGTGACTGTAAAATGGAGATAAAATCCATAGAAAAAGTAGTACACACCAAGAAAAACCACACACTGGGACAATGAAAAGAACACAAGGCGAAGTATGGCCCGAGCATAAAATTATCAATGGGTAGCATAGCACATAACAATCATTGACAGTAACACTATGTACAAGTCCAGCACACAATTAGAATCACAGCTCTCGACATCAAGGAAGAACATCACCAAACACAACACTGACGTAGCACACTGATGACGACGAGCAAACGGAGAGGATCTACCAGGGGCAAGGAGACAAAGGAGAAAGGAAGAAGGGATGGAGAGGGTGGAGAGGGGGAGAGACGGACGGGGGGGGCACCAAAGATGGCTGGGGAGGGAAGGATGTGGGACAGAAACAGTCGAGGAGGGGGTGCAGGGACTCGGGGGAGGGGGGAGGAGGAAATTCTGCTCTGGGGGCAGGAGGGGAGAGGAAGAGGGGGGGCCTGGGGAGGGGGGCGAACAAGGCCAGGTTACAGTTGGAAGGAAGGGTACATGTCACAGCAAAGTTCAACGTCTGGGAGAGGGAGGTGGTAGAAATTGCCCTGATGAAGGAGATGGAGGCTGTGGAGGTGGAGAGTGGGAGGGATACAGCGATAGAGGTGCGGCAATGGGCAGGAGGTGGAAAGGAAGGAGGAAACGAGGGAGTGGGGGTATCAAGCCTGCGGACAGTGTAAAGGATGCGGAGATATTGGAGGAAAAGGAGGAAGTGGGAGAAGGGGATTAGGGCACACAGGAGTTGTGTGAGGAAGGAAGGTGGATACGGAAGGCAAGGCAGAGCGTGTGGCGTTCTAGGATTTGGAGGTCCTCATAAAAGTGTGGCGGGGGGGGGGGGGGGGTTGGAGATCCAGGAAATGCTGGCATAGCAGAGGATAGGACAGCTGAGGGATTTGGAGGTGTGGAGGATGGTGGAAGGATGCAATTCCCATGTCTGGCCAGACAGGAGTTTCAGGAAGTGGAGGTGGGAATGGGCTTTCTGCTGGATGGTCAGGAGATGAGGGGTCCAGGTGAGGTGACGGTCATGGGTGAGGCCAAGGTATCTCAGGGCTGTGGTGAGCTGGATGGGATGACCATAAATGGTGAGGTAGAAATCGTGGAGACAGAAGAAGTGGGTGGTGTGGCTTATGATGATTACCTGGTTTTTGGAGGGGTTGATGTGAAGGAACCACTGGTTACACCAAGTGGTGAACTGGTCAAGGTGGGTTTGGAGGGTGCGTTGGGACCATTGAAGGGTAGGATAGAGAGACAGGAAGGCGGTGTCATCAGCATATTGGAGGAGGTGGGCAGGTGGAGGCTGTGGCTGGCAGGGGCGGTGCTTTTATTCTCTTCTTGTAAAGGCCACTCCTGTCGTGGTGACGTCCTAGTCAGAGGACTACTGGCGTTCTTCGTCTTCGTGCCGGCGCTTGTGGGTATGCTGGAACAAATTTCTCCATCTTCCACCCTATTCAAAATCCTTTCAGGAAAACGCAACCTTCTTGCACGGCACCTGCTTTCAGTTCTTGCACTGCAGTTACTTTATAAGGCTGTAACTTTTAAGATAGTCATTTAACTGATTTTCTAGGAGTCCTTACCATAGCATACCCAATGTTATCCAGAGTTTCTTTTGTGAGCACTGTACGTGGTTGTCTATGTTTCCTGTCAAGAAAACATCCCGTTTCGCGAACTGTATTTATCAATGGATGAATTGTACCCTGATTAGGAACTTGAACATCAGGAAATTCCTCTTGAAGTAATCTCCATGCACATGTAGATCATACATGAATACTCTTTGACGAATAGACTGTTTGTGCTTCGCCACGTCACTTGAAGCACTTTCTCTCAATACGCTGTATTTCGTCACCTAACAAACACATGCTACATGCACAAGATTTCTACACAAACAAAGGCCTCGCAGCGGAGGGAAAATACACTCTCCGCCAGCGGCGGCAGCTAGGTAGTTGCATTAACGTTTTATCACTCTGTGCATCAAAAAGGATTAGTTAGAGATCACACCCTTGTTTTAGTTCCTGGTTTACAGTCATTTCTACTAATTCAAGTGTTATCTTATAGTGATTTAATGCCGTTCATCAAATTTCATCCTACCTATCTCACGACTGGCCTTGTCATAGTGTAAGATGAGCATAAATAGTGGCTTGTTGAACTCTGCTTTCTTTTCTGTCGGTTATTTCAATACAAATGTTGCCTCTGCAAAGGATCTGCCTTTACGAAATCCTCATTGCTCCTCTCGTAAAAATGTTTTTGCTGTTGCCTGGAGTTTTCTTTTGATGATAGGTGTATAGATTTTATAAACAATATTTAAATGGATAATTTGAGCAATCTTTTTTATTCACTTTCTTGTATATACAGGATGTCTCAATAGGTACGCTACAACTTCAATGTGTTATAGCACCCAAACTAATTAAGATATTCATACCATGTTCGGCTTACGTGACAGACAAATTCACCAAGTTTTGTTTGTGTGTGTTCCAGATTGTCGTGAGAGAAGCATAATGACAACAGTTCAAGGAAAAGTTCAGTGTGTGAAATGATTTACTGAGACCAAATCGGATACGCTGGTTGAAAGCAACGTCTAAACACGATATAGGAAGCACCCACATCAGACTGGACGACCTGACACAAAAAAAAGATACAAAACGGATACGGTTGGCTTTCCAGTGTTCCCGCAAAATAAGTTCTGTGTGCGCCGCAGAAGCTGCAAATCTCAAAGGATCCCTTCGAAAACGTTTACTGATGTATTCATAACGACTACAATTGTTGCACGCATTGAAACCAGACGACAAGCCACAACGTATGCATTTCGCTGTGGACATTCTTCATCGTCTGGAAGAGGATGCAAATGTTCTAAACAACCTAACGAAGCAGGGTTCCACGTGTGTGGCAAGGTAAATAAACACAATGTTGGTACCTGGGACGCAACCAGTCTGTATGCCGTGACGGGAGAGATACGTTACAGTCTGAAAGTGGAAGTTTGATGTTGTTTGTTGGTTTATAGCATTGTGGGACTACACTACTGGCCATTAAAATTGCTACACCACGAAGATGACGTGCTACAGACGCGAAATTTAACCGATAGGAAGAAGATGCTGTGATACGCAAATGAGTAGCTGAAACAGAGCATTCACACAAGGCTGGCGCCCGTGGCGACACCTACAACGTGCTGACATGAGGAAAGTTTCCAACCGATTTCTCATACACAAACAGCAGTTCACCGGCGTTGCATGGTGAAACGTTGTCGTGATGCCTCGTGTAAGGAGGACAAATGCGTACCATCACGTTTCCGACTTTGATAAAGGTCGAATTGTAGCCTATCGCGATTGCGTTTTATCGTATCGCGACATTGCTGCTCGCGTTGGTCGAGATCCGATGGCTGTTAGCAGAATATGGAATCGGTGGGTTCAGGAGGGAAATACGAAACGCCATGCTGGATCCCAACGGCCTCGTATCACCAGCAGTCGAGATGACAGGCATCTTATCCGCATGGCTGTAACGGATCGTGCAGCTACGTGTCGATCCCAGAGTCAACATATGGGGACGTTTGTAAGACAACAACCATTTGCACGTACAGCTCGACGGCGTCTGCAGCAGCATGGTATCAGCTCGGAGACCATGACTGCGGTTACCCTTGACGCTGCATCACAGACAGGACCGCCTGCGATGGTGTACTCAACGACGAACCTGGGTGCACGAATGGCAAAACGTCATTTTTTCGGATGAATACAGGTTCTGTTACAGCATCATGATGGCCGCATCCGTGTTTGGCGACACATCCGTGTTCGGTGACAATGTGAACGCACATTGGAAGCGTGTATTCGTCAACGCCACACTGGCGTATCGCCCGGCGTGATGGCATGGGTTGCGATTGGTTACACGTCTCGGTCACCTCTTGTTCGCATTGACGGCACTTTGAACAGTGGACGTTACATTTCAGATGTGTTACGACCTGTAGCTCTACCCTTCATTCGATTCCTGCGAAACCCTACAATTCAGCATTTCAGCACGATAATGCACGGCCGCATGTCGCAGGTCCTGTACGGGCCTTTCTGAATACAAAAAATGTTCGACTGCTGCCTTGGTGTGCACATTCTCCAGATCTCTCACCAATTGAAAACGTTTGGTCAATGGTGAACGAGCAACTGGCTCGTCACAATACGCCAGTCACTACTCTTGATGAACTGTGGTATCGTGCTGAAGCTGCATGGGCAGCTGTATCTATACACGCCATCCAAGCTCTGTTTGACCTAATGCCCAGGCGTATCAAGGCCGTTATTGTGGCCAGAGGGGGTTGTTATGGGTACTGATTTCTCAGGATCTATGCACCCAAATTGCGTGAAAATGTAATCACATGTCAGTTCTAGTATAATATACTTGTCCAATGAATACCCGTTTATCATCTGCATTTCTTATTGGTGTAGCAATTTTAAAGGCCAGTAGTGTATTTTTTTCTCAGAAAAAACAGTTAATTCTAACTGTTGACTTGATATGCTGGAACTGTCTGCATTGCAACAACTGGCTGACGCCAAGACAGTCGTTTTTCAACACAGTGGTGCAACGTCTCACTGGGCCCATGCAATGGTGTTTCCAGATCGTTGGACTGGTAGGGGTGGTCAAATTTCCTGGTCTTCTAAGCTGCCTTACATTGCATCGATGGACTTCTTTGTATAGGGGTATGTCAATGACAGCGTCTGCCAAACGTGTGTCGGCCACACGAATGATTTAAAGAAGCGAATCGTTGCTGCCATTGAGAGTGAATATGTTGCGCCGAGAGTGGACAGAGCTTGAGCACAGACTGGATGTTGTGCATGCCACCAAAGGCGCATATGTTGAAATTGATTGGAGGGCATAATAACTTTGTGAGATAGTTTGCCACATAAGCCAAACATGGTGTGAGTTTGGATGCTATAACACATTAAAGTCGCACCGAATGTTTTGAGATACCCTGTACTTATAATAATTCTTGCTACCTTCCACTCTTTTGGAATTTTTCCCAAGCACAAATATCATTCGCCAACTGCCCAAAAAACGTTTTCCATTTAATAGTGACATATTTTACAAGTTCCAGATTTATTCCCTCTGTACCTGTAGCCATACTGTTCCTAGTCTCCTTTTTAACTTTCCGAGCCTGACTGCACTGTATTGTCCAACAGTCACAGTGTTGGTACAGTAGAGATCATTTTCCTTGGCAAACAGCTCTTACAATACTGCAACCATTCCTTTCCTGGCATTGCATCTACCTCCCACTTTGCTATTGATTTCACTGCACAAATTTTTGAAAATTCTGAATCCAAGTTTTTGAACTCCAGTTAAATGATATTCTGTTTTCAAATATTCCTTTACAAAGGAAGACCCAGGAGAAATTTCCCAGTTTAAATCTCGCTCCACCGTAAACGTGAGTAATATACTCAAAACATTATGGCTGATTCTGCGTATCAGAGATCCGACAGTTTGTTTGTAGGTTTATAGATGTATGTGGCGTTAAGTGTCTACGCACAGGTCATGTAATGCGCGTAAATAACGGGCAGCTGATTTGTGGACGCGGTGATGGCGCCCGATAGCGACCCAGATGCGTTCCATAGGATTTAGATCCGGCGAATGTGGTCGCAGAGACATCAGAGTGAGTTCACTATAACGCTCCTCAAACCACTGTACCAAGGTCCTAACTCCGAGACACGGACATTTATACTGCTGAAAGATGACGTCGCCGTTTGGGAATACCGCGTGATCAAAAAGTCAATATAAATTTGAAAACTTAATAAACCACGTAATAATGTAGATAGAGAGGTAAAAATTGACGCACATGTTTGGAATGACATGGGGTTTTATTAGAACGAAAAAAAAAACAAAGTTCACAAAACGTCCGACAGATGGCGCTGGACAGCAAAACGTCAGTGATTGCGCATGACAATCGTGTATAAAAGGAGTTGTAATGAGAGAGAGAATCAGATGCGCCAGCAGTCGCAGCATGTTGACGATACCTGAATAGGCGCTTTTGTAAAGCTGTATTATCAGAATGGGGAATGTGCTAGTTCAGCGTTACGATCCTATTGCCATAGGAAGGGGATTCGAACGGGTAAAAATCCGTTGACAAATGTAGCTGTGGCGAGAATGATTTCGAAGTTCGAAGCCACGGGTTGTTTAGACGATAGACTCCGTAGTGGCCGACCGAGCACAAGGCGTAATGCTGCTGAGACAGTTCAGGAAGGAATGGAGACTGTAGCGGGTTCGTCTATGCACGGGGAAGTCAGCGCTCGTGCAGTCGCACGTCGCACCGGCATTCCATACACTACTGTTTGGTTGGCACTTAGGCGTACTCTCCGATGCCATCCGTTCAAAATTCATCGGCATCATAAACTGTTACCTGGCGGTTTAGTGAAGCGGAGGGCATTTGCGGTGTGGGCGTTTCAAAAGATGGCGGAAGATGACGATTGGTTGAGTAACGTGTTGTGGACCGACGAAGCTCATTTCACGCTCCGAGTGTCTGTCAACGCCCACAACTGCAGAATTTGGGGTACCGAAAATCCTAAACTGTCGTGGAAACTCCATTGCACGGCGAGAAAGTCACGGTATGGGTTGCATTTACCACATCTACCGTTATCGGTACCGAACTATCAGTTTAATAAGTCACAGCTGCAAAATAATAACGCGAATTCTTTACAGACGAATGGAAAAACTGATAGAAGCCGACCTCGGGGAAGATCAGTTTGGATTCCGTAGAAATATTGGAACACATGACGCAATACTGACCCTACGACTTATCTTAGAAGAAAGATTAAGGATAGGCAAACCTACGTTTCTAGCATTTGTAGACTTAGAGACAGCTTTTGACAATGTTGATTGGAATACTCTCTTTCAAATTCTGAAGGTGGCAGGGGTAAAATACAGGAAGCGAAAGGCTATTTACAATTTGCACAGAAAGCAGATGGCAGTTATAAGAGTTGAGGGGTATGAAAGGGAAGCCGTGGTTGGGAAGGGAGTGAGACAGGGTTGCAGCCTATCCACGATGTTATTCAATCTGTATACTGAGCAAGCAATAAAGGAAACAAAAGAAAAGTTCGGGGTAGGTATTAAAATCCATGGAGAAAAAATAAAAACTTTGACGTTCGCCGATGACATTGTAATTCTGTCAGAGACAGCAAAGGACTTGGAAGAACAGCTGAACGGAATGGACAGTGTCTTGAAAGGAGGGTATAAGATGAACATCAACAAAAGCAAAACGAGGATAATGGAATGTAGTCGAATTAAATCGGGTGATGCTGAGGGTATTAGATTAGGAAATGAGACACTTAAAGTAGTAAAGGAGTTTTGCTATTTGGGGAGCAAAATAACTGATGATGGTCGAAGTAGAGAGGATATAAAATATAGACTGGCAATGGCAAGGAAAGCGTTTCTGAAGAACAAAAATTTGTTAACATCGAGTATAGATTTAAATGTCAGGAAGTCGTTTCTGAAAGTATTTGTATGGAAGTGAAACGTGGACGATAACTAGTTTAGACAAGAAGAGAATAGAAGATTTCGAAATGTGGTGCTACAGAAGAATGCAGAAGATTAGATGGGTAGATCACATAACTAATGAGAAGGTGTTGAACAGAATTGGGGAGAAGAGGAGTTTGTGGCACAACTTGACTAGAAGAAGGGATCGGTTGGTAGGACATATTCTGAGACATCGAGGGACCACTAATTTAGTATTGGAGGGCAGCGTGGAGGGTAAAAATCGTAGAGGGAGACCAAGAGATGAATACACCAAGCAGATTCAGAAGGATGTAGGCTGCAGTGGGTACTGGGAGATGAAGAAGCTTGCACAGGATAGAGTAGCATGGAGAGCTGCATCAAACCAGTCTCAGGACTGAAGACAACAACAACAACAACTGTTATCGGGCCTTTTTTCTTCGAGGAAATACGTGATTCTGGTTTTGTAACTGCTACCGTGACGGGTGAGAGGTACACCGATATGTTACAGAATCGCATCTTCCCCAGCCTGGGTGATAAATACCTGCTGGAACGTGCGATGTTTATGCAGGATGGCGCTCCACCCCATATTGCTGGACGCGCGAAAGATCTCTTGTGGTCGCGCTTGATTACCCGAGCGGTCTAAGGCACTGCAGTAATGGACTGTGCGGCTGGTCCCGGCGGAGGTTCGAGTCCTCCCTCGGGCATGGGTGTTCGTGTTTGTCCTTAGGATAATTTAGGTTAAGTAGTGTGTAAGCTTAGGGACTGATGACCTTAACAATTAAGTCCCATAAGATTTCACACACATTTGAACATTTTTTGATCTCTTGCGCGCATCGTTTGGTGATGATCGTGTGCTCAGCCGCCACTTTCGTCGTGCTTGGCCTCCCAGGTCCCCAGACCTCAATCCGTGCGATTATTGGCTTTGGGGTTACCTGAAGTCACAAATGTATCGTGATCGATCGACATCTCTAGAGATGCTGAAAGACAACATCCGATGCCAATGCCTCACCATAACTCCGGACATGCTTTACAGTACTGTTCACAACATTATTCCTCGACTACAGCTATTGTTGAGGAATGATGGTGGACATATTGAGCATTTCCTGTAAAGAACATCATCTTTGCTTTGTATTACTTTGTTATGCTAATTATTGCTATTCTGATCAGATGAAGCGCCATGTGTCGGACATTTTTTGAACTTTTGTATTTTTTTGGTTCTAATAAAACCCCATGTCATTTCAAGCAAATGTGTCAATTTGTACCTTTCTATCTACACTCCTGGAAATTGAAATAAGAACACCGTGAATTCATTGTCCCAGGAAGGGGAAACTTCATTGACACATTCCTGGGGTCAGATACATCACATGATCACACTGACAGAACCACAGGCACATAGACACAGGCAACAGAGCATGCACAATGTCGGCACTAGTACAGTGTATATCCACCTTTCGCAGCAATGCAGGCTGCTATTCTCCCATGGAGACGATCGTAGTGATGCTGGATGTAGTCCTGTGGAACGGCTTGCCATGCCATTTCCACCTGGTGCCTCAGTTGGACCAGCGTTCGTGCTGGACGTGCAGACCGCGTGAGACGACGCTGCATCCAGTCCCAAACATGCTCAATGGGGGACAGATCCGGAGATCTTGCTGGCCAGGGTAGTTGACTTACACCTTCTAGAGCACGTTGGGTGGCACGGGATACATGCGGACGTGCATTGTCCTGTTGGAACAGCAAGTTCCCTTGCCGGTCTAGGAATGGTAGAACGATGGGTTCGATGACGGTTTGAATGTACCGTGCACTATTCAGTGTCCCCTCGACGATCACCAGTGGTGTACGGCCAGTGTAGGAGATCGCTCCTCACACCATGATGCCGGGTGTTGGCCCTGTGTGCCTCGGTCGTATGCAGTCCTGATTGTGGCGCTCACCTGCACGGCGCCAAACACGCATACGACCATCATTGGCACCAAGGCAGAAGCGACTCTCGTCGCTGAAGACGACACGTCTCCATTCGTCCCTCCATTCTCGCCTGTTGCAACACCACTGGAGGCGGGCTGCACGATGTTGGGGCGTGAGCGGAAGACGGCCTAACGGTGTGCGGGACCGTAGCCCAGCTTCATGGAGACGGTTGCGAATGGTCCTCGCCGATACCCCAGGAGCAACAGTGTCCCTAATTTGCTGGGAAGTGGCGGTGCGGTCCCCTACGGCACTGCGTAGGATCCTACGGTCTTGGCGTGCATCCGTGCGTCGCTGCGGTCCGGTCCCAGGTCGACGGGCACGTGCACCTTCCGCCGACCACTGGCGACAACATCGATGTACTGTGGAGACCTCACGCCCCACGTGTTGAGCAATTCGGCGGTACGTCCACCCGGCCTCCCGCATGCCCACTATACGCCCTCGCTCAAAGTCCGTCAACTGCACATACGGTTCACGTCCACGCTGTCGCGGCATGCTACCAGTGTTAAAGACTGCGATGGAGCTCCGTATGCCACGGCAAACTGGCTGACACTGACGGCGGCGGTGCACAAATGCTGCGCAGCTAGCGCCATCGACGGCCAACACCGCGGTTCCTGGTGTGTCCGCTGTGCCGTGCGTGTGATCATTGCTTGTACAGCCCTCTCGCAGTGTCCGGAGTAAGTATGGTGGGTCTGACACACCGGTGTCAATGTGTTCTTTTTTCCATTTCCAGGAGTGATTTATTGTTTTCAAATTTATACTGACTTTTTGATCACCCGGTACATCAAGCATGAAGGGATACAGGTGACTCGCAGCGGCCAGTGTTTCTTCGATCACTACCACAGGTCCCATGCAAGCGCAGGAGAATGTTTCCCATAGCATAATACTGCTCCCACCATCCTGCGTCCGTTTGTAGCCGCCGTTCACATTTATGACGGCTTTTGTGGAGACGACCATCGACCTAGTGTAGGAAAAATGTGGTTCACCCGAAGAGCCGACACATTTCCATTGTTCGACGGTCGAATCCCTATGGCTTCCTGCCCACTGCAGTGGTAACTGACGATGTCTTTGGGTCAACGTGTGAACGTGTGGGGGTGATCTGCTTCGGAGCCACATGTTCAATAATGTACGATGAACGGCGTGCTGCGAGACATTTGTGAGTGCACTAGCATTGTGCTCTTTCGGCCGAAATGCCACACATCACCATCTATCCTACTTTACAGAGCGGACAAGCTTCCGAAGCCCACGTTCTGTGAAGAGTCGAGGACGTCCAACCATACATAGCGCCTGGTGGTAGTTTCACTGTCCTTCTCCCTGTTTCCGTAAATGCTCACGACAGCAGCACGTGAACATTCCGTCAGCTTCACCGTTTTCGAGATACTTGTTCACATGCTCAGCGTAACAATAATCTGCCCTTTGTCAAAATCGTTTATCTCATTGGATTTCGCCATTTGCAGCCCATACCTTCTCTAGAGTGATCAGCCATCCTTGTCTGCTCCGTTTACATACTTTTGTTACCGTCTCCCGTTCCCAACATCGCGGTGCGCAGCGGTCATAATGTTTTGGCTTATCAGTGTAGATATTTATGTTACTGACGTTCAGAAAAAAATGGCTCTGAGCACTATGGGACTTAACAGCTATGGTCATCAGTCCCCTAGAACTTAGAACTACTTAAACCTAACTAACCTAAGGACAGCACACAACACCCAGCCATCACGAGGCAGAGAAAATCCCTGACCCCGCCGGGAATCGAACCCGGGAACCCGGGCGTGGGAAGCCAGAACACTACCGCACGACCACGAGATGCGGGCTGACGTTCAGAAACAGCTGCTATGGCAAAAAGTGTGGTGTCACCGCCAGACACCACACTTGCTAGGTGGTAGCCTTTAAATCGGCCGCGGTCCGCTAGTATACGTCGGACCCGCGTGTCGCCACTGTCAGTGATTGCAGACCGAGCGCCGCCACACGGCAGGTCTAGAGAGACTTCCTAGCACTCGCCCCAGTTGTACAGCCGACTTTGCTAGCGATGGTTCACTGACAAATTACGCTCTCATATGCCGAGACGATAGTTAGCAGCCCGCATCTCGTGGTCGTGCGGTAGCGTTCTCGCTTCCCACGCCCGGGTTCCCGGGTTCGATTCCCGGCGGGGTCAGGGATTTTCTCTGCCTCGTGATGGCTGGGTGTTGTGTGCTGTCCCTAGGTTAGTTAGGGTTAAGTAGCTCTAGGTTCTAGGGGACTTATGACCACAGCAGTTGAGTCCCATAGTGCTCACAGCCATTTGATAGTTAGCATAGCCTTCAGCTACGTCATTTGCTACGACCTAGCAAGGCGCCATTATCATTTGCTATTTATCTTGTGATGCATGTACCGTCAGACCAATTACACTGTTCTACAAAAAAACCTTTTTTTCTATTTCTGATAAAAAATATTGTGATCCTAGTTGTATTTTGAGTGCTGAATTGAAAACTGTTTTTGGTTTTTTTCTGTCAGGGATAGTTTATGAATAATCGCAATATTATTTCTCTTTTCAGTTTCTGATATAGTGCAGCAAACGTGAGGTGACATTCGACAAACAAATGCACATCTTTATGATGTTATAAGTTCATCACATTAATGGAGGGTGGGATCTAACATATAACACAGTAACCTTTGTGTATATACTTTGAAGCATTTGTTTGACACGAGAAATTACTGAAAACTGACAAAAAATGAGCCACTGCCTTGTAATGCACATCACTTTTTTCTCTTGTATTGTGAATCTTTCTTCTTTCGAATAATATTCCAGCAATAATCTGCTAACATAGAAGGTACCCACTTCCCTTCATAGCGCCTTTATATGGTAGAAATGTCTTTATGGAATCTTTCCCCATGTTCATCCAATACGTCACTACAACACTCTGTGAAGTAGTCCAGATGAGAGTCCATCATATGTACCTTCAAAGACATATTGCACCCCAAATCCTGATATGCTTTCATCATATCCTTCACCACTGCTTTGTAGTTAGTAGCTCTTCTTCTTCCGAGGAAGTTTTCCGACACCATCTTGAAACAGCCCCATGCGGTTTTTCTTTATCAGTTAAACATGCTTCAAAATTTGCATCTTTCTGCAGCTCCCTAATTTGTGGGCCCACAAATACACCATCCTTTATTTTTGCAGCTGAAAGACGGGGGAATTTGATAGTTAGATATGCAAACCCACAGCCTGTTGGATCCATGGCCTTCACGAATTGTTTCATCAGGCCAAGTTTGATGTGAAGCGGTGGAAGTAGTATATATTCAGGAGCTACCAGACTTTCACCTTGTACATTCTTTTCGCCAACTTTCCATCTTCGCCTAGGCCATTTCTTTTTCACGTAGTCTCGACTATCCCACTCGCAAAGAAAACAGGCATACTTTGTGTAGCCTTGTTGCATTCCCACTACCATAGCAATTACCTTGAAATCTGCACATATTTTCCATTTGTGTTCATTGTATTTTACTGAATTTACCATCCTTTTTACGAATTCGTAATTCTCTTTTGTCAAACTAGCGTAAGCTACTGGAACAGAGGGTATTTTATTTCCGTTATGGAGCAAAACACCCTTCACACTTGTTTTCGATGCATCTATGAAAAGTCTCCACTCCTGTGAAATATAAGTGAAGTTCAGCACTTTCATCAGGCCTGCAACGTCATTGCAAAATGGCAGTGCTTCGTCAGTTGAAAAATAAGAAATTAAGGCATGTTCTCTGTGTCTGAACACACTGATTTTAGTACTTTGGTGCAGTAGATTATACTCTTGTAATCTTGAACCAAGCAGCTGCGCCTTTTGTTTACTTAGTCCTAGATCACGTACTAAATCATTTAAATCTGCCTATGTTAACAAATGTGGCGATGACTCACTTGTGCAGTGATATAAAGAATCATCATCTGTGATTTCTTCAGTACTACTTATTTCACTGTCACTCGGAATTTGACCTCGAGCTCTTGAAGGTACTGGAAGGTTGTCAGAATGCTGCACTGGCATTCTCGCTGAAGGCAGATCTGGGTAAACAATGTGCCTCTTCGACTTTTTGTTGTAAAACCCTGAATTTTTGTTAGACAGAAATAACAATCAGTAACATGGTCCTTAGGCTCCCTCCAGACCATGGGAACAGCAAACGACGCCACATTCTCTTTACCTTTCCACCACTCAATTAGTTTGCAGTAACATGTAGCACAACAGAAATGTGGTGCCCATTCTTTATCTTGGTCTCCTACCTCTACTCCAAAGTAATGTTTGTATGCTTTCTTTATGACTGAAGAAATGTTCTTCCTATTTCTGGCAAAAGTGAACTTCCCACAGATGTAGCAGAAGTTGTCCGGCTTATATCCACATCCACGACGACGTGGCATTTCTGCAAATTTAAAAATACCACTTTGGTAATACACCTGTATTAAATTAATAGTAGGGAACTAGAGGAACGCTGATGTGTAAAAACAAGCAGTCGTTTTACCTTCAGCACCAGGCTCAATCCGTTTACACACAGAAACTAAAAAATTCAACCGTGCTCGGAAATATGACAGACAGTTACTTGTCAGCCAAAACACCCACTCGTTAAGACTGACACAAATTGCGGCTAACACCACGGTTGTAAACTCGATGCACCTGCCCCTAGGAGGCGTGAAGCTTTACTGCCGAGGCAGCGACCGGCTGTCGCCGTTCGAGTTAATGAGATGTTTCAGGTGGTCTTAATGACATAGGTGTGGCGGGGGATAACCTAATGGTGTCTGATTTTTCCCACCTGCTGATACACAAGAAATTATCACGTTGTATCACTACTGGATGCGGCAACATACCCGTATTTCTCTATAAAGTCTCTGTGTTTGCCATGAATTGTGAATATACATATTACATAAAAAGTATCCCTGACAACGATATTTTGTTTACATATTTGAATTTCCCACGGTAAAATGGTTTAGAAGCACATACTTTAATATCAGAAATAGAACCCATGTCGAACAGTGTTATGGATTAAAGTTAAGTATTCCAGAAGCTCCGTACTTTTTTTACTAGACTCAACTCCTTTAACTGTTCCAGACCTCACGCCAGCCTGCGTGAGTTTAAACGCGTGCCTTTCGGCTTCCTCATAGTGGCTCGGTTGTCTTGCCAAGTCACAACAAAAAGTATACCATGCCCCAGGACCCGATGGAATCCATGTCAAATTCTATAGAGAATTTGTGGTTGCGTAGCCCCTGCCTTAACTGTAATCTACCCATGGAACAAACTGTATGTCCAATGACTGGAAGAAATAACGTGACACTCCTAACTACAAAATGGGTAGCACAAAAATACCGTTCAATATCGTTGATATCTATCTGTTTTAGAATGGAAGAATGTATTCTGCGTTCAGACGTAACGAAGTACCCCAACAGAATGGCCTCCTCCATGTCAAGCACCACGGATTCTGGAAACGCTACTCGCTATATCTCATACATCATCCTGAAAGCCACGAGTCAAGGTGTTCATGGGAGTGCATTGTTTCTACATTTCCTAGAAGTGTTTGGCTCAGAACGACACCACCAGTCATTAGTCTAAGTATGATCATACATGGCATCAAACGAATTTTGTGACTGGACTGAGAATTTCTTGGTATGGAGGACAATCATCGACAAATTTCGAAGTAAATCAATACGTGTTCCAGGGAAGTGTATTGGGACTCTGGTGTATTAACCGTTTCACTGCTGAGTGCGCCTTAATAGTGTGCACGTCCGTGGCGACGCTCCACACGGCAGTGCTGGCCACGATGTGGCGCTGAGCACTGCACAGCCTGCTGCGCCGAGCCGTTCTCATCGGAGGAAATTCTGAATTTATTCTCACCAATAAGTTCTTAAAATATAGTGTACTTTGAATATCCTTTATTGTTGAAGTTCCTAAAACTTTACAAAGAAGGAAATTTTAGAACTTTTTGTGTGTGATATATTTCGAAAGAAGGTACAACACACAGTCCCACATCACATGGCGATTCTTTCTGTTTTTTGTTCTTTCTGCATATGATGCATCTTCTTACAGGTGCCTGTTGTTTTACTGGCAATTCGACGGCACTTGAAAAGTATCTTTCTCGAAGCCGCAATGGATTTTCCTCATCTGGTCAACGACATCCTAGAGCTCTTCTTTCTTGGTTGTATGTCTAAAATTTCACAAATGATGCTAGGATGAAATCAGGTGAAGAAAGCATTGTTTCCGATATGACCCTTCTAAATAATGTGGGAATTCAGCATAGACATGTCTAAGGAGTGAAGAAAGAATGTTTTGTACTATTTCAGTGTTTAGTGAACACATCCAGTTGAGCTAAGTAGCTTGTTGTAGTTGTTCACTGCACACATAGACTCAGTCCAACACACAGTTTGGTTTAAATTTTGCGGTATCAGTTTTGCGGTCCATTTTCACATCTGACTTAATTGCAGATGTATGGCACGTCGTCAACATAAAACTGTCTCTTTTGTCATGCCACTTCAAAGTCATCATAACGTATTTACATTTTGTATTTATTCTCCTTTCGTGCAAATAGCGGAATGGAGCTGGACTTGTGTACCAACTGTTCACACAGATCGTGTGTTTTACAGTGCGTGTTTCCTGCAAAAATCTCGAAACACATACAGCCGACGTTAGCACCCCTAGCACGCTCAGCACCTGTAGCGTATATACATCGTTAGCGCTGGAGGCACGACAGTGCGCAGATACACTATGTGATCAAAAGTATCCGGACACCTGGCTGAAAATGACTTACAAGTTCGTGACGCCCTCCATCGGTAATGCTGGAATTCAATATGGTGTTCGCCCACCCTTAGCCTTGATGACAGCTTCCACTCTCGCAGACATACGTTCAGTCATGTGCTGGAAGGTTTCTTGAGGAATGGCAGCCCATTCTTCACGGAGTGCTGCACTGAGGAGAGGTATCAACGTCGGTCGGTATGGCCTGGCACGAAGTCGGCGTTCCGAAACATCCCAAAGGTGTTCTATAGGAATCAGGTCAGGACTCTGTGCAGGCCAGTCCATTACAGGGATGTTATTGTCGTGTAACCATCTCGCCACAGGCCGTACATTATGAACATGTACTCGATTGTGCTGAAACATGCAGTTCCTATCCCCGAATTGCTCTTCAACAATGGGAAGCAAGAAGGTGCTTAAAACATTAATGTAGGCCTCTGCTGTGATAAATACGACCACACCATAACACCACCGCCTCCTAATTTTACTGTTAGCAGCACACGCACTGGCAGATGACGAACACCGGGCGTTCGCCATACCCACATCCGGCCATCGGATCGCCACATTGTGTACCGTGATTCGTCACTCCATACAACGTTTTCCCACTGTTCAATCGTCCAATGTTTACGGGCCTTACACCAAGCGAGGCGTCGTTTGGCATTTACCGGCGTGATGTGTGGCTTATGAGCAGCCGCTCGACCAAGAAATCCAAGTTTTCTCACCTCCCACCTGTCATAGTACTTGCAGTGGATCCTGATGCAGTTTCGAATTCCTGTGTAATGATCTGGATAGATTTCTGCTTAATACACATTACGACCGTCTTCAGCAGTCGGCGGTCTCTGTCAGTCATCAGACAAGATCGGCCTGTACGCTTTTGTGTTGTACGTGTCCCTTCACGTTTCCACTTCACTATCACATCGAAAACAGTGGACCTAGAGACGTTTAGGAGTGTGGAAATGTCGCGTACAGACGTCTGACACAAGTGACACCCAATCACCTGATCACGTTCGAAGTCCGTGAGTTCCTCGGTACGCCCCATTCTGCTCTCTCACTATGTCTAATGACTACCGAGGTGGCAGTAGGTTGCAGCACAATGCACCTAATATGAAAAACTTACGTTTTTCGGGGTGTTCGGATACGTTTGAGGCCGGTCGTTGTAGCCGAGTGGTTCTAGGTGCTTCAATCCGGAACCACGCGGCTGCTACAGTCGCAGGTTCGAATCCTGCCTCGGACATGGATGTGTGTGATGTCCTTAGATTAGTTAGGTTTACGTAGTTCTAAGTCTAGGGGACTGATGACCTCAGATGTTAAGTGCCATAGTGCTTAGAGCCATTTGATACATTTGATTACATAGTGTATATACGTCGCTAGCAATTATGGGTTTAATAACTTGGCAGATAATACTAAAACATAATAGCATTCGAGATAATAGAGTGAAATCGTGAGGTATACCAAACAAATTTTGTTCCTGCATGGAGCATTTCTTGGTAGGCCAGATGCAACATGTATGCTATTTAATTAAATCTATGGGCAGACCTTTTCCCTATATTCTTGTGTGTAGAACTAGTCTTTTCCACTTTATCAGAGAAATAGCTCTAAAATGTAGTACATTCCAAAAGACTGATCGTTAATTTGCACCACACTAGAAGCATAATACATCACGAGCTATACCGCAAAAATACTGTTTACTTGTCTGAAAAATGCCTAGCATTACCATGTAGCTATGATTAGCAACTTAATGCTATATTTTTCAGTCAGAAAAAAGTGTAGATATTGATGCATTTTCTGCAAGCACTCTGACGCATGAGCACCTTGCGTTGCTATTTACAGTAAATCTTATATTACCATGGTGTGTCCAGATTTTTCCAGACCCAGTGCTTAAAGTAATCTGTAAATCTGTTCGGCACATTGGTTCATTTTTAAGACTTGTGGAATAACATTGTTCATTGAAACCAATCCTACTTCAGTTGTTCAAATGGTTCAAATGGCTCTGAGCACTATGGGACTTAACATCTGTGGTCATCAGTCCCCTAGAACTTAGAACTACTTAAGCCTAACTAACCTAAGGACATCACACACATCCATGTCCGAGGCAGGATTCGAACCTGCGACCGTAGCGGTCGCGCGGTTCCAGACTGTAGCGCCTAGAACCGCTCGGCAACTCCAGCCGGCTACTTCAGTTGTATCTGTATCTGAGGATACTGAGGAATTATGTCCTGCATTAAAAATCAGCACATAGTTGACAGGTTAATAATTAACAGTATAGATAGGCAGTACGTAGTATATAATCTTTTCTCGTTCTTGATTGTCTAGAAGATTTACTTGCGCACTAGTCAACTGCCATGTGTTGTTATTGCCCGGTTCCAGACTGTAGCGCCTAGAACCGCTCCGCCACCCCCGCCGGCAATTCTTGAACATATTCTGAGTTCGAATGTAATAAATTTCCTTGAGACAGAAAAGTTTCTGTCCAAAAATCAACAAGGATTTGGAAAGCACCACTCTTACAAAACTCAGCTTGCCCTTTTCTCATTTAATATCCAGCAAACCATGGATGGAGAGCAACAAGTAGAGTTCATATTCCTAGATTTCCAGAAAGCGGTTGACACGGTGCCCAACTGCAAACTGTTAACCAAGGTCCAAGCATACGGATTAGGTTCCCAGATATGTGAGTGGCTCAAAGACTTCGTAAGTAATAGAACGCAGTACATTGTTCTCGGGGCCGAGTGTTCACCAGAGACAAGCGTTTGTCAGGAGTGCGCCAGGGAAGTGTGATAGGACTAATCTTGTTCTCTATATGCTTAAATGATGTCACGCACAGGGTGAGAAGCAATTTGTGACTGTTCGCTGATGACGCAATGATGTATGGGAAAATGTCATCGTTAAGTGACTGTAGGAGGATGCAAGATGACTTAGACATAATTTTTAATTGGTTTGACGACTGGTAGTATTTAGTGTCTTCGAGTACGAGTGGCAGCTTGCTCTAAACGTTGAAAAATGCAAATTAATCGAGATGAGTAGGAAAAAACAATCCTGTAACGTTTGACTAGAGCATTAGTAGTATGCTGCTTGACAATAGGCACCTCGATTAAATATCTAGGTATAACGTTACAAACCCATATGAAGTGGAATGAGGACATAAGGAGGGTTGTAGGAAAGGCAGATACTCGCCTTCGGATTATTTGGACAGTGTTAGGAAAGTTTAGCTCATCTATAGAGTACGCTTGTAAAACTCTAGTGCGACTCATTCTTGAGTACTGTTCAGATTAAAGGAAGACCGGTAAGTTCGATCAGCACACAAGTATTTAGATGTTTCATGAACTCGCATGGGAAGCCCTGGAGGGCAGATGGCGTTCTTTTTGTTGGGCGCTGTTGAGAAAGTTTAGGGAACCAGAATTTGAGGTTGACTACAGAACTATTCGATTGCTCTCAACACACATTTTCGGTATAGACCACAAAGATAATATAAGAGAAACTAGGGCTTGCACGAAGGTATGTAGACAGTCGTTTTTCCCTCGGTCTGTGAACTGCTACTAGAAGAAGAATATCGACCTGTGACCACAAAGATGATATAAGAGAAATTAGGGCTTGCACGAAGGTATGTAGACAGTCGTTTTCCCTCAGTCTGTGAACTGCTACTCGAAGAAGAACATCAACCTGTGACCAGGAACTCCAAACAGCATGCACTTTCTAACAAGGGCACAGTCTGGGGCCGCTTTGTCAGTCAGTCAATCGTTCCTGTATATTGATATAAATGAGAAAGGCTGCAGGTAGATTAGATTTGCAGGAGGTATGAACTTACTGTGCAAGAATGTAACATACCTGTCAGTCTACGATATAAGGGTCACTTTAATACACATACACTGATAAATTTCTTGCTTAGGTGGATGTTTTGGGATGGAGAGCAACAGCATGTGTACGAAGCTTATAGTAATACACAAATATGATTACAGATCTTTGATCGAAGTAAAATCGCTTTACATGATTGATTTAGTAGTGGCGGACCTGTGAAACAAGCATAGAATTACAAATGATCCAATGGAAACTGGTCATAGATGATATGGTTGTCTATAAGAATATGACAGTGCTGGAAGGCTGCAGCGAATTGCAGTAGACGGGTCATTGGTACAGACACTGGAAGTAAGTAAATATTATGCACTTCATATACATAGGAGAAAAAATCCTGAACTGTACTACTACACTGTTAGTGGAAACAGTAATAGCAATATAATACCTAGGAGCAGCCGTCCAGAGCGATCTAAAGTGGAATGCCTACCTAAGGAAATGTAATCCATACACAAAATGAGCAGTTTACAAAACCCTTATTCCACTGATTTTTATGAATATTGCTCGTCACACTGCGAACTTTATCAGGTCATATTAATAGAAGAGCGGTACATACTATGTGACATTGTTATGGAAACGCTGAACAACAAACTCCCAGCTGTGGACTCTTGAGTATGTTGCAAGTAGTACAGTGCTTCCTACATGGCTCAGGAAATGACAACTAAGAGGAATTGGAGCTAATGCGGTGGTTTACCGGTAATAGTTCTTCATTTAGAATGCAGCAGGGATTAGTGTTAATGTACTTTCCACCACACACTGAAAGGTGGCGTATAAGCATTATGCATCTGGTTTTCGGTATAGGCACAAAGTAATCTCAGAAAGCCTTTGTGTTTCCTCCATGGAATCCTATTTATGTTCCCATAAAACACATATAGGCAGCTTATCGTAATACACTATTGCCCGCGTCACATAGGATGGCATTTCCACTTACGAGGCGGAGCGGTAGGGAAGCGTTGCAGGAATGAGATCTGCGCATGCGTGGCAGCAGAGAGTGGGCAAACCAAGTCCACGTTGCCGAACAGTATTGCTGAGGGCAACAATCAGGTTCATTTACCTACGGTACAGCGTATTAAGATGAGGGGAATAATATAATTTAAAATCGATTTCGATCAATCGTCATCAGAGAAATCTTACTTCGCGTCTTGTCGACCTAACGCCCACTGCTAAACAGCTTTATTCCGCGTGGCGTCGGACAACTAGAACAGCTGACAAAGCTGTGTGAAGACGTCAAGTACAGTTTTTCTCAAAATTACAGTTGTCTAACGAGAAGGTCACTGAAAGGGCTTGCAATAATTGTCATTGTATTGCGATTTGGACTGTATTGTAAGAAGAATGTAAACACAACAAAATTAATTTCAAGCACAAACCAAAATCATTATATTTACTTGACAACTGCTTCTATTCCATAGAATTTTTTAAAAATGTGTGTAAAGGTTGTATGTGGGTGTGTTTGACTGTACTTAAGTGTAATTACTCTGCGTAAACGAGAACTGAAGGAAAGTCTAATGTAAAAGACTATCTTAAAAGTGGTCAGTATGTTATCTTTTTCCCTGTCAACGGGTATTATGAGTTCGACATTACAGTGAGAGACGGAATTTATAATCCATTGAACAAGCAAACAATTAACCGTCTTCTGTGAATAACTCGGGGGAATGCTGACCGATAACATCGAAAACCATCGATATCTCGACACGTAACCGTCGCTGTCATTTGAAGGCATTTTCCGATTCGTGCCTTGAAAATGTCCTGTGGGAATATCGGAGTTTTGAAGAATTTATCCGGCCCCAATCTCGCGCGCTATTAGAGTGTACAAAACGTTTGGAAAATCTTATCTTCTTCTTGGGCAATATGTTGGATATTATGGTCTGCATACTCCACAGGATACAAATTTCAAATCAGTAAATTCTAGGAAGTTCTCATATACTATGTACGCAACTGAAATTTTGACAAACACATTTTTGAAACCATGAGTCTTTAAACCAAGAGATATTATTACTTTGCTTTGTTCCAAAGCCTGCATCGTAATACCATCGTCACTGTTATCTGAACCTTTGTCCTAACCGTGTGATTGTAAATTTACAATGATTGGCTCAAGGCTTATATGCAGCTTCATCTCCCTACCAAAGTCTTCTTCCTGAAGCTTTCCACGCTGAAGAGGCGGTGTTGTCTCTTACTTCATGCACAAGCGATTCAGCGTATGGTACCTTGAATGTATTTTTTTCCCCTCTCATATAGCATTTAACTTTGCTATCATTAATTCCATGGGATTGTATTCATAGTGATATGTGGGTAAACGCAAAACTGTGCGACCACATTCACGTGCAAGAAATTCAAGTTTTTACGTTCTGTCGCATGACTTACACAAATTAACGAGCTTTAGGAATTCGGCAAAAGTCTGGCTTATAGTGTGCAAAATCTACATCTACATCGATACTCCGCAAGACACTGCACGGCGCGTGGCGTACGGTACCCTGTATCACTACTTGTCATTTCACCTCCTGTTCCACTGGCAAATAGACCGAGGGAAAAACGACTGTCTGTACGCCTCCGTATGAGGAGTATTTCTGCTAGATAGAGCAGATAAGCTGTTATTAACATCTCACTTAGTGAATTTCCATCACTTAGTTCCCTAAGATGAGCCCTAATTTTTCGTATCGTGGTCCCTACGCGCGATGTGTGTTAACGGCAGTAGAATCTTTCGGCAGTCAGCTTCAAATGCCAGCTCCCTAAATTTTCTCAACAGTGTTTCTCGAAAAGAACGTCGCCTACCCTGTAGGGATTCCCATTTGAGTTCCCGAAGCATCTCCGTAACACTTCGTGTTATTCGAACCTACCGGTAACAAATCCAGCCGCTCGCCTCTGAAATGCTTCGATGCCTTCCTCCAGCCCGACCTGGTACGGGTCCCAAACATTCGAGCAATACTCTAGAATAGGTCGAACCAGCGCCCTATATGCGGCCTCCTTTACAAGTGAACCACTCTTTCCTAAAATTCTCCCAATAAACCGAAGTCGACCATTTGCCTTCCATACCACAGTTTTCACACGCTCTTACCACCTCATATCACTTTGCAGCGATACGTCTAGATAGTTAGACAACTTGACAGTGTCAAGCAGGATCAAAGTAATACTGCATCCAAACATTATAGGTTTGTTCTTTCTACTCATCCGGATTAACTTACATTTTTCTGCGTTTAGGGCTAGCTGCCATTCATCACACCAACTGGAAATTTTGTCTAAGTCGTCTAGTATATTCCTACAGTCACTCAACGTACCGTACACAACGGCATTATCAGCAAACAACCGCAGATTGCTGCCCTCCATGTCCGCCAAATCATTTGTGTATACAGAGAACAACAGCGATCCCATCACACTTTCTCTCATGAACTCTCGCCGTCGAGGACAACATACTGGGTTATATTTTATAAGAAGTCTTCGATACACTCACATATCTGTGAACTTATTCCATATGCTCATAGCTTCGTTAACAGCGTGCAATGGGGCACCGTGTCAAATTCTTTCCGTAAATGTAGAAATATGGACTCTGCCTGTAGCCCTTCATACATAGTTCTCAGTATATCAAGTGAGAAAAGGGCAAGCCGAGTTTTGCACCAGCGATGCTTTCGAAAACGATGCTGATTCGTGGACATAAGCTTCTTAGTCTCAAGAAAGTTTATTATATTCGAACTAAGAATATGTTTAAGGATTCTGTGGCAAACAGAAGTTATGGATATTGGTCTGTAATTCTGCGGGACCGTTCTTTTTTCCAGTCGCTTGGGACTTTGTGCTGGGCAAGAGATTCCCGATAAATCCAAGCTAGGTTAGGGCCCAAAGCTGTAGAGTACTCTTTGTAAAATCGAAGCGTGTTTCCATCCGGATCTGGTGATTTATTTGTTTTCAAATCTTTCAGTTTTTTCTCTACGCCAAGATATGCTTATTTTTATGTCGTCCTTACGGGATTGTGTTCGATGGTCAAATGACTGTATGTTTGTACGGTTCTCCTGTGTGAACGATTTCTTGAACTTGAAATTTAAAACTTCGGCTCTCGTTTTGCTATCTTCAACTGCCACATCCGACTGATCAACAAGGGACTGAATGGAAGCCTTAGACCCGCTTTTACATACGACCAGAATTTTCTCGGGTTCTCTGCCAGATCTTTTGCTAACATGTGACGGTGGTAGTTGTTGTATGCTTCGCGCATATATGTTTTCACAGACGCCCGAATCTCTACTAACCTTTGCTTGTCGTCATTTGGCGTCCCCTTTTGCACGTAGAGTGCAACAGCCTCTGCTTCCTCAGCATCCTCCGAATTTCGTTACTAAACCATGGCTGGTCTTTTCCATTATTTATCCACTTACTAGGCACGTAACTTTTCAGACCACGATTTACAATCTGCTTAAACTTCACCCATAATTCCTCTCATCCATCTTAGGGAACTAAGTGATACCAATTCACTGTCTAAGTGAGATGTTAATAACAGCTTATCTGCTCTATCTAGCAGAAATACTGTCCTAGCCTTCTTGATTGATTTATTAACTTTCGTAATCATAGTTGCTACAATGACATCATGATCTCTAATCCCCGTTTCTATACTGACATTGTCGTTAAGGTCCGGCCTCTTTGTAGCTACAAGGTCTAAGACGTTTCCATTATGTGTGGGCTGCCTAGCTAACTGCTCAAGACCGTTTTCAGAAAATGTGTTTAAAAGTATTTTGCATGACTGTCAGTGTGTACTGCATACCCAGCTTGCCTACATTACGGTCATAAAATACACCTGCATAAAGATAACTTAAGAGCACAAGTCAGGCAGTTTGTTTGTATTAGGACACTAGGCTACGTGGCTGGTTTGTTTACATTAGGACAAGGGTGCAAGTGGCCTACTCAGAGAGGAAGGAGGGGAGGGGAGTGACCTTGAAAGTGACAGGTGATTTTTTTTTACATAAGGGTCATATATCACGGCACCCATTTGCACCCAGCCCCACTACTCACATAGATATAAAATTTGCAAGATATAGTGCCTGAATACAGTTAGTTGCGTCTCACACTAGTAGCTCCTTTGAATTTGTCATCATTCTTTGAGATGAGTTTATTTTCCTTCAAGTATGTCATGATGTCTGAACTTAGAACATGCTCTAGGATCCTGCAATAGACAGACGTTAGTGGCAACAGTCTGTAATACTGTGCATCGGTTATTTTACCTGATTTGTGTACTGGAGTGACCTCAGCTCCTTTACAGTTGTGTGGTCATAGTCTCTGTACAAAGAAATCTCGATAAATGTGGGTTAAGGAAGAGCTCATTTCGCAGCATATTCAATGTAGCATATAATAGGTATTTTGGTACTGACTTATAGCTTCCTCTCTCTGGGCTGTCGTAATGGTTTTTTCAGTGCCAAGGCTAGCCTCTCAGTGCCCTCTTGTGTGTGTGTGTGAGTGTGTGTGTGTGTGTGTGTGTGTGTGTGTGTGTGTGGAGGTTACACATTGTTGTCTCCTGTCCTCAATTTCAGCTTCAGACTCCTCCACAATATATGGGATGGGAGGTTTAGAAACTTTAACTGACTTTGCATATTACCAGAATTTCCAAGGATTTTATAGTAAATCTCCTGCCACAATCTGACTGAGGAAGTTATTGTGTGCTTCACATACAGTCTTCTTACAGATACATCTGGTAGGTCTTTGCCGTTTTTTATTAGGTATATTGGTTCGTATTTGCTTAGACCATGATTGATGATGGTTTAGAATTTGTACCACAATTGTCTTTCTTTGTTCAGATTTGAACTAAACATTCTCACTTCATCTTTTAAATTGTTAGTGACTTTCTACAAATCAGAAATAAAATCTTTTGTTTCTTGAAGACCTTTTTGACTGTGGTGAGCATCGCCCTAGTGACAGCATCAAGGTCGATAATCTCTCTCTCACTGGTGACACACTCAAAGTGGTCGGTTTCGCTCGCAGCCAGGAAGCTTAAAACAAATCCATCGTGCTTGTGGGTTGTTGTACTAGTCCAACAGATCGAGGCAGTTGTTTGAAAATGAGTTCAGTATTATTTTGCAGGACTTTTTGTCTTACCACCAATAGTGTACGTGTAGTTTTCCCAGCTGATACCGTACAAGTTAAAGATACAACGTAATATTATCGTATGCTTGGGGTATGTCTGCGCTGTGAAGTTGAGACAACGTAACAAGAAAAATCTTTCAACGACGAAAAAAAAAATTTCCAGTGGAAGATCATCGGGCGCATTATCCCGAGTATACACCGTACATCCGAACAACGCCGAATGTTTCTGTCTTCGGATGTTGCAACGCGAAATACGGGGTCCAACAAGTTTCATAGATCTCAAGAATGTTGACTGTTACCTATGCAAGACGTACAGAGAAGCATGCCAACGCTTATTACTACTGGAAATGACAAGCACTGGAACCCTGCAAAAAGTCTGACCCACAGCCTCAGCTGAATAAATGAGAGATGAATCCAAAACAGCTATGGGACTCCGTCAAAGAGAGTATGAGTGATGACATACTGTATGATATCCGACAAGCTCATTCTGAACTGACTGTCGAGTTCAACGACGACCTCTTCAATGAAACACTCTTTCGCCCGGAAGATAATCATTTAGCAATAAACAAACAGACCTAAGTACAACTTGGGATGCAGCACCGTGAAAAGATGCTATCAGTCTGCTAAACTTCGAAATAACAGAGGAAAAAAGCTACAACATCAACGAACTACTTCAGAACGTTGCTCACAACAAACCACTCCTCAGTGATAATCAAAAGTAAATTTACAACGTTATCATGGACCGGATCGGTAACAACGTTGGCGGAATTATTTACTCGGGCGCACCAGGCCGCACCGGAAAAACGTTTCTAAATGGTTCAAATGGCTCCGAGCACTATGGGACGTAACATCTGAGGTCATTAATCCCCTAGAACTTAGAACTACTTAAACCTAACTAACCTAAGGGCATCACACACATCCATGCCCGAGGCAGTATTCGAACCTGCGCCCGTAGCGGTCGCGCGATTCCACACTGAAGCGCCTAGAACCGCTCGGCCACAACGGGCGGCAAAAACGTTTCTAATAAATCTATTGCTGGCAGAAATACATACTAAACAACGCATCGCACTTGTACTGATATCATCCGCCATTGTAGTCACACTTATGGGAGGAGGACTAACTGCCTATTCCGCCCTACAACTACCGTTGAATATAGCCGAAGAACAATTCCCGATATGTAAAACCTCAAGAGCATATGGGCGGGGTGAACTTGTAAGGCAATATAAAATTATCTTCTGGGATGATTGCATAATGGCACATAAAAAATTACTCGAAGCCGTGCACAGAACATTACAAGACTTGCGAGGGAACTCTGAAGTGATGGGAGAAGCTCTACTCAACCTCTCAGGAGATTTTCGACAAACACTTCCAGTTATCCAGAATGAATAATGGTGAGATGCGAGGTACTCGCGGAATTAAGGCTGTGAGGACGGATCGTTAGTCGTGCTTTGATAGCACAGGTGTGTGAGCCAGTGGTCTAGTGGTAACAGTCGTGCAATCTAAACTTATCGCTGGCACGGTAGCTCAGCGTGTTCGGTCAGAGGGTCAGCTGCCCTCTGTAATAAATAAAACTGAGTTAATGGATCAACAACGAACTAAAACGGGTGTCTTTCGACGTCCGCCTAGAGCAGATACAACGAACGAAAACGAACAAAATGAGATTAAAAAAAAAAAAAAAGATGGTAGAGCGCTTGCCCGCGAAAGGCAAAGGTCCCGAGTTCGAGTCTCGGTCCGGCACACCAGTTTTAATCAGCCAGGAAGTTTCACTTCCAGTTAGCGGTAGCAGACGAGATCAATGCATATTTTAAAAAACCATATCTCTAGCCACACATATAAATACTGCGAGTAACAAAAAATTTGAGAGTTGAACTATCGAAAGACGAAACAACTAAACATTTTGCTCAACAACTTTTACAAATAGGCGGAGACACGTGTCCTACTGATCAGATAACCGGTTTCACTAAACTCAGTAGTAATTTCTCCAACATAGCCACTGCTGAAAACGAACTCAACGACCAAAGTTATCCAAACATTGTGCACAACTATATCAAACCGGACTGGCTATTTGAAAGGGCAATTTTGGCAACTAAAATTAATATTGTAGACGATATCAGCTTAGTACACCAGAACGGCTAAAAGACTAATGAGGTCTTTGGTGTGACGTCATACGCGCGTGACTGCGTGTGAGATCGCTCTCTAAGTTTTCATCTATTTTTAGGTTGCAGATATATATTTTAACGGTTTTTGTGTTAATATTTACTATATAAGTGACTTATTAGTGGCTTCTTCATTCACCTTTGCCTTTCTTGTGTTGTGATCTGATATTTGTGAGTGTTTCGTATTGAGCAACTTAACCTCTTACCCGTGTTTACATTCCGCGCTGACCAGTTGCAGCTGTAGCGGCGCATCGAAAGCAAAGTACTAATTAATTGTTTGTGTATAGTAGTTTATTTAGGAACTTTAGTAGTCTTCAGCCGGTGTTCTTGGTGTTTTCCGGTGAAATAACTTCAGAAGAAATTTTTGCGAACTGCTTTCAGTTTCGTTACTGTCATTAGACGTTTGATTTTCTTTCTGTGTTAGTATTTTGTTATATTCTCATTTGTTGTTGATTAATACTGTCAATAATAGTAGTTACTTTCCTTGTGGAGCAAGTTTGTGATTATTGTAGTCAGTTTTTAACATCTTCTTATTGTAGTAGCGGAACTTAGATCAAGTTGTTTTCTTGTTTCAATAACTGTAAAATTTTACCATGAGTGAGAAGTGTGGGCTTTGCCGTAGGTTCGTGAGTAGTGGATTGCGGTGTGAGACTTGTTCGAAGTATTTTCACTGGGGGGAATGCAGTGGGGAAGCCAGTGGGCATTCTGGTGAGATCCTCTCCTGGAACTGCAGGCTATGTAGCAAGAGTAAGTTGATAGAGGAGCAGGAGCGTAAGATCTGTGCCCTTCAGGTGCAGTTGAAAAACGCACAGGAGGAGCTAGATAGGATGAGGAGGGAGAAGGAGGTTGGGGAATGGGAGCTGGCTGTTGACAAGAGATCTGCTAGGAGAAGGAGATTTTCAGATAGTTTTACTATTGGTGTTTGTAATAGATTTGACCAACTGTCAGAGTCTAGTGGAGAGGAGTCTCTAGTAGCTGTAGATGTAGGAAGTATGCAGCAGACCTCAGCAGTTACGGTGGCTAGGACAGTTGCAAAGTCTAAGAGAAAGAAGAAGGTTCTGCTGTTAGGTAGTTCTCATGGTAGAGGTGTAGGCCAGCAGTTGCAGGAAGTTTTGGGGATTGAGTACCAGGTCACCAGCATTGTGAAGCCTAATGCAGGATTGGCTCATGTGACTTTTAACATAGGGGGGTTATGTAGGGATTTTACAAAAGAGGATCAGATAGTGATTGTGGGTGGGGCTGGTAATAGTATTGATAGGGATGGGGAGTATGACATAGATGGTGACCTGGAAAAGGTAGCCACTCAGACTGGCAACACGAATGTGCATTTCGTGGAACTGTTTCAGCGTCACGATCGGCCTCATCTTAATACAGCCGTCAGGCGTAATAACATGAGACTTGGGGGTGCGCTAATGACAGAAGGCATGAGTCACATTTCAGTGGTGTCGGTGGAGTCTATCAGCAGGACGGGTTTCACTAGACATGGCCTGCACCTCAACAGGTATGGAAAGGGGAGGTTGGAAAAGCTTATAGGTGACAGCATAGGTGGGGGTGGTGGGATCACTCATGGGAAAATTCCGGTAGTTGTGGGTGTTAGAGCTGTACCTTTTTTAGATTGCAGTCAGCTGACAGGTATTCCTGCTTAAGGGAAGTCTCTCTAACAAAGAAACCACTTTCGACAAAGCTTAGGTATCCGATTAATGAGGGAATTAGTATATTTCATCAAAACATACAAGGCATTAGAGATAAAGTTAGTGAATTACTTATAGATGTTGACTCTGAAATTATTGATGTATCTGAACACTTCTTAAATAAGGAGATGATTCAGAGGCTTCCTTTACCAGGATACAGGTTGGCTGGCAGCTTTTCTAGGAGCTCTTTGCGATGCGGGGGAGTAGCCATGTATGTGAAAAACGGTATCCCATTTGAGTCAATTGATGTTTCAAAGTACTGCACTGAAAAGGTGTTTGAATGTTGTGCAGGTGTGGTTAAATTTAGTGGAGCTAAACTTCTTACTGTTGTTATTTATAGATCACCAGACTCCGATTTCACAACGTTTTTGCTAAAGCTAGAGGAGGTTCTTGGTTCACTTTATAGGAAATACAAAAAGTTAGTTATATGTGGTGACTTCAATATAAATTGTATAAGTGATTGTGCAAGGAAAAGGATGCTGGTAGACCTCCTTAATTCACATAATCTTATGCAAACCGTATTCTTTCCAACGAGAGTGCAAGGGAACAGTAGAACAACCATAGACAATATTTTTGTTCATTCGTCATTACTAGAAGGGCATTCTGTTAGCAGAATGGTGAATGGCCTTTCAGATCATGATGCACAAATTTTAAGTCTAAAAGATTTTTGTGCTGCAACGCAGGTTAAATATAGTTACCAACGTTTTAGGAAATCTGATCCAGTTGCTGTAGAGACTTTTGTAAACCTTATCAAGGAACAAGAGTGGCAAGATGTTTATAGTGCTGATACAGTAGACAATAAATATAATGCTTTCCTCAAGACTTTTCTCGTGCTCTTTGAAAGTTGCTTGCCGTTAGAACGTTCAAAACAGGGTACTAGCACAAACAGGCAGCCTGGGTGGCTGACTAAAAGTATAAGAATATCTTGTAGAACAAAGTGGCAATTATATCAAAACGTTAGAAACAGTCACAATCTGAATGCAGTAGCCCATTACAAACAGTATTGTAAGGTGCTTAAAAAAGTTATTAGGAAGGCAAAAAGTATGTGGTATGCAGATAGAATAGCTAAGTCTCAGGATAAAATTAAAACCATATGGTCAGTCGTAAAGGAAGTGGCTGGTCTGCAGAGACAGGTCGAGGATATAGAATCAGTGCGTAGTGGGAATGTCCGTGTTACTGATAAGTCGCATATATGTACAGTATTTAATAATCACTTTCTGAATATAGCAGGTGAACTAAATAGAAACCTAGTCCCAACAGGGAATCATATAGCGCTCGTAGAAAAAAGTGTTCCGAGACTGCTACCTGAAATGCTCCTCCATGATACTGACAAGAGGGAGATTGAGTTAATAATTAAATCACTAAAGACCAAGAACCCTCATGGATATGACGGGGTATCGAGCAGAATACTGAAGTATTGTTCCATGTATGTTAGCCCAGTACTTAGCCATATCTGTAACTTTTCCTTTAGGAGTGGTCGGTTTCCTGACCGATTAAAGTACTAGGTAGTGAAGCCACTTTATAAAAAGGGAGACAGGGATAATGTTGATAATTATAGACCTATTTCTATGCCATCGGTGTTTGCTAAAGTTATCGAGAGGGTTGTATATACAAGGTTACTGCAGCATTTAAATTCACATAATTTGCTGTCAAATGTACAGTTTGGATTTAGAAATGGCTTAACAACTGAAAATGCTATAGTCTCTTTTCTCTGTGAGGTTTTGGACGGATTAAATAATAGGTTGCGAACGTTAGGTGTTTTCTTTGATTTAACGAAGGCTTTTGACTGTGTTGACCACAAAATATTACTGCAGAAGTTAGAACATTATGGAGTAAGGGGAGTAGCTTACAATTGGTTCGCCTCTTACTTTAAGAACAGAAAGCAGAAGGTAATTCTCCGCAATATTGAGAGTGATCCCAATGGGGCACTGTTAAATGGGGCGTTCCCCAAGGATCAGTGCTGGGGCCACTGCTGCCTTCTAGTATTACAGGTGATTCAAAAATATTTCTGTTTGCTGATGACACCAGCTTGGTAGTGAAGGATCTTGTGTGTAATATTGAAACATCATCAAATAATGTAGTTCATGAAATAAGTTTGTGGCTTGTGGAAAATAATTTGATGCTAAATCACAGTAAGTCTCAGTTTTTACAGTTTCTAACTCACAATTCAACGAGAACTGATATTTTAATCAGACAGAATGGGCATGTTATAAGCGAGACGGAACAGTTCAAGTTCCTAGGCGTACGGATAGATAGTAAGCTGTTGTGGAAAGCCCATGTTCAGGATCTTGTTCAGAAACTAAATGCCGCTTTATTTACCATTAGAACAGTATCTGAAATAAGTGACATTTCAACACGAAAAGTAGTGTACTTCGCATATTTTCATACGCTTATGTCATATGGTATTAATTTTTGGGGTAATTCTTCTGATTCAAAAAGGGTATTTTTGGCTCAAAAACGGGCTGTTCGAGCTATGTGTGGTGTAAGTTCGAGAACGTCTTGTCGACCCCTATTCAATAGTCTGGGAATTCTGACATTGCCCTCACAGTATATATTTTCTTTAATGTCGTTTGCTGTTAGCAATATTAGCTTATTCCCAAGAGTTAGCAGCTTTCACTCAGTTAATACTAGGCAGAAATCAAATCTGCATGTGGAATGCACTTCCTTGACTCTTGTGCAGAAATGAGTGCAGTATTCTGCTGCATCCATTTTCAATAAGCTACCACAAGAACTCAAAAATCTTAGCAGTAGCCCAAACGCTTTTAAGTCTAAACTGAAGAGTTTCCTCATGGCTCACTCCTTCTATTCTGTCGAAGAGCTGCTGGAAGAGCTAAAAAATTAAGCAAATTCCAGTGTTACATTCTTGATTTTCTTTATTTAAACTAATGGCGTGTCGCCTGAATATGTTTCTTATATTTCATTTTATCTGTTTCTACAATCGTGTTATAATTTCATGTCTTGACTCGTTCCATGACCATGGAGAGTTCTCCTTAATGTGGTCCCACGGAACAATAAATAAATAAATAAATATTATTCAAAGAAATTCTCAGTGAAGAGGGAATTTGCAAATCGATCGACATGATGGTGAACACTGAAGAAAGAGTGAACTTCCCTACAGGATTTCTAAACTCTTTGCAAGTACCAGGAATCCCATTACACTGTCTTCAACTTACAATTAGGTCTCCGAACATACTACTCAGAAATATCAACTCACCAAAACTACGTAATGGAACAAGGATGACCGTCAAACAGCTATCGAATAACATCATCAAAGCCGAACTAGTGACTGGAAAGTACAAGGGACATACACTTTTTATCCCCAGAATACCAGTGATCGCCACTGAACTGCCATTCCAATTTAAAAGACTGCGACTTCCAATCAAATCAGTCTACAATTTTACAATTAACAAAGCACAAGGGAAAATTTTAAAATATTGTGGCATCAACATCAAATACTCATCCTTCTCTCTCTCTCGAGTAGGATATTCAAAAAGTTTGTACGTATACACACTGGACAACAAAATGAAAAATGTTGTTTATAAGCAAGTCTTGTAAATAGTTAGAAAATATTTTCAATAAAAAATTTACCTCTTATACTTTAATAAGTAGAATATGTTTTAAATAAAATTTATTTTACTTCTTGTACTTTGAAGTTTATCCTTTTATTCCAATTAACGCACAATCTCATATCGACTCCCTGAGAGAAGCCGGGTACCCCAGATGGTATATAAGTAAAATAACAAAGAAACACAACAGTATGGGTCACAATAAAAAGAGTGTGAAGAAGGATGTAAAGTTTTAAAGTCAGGACATCGGAGTACGCACTCTAATGTAGATAGTCAAAAAGCTCAAAGAAGTGTTTGTATTTGAAGTCTAGTTGCCCATTTACAACAGATGAGGGATTGTTTTTGTAATGTGAATAAATTTCGATTTCTTCTAGCGTATTACGAAGTAGCCCTTTAGCTGCATTATGTAAAATTTTCATATTGCTAGAAATGCAAACTTCGGAGTGATTATATTTTTCCAGATGCTGTCCAAACAAGGATTTGGTACGTGGAGTGCGGGTAGAATCGACCGGTTAGCCGTTCGGTCTAACGCACTGCTTTCCGGACGGGAAGGTGTGCCGGTCCCAGGTACGAAACCGTCCGGCGGATTAGTGTCGAGGTCTTGTGTGCCGGCCAGTCTGTGGATGGTTTTTAAGGCGGTTTTCCGTCTGCCTCGGCGAATGCGGGCTGGTTCCCCTTATTCCGCCTCAGTTACACTATGTCGGCGATTGCTGCGCAAACACTTTCTCCATGTACGAGTACACATTAATTACTCTACCACGCAAACCTTGGGGTTACACTCGCCCGGTGTGAGACGTTCCCGGACGGGTCCACTGGGGACCGAACAGTACAATAACACTGGGTTCGGTGTGGGATGAGTGGACAGCTGTAGCCTGCTTTGGGGTTGTGTAACACTGAGGGTTACGGCGGGGACGAAGCCTCTCCGTCGCTTCTAGGTTTCCAGTTCCCTACAATACAATACAATATGGGTAGAATGCTTTCTAAAAAGCATTACACAGCTACGGCCAGTTTCTCTGATATATTGTTTATCGCAATCGTTGCACTGTATTTTGTAGATGCCAAAATTTTTATATTTATCAGATTTGCCTATTGTATATTCTAATTACTCTTAAGGTTGCGTTTCTTAAATCTTTGTACACTGTTATTAAAATTAAAAATAACTGGCATATTAGGTCAGTCGTAGCCTTGTATTTTTCATTTGAATCGAAGCGCCAAAGAAACTGGTATACGCATGCGTATTCAAATACAGAGATATGTAAACAGGCAGAATACGGCGCTGCGGTCGGTGACGCCTACGTATATATAAGACAATAAGTATCTGGCGCAGTTGTTAGGTCGGTTACTGCTGCTACAGTAGCAGGTCATCAAGATTTAAGTGAGTTTGAACGTGGTGTTATAGTCGGCGCACGAGCGATGAGACACAGCATCTCCGAGGTAGCGATGAAGTGGATATTTTCCCGTACGACCATTTCACGAGTGTACCGTGAATGTCAGGAATCCTGTTAAATATCAAATCTCCGACATCGTTGCAGCCGGAAAAAGATCCTGCAAGAACGGGACCAAGGACGACTGGAGAGAATCGTTGAACGTGACAGAAGTGCAACCCTTCCGCAAATTGCTACAGTTTTCAATGCTGGGCCATCAACAAGTGTCAGCGTGCGATCCATTCAACGAAACATCATCGATACGGGCTTTCGGAGCCGAAGACCCACTCGTGTACCCTTGATGACTGCACGACACAAAGCTTTAGCCGGCCGGGGTGGCTGAGCGGTTCTAGGCGCTACTGTCCGTTCGAATCATGCTCGGGCATGTATGTGTGTGATTTCCTTAGGTTAGTTAGGTTTAAGTAGCTCGAAGTTCTAGGGGACTGATGACCTCAGAAGTTAAGTCCCATAGTGCTCAGAGCCATGTTTTGAACAAAGCTTTACGCCTAGCCTGGGCCCGTCAACACCGACGTTGGATTGTTGATGTCTAAAAACATGTAGCCTGGTCGGACGAGTCTCGTTTCAAATTGCATCGAGCGAATGGACGTGTACGGGTATGGGACAATCTCATGAATCCATGGACCCTGCATGTCAGTAGGGGACTGTTCAAGCTGGCGGAAGCTCTGTAAATGGTGTTCGACGTGTACAGCTGGAGAGGTATGGGACCCCTGATACGTCTAGATACGACTTTGGCAGGTGACACGTACGCAAGCATCCTATCTGATCACCTGCATCCATTCATGTCCACTATGCACTCCGACGGACTTGGGCAACTACAGCAGGACAATGCGACACCCCACACGTCCATAGTTGCTACAGGGTGGCTCCAGGAACACTTATCTGAGTTTAAACACTTCCGCTGGCCATCAAACTCCTCAGACATGAACATTATGGAGCATATGGGGGATGTCTTACAACGTGCTGTTCAGAAGAGATCTCCACCCCCTCGTACTCTTCCGGATTTATGGGCAGCCCTGCAGGATTCATGGTGTCAAGTCCCTCCAGCACTACTGCAGACATTAGTGGAGTCCATGCCACGTCGTTTTGCGACACTTCTGCGTGCTCGCGGCGGCCCTACACGATATTAGGCAGGTGTAACAGTTTCTTTGGCTCTTCAGTTTAAATCTGTTCTTCATTAAATCATTTTAATTTATTTCCTTTATATGTTACTCAGTTTCACTAGTTTATTTTAGAAATATAGGCACGTATTTTTCCTCTAATACTGCTCGCCTCTCATACCACTTTTGTCACTATTAGCTGGAGTATTACGATCTACAGCAATCACTATAAATCGATACCTACATTAACGGAAACTGCTTATTTTTATCCTGGGTCTGTATCTATAGAGCGTTATCTACTACATTTATCCGATGCTTACAGCTGTTTCAAAGGAACCCGTCCAAGATCAGCGTCTACCATCTCCATAGTTATCGACTGTTTCGTACGTCTATGGAAGGTTGTCTGCTGGACATCATCTATCGATATTCCCTGCCATCTCTTTGGAAATCGCCCTGACGCTACATCTTTGGCATGGCGTCAGTCATCGCCATAGAAACCAACAACATCCTAATTATTTTCTAGTATATCCCTAGAGGGCAAACTATACACAGCGAATGTCATGTTTATTTATTTAACAATAACTGTGTCAACAAACTGTTTCGTTTTTATTGTAAAGTTATTTTACTTAACTATGACGTTTTATTTACTAACAAGTAAATCTTTTTGTATATAATTCTCTCGGCTGATACCTGATTGGCTAACGCTGACATCATGCTGTCAGCGGTCGGCGGAGCTTCCAATATTTACGATGTAGCTATACTGCTCCTTCCAGTCACCCACACAAAACGCCTCCAAGCCCCAGTTCCAGCCCCCAGGAAACGTAGCGCCCCACCGCCACCCTCACCCATGGAAAGACGCCCCACTCACATACAAGAAGCGCCCATCGAGACACCACTGAGGACCACAGATGCCCGGAAAGAACAAACACAGGACATCGTGGCCGAAAATCCAGACGAACTCAACGAACTGCTAAATGCCGACATGACGGCCACGAACACCATGACGCAAGTTATGACCAGCACGCTGCAAGCCCTCTAACAGCTGGCAGCAAACATCACAGCACAGAATACCACATGAAATGGCTGACCACCTCAGGGACTTCATCATCTGTACATGGAACGCCAACGGCGTTGTGCGTCAGGCAGGTTAATTCCGCCAGTTTTTTCATGATGAGGCAGTAGACGGTGTCTCGTCACGGAGACACACCTGAAGCCTGACGTACATGTGCGGGTAGCAAATTACTCCTGATATAGGAACGATAGGCAAACAGCTATGGGCGGAACTGCGGTGTACGTACGCATATCACTGCGCCACTATCGTATGCCTACGCCACCACTGATGGCGACAGTGGCGACTACAGTGGCGGTAGAGACCTTCGTGGCAGCGTACCGCCCAACCAGAGGCGTCACAGACCCACAAGACATCGATACCCTGCAATCTCTACGCGATAAAATCTTCAAGGCCGGTGACTTCAACGCAAAACACGTGATATGGGGATTGAGAGTAACTAGCAAAAACGGGCCGCCTACTACTCCGAGCAGCAGAAAGACACGCAGCGGTAACAGCAGGGCCCAACAGCCCCATTATCTTCTCGCTGCATGGAGCCCCTGCCATTCTATATATCACGGTGATAAAAGCAATACCACAGCAAGTAACAGCTTCGACCAGGACAGGCCTATCATCTGACCATGTTCCTGTTGTCTTCGGACTGACTGCTGATGCAGTATACAGATTTTAAAGGAACCTGAACAGCGAGAAGACAAACTGGGAAGCCTTTACAGAAGAATTCGCCACATCACTGACGAATGCTCCACGTGCAGAAGAAGCAGAAGCAGATAAAATGCTGCAACACTTTACTACCAGCGCCCTAGACGCAGTTAGGGCAACTACATTACCTGACAATGTGTAACAATACCAACCAAAGAACCTACCATCAGGAATACTGGCAGCCTTTGCGGAGAAAAATAGAACCTATTGTGAATGGCAGATCACGTGGCAGCCAACTACCAAGCGCCAATTAAATAGGATGCGCAAAAGAAGTCGGAGTCTCTGTGGAAGCCCATCGAAATCGACAATGGAGTAACAAAATTGCCAAACTCAAACCAGAAGACGGTTCCGCTTGGAAAGTAATCAAATACATGCTGAGAAAGCCACAACGCATAGCTCTACTACAAGTTGGTGGAGAAGTAATAACAGAACCAGATGAGAAAGCAACCGCCCTTGTCGACGCGTTTGCCGAAAATTTTAGACTCATCACGAACCCCATAGGCCCTGCTAAGATCCTAGAAGCAGCAGACCATCTCCCATGATTTCTGAAAGAACAGGGAGAAGATGACAACACTCCCATAACTGAAGAGGGGGTAGCAGAGCAGCTCAGCCATCTCAATAGCAGGAAAGCAGGCGGTCCTGACCTTCTAACAGATCAGATGATAAAAAAACTCCAATCTGCGGCTTCAAATCACCTAGCAAAAATATTCAACAAAGAACTGCGCACAAGAAGGTATCCCACGTCATGAAAACATGCAGAAGTCCTGGCAATACCAGAGCCAGGCAAAGATACACGAAAACCCTCAAACTACAGACCAATAAGCCTGTTACCAGCCTTATCGAAAGTATTCGAGAGGCTGTACCTCTGCCGCCTAATGTTCTACCTGAAGAACAATTTGGTTTCAGGAGAGACCACGCAACGACCCATCAACTGCTCCGACTTGTTGAAAAAGCGATGTGTGCTATCGAACTTAGAGAGTACTTTGGAGCTGTCTTCATGGATGTATCCCGAGCATTCGATTCTGTGTGGCATGAGGGGCTCCTTTACAGACATTTAGATCTAGGCCTCCCCATGTCACACGTCCACCTACTGAAATTGTACCTCGAAGGACGAACATTCCACGTTCGAACCCATGAAAGTATCTCCACCGAGAGAGGCATAGCTGCAGGCGCACCACAGGGGTCAGTCCTGGGACCAATACTGTACAAACTGTATAAGTCCGGCATACCAAGAACAGCGGACTACAGCACCACCTACAAACGGTCTGTGATGATCTCGTCGGCTGGGCAGCTAAGTCGTGCTTCTCCTTCAACACCAGCAAAACCCAAATACTGGCGATCAGCAGGAGCCCGTTTCAACATGCACTGCCCCAAATTAGCATCAGTGGCGAGGCGGTGCCATGGGGAAACACAGCAGACTGTAGCGCCTAGAACCGCTCGGCCACTCCGGCCGGCGATATTTTGGTGGGTTCTGGGGATATTTCCTATATTAAGGGAATCACTGGGTCAGTATATTCCTAGTCTATTTCTCAACACGAAAAAAACTTGTATGAATGTGTGGCTGTACGAGAGTGGTATGTCACAGATTGTAATGTCCCCACGGACAAGTGACAAATAACAAACGTCGAAGTTGTAGTGGCGACATTATTGTTCATATGTTATCCATAAAACCACACATGAGCTAAACCTAATTCCTCATGTACTATGTTCTATTTTTCTGTTTTTGTCAACAGCAAAGCAGGTGGCAACCGACATCAATGAAAATACTGTAGGTCCATCAAGCGAGTTCGGGGTCATTCCCCACGGGCTGAAAACTCCACAAATCTCGAGCGATTATCCTGCGAGTGCGCTCTCTCCAGCAGTTGAGAATCGTCATTCAGCGGTTGCTGGTCCATACACATTTTAATAAACTAGCCTTGTGATCTTGAATGTTATTATTTCCAAATATATTTGGATCGCTGATATCTCCATTAATCTTGAAGAAGAAGAGGGAAACTGACAATTTCGTGAAAGGAGGATATAAGATGAAGATCAACAAATGAAAACAAGTGTAATGGAATTCAATCAAATTAAATCAGGTGATGCTCAGAAAATGAGATTAGAAAAAAATACACTAAAAGTAGTAAATGGGTTTTGGTATTTGGGCAGGAAAATAACTGATGATGGGCGATGTAGGAACATTATAAAATGTTGACTGGCGATGGCAAGAAAAGCGTTTCTGAAAAAGAGACATTCGTTAACATCGAATACAGGTTTAAGTGTTAAAGTCTTTTCTGAAGGTATATGTTTGGAGTGTAGCCACGTATGAAAGTGAAACATTGACGATAAACAGCTTAGAGGAGAATAGAATGGAAGCTTTTCAAATGTGGCCCTACTGAAGAATGCTGAAGATTAGATGAATAGACTGCGTAATTAATGAGGAGGTACTGAATAGAATTGGGGAGACAAGAAATTTGTGGTACAACTTAATCAAAAGAAGGGATCGGTTGATAGGACACATTCTGAGACATCAAGTGATCACCAATGTAGTACTTGAGTGTAAGTATGCGGGTAAAAATCGTTCAGAGAGACCAACAATGGAATATAGTAAGCAGATTCAGAAGGATTTAGGTTACAGTAATTATTCGGAGAGGAGGAAGCTTGCATAGGGTAGAACAGGATAAGACAGAGTTGTTTCAAACCAGTCTTGGGACTGAAGTTCATAACACAACTACTATTCTGACAGCATTCCATGTGGCTCTACGCACCTGCTACTCTGCCAAGAATTCAGTATAGTCATTGCGATCTGCAACAAGATCAATAAAAACTCAAACCATCCTACCCAGTTGCAGATAGGTAAGCTTTAACCTTCGATAGCAAAAGAAACTTCAGAGAATACCATTTAACTGTGATGTGATGTAAGATTACTTGACGTATTGAAATCATCCGTACACTCATTCGTTATTCAGTGCAGTACTAAATAGAAAACAAGAGAAGGAAAGCTGAAATTACAAAATTTAACATTTAAAAATAAATGTTACAGGAGAGTAGTGTGCTACGCTATGATTTTTTAAAAGCTGGCCAAGCTTTCAAATGAGCAGCGTAGAAACAACCACGTTGTTAAAACCTAATTGAAACTGCTCGAAATAATTTGGATGTCAAGGCTGGATGAAATCTGTGTTACTCGGAACCTGGTGGTATTAGTCTAGAGTGATCACGTGACTTCAGTTTGTAAGAAAGTATCATCGCCTCTCTAAGCACTCCAGATATGTTAAGTGTTAAAACCTCTAGTATATCCATTTCTCGATTACGGTGTTGCTATTTAGCGGTGACTTTGATACGAGAGCTTATAGTGCTTTGAGCAGATGATGAAGTACAGGGCTATTACAAATGATTGAAGCGATTTCATAAATTCACTGTAGCTCCATTCATTGACATATGGTCACGACACACTACAGATACCTAGAAAAACTCATAAAGTTTTGTTCGGCTGAAGCCTCACTTCAAGTTTCTGCCGTCAGAGCGCTCGAGAGCGCAGTGAGACAAAATGGCGACAGGAGCCGAGAAAGCGTATGTCGTGCTTGAAATGCACTCACATCAGTCAGTCATAACAGTGCAACGACACTTCAGGACGAAGTTCAACAAAGATCCACCAACTGCTAACTCCATTCGGCGATGGTATGCGCAGTTTAAAGCTTCTGGATGCCTCTGTAAGGGGAAATCAACGGGTCGGCCTGCAGTGAGCGAAGAAACGGTTGAACGCGTGCGGGCAAGTTTCACGCGTAGCCCGCGGAAAATTGGCTGATGCCACAACTGGAGACCGACAGCGCCGACTTCATCTTTCAACAGGATGGTGCTCCACCGCACTTCCATCATGATGTTCGGCATTTCTTAAACAGGAGATTGGAAAACCGATGGATCGGTCGTGGTGGAGATCATGATCAGCAATTCATGTCATGGCCTCCATGCTCTCCCGACTTAACCCCATGCGATTTCTTTCTGTGGGGTTATGTGAAAGATTCAGTGTTTAAACCTCCTCTACCAAGAAACGTGCCAGAACTACGAGCTCGCATCAACGATGCTTTCGAACTCGTTGATGGGGACATGCTGCGCCGAGTGTGGGAGGAACTTGATTATCGGCTTGATGTCTGCCGAATCACTAAAGGGGCACATATCGAACATTTGTGAATGCCTAAAAAAACTTTTTGAGTTATTGTGCGTGTGAGCAGAGCATTTTGAAAATATCTCAAATAATAAAGTTATTGTAGAGGTGTGAAATCGCTTCAATCATTTGTAATAACCCTGTATTGCATGTGACTACGAGCGCACTCCACCACGGCCGGCGGCAGCTGCAGTCGGAGCCCATCGCTACGACACCGTCATTCGTGCTTCGTACAGTCAGCCTCATCCTCATTGCTACTGTATGAGCTGGATTCTGTTTGTTGCTGCGTTACTTGTAACGAATCTACATATGCTCGGAGAAATACAAGTTAAGTAAATCTTCTGTTTGCCTGTTAACTTGCTCGGTAATGATGTACTCTCCTGTCCAGAGCTGTTCTACAACGACAGTTGCCGATTTTCGGCTGTTATGCCATCATCAGATGCAAAGATAAGTAAGTGGTGCAGTGGAATTTTGTAGGATCAAAGATTTTAGACTAGTGCACTACAGAGTATCTCCATTTCCAGAGATAAAAAATGTTAACATTATTTCAGCGTAAATGCGATTTAAGATTATTTAAGTAAGTTTAAATATGTGACACATTAATTACTGAACTATATATAGTTTACAACGATTGTTCATAGAAGAAAATAAACAACAATAAACTTTGGCAATTCGTCCTAAGGGTGTGACTGAACAAAATAATCTTGTCGTTAATAGGTCCTAAATTACAAACAAATAACATATTTGCTAAATAGCAACACCGTAATCGAGAAATGGATATACTAGAGGTTTTAACACTTTCGCTGCTGCTGACGCTTGTAAGCGTCAAAACAAGCCACGAGCCAGCGCGGCTGGCGCTTATAAGCGTCCACGCTCACTGTCGGATTATTCAGTTTAGTTGCAGCGTCTAAGCTGGCATCAAAGCGTGTAAATTTTTGTTTTGAGTGGTCAGTTATCGAACGTATATTGTTGGTAATGGCGGCTAATGAACCAACACCTGGACCTGTGAAAAGGAGCAGGACAAGTGTCAAATTGACAAAGGAACTGTTACTTAGTGTACTAGACGACAGCGATTTTCTGTGTAGTGCGGACGAGGCATACCACGGAGATTGTCATTTAGAGGCTGCAGGAGAATTGCAGAGTGATGATAGCGTGGAAGCACAGCTTTCGAATCTGTTTCGTGACAGTTCCGAATCTGACGATACGAATCACGACGATTGTGTGGAAATCGACGGCGAAAAAGAGCCCGACCTGTCACACGGAGATAATCCAGGTGAGTCCTGGCCTAAAGAACCACATAATATGCAGTATCACCCATTTACGAAGAAAGAAGTTCTGCAAATTCATCCTGCTGGCAATTGTCCTTTGGATTTCTTCAGATTATTGGTAACAGACGAATTGTTGCAACTTGTAGGTGACGAAACGAACGATAACGCAGTCAACATATTGCTGAGCGAAAATACAAAGGGGGGATCTAGGATCTGTAACTGGAAACCTCTAAGTGTAGGCGTCATCATTAAGTCAGTATAGAAGATGATCCTACAGATGTTACAAGGTCTTGACGTCGGCCTGTCGCTCAGGAGCGTCGGCTCCGAGCGGTAGCAGCCGTTTCTGAGTGTTACCGGCCCGCACTCGCACGTTCCCAGGCCGCACTGGGGAGTTGCGCGCCTGCACCGATGCCGCAGCGAAAGTGTTAAGCAGCTAAGTGAATAACCCGTGATTATGTAAAGTAAATCTTTTTTAGCCGGCCGCTGTGGCCAAGCGGTTCTAGGCGCTTCAATCCGGAACCGCGCTGCTGCTACGGTCGCAGGTTCGAATCCTGCCTCGGGCACGGATATGTGTGATGTCCTTAGGTTAGTTAGGTTTAAGTAGTTCTAAGTCTAGGGGACTGGTGACCTCAGATGTTAAGTCCCATAGTGCTTACAAGGGAACCTTCCCATTGCACCCCCATCAGATTTAGTTATAAGTTGGCACAGTGGATAGGCCTTGAAAAACTGAACACAGATCAATCGAGAAAACAGGAAGAAGTTGTGTGGAACTATGAAAAAAATTAGTAAAATATACAAATTGAGTAGTCCATGCGCAACATAGGCAACATCGAGGAGAATGTGACCTCACGAGCGTCGTGGTCCCGTGGTTAGCATGAGTAGCTGCGGAACAAGAAGTCCTCGGTTCAAATCTTCCCTCGACTGAAAACTTTACTTTCTTTATTTTCGCAAAGTTTTGATCTGTCCGTTCGTTCATTGACGTCTCTGTTCACTGCAGTAAGTTTAGTGTCTGTGTTTTGCGACCGCACCGCAAAACCGTGCTAGTAGTAGACGAAAGGACGTGCCTCTCCAATGGGAACCGAAAACATTTGGTCGCAAAGTCATAGGTTAACCGATTCCTCCACAGGAAAAACACGTCTCATATATTCTATACGACACTGGTGACGGCATGTGCGTCACATGACAGGAATATGTTGTCGACCCACCTAACTCGTACAGTTAGCGAATGGGTAAAAAGATTCTTCTACCTTGTCCGATTTAGGTTTTCTTGTGGATGTGATAACACTCCCAAAAAAGTGATGAAAACATAAGAGTTTTTCGCATAAACTGAAAATAAAAAATTAAAATTTTCACTGGAGGGAAGACTTGAACCTAGGACCTCTCGTTCCGTAGCTGCTCTTGCTAACCACGGGACCACGGCTCTATTTCACTCCCACTGTCCTTGATGTTGCCTATCTGCACATGGACTACTCAGTTTGTATATTTTACTAATTTTTTTCATAGTTCCACACAACTTCTTCCTGTTTTCTCGATTGATCTGTGTTCAGTTTTTCAAGGCCTACCCACTGTGCCAACTTATAACTACATCTGACGGGGGTGCGATGGGGAGGTTCCCTTGTTAGAACCATTTGAAATATTTTTTATTATGACAAGAAAAATGATAGTAACTGAAATAAAGGAAAATGGATCATTGAGTAAGAGGCGCAATTTACAACATGGCCTGGATGGGATTATGAGTAGTGTCTGCAGTTAGAAGAAATGGGTAAGAGAACTGTGTCTGATCACTCAGTGCTGAACTTGGGCAGAGAGACGTATGTTTAATAATATCCATTATTTCAAGGTAGTTCATCTTGCTCCCTTTATGTATGTGATGTACTACTTCATACTTCTTTTGTTCCTAATTGTCTACGGCCGATAACAATTTTGTAGTTGTTCTCAATATTTTATTTTAAATGCTGTTTGTTCGTTTAAAATATGACTCGGATTTCTTGCCAGATATGTGTAGTTTTCTACTTTCTCTAAGATGTTCATGTAGCCTCCTTTTTACACACTATAAAGAATGGAAGTGCATGTGTCTACTGTAGAGTGTCGATTTTGTGTTCCTGATTGGCCAAAGATTTTTGCTTTGTCTGTTCTTCATTCCTGGTTCATAAACTAGGTATGAAAAACGAGGCATTGCTCGAATCAGGTAGCGACAAATAAAATATAGAAAATCAGCTCTGGTGGATGTTATTACAACAATATTCATTTTGTGCAGTGAAAAACTATTAAAAAACCTTGATACGATAATTGTCATAACATGATTTACGTGTATATACTATTCCATTTAAAAAAATTTAACTGAAGAGGGAGAGACGTGTTTAATGTGGTATCGAAACCTGTTATGATTTTTGTTGTCTGCTAGTTAACTTTGAAAGAATGTATCTGCCAAAGTTTAACTGTCGATATCCACCAGGAATAGTTAAACAAATCTGTCGTATGTGACACTGTCAATACGATTTCAGCGCTTGAAACTGCCATGTTATTCCCTCGCTGCGCTCTTTGTCACAGCTGACTCGGCCCGCCCGCCAATTTCTGCGCCACGCGGGAAGGTCTGTACAAACCGCCGATAAGAGCGCTTCAGCGTGTGGAAAAAATAAGTAACTTCAACTATTTTATTTAAGTGCTTGCAGTCCGCCTTAACCGCTTGAATTTTGACACAGTAGTTCTCTCGGTGTTCTTCCTGTGAAAATAGTTTCAGAGCAGGTTTCGACATGTCCGATTTGACCACTCCGTTGTTAAAAGCGCTCATGCGCCCAATTTTGGCTGAACAGTGTAAACTATATACCCAACTCCAGCCCTTACTACAATATGCTAAACGTGATGTAGGTGTCTAATAACTGTGACGTTATAACTGCAGTCTGACGATGTTGAAAATCTGCACAGACATTGTAGTCTTGTTTATATGTCGTTCCGTCATAGAGCTACAGCGAAATAATTAAGCTGCATCACTGACATGTCGATTCGAGAGGAAAGACGCCCCTCGGTATTCGAATTTTGGTGTTACTTTTGTACACAAGACGCTGGTTTTTCAACAGTTATGTAAAAAATACGAAATATCTATCTGATCAAAAGTATACGGACACTTCCACGTAATGTGACTTGGCCACAAGATTTCATGAGCGGCGGAACCGCCAGTATAAAAGGAGGCGTGTGGTATTGTGTTGTCAGCAGAGAAGTGGTAACAGTCGAATGGGCCAGTCAGAAAGACCCAGTGATTTCGAACGTGAGCTTGTTATTGGATGTAACCTGAGACACGAATTTTTCAGGGACATTTCGACCCTTCTAAAGCTGCCTTTGTCGACTGTTGTTGGTGTGGTTGTGAAGTGTAAATGCGAAGGAACAACCGTGGCTAAACCGAAACCAATGAGTTCAAAGGTGTGTGAAATCTTATGAGACTTAACTGCTAAGGTCATCAGTAAATTAATCAGTAAATATCAGTAAATATAATTAACATAAATTATATTAAGGACAAACACACACACCCATGCCCGAGGGAGGACTCGATCCTCCGCCGGGACCAGCCGCACAAAAAAATGGCTCTGAGCACTATGGGACTTAACATCTGTGGTCATCAGTCCCCTAGCACTTAGAACTACTTAAACGTAACTAACCTAAAGACATCACACACATCCATGCCCGAGGCAGGATTCGAACCTGTGACCGGAGCAGTCACGCGGTTCCAGACTGAAGCGCCTTTAACTGCACGGTCACACCGGCCGGCCCAGCCGCACAGAAACCAAACCTTACGTACTGACAGGCAGCGACCGTTGAACATAGCGGAGGGAGGTTGTAAAAAATCGCAAGAAATCCACAGAAGGAACCTCCCGTAAGTTCTAAAGTGCTACCAGCAGTCCAGCTAGTACAGTGACTGTGCATAGGGAGCTCAAAGGAGTGAGGTCTAATGGTCAAGCAGCTCTTCATAAGCCGCGCAATTCTGTAGTGAGCGCTAAACCACGCTTGAGGTGATGTAAACAGCAACGCCACTGGACAGTGGATGACTGGAAACGAATGATTTGGAGCGATGAATCACGATATACCCTCTGCCAATCGATGGAATGTTTTCGGTTTGGCGAATGGCTAGAGAACGTTACCAGCCATCACGTGTAGTGACAACAGTGAAGCCGGCCGGAGTGGCCGAGCGGTTCTAGGCGCTACAGTCTGGAACCGCGCGACCACTACGGTCGCAGGTTCGAATCCGGCCTCGGGCATGGATGTGTGTGGTGTCCTTAGGTTAGTTAGGTTTAAGTAGTTCTAAGTTCTAGGGGACTGATTTTTTATTTATTTATTTATTTATTGTTCCGTGGGACCAAATTAAGGAGAAGTCTCCATGGTCATGGAACAAGTCAATACATGAAATTATTACACGATATTAGAAACAGATAAAATGAAATACACTCCTGGAAATGGAAAAAAGAACACATTGACACCGGTGTGTCAGACCCACCATACTTGCTCCGGACACTGCGAGAGGGCTGTACAAGCAATGATCACACGCACGGCACAGCGGACACACCAGGAACCGCGGAGTTCGCCGTCGAATGGCGCTAGCTGCGCAGCATTTGTGCACCGCCGCAGTCAGTGTCAGCCAGTTTGCCGCGGCATACGGAGCTCCATCGCAGTCTTTAACACTGGTAGCATGCCGCGACAGCGTGGACGTGAACCGTATGTGCAGTTGACGGACTTTGCGTGAGGGCGTATAGTGGGCATGCGGGAGGCCGGGTGGACGTACCGCCGAATTGCTCAACACGTGGGGCGTGAGGTCTCCACAGTACATCGATGTTGTCGCCAGTGGTCGGCGGAAGGTGCACGTGCCCGTCGACCTGGGACCGGACCGCAGCGACGCACGGATGCACGCCAAGACCGTAGGATCCTACGCAGTGCCGTAGGGGACCGCACCGCCACTTCCCAGCAAATTAGGGACACTGTTGCTCCTGGGGTATCGGCGAGGACCATTCGCAACCGTCTCCATGAAGCTGGGCTACGGTCCCGCACACCGTTAGGCCGTCTTCCGCTCACGCCCCAACATCGTGCAGCCCGCCTCCAGTGGTGTCGCGACAGGCGTGAATGGAGGGACGAATGGAGACGTGTCGTCTTCAGCGATGAGAGTCGCTTCTGCCTTGGTGCCAATGATGGTCGTATGCGTGTTTGGCGCCGTGCAGGTGAGCGCCACAATCAGGACTGCATACGACCGAGGCACACAGGGCCAACACCCGGCATCATGGTGTGGGGAGCGATCTCCTACACTGGCCGTACACCACTGGTGATCGTCGAGGGGACACTGAATAGTGCACGGTACATCCAAACCGTCATCGAACCCATCGTTCTACCATTCCTAGACCGGCAAGGGAACTTGCTGTTCCAACAGGACAATGCACGTCCGCATGTATCCCGTGCCACCCAACGTGCTCTAGAAGGTGTAAGTCAACTACCCTGGCCAGCAAGATCTCCGGATCTGTCCCCCATTGAGCATGTTTGGGACTGGATGAAGCGTCGTCTCACGCGGTCTGCACGTCCAGCACGAACGCTGGTCCAACTGAGGCGCCAGGTGGAAATGGCATGGCAAGCCGTTCCACAGGACTACATCCAGCATCTCTACGATCGTCTCCATGGGAGAATAGCAGCCTGCATTGCTGCGAAAGGTGGATATACACTGTACTAGTGCCGACATTGTGCATGCTCTGTTGCCTGTGTCTATGTGCCTGTGGTTCTGTCAGTGTGATCATGTGATGTATCTGACCCCAGGAATGTGTCAATAAAGTTTCCCCTTCCTGGGACAATGAATTCACGGTGTTCTTATTTCAATTTCCAGGAGTGTATAAAAAAACATATTCAGGTGACAAGTAAGTTTAAATAAAGAAAATCAACAATGTAACACTGGAATTTGCTTAATTTTGTAGATCTTCCAGGAGCTCCTCGACAGAATAGAAGGAGTGAGCCATGAGGAAACTCTTCAGTTTAGACTTAAAAGAGTTTGAGCTACTGCTAAGATTTTTGTGTTCTTGTGGTAGCTTATTGAAAATGGATGCAGCAGAATACTGCACTCCTTTCTGCACAAGAGTCAAGGAAGTGCATTCCACATGCAGATTGGATTTCTGCCTAGTATTAACTGAGTGAAAGCTGCTAACTCTTGGAAATAGGCTAATATTGCAAACAACAAACGACATTAAAGAAAATATATACTGTGAGGGCAATGTCAGAATTCCCAGACTATTGAATAGGGGTCGACAAGACGTTCTCGAACTTACACCACATATCGCTCGAACAGCCCGTTTTTGAGCCAAAAATACCCTTTTTGAATCAGAAGAATTATCCCAGAAAAATAATACCATACGACATAAGCGTATGAAAATATGCGAAGTAGACTACTTTTCGTGTTGAAGTGGCACTTATTTCAGATACTGTTCTAATGGTAAATAAAGCAGCATTTAGTTTCTGAACAAGATCCTGGAGATGGGCTTTCCACAACAGCTTACTATCTATCCGAACGCCTAGGAACTTGAACTGTTCCGTCTCGCTTATAATATGCCCATTCTGTCTGATCAAAATATCGGTTCTTGTTGAATTGTGAGTTAGAAACTGTAAAAACTGAGTTTTTCTGTGAGTTAACATCAAATTATTTTCCAGAAGCCACGAACTTATTTCATGAACTACATTATTTGAAACTGTTTCAATATTACACACAAGATCCTTCACTACCAAGCTGGTGTCATCAGCAAACAGAAATATTTTTGAATCACCTGTAATACTAGAAGGCATATCATTTATATAAATAAGAAACAGCAGTGGCCCCAGCACCGACCCTTGGGGAACGCCCCACTTAACAGTGCCCCATGACTTCAGCAGTTAAATCCCATAGTGCTCAGAGCCATTTGAACCATTTGAACAACAGTGAAATATGGAGGAAGTGGTGTCACAGTGCTGAGGTGTTTTTTGTGGTTAGTGTTTGGTCCCGTTGTTGCGTTTCAGAAAACGCTTAGTGTGGAAAGATATGAACACGTTGTACAGCATTATGTACTGTGTACAACAGAGGAACAGGTCGGGAGCGATGATTCTTCGTATTAGTGTGACTAATTAGTCTTGTAGACTCCACGGGTGTCCGCCTGGGTTATGTCGTAAGTTGTCCACGATATTTCAGCAAACAGACTCGTTGCCATTTTCATGACCACTGCTCTACACAGGGTGAGTCAGTAGGAAAGATACATGGTTTGAGGGGTGATAGTATTAGTGTTTCTGAACAAAAAACTTCATATGGACATATTATGCCCTATTCCGAAAGGTTTCCGAGATAGAACACATTTAATGTACATCGTTATTTATTTTCTGTATTATTCAAACGTTTTCAGGGTTTACAACGCACCACAATAGCGTAAAGGAAGTTAAGTCGGGAAGGTACATGAAATTGATCTGCAAAAACTAGCTAAACTACAAGGGCATGAGCGACACACGTGATTTCCGATATTCTCGCGCTCTCTTCGCGCAAGCCATTAGTGCTAGAGATAAAATGGATAGGTCGTTTTTCGTAGGAAATTTAATGTAGTTAAATTGTGTGGTGAGAGACATTTTCACTGGAGGATGCAGTTTTTTAATTATTTGAGAAATACGTACGAAAGTGATATTAATGTGTTCCATCTCGGAAAACATTCGGATAGGGCATTTATCTATATGAAGTTTTTTGTTCAGAATCACTAATGCTGTCACCCCTCAAAAGTTGTGCGTTCGCTCCTCACTCACCGTGTATGCAATGACCGTTACCCTCTCCGTCACCGCAGTGGTCAGCACACTGGATTCGCTTTTGGGAGGACGGCGGTTTAAAACCGTACCGGCCATCCTCATTTAGGTTTTCCGTGATTTCCCTAAATCGCTTCAGGCATATAACGGGATGGTTCCTTTGAAAGGGCACGACCGACTTCCTTCCCCATCCATGCCAAATCTGACAGAACCGATGATCTCGCTATTTGGTCCCCTCCCCCGAATCAACCAACCAGTTAACCCCTCCGTCACTCCGCTCCAGCCGCTATGCTGGGAGGTGGCGGTGGTAATGGTGGTAAGGATGACGACGTCCGGCTGCGAACTCTGGTATCCAGTGTCCCCGCTATCGTAGTCAGCTGTGGACCTCACTGTACGGTATTTTGGTTGCTCCCGCACATTGCTGAGGTCCACGCCTGACTCAGTTGTTAATTAGATCCCCTTAAACCCTGATTCCAATGACCTCTTTAATCATGCAGTCCCAGAGGAAGGAAGATTACCTACGTATCTTGGTTTTGTAGTAATCTACGGTATACTATGGCCGTGGAGAACTTACATGACCTGAGCGGACATCCGAGAATTAGGCAGGAATACGCCATCAGAAAGACTGATCGCACGGTGTACCCTGTCATAAAGCAGTAACTGTGAGGCAACGGTATGCGGACAGTGACATCCATGAAATGGACTGTCTCAACCCAATGGGTCACTTTTGGGATAGATTATCGGCTTCACTGGAAACCCAGCGTTGAGGCCGCGCGGGGTAGCCTCGCGGTCTGAGGCGCCATGTCACGGCTTGCGCGGCCCCTCCCGCCGGAGATTCGAGTCCTCTCTCGGGCATGTGTGTGTGTGTTGTCCTTAGCGTAAGTTAGTTCAAGTTAGATCGAGCAGTGTGTAAGCCTAGGGACCGATGACATCAGCAGTTTGGTCCCATAGGAGGTTACCACCATCCGGCGTCCAACATCACTACGTTCTCTGGTTTCGGCGCTTGAGGAAGAATGGGTTGCCATTCCTCCACAGACATTCAGATACTTCATTGGAAGTGACCCCAGCAGAGTTCAAGAAGTCATAAAAGGTGGACCAGCCCATAATTAATGTAAACTAGTAGGTATTCGGATACTTTTGATCAGATAATGTGCTTATCTTTCGGCAATAAATATTTCTCAACTATTGTATATTACGTTAGATCAAGTTAGAAATTCTGATTTCAGCTTAAACCCAAGACACGACACAAAAAAGAGACACAAAAACAATGAGAGTAATTAGCCGCAAGCATTTGCAATGAATACGTCAACGTTCACATTGAACGTTATACCAATGGACGTGATTTCTTTTTGAGGGTGAGTCTCGGCTTAGCTTTCAGAATGATGACACATTACTAGACTTTAAATTGCACCCAGTTATCTTCTATCAAGCATCATGTAAGAAACGCCTTTGGACGAGGCAGTTTCTGTGTGTAGCGTTATATGGCTAAAAGAGGGAGCACAAACCACCATATCTTTCCTCCTGAAAATGAGACTGCACAAGTCAATAAAGACGACATCCCTGATGCTTTATGATCTGCATCTAAATTTACATCTACATCCCTACTCCTCAAGCCAATGTGCGGCGTCTGGCGGAGGTTATATAATGTGGCATTATTATTTTCCCCCTTCCCGGTCGCCGGTGGTAAGCAGGAAGAAAGGCACCGGTACCCCTCTGCATTCTTATGCTATCACTACAGGTGATGATTTCATTCTACAAACCGACAATGCTCGACTATGTGTATCAGCCCGTCTCGTGGATAAATATCTTGAAAGGCAAAGGATTCAAAGCACGGTCAATATGATCTCAATGATCAGCATTACGTATTGGGTATGCTTTATCAGGGTGGCGGAAGGGGGGAGCAGTTCAGAGACTGCACGCAGATATTTGAGTAACAATTTTCTGTCTTTGCTAATAATAGTTGTTTGGCACAAATATATTTTATAACCACAGTATAGATTTATGAAACTGAAAGACTTTTTAGGTGGTTAGATTGAGAATGTCCCCAGTGAGAGGTTTCCTGGACATTGGCAGAAACGGGGGACCACTTCTGGGAGAGAGTTCAACATCATTGTTATGAATGTCGGCTAAGCAGTCTACTGTGGGCGTTTCTGATTCGATCTGGGATTTCTTTAGCGGAGCTGCTGCATGCTAGCTGGGGATAGCCTCCGGCGCCACAGTTGAGCGAACGGTAGCCGTGCTAGCGGACACAAGTTAGTCTGCCACGAGAGATTTTCTGTATCGAGGAAAAGCAGACTGGCGCATTGGACGTCGTTGATTGATCGAGGATAGCTGATGTCACAGCCTTGCCCTCTCTGTAAAATAGTCTCTGAGATTCTAATAATGTAGGTAACTTAAATACATTCTCAGTTACTATTAAATGCAATTTAATTTTTCTTGTTATGATTTTTAATGTCAAGTAAACGTTGTGTATTGCTAGATATAGCAGCCATAAGAAAAACACAAACATTTACTCATTCGTGGCCCAAACAGGTTCTGGTGTACTAGCATTCAGATTCCCCACAGATGGCTCAATTTTCTTTCTTTCTAGTTTTTCTTTTTTTTCCTTTTTATTTAAATTATGTTGCCATATTCCGGTGCGTATTTTTACTATTTCAAAAATTACAAATGTCACGCAACAAATATCAGTGCGATCATAAGTACACTGCATTTTCTTATCTGCTCTCGTGCATCGTCAATAACATAAGGCTGATTTAAGTAAGCAGAATCTTCACTGATGTTACTAGTGCCATATCAAAATTACAAAAAAATGGCTCTGAGCACTATGGAAATTAACATCTGAGGTCATCAGTCCCCTAGAGCTTCGAACTACTTAAACCTAACTAAGCTAAGGACATCACACACATCCATGACCGAGGCAGGATTCGAACCTGCGACCGTAGCAGTAGCGCGGTTCCGGACTGAAGCGCTTAGAACCACTCGGCCACCGCGGCCGGCTATCAAAATTACAGCACCACAGTATACGTTTAAGCTACGTTTTACGTACGAACATAATCTCTTTGGTTGAAAATGTGGTTACGTGTTTTATTTTAGGTGTTTCTTATGTTCTACACTTTGACTAAGTTTTATCACATTTTACACATAAACTTCTGAATTATAACTGACGTTTTAATTCCTCCTTGATTTTTAGAAACCAGTGCAGCTGTTCAGTTTCGAATTTCCGGCCTTGGCAGAGTCTAGTGTTTAATAACGTCGGAGGACTTTTTTCAATCTTGTCTCCATTTATCCGTGTTAAAGAGTATTATTTTCTTAAGTTTTTTTTCTGTGGTACTGCCAAGGCAATGTTATTTTTCACTCTCTGTCATACATATCGCCTTACAGCCAAGGGGAAGCGTCCCTGAGTGAAAGAAGTCTTACGGATCAGAGAAATTTTTGTTCCACCAGGTTATGTGCGCTATTACGTTTTGTTCTAAGTTTTAAGTCACGTTCACATTCGGTAAGAATGGACCCGTTCTTGCCCCGTACATTGACGATTAACATTATGAGAGCCGTTCTTCAAGAGACAACCATCGTTATAAAAATGAGAGTACTCCACATAATTCGCATTCATATAGTGAACCGTACGACTAACCTTGACTTAGGGCGGATGCCACAGATGGGGTCAACACCTTTTCGGCGGCCGTGTGTGGGTTTTAGAATATTTCTCACACTCACCGAGACCGAGTGAGGTGGCGCAGTGGTTAGCACACTGGCTCAAATCCGCGTCCAGCCATCCTGATTTAGGTTTTCCGTGACTTCCCTAAATCGCTTCAGGCAAATGCCGGGATGGTTCCTTTGAAAGGGCGCAGCCGACTTCCTTCCCCATCCTTTGCTAACCCGACAGAACCGAAGACCTCGCTGTTTGGTCTCCTCCACCTCTCTCCACACTCACCGAAGTAGTTCTGTTTTTCTCCCGCTAAAATCATAACTGCTATATAAAGGAGACTTCGTACTGAGTCTTGCAGTGCCGGAATGCGACGCTTCAGGCCGTTAACAAGGACTGTGGTGCTAACGCCGTCTTTATGTTACGAAAACGTTTCCCTCCCTACTCTTCAGCGGGTGTTGATGTTCACTATTAGCTTCCTTCATAACTTGGATACACAGACAGCAGTCGTCCTTACTTAGCTTCTGAGACAGCGTGCAATGTCATCTGCGGCGCTGCACATCTGCATTAATATCTCTGTGTCGGCCGTTCCGCACGGACGGTGGTCGCAGCGACAGTCAGTCCGCATTGGGTAATCGCAAAGTGAGCGGCATGACAAGAATGATAAAAATTTATCATTATTGAGGAAATTCATTTTATAATATGATTATTGATATCTTTACTGTGGCAGAGAAAGATTTTTGAACGATTTGATGAAGACTTCATAATAAGGTAATAATTTTCCTTGCTTTAATTGCGCGCGAGCTGCTGCCTGCACACCATTATAACAATCTGGTCTCCAACACAGAACTTTCCCGTCTTGTTAATTAGGTAACATTAGCGACAATTCAGGAAAGATTAACTCAATTAGTGCAACCTTTTTTTAATACACGAAGAACCTATATATTTTGTAATATCTTTTCTTTGCAATTCTGGGTTATAACGAAGAATACTTTTGTAAAGCGACCCTTCTAATTTTGCCAATACATCTTTTAAAGGAATCAGCATTAATGTAATTTATCACACCATCTTCCATTTTCCAGTCTTTGTCATTCACTAGATAAAGTTTCAGAACTTCAGTTCAAAATGCAGACACATTACGTGGACTCATTGCACACAGAGTTCACCTGTAGTTACTTTACCACTCAGTATATGAGACGAGCCCTTTTAGTAGCTTTCAGTAGCAGCAGCAGTTTCCAGAGAGCAGTTTCCAGAGAGCAGTTTCCCGAGCGTTATTCATTGCCACAAGCAAGCCAAAAAGAGAAAAAGAAAAAAAAATACATTTCAGATTTAAAGGGACTTCCTTTCATTCAACCAGAAATCAGTAAATGTATTGTCAAATTTCATGTCAGATAAGTAAAGAAGCATGAAACAGAGTGTTACGATTTTTGAAGGGAACTTATGTAGAATCCGGTTGGTTTTCTTTATTAGGCGACTCAGTACACCTTCTTGGAAATCACTCAGTCAGATTAACTTCTGTTTCGTTTCATGGTTTTCAGTAGACGCTACTTCTCAAACAACCTTTCAAACAATCGAAACAAAGAAATTACCAACGCAAAATCAGAAAATAGAAACTTAACAATGATAATATTTATTTTTTAAAAGAAACTTTCAGTGTTCACTCCCCTCCAGCTAATAACTATATTTTGGGGTCGAAATTCTGCCTCAATATATCTCATAACCAACACCTAAACCCTAAACAGAAGATATGACTGTGTCGCTTTCGAGGGTGAGCATAGACTTAATGAACTAACAGAACACATCGACGCAATGAACGAAACGATTATTAGTTTCGTCCCGTCCTCTTTTAAAGAGATCTTTCCGCAGAAAAAAGTGTGCAAGCAGCTGATTTATCTTGCAATTTCTAAAAACAAGCATATTTAATTCAATGAGAAACATGTTTAAGCTCTAGCAGCTGGATCCTTGCATGTGCACCTGCTAGTTTGCTCCTTTTAGAACACAAAGTAATGGTACAGAAAAGAGGGGAAAGGGATGAGGAAGATAACCTCGTGTCGTTATTCAACCGTTCGAGGCAAAACGTCTTCCTCTCGAATGGATAAAATTAACGAGGACTGAGAAAATACCGTTAATAATCTTTTTTTTTTTCAAATACAAACGCTATGTGAGAAAGCGTTTATTGTTAGCGTGTATATAGATATATAGCAAGTTATGTAAATGCTCTGTCAATTTATGTGATCGAGATGTGAGATTTACTTGAAGCTTCTTAGGCTATATCTGTTTGTGAAATTCGCTGATACTGGTTTCAAGGCGGTCAAGAAGCAAGGAGCTAAATTCTACTCTCGCCGAAGGACGTTTAGTGATCTCAAAAACAAGTATAAAGAAGCAATGAACAGTAATGCCAGTGTTCTTTTTCTTACTTCGTGGGTACTGTTTTAGACAGGGAAAGGGATGAAAGCAAAAAACTGAAGAGTGGAAATTGAAACGTCCCAAGTGCCATTTTTTCACAAAACGCGTTTTTAATGCTATTGTGTTCTTGATACTCTGTCGCCTGCCCCTGGACTTGTTCCAAGTGCCAAATCGTGGAGAAAATGTTTCAAACAATCCTGATGAGGTGAGTCACGGTGTTTGTGACAAGCAGTGCTTCCGCCTGGAGTTTCAGGTGCCACGCGCCAGTCCTCTCTGCAAGATTTCCACAGAATTGTTGAGCCAACTTAAGCTATGAACTCACTCAGTGTAATTATAATTCATACAACTTACTCATTTGATTATAAATATGCTGCTGAAACATTTTTGTCAATGCAGGCGTTTAATATTTCGAAACGCAGTGTGATCAAAGTATGCCGGCCGTGGTGACCGAGTGGTTCTAGGCGCTTCAGTCTGGAACCGCGCGACTGCTACGGTCGCAGGTTCGAATCCTGCTCGGGAATGGATGTGTGTGATGTCCTTAGGTTAGTTAGGTTTAAGTAGATCTAAGTTCTAGGGGGACTAATGACCACAGATGTTAAGTCCCATAGTGCTCAGAGCCATTTGAACCATTTTGTGGTCAAAGTGACTCGTATTCGTCCATCTCAAATAGTTATTAAAATTTTTCGTTGTGAAATATAAGACTGGAAAAATGTCATTTTATTCGAAACATGAAAGACCGTGGCTGATGTGTGCCATACAGTGCCTCATCTGGAAGATCACCGATATTTATCAGTTTCCAAACAGCAAGACCTGTCGACGAAGCTGTCTTTCTTCCTCAATACCACAGGGAGTTCTACAGTAAACTTTTCAACTACTAACCCCGAGAACGGAATCGTGTAAGAAACAGAAGTCAATACTGAGAGATTTTTTCGTGAATTCAATTTTAGTGTTCTCTCGCAAAATTTTTTTTAAAAGATATGAGAAATGATTTTTGTCGACTACTGTTCAACTAGTTAAACCATTACTGCTGTATTTCCGTACCCGTATTATCACAAATAAAACGTAGACCCTCAGTATTAATGACACTCGAAATAAAAACTTGCTTATTGTCAGTGAGAACCAATCAGTTCCTACAGTGAGGCGCACGAAATGTGTTAACATTTTGTTTTTGAATATAAACTTTATTGTCAATACAATCTGAAAGGAACATATACTACAATGAAGAGCCGTCCACAGAGATTTGTTCTAACTCAGCACATGCTCAATATGCCCACCATTTCGTTTCCTAACTTTATTTAAGGAGATGGGACCTGGACAAACTGATTAAACCAGAGGTTGTACAGAGTTTCAGGGAGAGCATAAGGGAACAACTGTCACAAATGGGGGAAAGAAATACAGTAGAAGAAGAATGGGTAGCTCTGAGGGATGAAGTAGTGAAAGCAGCAGAGGATCAAGTAGGTAAAACGACGAGGGCTAGTAAAAATCCCTGGGTAACAGAAGAAATATTGAATTTAATTGATGAAAGGAGAAAATATAAAAATGCAGTAAATGAAGCAGGCAAAAAGGAATACAAACGTCTCAAAAATGAGATCGACAGGAAGTGCAGAATGGCTAAACAGGGATGGCTAGAGGACAAATGTAAGGATGTAGAGGCGTGTCTCACTAGGGGTAAGATAGATACTGCCCACAGGAAAATTAAAGAGACCTTTGGAGAAAAGAGAACCACTTGTATGAATATCAAGAGCTCAGATGGAAACCCAGTTCTAAGCAAAGAAGGGAAAGCAGAAAGGTGGAAGAGGTATATAGAACGTAAGGCCGACGTACTTGAGGACAATATTCTGGCAATGGAAGAGAATGTAGATGAAGACGAAATGGGAGATACAATACTGCGTGAAGAGTTTGACAGAGCACTGAAAGACCTGATTCGAAACAAGACCCCGGGAGTAGACAACATTCCATTAGAACTACTGACGGCTTCGGGAGAGCCAGTCCTGACAAAACTCTACCATCTGATGAGCAAGATCTATGAGACAGGCGAAATACCCTCCGACTTCAAGAAGAATGTAATAATTCCAATCCCAAAGAAAGCAGGTGTTGACAGATGTGAAAATTACCGGAGAATCAGTTTAATAAGCCACAGCTGCAAAATACTAACGCGAATTCTTTACAGACGAATAGAAAAACTAGTAGAAGCCAACCTTGGGGAAGATCAGTTTGGATTCCGTAGAAATATTGGAACACGTGAGGCAATACTGACCTTACGACTTATCTTAGAAGAAAGATTAAGGAAAGGCAAACATACGTTTCTAGCATTTGTAGACTTAGAGAAAGCTTTTGACAATGTTGACAGGAATACTCTCTTTCAAATTCTGACGGTGGCAGGGGTAAAATACAGGGAGCGAAAGGCTATTTACAATTTGTACAGAAACCAGATGGCAGTTATAAGAGTTGAGGGGCATGAAAGGGAAGCAGTGGTTGGGAAGGGAGTGAGAGATGGTTGTAGCCTATCCCCAATGTTATTCAATCTGTATATTGAGCAAGCAGTAAAGGAAACAAAAGAAAAATTCGGAGTAGGAATTAAAATCCATGGAGAAGAAATAAAAACTTTGAGGTTCGCCGATGACATTGTGATTCTGTCAGAGACAGCAAAGGACCTGGAAGAGCAGTTGAATGGAATCGACAGTGTCTTGAAAGGAGGATATAAGATGAAAATCAACAAAAGCAAAACGAGGATAATGGAATGTAGTCGAATTAAATCGGGTGATGCTGAGGGTATTAGATTAGGAAATGAGACACTCAAAGTAGTAAAGGAGTTTTGCTATTTGGGGAGCAAAATAACTGATGATGGTCGAAGTAGAAAGGATATAAAATGTAGACTGCCAATGGGAAGAAAAGCGTTTCTGAAGAAGAGAAATTTGTTAACGTCAAGTATAGATTTATGTGTCAGGAAGTCGTTTCTGAAAGTATTTGTATGGAGTGTAGCCATGTATGGAAGTGAAACGTGGACGATAAATAGTTTGGACAAGAAGAGAATAGAAGCTTTCGAAATGTGGTGCTACAGAAGAATGCTGAAGATTAGATGGGTAGATCACATAACTAATGAGGAGGTATTGAATAGAATTGGGGAGAAGAGGAGTTTGTGGCACAATGTGACAAGAAGAAGGGACCGGTTGGTAGGACATGTTCTGAGGCATCAAGGGATCACAAATTTAGCATTGGAGGGCAGTGTGGAGGGTAAAAATCATAGAGGGAGACTAAGAGACGAATACACTAAGCAGATTCAGAAGGACGTAGGTTACAGTAAGTAGTGGGAGATGAAGAAGCTTGCACAGGATAGAGTAGCATGGAGAGCTGCATAAAACCAGTCTCAGGACTCAAGACCACAACAACAACAGCAGCTTCCTTCAAACGAACACTGAAGTTAGTGATTACCCTACGGCACATGTCTTCCGTAATTTCACTGCAAGCGTGAAGAATAAGTCTTCTGAGCTCCGTTAAATCACGTGGACGTTTCGGGAAAATCTTTTGCTTTCGGTACCCCCAAAGAAAAAAGTCACATGGATTGAGGTCTGTACTATTGGGGGCCAATTTTGTCCGTTATTGAAGCGACCTGGAAACCTGAGTGAAATGATCCGCATGTCGAAATGCTCGTGTAAAAACTGCAACACAGTGTTTGCTCCATCTTGCATGAAGCACTGCGTGTTGAAGGGCAAGGCAGTAGCAAGAAGCTGTGAAATGAAGTTATTGCGAAGCATGCTCAAATAACGCTCGCTGGCCCGCATCTCGTGGTCGTGCGGTAGCGTTCTCGCTTCCCACGCCCGGGTTCCCGGGTTCGATTCCCGGCGTTGTCAGGGATTTTCTCTGCCTCGTGATGGCTGGGTGTTGTGTGCTGTCCTTAGGTTAGTTAGGTTTAAGTAGTTCTAAGTTCTAGGGGACTGATGACCATAGTTGTTAAGTCCCATAGTGCTCAGAGCCATTTGAACCATTTAACGCTCGCTGTTCACAGTTTCTTCAAACAAAAAGGGTTTAATAAGTCCGTGACTGGAAACTGCTGCCCACGCTGTAATCCTCAGAGCATAATGTTGTCGTTCATGAAGCACTTGTGGGTTTTCAGTTGCCCAAAAGCGTACATTTTGTTTGTTAACCACACCGTCTAAATGTAAATGCGCCTCGTCTGAAAACCAAACGTTGTTGAGAGTTTCTTCCCTATCCTCCGCCCACTGAGCAAACAGTAGTCTCTGCTGCTTGTGTTCTTCAGTGAGCTTCTGTGCACAGGTCATCTTGTATGGGTACATATGGAGGTCACTTTTAAGAATGCGTTGAACGGAGCGTCTGGATATTCCCAGTTGCACTGCTGCCTTTCTACACGATTTCCCCGGACTTCTCTGTACAGCAACTCGTACCGGTTCAATATTCTCCGGCGAACAAACAGGCTTAGGCCGAGGTCGCTTCACTTCCAACACTGTTCCTCCCTGTACAGATTTATTGTACAACCTGTGGATGGTCTTCTTGCAAGGGACTCATCGTGTGTTAAACTGTTTTCGAAAACGCCTCTGAGTCACAACAAGGCTTTTCGTTTCATGAAAAAGCAACACAATTTCCGATCGTTGCTGTGTTGTCAGTCTTCCATTGTCAGCCATTGCTGCTTACTACTCTCCTAGCGGCAGTATCGTGAATTACACGTCATTTCGTATCTCATTTGTTTTTCAAAGCTCTGCTGGTACTGCCGTAGAGATCCCAGCGGGATATCTAATGTGCGTCGTAAATTGTGAAAGAAACAATTGGTAACACATTTCGTACGCCACCCTGTAGGTATGATAATTATTTATTTTCTAATTTGTCTCGTAATTTTTTGCAGTGATAAAGTGAGCAGTATAATTCCGTGATATCAGAATACCTCTTTAATTTTTTGGATACAAATAAGTTTTGTACAAAAAGAGATACATTATTTTCTGATTCTCCTGACAAGTGTAACAACTGACACTTAGAACGTTTGGCGTTTTCACTCCTCATACGGCTATAAGAACACGAGTATCTCAAATGTACGTATTCTGTTACAGGTTAACCGGAACAAAGTAAGCTTGACAGAGTCCTAGTTGCTGTTGTGTGCCCGCACCACCATGTAATCACGGCGTCCTAGCTGCGAGCTTGGACACCATTTGCTTTTGTACCATATCAGCTCGACGCACGCTACGTCAGTCACAGAGCACACTGGTCGCCGTGGAGCCCTGTAAATTTGGTAACGGGAAGTAACGTGAGGCGTGTATGTGCCAACCGCTCTTTGGAATGATAGGTAGCAGAAGCCGAAACGAGCCAGGGGTGTTGTCACACGGTATGAGCTTGCTGTCTGCTGGGAGCAGTGCCCGTTGTGAGAACTGACGAATTAAATGTTGGCTGTCGAAAATATTCTTTTATTTTGTACATGACACAGTGTAAACAGCTATGGAGAACAGTTTTGATTTGACAATGCACAAATGTAAATAGATTGCTAAAGCAATATTGACATAAAACGAGATTCTTCGTAACAATTCTGAAATATCAACAAAGGCATAAAGGACAACAGAAGGGCAACAGCGGGGGAGGGGCTACGGCTGGCTGTTAGCTGCCCTGCACGCCTCCTTGAGACGGAGGCCGTGTATGTTGATGAAGCCGTCGGCGTGCGACGGGTCGAAACCTCCGTGCTCGTCCATCGACGCCAACCGCTGGTTGTACAGCCCCACCGGAGACCAGCGCGCCACCACCGACACTGCAACATTTCAGTATCTGCAACACATCTGCGCTTCTAGAAGTCTACTACATCTATACAAAATGTTCACCGTCGATCGATGGACAGAGACGGTGGCTTGCGGCGTGGTAACAGACGATGCCATCTTTAACTTTGGCTACAACGATGGTTTCGTATACACAGGATGGTCCATTGATCGTGACCGGGCCAAATATCTCACTAAATAAGCGCCAAACGAAAAAACTACAAAGAACGAAACGTGTCTAGCTTGAAGGGGGAAACCAGATAGTGCTATGGTTGGCCAGTTAGATGGCGCTACCATAGGTCCAACGGATATCAACTGCGTTTTTTTAAAAATAGGAACCCCCCATTTTTTATTACATATTCGTGTAGTACGTAAAGAAATATGAACGTTTTAGTTGGAACACTTTTTCGATTTGTTACAGATGGCGATGTAATAGTCAGAAACATATGGCTCACAATTTTAGACCAACAGTTGGTAACAGGTCGGTTTTTTTAAATTAAAATACAGAACGTAGGTACGTTTGTACATTTTATTTCGGTTGTTCCAATGTGTTACACGTACCTTTGTGAACTTATCATTTTTGAGAACGCATGCTGTTACAGCGTGGTAACCTGTAAATACCACATTAATGCAATAAATGCTCAAAATGATGTCCGTCGACCTCAATGCATTTGGCAATACGTGTAACGACATTCCTCTCAACAGCGAGTAGTTCGTCTTCCGTAATGTTCGCACATGCATTGACAATGCGCTGACGCATGTTGTCAGGCGTTGTCGGTGGATCACGATAGCAAATATCCTTCAACTTTCCCCACAGAAAGAAATCCGGGGACGTCAGATCCGGTGAACGTGTGGGCCACGGTATGGTGCTTCGACGACCAATCCACCTGTCATGAATTATGCTATCCAATACCGCTTCAACCGCACGCGAGCTATGTGCCGGACATCCATCATGTTGGAAGTGCATAGCCATTCTGTCATGCAGTGAAACATCTTGTAGTAATATCGGTAGAACATTACGTAGGAAATCAGCATACATTGCACCATTTAGATTGCCATCGAAAAATGGGGGCCAATTATCCTTCCTCCCATAATGCCGCACCATACATTAACCCGCCAAGGTCGCTGATGTTCCACTTGTCGCTGCCATCGTGGATTTTTAGTTGCCCAATAGTGCATATTATGCCGGTTTACGTTACCGCTGTTGGTGAATGACGCTTCGTCGCTAAATAGAACGCGTGCAAAAAATCTGTCATCGTCCTGTAATTTCTCTTGTGCCCAGTGGCAGAACTGTACACGACGTTTAAAGTCGTCGCCATGCAATTCCTGGTACATAGAAATATAGTACGGGTGCAATTGATGTTGATGTAGCATTCTGAACACCGACGTTTTTGAGATTCCCGATTCTCGCGCAATTTGTCTGCTACTGATGTGCGGTTTAGTCGCGACAGCAGCTAAAACACCAACTTGGGCATCATCATTTGTTGCAGGTCGTGGTTGACGTTTCACATGTGGCTGAACACTTCGTGTTTCAATAAATAACGTAACTATCCGGCGAACGGTCCGGACACTTGGATGATGTCGTCCAGGATACCGAGCAGCATACATAGCACACGCCCGTTGGGCATTTTAATCACAATAGCCATACATCAACACGATATCGACCTTTTTCGCTATTGGTGAACGGTTTATTGTAACAAGGGGAATGTATCACGAAGTAAATACCGTCCGCACTGGCGGAATGTTACGTGACACCACGTACTTATACGTTTGTGACTACTACAGAGCCATCTACCACAAAGCGAAGAAAGTGGTCCAACTAAAACATTCATATTTCCTTACGTACTATACGAATATGTAATAAAAATGAGGGTTCCTATTTAAAAAAAAACGCAGTTGATATCCGTTTGACCTATAGCAGCGCCATCTAGCGGGCCAACCATAGCGCCATCTGTTTTCCCCTTCAAGCTAGACGAGTTTCGATCTTTGTAGTTTTTTCGTTTGATGCTTATTTCGTGAGATATTTGGACCGGTCAGTATCAATGGACCACCCTGTATATAGCTTACCTTACAGTGCGATTAGAGCCAGCGGCGTAGATACGGGTCTGTTAGCGGGAAGCGTGTCCGGGCACCGTTTCCGTGGAGACACAGTTTTGCGACAGGCGAAAAACAAAAAGGAACAGCAAAGAAAAAGAGGAAGACAATTTTCGTTTCTGTCTGTGTCCAAGTATCGAAAATATTTTATCTTGGACTCTACGCCCGTGAACGTCACCTTGTATTTTAAAAAGTGTTTGTCTCCGTTTATATGTCCCCCATCTTTTTTCTCTAATTGTCTTCCTTGTATCTTTGTGTTTCTCTGCGGCCAAAGAGCGGCGTAGTATGCTGCTGCAGGCCTGCCTGTATACAGGTTTCAAAATGACAATAAAGAAAAAAAAAAAAAGAAAAAGAAATGAGGAAGGGGCTGGGTCAGGTAGGATGGGAAAGAACTACAAGAAGGAGAGGAAGAAGAACAAAGTGATAATGATGATGAAAAAGAAGACACAGGGTGAATAAAAGAGGAGGAAGAAGAAGGAGAAGGGAATGGATTGGAGTGCACTGAAACGAGAAGGAGTAGAGGTGTATATCTTTTGGGAATCGTGAGGAGAGTAGGACTGGACAAGGAAACGAAAGCGTTAACTGTATATTTTGCATTTGTTTTTATTGTTTGTGACGAATTTGCATTGATCGTCATTGAAATAATGAAATAGGAATCGCGCGATACTCTTGTGGACAATGTCACTTTGTACTGGTGTTGTTCCATGTTTTGAACTGTACAACAGTGAAAAGAATTATTGAAACAAGTACCTTCTACTTAATTATAAAGCGGTGCTAATCTCAATAAAGGAATAAATTATCTAAGCAAGATGAAACAAAAAGATAGGGAGATGCCGGTGGGGCCGGAAGGGGGAGGGGGGGAGGAAAGAATCTAAGTTTGTCCTACTTTCGCCAGTGAACGCAGCACGCGGTGGGAAAGGAAGGCATCTCCGCGGAAAGCGCTTTTTTATGATGAGCAGCTTCCGTTTCTACAGATTACTGGTACTCTTCACCCATTTCTGCGTAAGAGAATTTGTTGAGGCTAAAGTAGCTCCTTGCTTGCAAATGGTAGACAACACCGGACCAAATATTATATGGAATATACAGTGAACAGTTCTTTTCTTTAAGATGTGCCGTTACAAGACATAGCGCCGACTGGAGTGTGCAGAAGATAGTCACTCAATAACTCAAGGAGAAAGTGGACTGCGGCATGCAGTATTAATTAACTTCGGGCTTGGTGAAAATTTCCCGCTTAAAATATTTTATACACATACAGGGTTTACAAAAAGGTACGGCCAAACTTTCAGGAAACATTCCTCACACACAAAGGAAGAAAATATGTTATGGGGACATGGGTCCGGAAACGCTTACTTTCCATGTTGGAGCTCATTTTATTACTTCTCTTAAAATTACATTAATCATGGAATGGAAACACACAGCAACAGAACGTACCAGCGTGACTTCAAACACTTTGTTACAGGAAATGTTCAAAATGTCCTCCGTTAGCGAGGATACATGCATCCACCCTCCGTCGCATGGAATCCCTGATGCGCTGATGCAGCCCTGGAGAATGGCGTATTGTATCACAGCCGTCCACAATACGAGCACGAAGAGTCTCTACATTTGGTACCGGGGTTGCGTAGACAAGAGCTTTCAAATGCCCCCATAAATGAAAGTCAAGAGGGTTGAGGTCAGGAGAGCGTGGAGGCCATGGAATTGGTCCGCCTCTACCAATGTGTTGTTGAGAAGCGTACGAACACTTCGACTGAAATGTGCAGGAGCTCCATCGTGCATGAAACACATGTTGTGTCGTACTTGTAAAGGCACATGTTCTAGCAGCACAGGTAGAGTATCCCGTATGAAATCATGGCGGTGAATCGAGGAAGTACAGTACATACTGACCAAACGAAAATGAGTTCTAACATGGAAATTAAGCGTTTCCGGACACATGTCCACATAGCGTCTTTTCTTTATTTGTGTGTGAGGAATGTTTCCTGAAAGTTTGGCCGTACCTTTTTGTAACACCCTGTATACATGGTCTTCGTAACTCTCGTTACTGTTAATGCTTGTTTCACAATGCTTTTGCCAGTAGCCTGGCTGTAATAATTTGAAGTATTGAATATTGATTTGTTTCAGTGTCCATCATATGGGGCAGAAATTTCGTGTATTTCTGTTATAAAAAGAAATCAAATCTGACAAAAAGCGCCCAAAAAGTGCTCGTATACGGATCTCTTTAGGATGCAGTGTCGGATCAGTGTGTCCTTTCCAGGTAAGCTGCTCGTTATTACTTTAAGTCAGCTCAAATTTTGGCAGTATACATAGGTGAAAATCATTTTGCAGGAGGATGCATCACGAGCGGATGCTGAACACCTTGACTTGCGACGATCCTCACTTGAGGGATAAGGACTTTTTATTATTGGGATACATTATGAGTATTGCATACAAAACCGCTAGAAGCAATCTATAAATTTTCCTATTGTATCTTTCGTTACTTTGCAGACCATCATGCGTAAAAATTGAATACTTCATGACAGGAAGGTAGGCTATACTATAACTTACCATCAACCTTGAGGTCTAAAGACACAGATCGCGGGTTGAGATGGCGAAACGGATTGGTCGTAGCCTTGCTGAATGAACTATCCAGAAGCCGCCTGAATTAATTTAGGAGAATCCGTCAAACAAAATGAAACTGGCCATACGTGTATTTGACCCATGCGTAATAACACACTACTACAGCACACAGAATAACAATAAACATTGTGTGTCATCGACACTTCACAGTTATGTTTGCTCCGAATATTTGCTGTAAATGTGAAAGGTGCTGAAGTTTCATGCCTACATTAGTAAATGTTCATGTTTTCTTGAGATTAGAAGAGAGCAAATATTCCTTCTTACTAGGGCTATCCGTCCCTCTTTTCATCGTTGTAAAAAGGTTCACACAATAGCGTCTGCGTCCCTCCTTACGGGAACCCGGAACCTAAAAATGATGAAATTTTGGGTTTTCAGTTTATTGTGAAATAAAATACCACAGATCTTCCTCTTTAAAATGACATATTAATCTTACCTGCAGCTCAGCTCCAAGTATTGACAGTATTATTTTCAATAATGTGCTGTACAGGGCATGCCGCGACATTGAATTTCCATGGATACATGTTCATTGAAAACATCGTTTTTCAAACCTCGGATCTTTGCAAAGACTTTATATTATGCTGGAAACACGATTTTATAGGCAATTGTTTTGTCTGCATATTGTAGTCTTTGGATACTGTTGTTTACATTGAGCATTTGGTGGTTATTGCACGATTTGTGTTGTATTTCTATTGCGTAACTGGAACTTATCAAATATGCCACGATTTAGTAACAGTTTACAAGAGGAAGAAGCCTCCTCCGAGGTACACTAGTGGAACTGTGACAATTTCTCCGACCTTCGGAAATGATTGTGAAAATACTGAGGTTATTCATGAAGTGAAATCTACTCCTGTCCCTAGCACAAGCAAGAAGTTGCATGGATCAACTGAATAATGTAATTTTGACCAGAATCGCAAAAAATGTGTTTGTGTAAATTCATACTCTTTGGAGTATATGATGCCATTGCTACGTACAACAAAGGTAACATTATAAAGTGCAATGTGCTGAAGAAGTTGGATGTGATATCCAGAAAGTACATGGTGAGTGCAATGATGTCGATAGACAATGAGAGGAAACGGGATGCTGAAAGGAGAGAAAAGGAGTGTGAGAGGCAAGCCAGACAAAGAATGAAAGGTGTGAAAAGAAGGCTAGATGGGGAGATGTCTAGTGACAGTGAAAACCCCTCTTATGGTGCTGGACTCCACTAATATGTCAGTGAAACTTTGAAACTCGTTTTCCACAAGTTCACTTTTTTGCCATATAAGGAACATTTTCTGCTAAACTATTAGAGATAAAGACTTAAAATTTTCAAGGAATATGAACAGTGCCAATATACACCTTGTATCATAACCTTTTTGTGATACACAATTGATAACAGATTTTATTTCAAAGATACTATGCCAAAAAATCTGTCCATTATTTTCAGTAACAAAATAATGAATATCTTAACCAAAAAACACCAATAAATTAAAATTCATATGGTACATGGTATTAAATATATGTAGTATTATACTGTAAAAGTTTAATGATTCTGGTGTTAATAGTTCATAAGAAAATGTTCCTTACATTTAACATTGGAGGTATAGGACGTTCCGGGTCCCCTTAAGGATGTTTAACCTCACACACGCTGCTGTATCCACTGTAGCTTTGCTGTACGGTTTCACCATAATAAAATACACTGATAGAAAAAATCACAACACCAAATCAAGAATTAATGTAGAGTAACGAAGTCTCGGGAATATATTTGTCTACGCAACATTTTTCAGTGATTAACATTGCAAGATAACGGTGTAACCACCAGAATGTTGAATGCAAGCATTCAGACGTGCATTCGTAGTGCTGTACAGGTGCCGGATGTCAGTTTGTGGGATTGCGCTCCATACCTGTTACACTAGGTCGGGCAATACAAGGACGGGTAATACTGTTTGTGGATGATACGTGAGTTGTCGTCTATGTCGAGTGTATCTAGCACGCAGACAGGTCGGTTGCAGGCTCTGAAATGGCCTCCTTCTGACCAACATGCGGCCATCACTGGCACCGAGGTAGAAACAGTTTTCACCAGAAAACACAACAGACCTCAATCCTGCCCTCCAGTGAGCCCTCGCCTGATACCACTGTAGTCGCAAATGTCGGTGCTTTGGGGTCAGTCGAATGCACACCACAGGCATCCGTCCTTTAGGTAACTGACTCGTAATAGTTCGTTGTATTAATGTGGTGCCAGCTACTGCTCAGATTGCTGCTGCAGATCAGAACGATGCGCCGGACTCATACGCCGAACGTGATGGTCTTCCTTCTCAATAATACCATGTGGCCGTCCGAAGCCTGGTCTTCTTGCGACCGTACATTCTCGAGACCACGGCTGCGAGCAATCGTGTATAGTGGCTAAATTCCTGCCAAGTCTTTCTTCAATATCGAGCAAGGAACATCCAGCTTCTCGTAGCCCTATTACACAACCTCGTTGAAATTAAGTGAGGTGTCCATAATGGCGTCCTAATCGGCTTAAAGCCATTCTTGACTAACATTAACTCACCATGTCCAATCTCAAAGGTAACTAAAGCTCACGACCAGTACAGTGGGTATCTAAAGCAAACCTGATTTGCATCCACGTAGTGTGCTACTGTTGTTATTGTTGTGGTCTTCAGTCCTGAGACTGGTTTGATGCAGCTCTCCATGCTACTCTATCCTGTGCAAGCTTCTTCATCTCCCATTACCTAATGCAGCCTACATCCCTCTGAATCTGCTTAGTGTATTCATCTCTTGGTCTCCCTCTACGATTTTTACCCTCCACGCTGCCCTCCAATACTAAATTGGTGATCCCTTGATGCCTCAGAACATGTCCTACCAACCGATCCCTTCTTCTAGTCAAGTTGTGCCACAAACTTCTCTTCTCCCCAATCCTATTCAGTACCTCCTCATTAGTTATGTGATCTAACCATCTAACCTTCAGCATTCTTCTGTAGCACCATATTTCGAAAGCTTCTATTCTCTTCTTGTCCAAACTATTTATCGTCCATGTTTCACATCCATACATATACTCCTGGAAATTGAAATAAGAACACCGTGAATTCATTGTCCCAGGAAGGGGAAACTTTATTGACACATTCCTGGGGTCAGATACATCACATGATCACACTGACAGAACCACAGGCACATAGACACAGGCAACAGAGCATGCACAATGTCGGCACTAGTACAGTGTATATCCACCTTACGCAGCAATGCAGGCTGCTATTCTCCTATGGAGACGATCGTAGAGATGCTGGATGTAGTCCTGTGGAACGGCTTGCCATGCCATTTCCACCTGGCGCCTCAGTTGGACCAGCGTTCGTGCTGGACGTGCAGACCGCGTGAGACGACGTTTCATCCAGTCCCAAACATGCTCAATGGGGGACAGATCCGGAGATCTTGCTGGCCAGGGTAGTTGACTTACACCTTCTAGAGCACGTTGGGTGGCACGGGATACATGCGGACGCGCATTGTCCTGTTGGAACAGCAAGTTCCCTTGCCGGTCTAGGAATGGTAGAACGATGGGTTCGATGACGGTTTGGATGTACCGTGCACTATTCAGTGTCCCCTCGACGATCACCAGAGGTGTACGGCCAGTGTAGGAGATCGCTCCCCACACCATGATGCCGGGTGTTGGCCCTGTGTGCCTCGGTCGTATGCAGTCCTGATTGTGGCGCTCACCTGCACGGCGCCAAACACGCATACGACCATCATTGGCACCAAGGCAGAAGCGACTCTCATCGCTGAAGACGACACGTCTCCATTCGTCCCTCCATTCACGCCTGTCGCGACACCACTGGAGGCGGGCTGCACGATGTTGGGGCGTGAGCGGAAGACGGCCTAACGGTGTGCGGGACCGTAGCCCAGCTTCATGGAGACGGTTGCGAATGGTCCTCGCCGATACCCCAGGAGCAACAGTGTCCCTAATTTGCTGGGAAGTGGCAGTGCGGTCCCCTACGGCACTGTGTAGGATCCTACGGTCTTGGCGTGCATCCGTGCGTCGCTGCGGTCCGGTCCCAGGTCGACGGGCACGTGCACCTTCCGCCGACCACTGGCGACAACATCGATGTACTGTGGAGACCTCACGCCCCACGTGTTGAGCAATTCGGCGGTACGTCCACCCGGCCTCCCGCCTGCCCACTATACGCCCTCGCTCAAAGTTCGTCAACTGCACATACGGTTCACGTGCATGCTGTCGCGGCATGCTACCAGTGTTAAAGACTGCGATGGAGCTCCGTATGCCACGGCAAACTGGCTGACACTGAACGGCGGCGGTGCACAAATGCTGCGCAGCTAGCGCCATTCGACGGCCAACACCGCGGTTCCTGGTGTGTCCGCTGTGCCGTGCGTGTGATCATTGCTTGTACAGCCCTCTCGCAGTGTCCGGAGCAAGTATGGTGGGTCTGACACACCGGTGTCAATGTGTTCTTTTTTCCATTTCCAGGAGTGTATCTACACTCCATACAAATACTTTCAGAAACGACTTCCTGACACTTAAACCTATACTCGATGTTAACAAATTTCTCTTCTTCAGAAACGCTTTCCTTACCATTGGCAGTCTACATTTTATATCCTCTCTGCTTCGACCATCATCACTTATTTTGCTCCCCAAATAGCAAAACTCTGGTACTACTTTAAGTGTTTCATTTCCTAATCTAATTCCCTCAGCATCACCCGACTTAATTCGACTACATTCCATTATCCTCGTTTTACTTTTGTTGATGTTCATCTTATATCCTCCTTTCAAGACATTATCCATTCCGTTCAACTGCTCTTCCAAGTCCTTTGCTGTCTCTGACAGAATTACAATGTCATCGGCGAACCTCAAAGTTTTTATTTCTTCTCCATGGATTTTAATACCTACTCCGAACTTTTCTTTTGTTTCCTTTACTGCTTGCTCAGTATACAGATTGAATAACATCAGGGATAGGCTACGACCCTGTCTCACTCCCTTCTCGACCACTGCTTCCATTTCATGTCCCTTGATTCTTATAACTGCCATCTGGTTTTTGTACAATTTGTAAATAGCATTTCGCTTCCTGTATTTGACCCCTGCCACCGTCAGAATTTGAAAGAGAGTATTCCAGTCAACATTGTCGAAAGATTTCTCTAAGTCTACAAATGCTAGAAACGTAGGTTTGCCTTTCCTTAATCTAGCTTCTAAGATATGTCGTAGGGTTAGTATTGCCTCACGTGTTCCTATATTTCTACGGAATCCAAACTGATCTTCCCCGAGGCTTCTACCGGTTTTTCCATTCGTCTGTAAAGAATTCGCATTAGTATTTTGCAGCTGTGACTTATTAAACTGATAGTTCGATAATTTTCACATCTGTCAACACCTGCTTTCTTTTGGATTGGAGTTATTGTATTCTTCTTGAAGTCGGAGGGTATTTCGCCTGTGTCATAGATCTTGCTCACCAGATGGTAAAGTTTTGTCAGGACTGGCTCTCCGGAGGCCGTCAGTAGTTCTAATGAAATGTTGTCTACTCCCGGGGCCTTGTTTCGACTTAGATCTTTCAGTGCTCTGTCAGACTCTTCACGCAGTATCATATCTCCCATTTTATCTTCATCTACATCCTCTTCCCTTTCTATAACATTGCCCTCAAGTACATTGCCCTTGTATGGTCCCTCTATATACTCCTTCCACCTTTCTGCTTTCCCTTCTTTGCTTAGAACTGGGTTTCCATCTGAGCTTTTGATATTCATGCAAGTGGTTCTCCTTTCTCCAAAGGTCTCTTTAATTTTCCTGTAGGCAGTATCTATCTTACCCCTCGTGAGATAAACCTCTACATCCTTACATTTGTCCTCTAGCCATCCCTGCTTAGCCATTTTGCACTTCCTGTCGATCTCATTTTTGAGACGTTTGTATTCCTTTTTGCCTGCTTCATTTACTGCATTTTTATATTTTCTCCTTTCATCAATTAAATTCAACATTTCTTCTGTTACCCAAGGAGTTCTACTAGCTCTCGTCTTTTTACCTACTTGATCCTCTGCTGGCGTCACTACTTCATCCCTCAAAGCTACCCATTCTTCTTCTGCTGTATTTCTTTCCCCCATTCCTGTGAATTGTTCCCTTATGCTCTCTCTGAAACTCCGTACAACCTCTGGTTCTTTCAGTTTATCCAGGTCCCATCTTCTGAAATTCCCACCTTTTTGCAGTTTCTTCAGTTTTAATCTACAGTTCATAGCCAATAGATTGTGGTCAGAGTCCACATCTGCCCCTGGAAATGTCTTACAATTTAAAACCTGGTTCCTAAATTTCTGTCTTACCATTATATAATCTATCTGAAACCTGTCAGTATCTCCAGGATTCTTCCATGTATACAACCTTCTTTTATGATTCTTGAACCAAGTGTTAGCTATGATTAAGTTGTGCTCTGTGCAAAATTCTACCAGGCGGCTTCCTCTTTCATTTCTTACCCCCAATCCATATTCACCTACTATGTTTCCTTCTCTCCCTTTTCTTACTGCCGCATTCCAGTCACCCATGACTATTAAATTTTCGTCTCCCTTCACTATCTGGATAATTTCTTTTATTTTATCATACATTTCTTCAATTTCTTCGTCATTTGCAGAGCTAGTTGGCATATAAACTTGTACTACTGTAGTAGGCGTGGGCTTTGTGTCTATCTTGGGCACAATAATGCGTTCACTATGCTGTTTGTAGTAGCTTACCTGCACTCCTATTTTTTTATTCATTATTAAACCTACTCTTGCATTACCCCTATTGGATTTTGTATTTATAACCCTGTATTCACCTGACCAAAAGTCTTGTTCCTCCTGCCACCGAACTTCACTAATGCCCACTATATCTAACTTTAACCTACCCATTTTCCTTTTTAAATTTTCTAACCTACCTGCCCGATTAAGGGATCTGACATTCCACGCTCCGATTCGTAGAACGCCAGTTTTCTTTCTCCTGATAACGACATCCTCTTGAGTAGTCCCCGCCCGGAGATCCGAATGGGGGACTATTTTACCTCCGGAATGTTTTACTCAAGAGGACGCCATCATCATTTAACCATACAGTAAAGCTGCATGCCCTCGGGAAAAATTACGGCTGTAGTTTCCCCTTGCTTTCAGCCGATCGCAGTACCAGCACATCAAGGCCGTTTTGGTTAGTGTTACAAAGCCAGATCAGTCAATCATCCAGACTGTTGCCCCTGCAACTACTGAAAAGGCTGCTGCCCCTCTTCAGGAACCACACGTTTGTCTGGCCTCTCTAACAGATACCCCTCCGTTGTGGTTGCACCTACGGCACGGCTATCTGTATCGCTGAGGCACGCAAGCCTCCCCACCAACGGCAAGGTCCGTGGTTCACGGTTGGGGTGGAGGGGGGGGGGGGGGGAGTGTGCTACTAGCGCCTAGCGCCTACGAATTTTCGTTTATGTCGCACAACTGGTTCTCGGTGCTGCAATTTTCTTTTTTTTTTCGTCAGTGTGTTTACAGTAAGTCCTAGGTGGGACTGACCGTTGCTAACGAACGTCACAGAACGTGCTGAGAATAGTCACACATATACAATAAGTTTTGGATTGCAGACTTTGCTGGAGATTTTGCCAAAACACTTACAGTTTTAAGCTCTTGCTGAAACAGTTCCGCATATGTTTTCCACTGTGCTTCACTTAACAGTCGACAATCAACATGCGCTGTTTTCTCGTAAGCACCATTCCGTGTTACATTCAACTGATCATTAATCACGTCTACCCCTCTCATTCACTCAGACGTAACGGCACAGCGATGTACTCGGGGCAGAGCGCGTGGAAGCTGTGCATGGGCACACATTTGACTGCAATTGGTGCATCGAAATCATCTTTCCCAGTTTTTTCTGCGACGGGCTGTTCTCCTGTCCATTAACAAGGTAAAATTCCGTGTCAGTCTTATAATATTTTCCGAGCCAATTTTATTTTGTCCACAATGCATACATGTCTGTGGCGATGTGGTTTAGTTTATCCTCTTGTAATCAAGAAACTATCTGCGTCCAATGTGCATAACTGACGATACAATGTGTAGTATGCTTCAAATGGAGTAGTTAGTTTCAGCTTTCCTCAGCTGTGCGAGATGTAAAATTGTGTCCTTATTTGTGCATACCTGAACCCTTGAAGAGCTCCACCTGCACCCATCCTGTGACATTTCTTTGCGATGCAGTTATGCACTCGCGAACAAAGTTACATTCCGGGCTGAACCAGAAACCTGAAACGACGAAAAATCAAGAAATCAGTTTAAGTCCCCATCTGTATATGGCAATACATCATAAAATAAGACGGATTATCTTTAGATTTTTAATTCAGGTAACCTAAAAAGCTACAGTTAAATCAAGCAAAGAGTTTGTTTCTTACCGTTGTAAACATAATCTGACATCTTGTCTTTGAGAAAAGTTTTAACTCTAAGGACCTCGCGATCCATGCAGAAAGTCTCCAGGTCCAGATGGGCGTCATGCAGAATTTTACCAGCGGGCGTCTCGTATACACCGCGTGACTGGAGACAAAAAATATTGCGTCGTTATACATCACTGTACTAGAATTTTGAGAGCAGTTGTAGGCAGGAATAGAAATGTATTAAAAAGCACAGGCGTAGCGACATGTAGTAAACAGACGTTCCACAAACCATGCGAGAAAGTCTGGCAGATTTCTGCAAGAACAATTTTTCTTGTGTGATATAGATACTCAGAGGTTTGCGTCCACATCAGTTCATCCCAGGATTAACTCTAAAAATGCAAAGTTTCTTTCTGTATGAAGGTGGTGTCTCCTGCAGTCAGTCTGACATCGCCAGGACAGTTCCTTCGAAAAATTCACTGCAGATTTCCTGTTCCATCCTCAGCCTATTCGAAAAAAGTAAGGAAGATTAGGATTTAACATCCCACAGATCACTCAGTCTAAGAGTGGAATACACGCTCAGACTACACAAGGGTGAAGAGGAAATCGGCCATTACTGTTTTAAATAAACCAAACCGAAATTAACTTCGAACTATTTAAGGAAACCATTCTATAGCCAAATATAGATTGCCCGACGTGTATTAATAGACTGTTCTTCCTGAGTGCGAATCCAGTGCCTTAACCACTGCATGACCCCACTCACAAGTCCAATCCGAGCTTGTTCTTCATCTCTGATGCCCTCGTCGATGGGAAGACATTAAAGTCTAATCTTCCTTCCATTTTTAGCAGTTAATTACGTTAACTGAAATGAGAATACTGAAAGAATTTCAGGGAGGCCACCTGCTAGCCGTTAACTAACAGAATACGTCGATCGTTCAATGACAAGGGCATTGTGAATGACCGCAAATATATTTGAATTGTGAAAAAGTGTGACAAAATCTTTACTGACGGACCTCTGAGGAAAGACGGCCGTTCATTTCCTGAGAACATGCTTAAAATACTTAAAGAAGTATCTTTCAGTTAATAAACTACAAATATTTCCCAGCTCGAAAAACACGTGTCCCCTAGAGATCGAGCAGAGAGACTCATTTAACTAACTGCTCTCACAGAGAAGCAGTTACTCTTCCCACACTATATTCTGTGAATGGAACGGGATAAAACCTTAATATATGAAACAATAAAACGCTCCCTCCGTCACACTCTTAACGGTCTTTGCAGAGAAAAGATTTTGATCTAAAACACAAAAAAAGTTGTCGCATCCATCACATGCTTCTTTTTTAAACACCCTGCATACTCAGATGCATGATTTCATGATAGTGTTTATGTTCAAAAACTATGCACAATACATATAATGACTTCACCTGAAGATGACAAGTAGGAAACTCGTCAAAATGTCGCGACAAGACGACGGTACAACCCGACTAACAACCCGAGATCACAGGAGATATTAGACAGCCATTAACAGCAGCAACAGAAACAAGAAACAAGATGCGAAACTTAAGTGAAAACACATTGACAACATTATGCAGAGAAAAATTGTAAGGAAAAACGATACCAGCTTTAGAACGGTTTGATGAAACCTTAAACATATACCGTACTTGAACGGAACCGCATTTTACAAGAATTTCATATTCTTTTCTTGTTTTCTTGCTGTTGTTGATCGAAATCGACCAAGGCGCGTATTTATTGCCATATATCTTTCTTCACCAGAAGTCATTAACAGAAACCCTGCGAGCCAATTTTCTCTGAGACGACTGGACCCAGGATTTGAACTTGACACCTCCCGAAATCGAATCCATGACTTTCAGTTGTACATTCATCTCAACAGTGTCACATTGTCGTAACTGACGATTAATGTGGCTAGAGTATTAGCTGACAAACTACATACGTTTTGTTTTTCAGATTCACAATTGCAACCCATTTGAACTTACTGTTGTTCTGGACAATTGCTCAAGCGACAGTGACATTGTGATCAGTATCGAAACATAGGAAAAGCACATTTACTTGCTATAACACTTAATGACCGGACAGCAGCCCACCAGTTGTCGGTGGATTTTACGGCTTTAGTGGGTGGAGTCATGCATTGTAGGTTTCCGTAATAATGATTTTGTGTTTCTATGAAATTTTACCCATGTAATTGATGAAGTGAATCTGATTCCGTTTTTAGAACGATATCGAACGAAATGTGACTCCAAAGACATACGCGCGAATGACCGACGACCGACCGTTGGTGTATCTGCAAAACGATGTACTGCTTGCTCCAAGAACCAGTCCCTTCTGCACGCATAAGACGGGCCGCATCTTGCATGCTAGACAACGGGTTCCTTACTGTGCATCTTGCCTTCCCAGCACAACTAGCCAGTCACCTCGTGGACAAGTCTGAACACAGCTGCAAATATACAGGCACACAGATGGAAAGAAAAATTACACCGCCTTGATGGAATCACCAGAAAAACAGAACTATGACACATCGGAATACTCTGAGGTGACAAAAGTCATGGGATACCTCCTAATATCGTGTCGGACCTTCTTTGTCCCGGGACAGTACAGCAAGTCGACGTGGCATCGACTCAACAAGTCGTTGAAAGTCCCCAGCAGAAATATCGAGCCATGCTACCGCTACAGTCGTCCATAGTTGCGAAAGCGTTGCGGGTGCAGGATTTTCTGTACGAACTTACCTCTCTATTATGTCCCATAACTGTTCGACGGGATTCATGCTGGGCGATCTGGGTGGCCAAATAATTCCCTCGAATTTTCCAGAATGTTCCTCAAACTAGTCGTGAACAACTCTAGCCCTATGACATGGCGCATTGTCATTCATAAAAATTCTATCGATGTTTGAGACGATAAAGTCCATGCATGACTGCAAATGGTTTTCAAGTAGCAAAAAAAAAAAAAAAAAAAAAAAAGGTTCAAATGGCTCTGAGCACTATGCGACTTAACTTCTGAGGTCATCAGTCGCCTAGAAATTATAACTAATTAAACCTAACTAACCTATGGACGTCACACATCCATTCCCGAGGCAGGATTCGAAACTGCGACCGTAGCGGTCACACGCGGTTCCAGACTGAAGCGCCTAGAAGCGCACGGCCACAGCGGCCGGCTTTTCAAGTAGCAAAACATAACCATTTCCAGTCAATGATCGGTTCAGATGGACCAGAGGACCCAGTCTATTCCGTGTAAACACAGCTCACACTATTGTGGAGCCACCAGCTTGCAAAAAACTGTTTAAATGTGTGTGAATTCCTAAGGGACCAAACTGCTGAGGTCATCGGTCCCCAGGCTTACACACTACTTAATTAACTTAAACTAACTTATGCTAAGAACAACACACACACACACACACACACACACACACACACACACACACACACAGGCATGCCCGGGGGAGGACTCGAACGCCCGGGGGGGGGGGGGGGGGGGGTTCGAGCCTCGCAATCAGTAACATCGCGCCCAAGACCGCGCGGCCAACTTGCACAGTGCCTTTGTCGACAACTTGGGTCCATGGCTTTGTGGGGTCTGCACAACCTCGGATCTTACCATTAGCTCTTACCAACTTAAAATCAAGACTCATCTGACCGGGCCACGGTTTTCCAGTCGTCCAGGGCCCAACCGATATGGTCACGACCCCAGAAGAAGCGCTGCATGCGATGTCGTGCAGTTAACAAAGGCACTCGCTTCGGTCATCTGCTAACATAGCCCATTAAGACCAGATTTCACCGCACTGTCCTAACGGATATTTTTGTCATATATCCCAGATTGATTTATGCAGTTATTTCACACAGTGTTGATTCTCTGTTAGCACTTACGACTCTACGTATACGCCGCTGCTCTCGGTTGGCCACTGCGCTGTCCATCATGATGTAATGCCTAAAATTTGGTATTCTCGGCACACTCTTGACACTGTGGATCTCGGAATATTGAAGTCCCTAACGATTTCCCAAATTAAATGTCCCATGCGTCTAACTACAGCTCTAGCCCGCCCAGTTAGCCGTGCGGTCTAACACACTGCTTTCCGGGCGGGAAGGCGTGCCGGTACCAGGCACGAATCCGCCCGGCGGATTAGTGTCGAGGTCCGATGTGCCGGCCAGTCTGTGGATGGTTTAAAGGGCGGTTTTCCATCTGCCTCGGCGAATGCGGGCTGGTTCCCCTTATTCCGCCTCAGTTACACAATGTCGGCGATTGCTGCGCAAAAACTTCCCCTCCACGTACGCGTACACCATAATTACTCTACCACGCAAACATTGGGGTTACTTCCCAGGGGCGGAGAGGGGGGGGGGGGGTCCACTGGGCACTGGGGGCTGAACCGCACAATAACCCTGGGTTCGGTGTGGGGCGGCGGTGGAGTGAGTGTTGTGGGGTTGTGTACCACTGCGGGCTACGACGAGGACGAAGCCTCTCCGTCGTTTCTAGGTCCCCATTCCCATACAATACAACTACAACCCTCATTCCGCGTTCAGAGTCTGTTAATTCGCGTCGTCCGACCATAATCACGCCACGTCGGAAACCTTTCCTTATGAATCACCTGAGTACAAATGAAAGCTCCGCCAGTACACTGTCCTTTTATACCTCGTGTATGAGATCCTCCCGCCATCTGTATGTGTGTCCCATGACTTTCGCACCTCGGTGTGATGCTGCAGTACTGCGACTGGGTTGCCGTCTGTACAGCAACAGCGCTGCACAGCGTCGTTGTATGGCTCTTCCGCTGCATTCAGCGAGCCCATACAGGAGGGCTACTCGTCATCACTAAATCCATCTTTACTGATATGTATCACTGTTAACGTAGAATATGATTGTCGAAAAAACAAGCCCAAGACATAGCCGAGCCGTGCTGAATTCAAGTTTCAGGGCATAGACTAAATTGGACATTACTGTTTACAATAAGTACCACGAGTGAATGGAACAAATTTGTTTCCAGACAAGACAGAGCACATTTCGTCGACATTTGCAACGTTGTGCACCGTTTCGAGTGCAATACAGATACAAAGCTAATGAGGCCAGCTACTAAACGTGCCACTGGAGAGAGTGTGTCCATTTGTCAGTAGGCTGTTTAGGTTTTTATGTTGGTAACGCCACGTAGCGCTCTGTGTGAATATCACTGACTGTGCTGTGTGCAGTCTGTCGCTAGTTGGCATTGTTGAAATATTCGCTATTGTAGTGGTGGGCAGTAGGATGTGAACAGAGCATAGCGTTGCGCAGTTGGAGGTGAGCCGCCAGCAGTGGTGGATGTGGGGAGAGAGATGGCACAATTTTAAGAGCGGACGATCTGGACGTGTGTCCGCCAGAAAGAGTAAATTTGTAATACTGGATATCATGGATATTATGACTTTTGAACACTATTAAGGTAAATACATTGTTTGTTCTCTATCAAAATCTTTCATTTGCTAACTATGTCTATCAGCAGTTAGCGCCTTCAGTAGTTAAAATCTTTTATTCAGCTGGCAGTATTGGCGCACGCTGTATTGCAGTAGTTTGAGTAACGAAGATTTTTGTGAAGTAAGTGATTCATGAAAGGTATAGGTTATTGTTAGTCAGGTCCATTCCTTTGTAGAGATTTTTGAAAGTCAGGTTGCGTTGCGCTAAAAATATTGTGTGTCAGTTTAAGCACAGTCATTTATAATTTTTCTAAGGGGACGTGTCATATGGCGACCCTTAGCCGAGGATACGTCACTGGAATCTTCTGATTTTTTCTTGTAGTTTGTGCAATTAGTGTACCTATTGTTTATTGCTAGCGCGTAATTATAGAGAGAATTTCCTTTGTAGTTGTAGTTTTTCATTGTTGTACAGTAAAACAGTTGTGGCATGCATGTAGATTTGCACCAAGTATTTCGCAGCTGCGCTTGCAATTAACGAGATATTATTTTCAGTGCTATGCTAATGTGTTGTCTTGTTTTTGCTCTTCAAATTGTGCTTTTCTTGTTATCGCGTGAAATACGTGATAAATATGGCGTGTGAAAAACGTAACACTAGGCTCCAAAGTAAATTAAGAAATGACAGTGAAGACGAGAGTAGTGTGTTAGCGCCACCGTGTAATGAATTAACAAATATTCAGAATAGTAATTTGGTAACTGTGCATAGGGAAATAGACCAGGCAATACATAATGCTGTAGACAGTGAAACAATTAGTGAACAGGGAAGCATTGTCCATCGACCGATCGGCAACAGCTCACCTTCAACTGCGCAACGCTATGCGCTATTCACATCCAACTGCCCACCACTACAACAGCGAATATTTCAACAGTGCCAACCAGCCACAGACTGCACACAGCACAGTCAGTGATTTTCATACAGAGCGATACCAACATAAGAACCTAAACAGCCTACTTACACATTACACCAAAATACTCAGAAGGCATCCCTGAACACCCTCTGTAAGTTTGTCGGTGGAGTTCTGATCCACCTTGCATATGAATGAGATAGCGAATGACGTCTGCAGTTCAATGAGGCTTTTCATGAATGATGCTGTTGTATACAGAGAAGTCGCAACGCTTGGAAATTGTAGTGAAATGAGGGAAGACCTATGGAGTATCACCACATAGTGCAAGGAGTGGCAGCTGACACTCAACATAAACAACTATAACACTTTGCGCATAAATAGGCACAAAGACCTGTTATTGTACTCGACGGAGAATAGTCGCGGGCAGCGGTCACATCCATAAAATATCTAGTAGTATGCGTGCGGAGCTATTTGAAGCGGAACGATCGTGTAAGGCAGATGCCAAAATGAGATTCATTGGCACTCCTCAAGAAGTGTAGTCGACTCACAAAGGAGGTAGCTTCCAAAACGCTCGTACGGGTTGTAACTGAATATTGCTGGTCAGTCTGGGATCCGTGCCATTAGAACGATCGTGGAAATAAAAAAGGTCCAAAGAAGATGGTTCAAATGGCTCTGAGCACTATGGGACTTAACATCTGAGGTCATCAGTCCCCTAGAACTTAGAACTACTTAAACCTAACTAACCTAAGGACAGCACACACATCCGTGCCCGAGGCAGGATTCGAACCTGCGACCGTAGCGGTCGCGCGGTTCCCGACTGAAGCGCCTAGAACCGCTCGGCCACCCCGGCCGGCGGTCCAAAGAAGAGCAGCCCGTTTCGTTACAGGTTCATTTAATAAGCTCGAAAGTGCACGGAGCTGATTAGCCAACTCCAGAGGCAGACGCTGCAAGAGATGCGTTCTGCATCACGACGTAGTTTACTGTCAAAATTCCTGGAGTTCCGTTCATGGAAGAGTCAAGCAATATATCGCATTCTTATGTATGTCTCGCGAAATACCATAAACTCAAAATCAAAGAGATTCGAGCTCTGACGGAGGGTTACCAGCAATCCTTCTTCTCGCGAATCATTCGCGACTGAAACAGGAAAGAGGGAAGCGACAATGGTACACGAAGCACCCTCCGCCAAACACCATAAGGTGGCTTGCGGAGTATTGATGTAGATATAGGTGCAGGGCGTCACTTTTGGAATTGCTTTGCTCTAGCCCTACAATTCAGTAGTAGTGACTGAGGAAGGACACTAATGGGGCCATTCCGAAGCATCCTTAGCCTATTTACTTTTAATAGGTGATACGTGAGGCCAGATTAGAAGCTGCTGTGTTGTCCGTTTAGTAATGTATTAATTATGCCCTGTATAAAGCACAAATAACCTGTAACAAATGTAATATAAGAGTAATACAATACACATCTGGCACAAAAATTTATCAAATTAGTATTAAAGATGTATTTTGTACGTTACCTCGAATATGACAGGCTCGATGATGTGCCGAGTCCTGACACCCGAGATAGCTAGGTGGTAGGATCTCTAATACAAGTCTACTTACTTTCCTATTTTCTTTTATTTCTTCTTCTGAAATGCAAGATTCTCGCTATTTTAGTAACTTTTTCCGAATTTATAAAATGTCATAAAGTGACAATATGTCATAACCTCTTTCAATCTTCCTAAATTACTATCTCCTGCTCATAAATCATTAATTTTAAGATTTTTATTTCTTAATTACTTTTAAGTCTATTAAGATTTTAAAGCTGCAATATTACTAATCCTTATTACAAATAAGAAATATCAAATATTTTTCACGTTCTGTGCATGTACAATTTCAACTAGGTGGCAAGTCATTTGTAAACGACAGCAGCAAATGCATAAATAAGAAATGTCCGTTGGAGATGGCTTCCAGTTTTTATTCATTTTTTTTAAATTATTGGTTTATTTATCTTGGCAAGATTATGGGCATCAGATCCTCTCTTACATCTAACAAGGCGTTGCACATATTTAACGTTACACGTTTTACTATTAGTACGTTATACTTAATTTACAAAATAAAATTTCATTTGTGCAGATAAAAAACACACACAGTTTATATTCGTACATGACAATAATTAGAAATTAAGGGACGGTAGATTTTAATGATGAGCGTTTGCAGCAGTGGGTATGAAAAGAGGGAGGTAAAGAATATCGCGATAAACACACAGTTAATGTGAATATGAGGTAAGAAAAAAGTGGTGTGATTTGTAGAGGAAGGAAAGGAGAAAGAAGCGTAACTGGGTGAAGTGTGCAGCATTGGTTTTACTATCTGACAGAAGTTAGTCATATATCTTTGGGGAAACGTGATGAGGGTGAAGAAGAGCTTCGGCTCCTTCTTGTAAGCAAAGCACTGAACTGTGCGCAAAGAGCAGGGCAGCTTGTTCGAACGGCAGGCACCAACAACAGAGATGGAGTTTGCCAATGTTTCTGTTTTATGAATGGGCACAGCTAGGATACTAGGTAAGTAGGACCTTGTGTTTAGCTTATGATGAGGTGACGATTATTTAAGCTCTGAGGCGAGATACTGTGGTGAGGGCTTGCGCAGTGGGGAGCCGATGAAATAGACATAGCGTACGGTAGTCACGTAACTTTTCTGGGCGCAGCAAACCTAACTGGGAGTAGGCAGCACTGACATGGTCATACAGATCAATGCTGCAAGTGTAACGCATACAAGAATTCACGGTTAGTTGTAACTGCCTACTGTTTTACTACTCGTGCCGTGTTGAATTACGTCACAATAGCAAAAGGTTCGGTAGAACGAGTTCCCGTTTCACATCGTGTGAAAATACCGTCCGAAATTTTTGAAGACACAGAGGCGAGCGGAAGTCTTCTGGCAGATGGCGATAATATTTTCTGCCTACTTGAGGTGTTCATCCAAAGTGGCACCGAAGTTTTTCCCTGTTGCCTGATATAGTATTGGAATACTTTCGAACAGAAGAGGAGGCAATTGTTAGTGGACCTCTGAAATCACGAATTTCTGATAGGATGCAAGATAACTTATTACATTCTTGCGTTTATTACGAAGCGGATCCGTAAACTGCGAATATGTTTTCAGGAAAACTGTAGGCTATATTTTATTAGCGGCACATGACAATTTGGGCCAGATCAAGACTCGAACCCAGACTTGCCACTTATCTCGAGTGGCCATCTTAACCATTTCGACTATCCGTGCACGTCTCCCGGATCGACCCAAACTTCCATTTGTCATGTTGTCCATATCCCCTATGCTCGCACTTCGTAATTCCTCACGGGGAGAGAAAAATTTTTATTATCCCCATTTCATCCCGTAGAGGCATGCATATCGACAATCTGCACAATATCTGTAACATACAGACACTGTATAAACACCGACATTGTGTGATTCATTGGTACATATGCCTCGACGAGCTAAAAGAACGGTAATGAAAATTTGTCTCTCCCTGTGTGGAATTACGAAGTGCGAGCGTAGGGGATACGGACAACATGACATATGGAAGTTTGAGGCGGCCCGGGAGACGCGCACGGATAACCGAAATGATTTTCTCTCGATCCACCGCTCACTGTGGCACATATTTCTCCATTATTGTACCACATCGCCAATTGTTTCATAGAACTCAGCTACATTCGGGCCGATCTTCCAGTCACCCGTCCTCCCCGTACAAAAGACTATTATCGTTTGTTTATGCTGTCCAACACTTGCGACCCCATGGTGCTACAGCACGCTGACATTAACTGGCGAACGGTCTGGGGGTGTGTGCTGTTGAGTGGTACTTAAGTAAATAAATTAGTGAAATCAAAGTGAAGTAGAAATTAGAATATAAATGAAAAACTTGGTTTAGTTTAGAGAGTTACATACTGGCATTCAGCGGGCAGAACAGCAGAACAGAAGAGACAATGACCGCGAAGTCAGCAAGTTCCACATAAGCGGGCGCTGTCGATTCAGCCGTCAGGGCATCGCCCGACCGGCTCACGTGTTTCTCAGTTGTCGCATGTGAGCAAATTCCCTCGCCTACATCACAAGAGCCAATGACCGACGTTAAGAAGATTCTTCGAGAAGCTTTTCAACGTGACAGAAGAGGCAATGGCCGTGAAGTCGTTCACCTCCACTGAACTGAAGTGAATAAATACGCGAGACGCGGTGGGCCCGACAGACGAAGACGGAGACGAAGACGAAGACGGAGAAGTGAAGAAGCGTAGCAGTAGTTTTCAGTCAGTTTCGGTGCTGAAGACCGTCATGCAAGAAGAGACTACATCATGCACAGACGCACCAAGTCCGCCGCTGTAATGGAATAGCAAGCAGCAGCCTCGGCGCCAGAAGACAGAAGTTAAAAGGTATTTGAAGCCTGATTTTTACGTACCCGGGTGACTCGTGAGGACGGGAAGGAGACGGCCTCACATCAGCAGTCACCTGTGAGCTGGGATGAAGATCTGACAGCCGAAGACTGGCAAGCGGGAGTCCGTTGTTCGAGTCCGGGACACGGGCCTTCCCCCGCCGCGCCGCTCCGCTGGCCGACGCACAACACACGCGGCCGCTTAGAGAAGAGAAACACTGGGACGCCACATCCAAGGTATCACCATCCGATGCACGACTTCGCTCGCAATAATTAAACGGGCCACAGCGCGATGCGCGTCGCCAGTCAGCTGGGCGAGACGACGACACGAGATACACACCGCTACGCGTAATCAGACGACGCCGCCGCCGCCGCCGCTGCCGCAGCAGAAGGCTACGCAAACGACACAGCTGCCGTTCTCCGAACCAGAACATCCAGTAAGATACAGTTGTACGAAACTTTCAATAAAAGTTATCTTATGTAAAATTGCTGTTTCATTCTACCTCATATCCGAGCCAAGGAAGAACCCACCCTGCCCACATGTTGTTAAGAGAGAAAAGTTAATTTATTTAATATTTTCACCTTGACAGAATGCTTTAGAATGCTCATCCTGACAATTGACAGCATCAAAAGAGAAAACCCAGTCACATTTAGTGACAGAAGTGTTACATTTAGTATCAGAACTGTTACATTTGGGCCCACATTTCGTGGTCGTGCGGTAGCGTTCTCGCTTCCCACGCCCGGGTTCCCTGGTTCGATTCCCGGCGGGGTCAGGGATTTTCTCTGCCTCGTGATGGCTGGGTGTTGTGTGCTGTCCTTAGGTTAGTTAGGTTTAAGTAATTCTAAGTTCTAGGGGACTGATGACCATAGATGTTAAGTCCCATAGTGCTCAGAGCCATTTGAACCAGTTGCTACATTTGGTGTCAGAGAAAAACCCTTGGCTCAATATGAGGTGTGAATGACAGTCACTGAAGGTCCACAGTTAGTATTGTTTAACGTGTGAAAAGATAGAGGTTTGCATAACAGTCGTAATATTTTCTTTATTTAGAAGTGTATTTTCTCTCATGATTTTAAGAGTTTGTCGAAAATATTTAAACATCTTTTGCATTCAGTGTAGTAAGATTGTGTAACTAACAGTTTGTAAAATGATGACACGAAATCATACATGGTCAGAGTCAGCACCACAAGCGGTTTCTACTGATGAAGCTATTCAGAGCTTAGTTAATCAAATAACACAGCTTAAAAATGATAATAATGCATTATTTAAACAGTTGAGTGAGGTTAGGCAAACCAGTTCAATCCCTCCCACCCTAGATTCCTCAGCAGCAGCCTTCGTAACTCCTTTTTCAGGTAAACCTGGAGAGGACATGACAGCCTTTTTTGATGACTTAGTAGCAGCTGCAAAGTTAGGATCATGGTCAGATGAACAGCTCTTACAAATGACAAAGTTAAGATTGATAGGAGAGGCTAAAGCACACGTATCATACCACGAAGAATTACGGAATGCTCCAACATTTGAGGAATTGTTCAAGGATTGCATAAACGTTTTCAAAAACAGAACAGCTGTAGATTTTACAGGGAACAGTTAAACACTATCACTCAGAGGCAAAACGAGTCGTTAGAAAGCTTTGTAGATAGGATTAGAAAAGTTAATATTAACACCTATCAGTTGATAACTAGTGATGAAGCAAATAAAGTTATTTTACAAGTGGCAGAAGATAGAGCTCTGGATACATTTTTACGTGGGTTACCTCCTGAAACGTCCCGTCGTGTCAGGTGAGAGTTTCCTAAAAATTTAGCGGAAGCTGTATCTGTGGCGACGGCTTTTGAAGAAATTGACATTGCCACCAGATACAAGGAGAAGCGAAATGTATTTTCAGCAGGAGTACGATGTTTTAGGTTCGATCGACAGGGCCATATAGCAAAAATCTGCAGACAACCTCAATGCACTAATTGTCAAAGAACAGGTCACACATTCAAGGAATGCAGGTCTAAGAAAGTTTTTGGAAATAGAAATCAGTTAAACTCAAACGGGAATGTCGGAGCCGCCGCCAGGCGTTCCCAATAAAATTTCATCGCATTAAGGCGAATGTGAAGGCGGAAAGCTGGTTATCTGCTACCATACAGGATAAAGAGGCAAGGATACTGGTGGATACAGGCGCAAACGTATCAATAGTGAGTAATGAATGCATTGGAGAAAAGAAATATGACCCTCCAAGGTATAGATTGAGTGGGGTAGGAGGAGGTACAGTGAAGTCATTAGGATGTACATAATTGATTTTCTATATTCACGGTGTACAATTTCAAGAAGATGTAGAAGTGGTAACAAAGATAACTGACGGGTACGACGCGATCCTAGGGTTGGATTTCCTGAATAAACGTCACGCTAAAATTGACCTCAGACAGCAAACTGTAGAACTTAGCGGAATAGTGTTTCAGCTAGGTGACACCGCTGCAAAGGGCCCGCTGCCGCAAGATTTCCCCAACCGGAAGGCGAAATCAACTACACTGCGTGCAACGTCCTTGAAGGTTGATTCGCGGCTTCAGATACCATCTGGCTCAGGAAAACTTCTCTGGATGACCGTTGACCCCGAGGTACCTACAGATACAGTGTGTGTAATGGAGCCATTAGAGGAAAATGAGGAATTAGATGTATCACATTGTTTTGTACATAGAAGTGTTGTACGGGTTCAAGACGTTGAGGGAGAAAGAAAAGTACTGGTACATATTGACAATTTCGGAGTGGAGGACAAAGAGTTGCATAAGGGAATATTAGTAGCTACAGTCAGTACTTTTGAAGAAGAAGATTTCATTTGGTCAGATATTAATGATGGTCAGAAACCAGACGCCTATAAAACCCCATTACGCCAGAAGATTGAGCATTTGCAAGGAAAGGATAGAGACACGATAGAAGCAGTTTTAGTTGAGTTCCAAGATTTATTTAATGCAGAAGGTCCACTGCCAGCAACAGATATCACACAGCATAGGATCCCAACAGGAAATAGCCCCCCATTTTATAGAAAGCCTTATAGAGTTACGCATCACTTACAGCCAGTACTGGATGAATTTTTAGAACAGCATCTAAAAGATGGAATTATAGAATATTCTGATTCACCTTATCGTAATTATTCCAAAGAAGTCTCCCGACGGTACGAAACGATATAGATTTTGTTGTGACTACAGACACCTTAACAAACAAACTATCTCAGATGTTTATCCTCTTCCAAACATTACAGATATCATTGACAGTTTGGGTAACAGTAAATACTTTTCAACAATCGATTTACGTAGCGGATATCATCAATTTGAAGTTGCACCTGAAGATAGGCATAAAACAGCATTTTCTACCCCTGGAGGCCACTGGCAATTTAAAAGAATGCCTTTCGGTTTGAAAAATGCACCAGCAACTTTTCAAAGACTACTTGATGGAGTATTGCGAGGACTCAAAACTCAGCAATGTTGTGTATATCTAGACGATATTATTGTATTCTCCAAAGACATTAATGAACATGCTGTGCGTCTTCGTAATGTTTTCAAGAGGCTTAGAAAAGCTAAATTAACATTAAATATGGAAAAATGTAGTTTTGCATTGACAGAGGTTACATACCTAGGGCATGTCATTAGTGAAAAGGGAATTAAAACAGATCCTCGATTAATTTCGGCAGTTAAGGACTTCCCATCACCACAACGCGTTAAGGAAGTACAAAGTTTCATTGGTCTCGCATCGTATTACCGAAAATATGTTCAAAATTTTGCTGAAATTGCCCAACCCTTAACCCAATTATTGAAAAAGGGTGCAAAATTTCATTGGTCTGAAGATTGTGAATGTGCATTTCAAACCCTTAAAGATAAGTTAACACACAGTCCAGTATTAGCCTACCCAGATTATAATAAAGAATTTATTTTATCCTGTGACGCAAGTGGTCATTCAGTGGGAGTTGTTTTGAGTCAGAATATTAATGGCGCGGAACACCCCACAGCCTACGCTTCAAGACAACTAACAACGGCAGAAAGAAATTATTCCACAACGGAGAAAGAATTGTTATATGGTATCAAATACTTTAAATGCTACTTTTATGGTAGGAAATTCAAGGTCATTACAGACCACGCAGCTTTAAAATGGTTGCTTGGGTTAAAGGATCCGTCTAGTCGTCTCACGCGTTAGGCCCTATGTCTTTCCGAACTGGATTTCGAAGTTATCCATAAACCAGGCAAAAAACACACGAATGCAGATTGCCTAAGTCGGAAAATAGCACTTTTGGAAGCAACAGGCCGAGATACTAAGGACTGGAGAAAGGCACAAGATGAGGATACAGAATACAAAAAATACGCAACTCAAAAACAATTTTGCTTTGAAGATGGTGTATTATGCCGTAAAACAAAACTTGGACCGAGAATTGTTGTTCCCCAACACCTTAGACAAGAAATAATGGCAGAGGCCCACGATCATATCCTTGCAGGACACGGTGGACAACGGACAACCGAAAGACGTGTAGCAGAGCGATTTTGGTGGCAAACCAGAAAGCAGGATGTTGCGCAGTACGTTCGTAATTGCATTGCGTGCGCACAACGAGCTGAACTTCCTCGATCAAAAATACCCTTACAGAGGCTCCCCGAGGCTTCATGTCCATTTCAAATCCGTGGAGTGGATCTCTATGGGCCATTTCATAAAAAACCTGCTGGTAATAAATATGTTCTTACGATTATAGATCACTTTTCACGCTATCTAGCTATGGTGAGTCTCCCAGATCAGCAAGCAAATACAGTTGCCCAAGCTTTAGTTAACAACTGGATAATTAAATTTGGCGTACCTGAAGCTATTATCACAGATCAGGGATCTAATTTTATGTCTGAATTAATGAGACAGCTATGCCACTTACTAAAAATACGTAAATTACGCACCACTCCGTTACACCCTCAGTGCAACGGACGCACAGAAAGAGTTCACCGGACAATTGGCAAGATGCTTAGTTATTATATTAACGAACAACATTCTAATTGGGATACGTATTTACCAATAATCGTGTCGGTATACAACGCCAAAACGCATGAAGCAACTGGCGTGTCACCTTATGAAGTAGTCTGTGGGAGAAAAATGCCGTCCCCGTTTGATGTAATAAGGCAGAAAAACGGAAAAGTCGGAGAAGCAGTAAGAGATTTCAGTCGAATGATGAAAGATGTATGGAAAAAGGTTCAAAAATCTAATACAAAGGCTTTGGAACGACAGGAAAGGTTAGGTAATACCCAAGCTAAATATCCAAATTACAAAATCGGTCAGTGGGTGATGCTGTCAACTCCATATGTTGCGAAAGGAAAAACGAAGAAATTTGTAACAAACTACAGAGGTCCTTATCAAATTATTGAGATCACGTCACCAGTCAACGTTAAACTGCAACTGCCCACCCGAACTACCATTGTGCATGCAAGTCGTTTAAAACCTTTTAAGGGCGCTCCAGATGTAATTCCTTCAACAATAGTGTCTGCTTTTCCGAAGGGTGGAGGAAGTACCCGAAAAGGAAAAAGAGTGGCCACGCCAGCACAACATACGGACATGGCACCATACGATCTTCGACCAAGAGTGCGAATGTCCTAGTGGAATCTTAGTAGACTGTGGATAATATACATATGTAAATAATTAATAAATGATAATGGTTTATTTTTTAAGAAAAAAAAGTTGAACGTAGAAACATGTTGATCTTGTAGTTAACAATGTATTTCTTCTTTTCTTTGTTTTTGTTTTTACTGAGTTGGTAGGCCCATAACCATGTTGTTTGCTTTTTTCAGAAAACGCCATGCAAAGCATTTCCTACACAAAACCTATCCTACCTCAATGACTCCGTTGACAGTTCCCTTCTGAAGTCATTAGATATGTCATAAACTCACAGCAAGGCAAAATTGATGCCAGTGTTATGATGCAACATGTTTTAAAGTTAAAAAGTGAACACAAAACTAAAAGTATAAATTTAGGAACGGGTATATCTGGAACCTTTGTGTTGGTGTTTCTGCTTTGTACAGTTTTGTTTTATTTAAGACGAAAAAATAAGCCAAATAATAATATACCACTTCATCAAATCCCTGTTAATTTGATACCACACTCTTAACTGGTGTACTTCAGTGGTTACTTGTGAGCATTAGTGCCGGCCGGAGTGGCCGAGCGGTTAAAGGTGCTTCAGTCTGGAACCGCACGACCGCTACGGTCGCAGGTTCGAATTCTGCCTCGGATATGGATGTGTGTGATGTCCTTAGGTTGGTTGGGTTTAAGTAGTTCTAAGTTCTAGGGGACTTATGACCACAGCAGTTGAGTCCCATAGTGCTCAGAGCCATTTGAACCATTTTTTTGTGAGCATTAGTGTATTAATTTTGTTTATTGTACTTCACTCTTTTACTAAACAGTCTTATGTGAAAGTAAACAATACTGTAGAATAGATATTCTTGCATTAATATAGGGTAGATTAAACAGGTGTTGCTATATAATTTTCTAAGTGAAAAATCTATTCTTGTTTATTCATTGTCATCAAGATTTGTTACACTTATTATAACCATTTATGTGTGAACTATGTGATTCATGAGCATACAGTGCTTTAGTAAAGTGATTAAGTATTTTCAACATACTTAATGTGAAACGTGTGTAATCTTCTAAGTCGAGAGTTTTCATTGCTTGTGTTAGTGCTTTTGCCGTGTGAAGAGTGGAGGAATGTTGAGTGGTAAATTCGAGGGCGAATTTCTCCGAAGGATGGAGGAATGTTGAGTGGTACTTAAGTAAATAAATTAGTGAAATCAAAGTGAAGTAGAAATTAGAATATAAATGAAAAACTTGGTTTAGTTTAGAGAGTTACATACTGGCATTCAGCGGGCAGAACAGCAGAACAGAAGAGACAATGACCGCGAAGTCAGCAAGTTCCACATAAGCGGGCGCTGTCGATTCAGCCGTCAGGCCATCGCCCGACCGGCTCACGTGTTTCTCAGTTGTCGCATGTGAGCAAAGGCCCTCGCCCACATCCCAAGAGCCAATGACCGACGTTAAGAAGATTCTTCGAGAAGCTCTTCAACGTGACAGAAGAGGCAATGGCCGTGAAGTCGTTCACCTCCAGTGAACTGAAGTGAATAAATACGCGAGACGCGGTGGGCCCGACAGACGAAGACGGAGACGAAGACGAAGACGGAGAAGTGAAGAAGCGTAGCAGTAGTTTTCAGTCAGTTTCGGTGCTGAAGACCGTCATGCAAGAAGAGACTACATCATGCACAGACGCACCAAGTCCGCCGCTGTAATGGAATAGCAAGCAGCAGCCTCGGCGCCAGAAGACAGAAGTTAAAAGGTATTTGAAGTCTGATTTTTACGTACCTGGGTGACTCGTGAGGACGGGAAGGAGACGGCCTCACATCAGCAGTCACCTGTGAGCTGGGATGAAGATCTGACAGCCGAAGACTGGCAAGCGGGAGTCCGTTGTTCGAGTCCGGGACACGGGCCTTCCCCCGCCGCGCCGCTCCGCTGGCCGACGCACAACACACGCAGCCGCTTAGAGAAGAGAAACACTGGGACGCCACATCCAAGGTATCACCATCCGATGCACGACTTCGCTCGTAATAATTAAACGGGCCACAGCGCGATGCGCGTCTCCAGTCAGCTGGGCGAGACGACGACACGAGATACACACCGTTACGCGTAATCAGACGACGCCGCCGCCGCCGCCGCTGCCGCAGCAGAAGGCTTCGCAAACGACACAGCTGCCGTTCTCCGAACCAGAACATCCAGTAAGATACAGTTGTACGAAACTTTCAATAAAAGTTATCTTATGTAAAAATGCTGTTTCATTCTACCTCATACCCGAGCCAAGGAAGAACCCACCCTGCCCACATGTTGTTAAGAGAGAAAAGTTAATTTATTTAATATTTTCACCTTGACAGAATGCTTTAGAATGCTCATCCTGACAATTGACAGCATCAAAAGAGAAAACCCAGTTACATTTAGTGACAGAAGTGTTACATTTAGTATCATAACTGTTACAGTGCATGCACCCTTTTTACCGTCGTCTGTGTCTGCACTCTGGTATGTTTTAGTCTATGGCAAATTCCCGACTAATAGTCGACTTTATCGCATAGGACTGGCCACCTCCCCACTCTGCCCTGACTGTCAGCTCGAAGACACCGACGAGCACCGTCTTACGTGCCCCCTCAAACGAAACGTATGGCTTCTCATTCAACGAGTCGTGGGCGTTTACCTTCGTGCCCCGCCAACGACGGTAACCCCAGATTTCTTGTTGCCCCAGACATTTCACTGCCCTCTTGCTAAGCACCATACACTCATCTGGTTTCGAGGACAGGCTTTAGAATACCTCTTTCAGAGTGGTCCGCATACAGTCCTTGACTTCTGGTACAAAGTTGTGACCGTGCATAGCACCCTCACCCGAAAACCATCTTACCGACAAACTTTTGCCGGTTATCTCCGCAGCGTCTTCCTTGACCCCCCCCCCCCCCCCCTCAAAGAAAGGAAAGAAGAAGACAGAATATGTTATTTTTTGTTGTATTTAATGTTTTTCTAATATTTTTTGTTTAACTAACAATCATATGTTTAAATAGTACCTTGAAGAACTTTGCATTGTGTATATATATGTACTGTTAGTTTGTTCAATAAAGATTACTGAAAAAAGGAGGAAGACAGAATGCACCAAAATAATAAATAAAAAAAGGAAGACGACAGAATTTTTAAAAAAGCGGCAACCGAGCAGACTCCCGTCCAGGCGACCCTGGTTCGAGACCCGTCTATTCTACTTTTGTTTCCTTTTTTTTCAAATGCCTGTTTTAATTTATAATTCATCATGAAAATTCCGCAAGGAATTGAGTAAAAGAATTACAAGCCTCTATAAATCAAAATTACAAATTGAATGTCACATTTTGTTTCAATCTTTTGTGTTTCTTTTATTTTAATAGGAAAAAGAATGTTTAAGACGGCCGCTCGCGTCAGGCGGGAAGTCCGGATTCGAGTCCTAGTACGGCACAAATTTTCATGTGCCACTAATAAAACATACAACTGACGTCAAAACGTATTCGTAATTTGCGAATCCTTTTGGTAATACTTACAACAGCTGTGAATCGTGAAACAGTGTCCGTTCCTTGCATGCATGTCTGAAGTGCATTATAATGTAACATGCAGACACTGTATGAACACAGACAAATCTTTCTTGGGATTTAGTTTAAGTCCCAGGTTTTGCGCCCATGCTACCACTGACGACAAATCACCATTCATATAGACGACCACGGTATTATGTCTTCAGATCCACGACTCAAGTAAAGCTGAAAGTAGTCGGCATAAAAATGATACCAAAGAAGCACAGAACCGACGAAATATCATCGACATACAAGAAAAACAAAATTGAGAGTAGGAGTGACCAATGTGGCACTCCTGAGAGAACGTGCCACCTACTGATATACGGTAGGTGGTTGACTTGTTTGTATACAGACACAAGAATGTTTTCAAGGAGCTACAGCTTTGCCGTCTGTGGCTTTCGAGATATACTAATTGTTGGTAACATCCCGCTATTTCTAATAGACTGGCTCGTCAAATATATGCGACAGGTATCACAAAGTATCAACTGTCATTAGCCTGGCACGACGTTCATGTCCCAGCAACATTTGCAAACCGTGCTCAAATTAATCTTCGCAATATGCTTAATGTTCGGTTGAAAATCCACGCTAGCCTAGGGTACTAGGTAAACAACGAATGGCGTGGGCTTTTCATGAATTGTATCAGTGGTCCCCGCTTTAGTCATGGGACTCTAAGCACCCTTAAAGATCTAGTATCCTCGTAGAAATCTCACAATCCACGTGGAATCTCACAAGACAAGGAAATCCCGTGGTACCAACGTGACGATGTCCCGCTATTGCACAAAGATAATTACAACCCATCTTAAGAGAATATTTGGAGGCAGTTAGATGTTTCGGTACACGCAAGATTACCTGCATGCTCACCAGACTTAACGCTTCAGAACTTTTATCAATGGAGAAAATTAAAAGAAGGAGACTATTTGGAAACAAAGTCTCTCGAAGATACGAAATATAGTAAAACACAGCCCTGTGCTGCGATAAGTCCAGATGATAGTCAACGTGCGGTATGTCTCTCCGGAATCGCTTTATACCATGGGTCAATACTCAAGTTCACATTTTGAGAACTTGATATGACAGTAATAATAATAATAATAAACACAAGAATAGTATCTGAGTTATGCGATGGCTTACATTTCGTGCAGTAGGACATATCTTCTTCCCTTGGCAGTGGGACAGTGGTTGTTACGCTCTTATCTTGTACTGCTTGTTCAATTTCCACACAGGTTATGTCACTGAAGTTCTCTTTGAAGGATCTTTCCTTCGATGCAAAAATATATAGTTTCATTAAAGAACATTGTTGGTACCCTACCTCGTTAACGATGAGAAAAATGAATCGCGTACGTCAGAAAACGCGCCACATTGCCCTCTATAATCTAGCACATGGATGTATGTAGTCGTTCTCGATACACTCTGAGTTTCCTGTCATAGCAGCCTCGCCCTCTATATAGGACTCTATTATGGTGTAAAAATCAATGCAGTGGAAGCCTTGCCGTTATTTCTATGTGTTAATTTTGTTCGACATTAAAACTATGCGATAAGCTTTTTGATTCCCTTAGAATATTCACAGAAACTTACTTTCAGATGTGAAATACCTATACAACTTGTTACAGTACTTATTTACCTTGAGTCCGAGGAATCTGTTTTCGACGATGTCTATTCTGCCAACACCGTAGAGACCACCGAGCTTGTTCAGCAGTTTGAATAATTTCAGTGGATTGGTTTCCTCTTCTCCTGTTGTTACGTTCTTCACCCCAACTGGAATACCTGTTAAATGAGGACCAGAGAAATGTGTATAAATTTAATAAATTTGTATAAATTTAATAAATCAGACTAAACTAATGCAGTGCCCCAGATGGCAATTCGAAAAGTCCCAGCAACAGCAGAGGTTTGAATCAGAGCATCCTCGGGATCCTTCTAAAACAAATTTTAAGAAATAGTTATTTTTAGACCCTTTAAATTAAATGTAAATTCTTTGCTCAGCACTGGAAACAAAAAGAACTAGAGATCCTTTTAGAAAAAAAATAAGATTCAAATTTCAGCAGTTCGAGAAATCAGATTCTCGGAAAAATCTTTAATGGCAAAACCATCAATCACAAATACGAAGGGGATGCCATTACAGGGCACACATTTCAGTCGGCCTCAGAAAGACTATCTGTCTTATCAATTAAATGAAGAAACAATAATATTTTAGAAGAAATTGCCAGTATGCTTATGAAGTACTGCAGAAAAAATAAATAGATAAATGAATAAATAAACTTAACAGGCATTAAAAATACACCGAAAGTTTTAAAAACAGAAAATGGCCAACAAAAGACAGACAAGAAATTTAATCATCATCGGGAGATAATCCAAGAAAATGGCTTAGAAAAACCGCTATCGCGGAAAGGATACAGAAAATGAGAAGGCCATATGGTAGAACTAAAGACTATTATACTAAAAAAATGCGTGACTAATATTGAAAAAAAAGTATTACAATAAAGCAGTGAAGCCAGAATGTCTACATGCAAGTGAAAGGTTAGCATTACACTTTAATACCGATAAATTAGAAATACTAGAGAAGGGAATCATTAGGAAAATATTACGTCCACGAAAAACTACGGGAAGTTGGAAATGACGAGTAATGATGAAATTTATCGAAACATAGTTAACATATGAAAAGTAATGAAAGGAAAAGTGGTGTTTCGTGGACCCTTATATCGAATGCAAGACAATAGTTTAAAGAAAAAGGTCTTCAAATATTTGTGGAATAAAAAGTCAAGAACAAGTTGGATCCACGAAGCGAAAAACTATTTACAGAAAAATAACATAAAAGATGATGAAACAACTGATAGAGAAGTGTTTAGGGAAAAATATTGAATATGGAAGGATTCCAAGGTGAAAGAGTGAAAACATTTGAGGTGATGTGGTCAGAAAAGAAAAAAAAAGAAATTAAAACTGGGGAGTGGTCCTTCACAAAATAAATCGAATTACGGTAAAAAGTTTATCCATTGTAAAAAGTGTTTTAAAACGACCGGAAGGACGAAAATGGGAAGGTATGCAATATGAAATCGTAAGGAAGATTATCCAAGTCACGACGTGATAAGGCAGTTTCAGAATTCGAGAATAAGGTAAATTAACAAGATGCTGCATGCTTTACATATATATTTAATATGTCCAAGTCAATCAGAATCTATGCACCCAAACTGCGTGAAAATGTAATCACATGTCAGTTCTAGTATAATATATTTGCCCAATGAATACCCATTTATGATCCGCATTTCTTCTTGGAGTAGCAATTTTAATGGCCAGTAATGTATATTCTCGTGACCACTGCTGCCGGAAATCACATGCAGTGGCTACATTCCAGCTAAGTCTTCCTGCGGTATCGCAGAAAGAACATCCAGCTTCTCGTAGCCCTATTACACGACACCGTTCAAACTGAGTGAGGTGTCGATAATGGCGTCTTTCTCGCCTTAAAAGCATTCTTGACTAGCATCAGCTCACCACGGCCATCCTCAGAGGTAACTGATCCTGACAACCGCTACAACGTCTATTTACATCAAACCTGATTTGCATCCTCATAGTGATGCTACTAGCGCCACTCGCGACTGGCACGAAATTTGAATAGGCATCACCTTTCAGAGGTAGAAACACGCCTACCAATTTTCATTTATGTAGCACAACCCTTTCTTGGTGCTGCGATTTTTTCTCCATTCACTGTATGCTAATGACCTTGCATACAATATTGATAGTAACCTCAGACTTTTCGCAGATGACGCAGTTACCTACAATGAATTACTGTCTGAATAAAGCTGCAGAAATATTCAACCGTATCTTGATCAGATTTCAAAGTGGTGTAAAGATTAGAAATTTACTTTCAATGTTCAAAAGTGTAAAACTGTTCACTTTACAAACGAAAGAGGTTAGTATCCTATGACTACGGTCTGAATAAGTCAAAGTTGGAATCGTCAACTTATACAAATACCTGTGTGTAACAATTTTTAGGGATATAAAACGGAATGATCACATAGGTTTAGCAGTAGGTAAAGCAGGTAGCTGACTTCGATTTATTAGTAGATCCTGAGAAATTGCAATCAGACTGCGAAGGAGATGGTTAGCACACACTCATGCGACGCATCCTAGAATATTGCTCAAGCGTGTGGTATACCTACCAAGTAAGACTAACACAGGACACAGAACGTGTATAAAGAAGGGCAGCGCGAATGGTCACAAATTTGTTTGATCTTCGGGAGGGCGTGACAGAAATCCCAAAATAAAAAAAAAAAAATAAAAACTGAACTAGCAGTCTTGAAGACTGGTATCAACTATACTGTGGAAGCATCCTTAAAAATTCTGAAGAACCAGCATTAAGTGAGGAATCTGTGAAAACACACGACCTCTACGTGCCTCTGCCGTAGAGTCCGCGAAAGCTAATTACGGTTTGGACAGCGACATTTAAATAGTCATTCTTCCCGCATTCTAAACGCTAATGGAGGGGAAAAAAATCATAACGTATCGTACAGTGGGAAGCACCCTCTGCCATCCACTTCACAGTGATTTGCAGAGTATAGATGTTGAGGAGATGTATGTGTACAAAGTGTCGGTAGATGCAAACTATTCTGATCCAGCAATGATTCATAAACGTTACGTAGGAATGTGAGGGTGGCATAAACGTTGGTGCATTAATTTGTCTTCTGCACTGAGCAACCTAATCAGAAACGGTCCCCTGTTAACTCTGCGGTAGGGATGACTCGACTGTTTCGCATGCACCGAAACCTGCATCAATAACAGGGCAGATAGGAGAAAACCTGTGGTATCTGTAGTGCGTGTACTCTCGTTCGCTTACGCCATATTTATTGCGGATAAAAGTAGCAACCCGTCAGCTGTTTCATCGTAGTCGAAACGGTTCCTTACTTTGAAGATCGGTATTAAAACAGGCTGAAGAGTGTGGAAGATAGCTGCCCTTGAGGTGACTGCGCCCCTCGGAGATGGCCGTTGACCCGCTACAGGAAATACGACTAAATAGCCTCCCGCAGGCGGGATAGGCAGTTCGTATCTTATTTACGAAGCCTCTGTACGCTCTCAAATACAACTGCTACGTTGCCTTCCGAAGATGGATTCTGAATTGGAACTGTATTTCGTATGGTGCTGTTTAAGGCGATTTCGGCTTTCTTCATCGGAACTGACCATGCGAGGTGGTGCAGTGGTTAGCACACTGGAGGGCACCATACTGTTTTAGGTTTGCCGTAATTTCCCTAAATCGCTTCGGGCAAATGCCAGGATGATTCCTTTCAAAGGGCTCGACCCACTTCCTCCCCCACCCTTCCCTAACCCGAAGAGACCGATGACCTCGCTGTTTGGTCCGCTCCCCCAAACCAATCATCGGAACTGTTTCTGAGCTCACGTTGCTTGCAGTCGTAACGTCCGCCCTCCACTGTGTTCCCGGTCACATAATTGGAATCCATCTTGGTTTCAACATGCTACATTGTTCGCCGCAGTGACCAGTCTAGTTTGTATCCACCTAAAAAAACTGCCTGTGCATAGGTTTAATGTCTTCCGTATCCTTGGGTTCTCTGCTGACAAGTTATGAATATCAAATTAAGGGCACTAAATTTCTACTGAAGAGTAACTATACTAAATAAAACTCCCTAAAACAAAAGAAATAGATCATAGAAACTAACTGAAGAACACTAGATCGACAAAAGTAGATAGCGGCTCCTTGACTCGATCACAACTCACGTAACGAGAGAGCTTCTTATGAAGGTAATCACAAGGAGAACAAACGCAAAGGGGGCCTGCCAAAGCAAGATCTGCCACTTCCTCCACCTTCAAAACAGCTGTGCCAATGATCCTTGTCTCTCCCACCCTGTTTGCCTTTACAGTGTCAGTTTCGAAAAAAGAATTTTAGAAAACCTAAAGGAAGAGTCCACTTTGACCTTCGCCGTGACATGTGGCCAATTTTAAAATTCTCGTGGTTGTGTGGTTGCCTAGGAGAAGGGCACACATTCATCGATTTGCCCGATTACTGCGATTCTAACTTCCAAATTAGTGAACAAAATGAAGACGGAATATGGTTGACGAAATAATACGTCCTTCACGCAATGTTAATGCTGTTTAGTAAATAAAAATATTTGTTTACACTTGTTTAACTGCTATGAGCGCAACGACAGACTCATTCGTCTATATTAATACAGCATGAAATCTGCAATGAAAAACCTCATGAAATGTTACCGATGTCCACAAGGTTACTTTAAACATAAAAACAGAACAATACATTCAGCAAGCAAATAGTAACGCACAGCTCAGAACATGTCAATTACAGTAATGGCAAGCTTTAAGAAATCAGGCCTATGCCTCTATTTTACCAGAATACATAATTTAGGAGTTATATTGCAAATAAAAATTCAATGCAGACATACCTGTGTTGCATACGGCATGCTGTATTAATATATACTTCTATTTGATTTGTGTTGGCAACCACAGGAGACACATAATACAAAAGAGATGAAGTACATATATCTAATCTAAACAACAACAAAATATCATTTCAACATATTCTTATCCTACATAAAATACACTCCAGGAAATTGAAATAAGAACATCGTGAATTCATTGTCCCAGGAAGGGGAAACTTTATTGACACATTCCTGGGGTCAGATACATCACATGATCACACTGACAGAACCACAGGCACATAGACACAGGCAACAGAGCATGCACAATGTCGGCACTAGTACAGTGTATATCCACCTTTCGCAGCAATGCAGGCTGCTATTCTCCCATGGAGACGATCGTAGAGATGCTGGATGTAGTCCTGTGGAACGGCTTGCCATGCCATTTCCACCTGGCGCCTCAGTTGGACCAGCGTTCGTGCTGGACGTGCAGACCGCGTGAGACGACGCTTCATCCAGTCCCAAACATGCTCAATGGGGGACAGATCCGGAGATCTTGCTGGCCAGGGTAGTTGACTTACACCTTCTAGAGCACGCTGGGTGGCACGGGATACATGCGGACGTGCATTGTCCTGTTGGAACAGCAAGTTCCCTTGCCGGTCTAGGAATGGTAGAACGATGGGTTCGATGACGGTTTGGATGTACCGTGCACTATTCAGTGTCCCCTCGACGATCACCAGCGGTGTACGGCCAGTGTAGGAGATCGCTCCCCACACCATGATGCCGGGTGTTGGCCCTGTGTGCCTCGGTCGTATGCAGTCCTGATTGTGGCGCTCACCTGCACGGCGCCAAACACGCATACGACCATCATTGGCACCAAGGCAGAAGCGACTCTCATCGCTGAAGACCACACGTCTCCATTCGTCCCTCCATTCACGCCTGTCGCGACACCACTGGAGGCGGGCTGCACGATGTTGGGGCGTGAGCGGAAGACGGCCTAACGGTGTGCGGGACCGTAGCCCAGCTTCATGGAGACGGTTGCGAATGGTCCTCGCCGATACCCCAGGAGCAACAGTGTCCCTAATTTGCTGGGAAGTGGCGGTGCGGTCCCCTACGGCACTGCGTAGGATCCTACGGTCTTGGCGTGCATCCGTGCGTCGCTGCGGTCCGGTCCCAGGTCGACGGGCACGTGCACCTTCCGCCGACCACTGGCGACAACATCGATGTACTGTGGAGACCTCACGCCCCACGTGTTGAGCAATTCGGCGGTACGTCCACCCGGCCTCCCGCATGCCCACTATACGCCCTCGCTCAAAGTCCGTCAACTGCACATACGGTTCACGTCCACGCTGTCGCGGCATGCTACCAGTGTTAAAGACTGCGATGGAGCTCCGTATGCCACGGCAAACTGGCTGACACTGACGGCGGCGGCGCACAAATGCTGCGCAGCTAGCGCCATTCGACGGCCAACACCGCGGTTCCTGGTGTGTCCGCTGTGCCGTGCGTGTGATCATTGCTTGTACAGCCCTCTCGCAGTGTCCGGAGCAAGTATGGTGGGTCTGACACACCGGTGTCAATGTGTTCTTTTTTCCATTTCCAGGAGTGTATGTATGCATGTATCTCAGAAACATTTAAAGAATAAAACCCACTGTAGATGTTACAACTGTGGTGAAATATTTTTGGGGGATAAGCAAAACAAAAATTGTGTTCTTGGAAGAAGGCAGACCCTCTTTAATTCATTATGAACCCTAAATTACTAAACCCTCGTAAAATTTACCATTGCACTTGGTGTCTCTTCGTAGCTCCCGCCAATAAGGACACATGCTCTCGAGTACCTTTATTGCAAACACTACTGTTAACAATGGCTGAATTATTTATTGCCTGACTCCAACGGTTTGCTGACACTGGTCCGCTTGTCGTAAATATTACGACTGTTTAGTAGTAGTCTCCTTATTTCCTAATAGTCGACATATTTGTTTTATCACTTAGAATTTTGTCTAATTGTGGCTACTTGGGTGAAATACAAGCAATCACAGTTAGAAGAGTGGTAGTTTGTATCAGATCTGTCATCGTCAGTGTTAATCTAGTCATTTTCTCCTAAAATCAGCACAATATGGATTGGGCCGAGTTTGATTTTTACACTAACATACTGAATGATCTTCAAGCATTTCAACTGAACAGAAGCAGCACAACCTACAACAACTTCAAGGGAGAAACGTATGATCATCTTGTCCTACTAGCAAACGACGACATTTTGCAACCACTGCTCAAGGGGCCTTTTGTGCACAACACCGAGCTGTGTCTTGCTTACTGCATAGATTGTAATAACATTGACTAAAGCAGAAGACTTTCTACACATTTTGTGTGTAAAGTACTCTTGGAGTTATACCAATGATTTGTAACTAGCGCATAGCATGAATTAAGAATTCTTTTGGACAGTAAAATTGTCGTTATAGTGTATAAATTAGGTCATTCTGTACTTATTTTGTATGTAACATATCATTGGAGATTAATAGTTGTAATTAGCTATCGCATAACCTATAAATTATCACTTCCTTTGAATAAAATTTGTAGTAGTAAAATGTACGATGGTTTAGTAGCAATATAGCATTTTCTTCCTTTACTGCTCTAGGGTTACCAGAAATATGTTCTGTAATATTCGAACTTATGTACACATCAGATCTCCCTCAAGAGTGAGTTTGTTCGATTTTGTAAACATGCCTGGGAATGTGGAGCGACGAGCAGCAAGATTGCTTTCTACGTCACTACCTGACTCGATCGCAATTCAGTATTTATTTATACATCCAAAAAACTTTCCAGGTCGTGGGATACATAATTCCTTCTTAAATATTGCGTATGATTGTGTGCACAGACATGTACATGTGTGCACGTGTACACACACACACACACACACACACACACACGCGCGCGCGCGCACACTCTCTCTCTCTCTCTCTCTCTCTCTCTCTCTCTCTGCCGGCCGGAGTGGCCGTGCGGTTCTAGGCGCTATAGTCTGGAACCGCGCGACCGCTACGGCCGCAGGTTCGAATCCTGGCCTCGGGCATGGATGTGTGTGATGTCCTTAGGTTAGTTAGGTTTAAGTAGTTCTAAGTTCTAGGGGACTGATGACCTCAGCAGTTAAGTCCCATAGTGCTCAGAGCCACTGAAACCATTTCTCTCTCTCTCTCTCTCTCTCTCTCTCTCTCTCTCTCTCACACACACACACACACACACAAAGTAAAGAAAATTCAATAGTAATACTGCAGTAAATAAACGAATTTTATCTGCAACATAGCTTACTTAATTGCTGTAGGATATTTTGCACTTCTTCGGATAAAGTCTTGTATTTTACATGTTTCAAAAATTATGCTAACGAATAGATGCAGTAATCAAGCAACGATGACATCGGCATTTCACTAAAAACTGACAATGATGAAATATTATTTTTCTTATATGGAAGACTACAGTAAATTTGTATCGCACTGTTTGTAATGGATATTTTAAAAGATGGTGTTCTTACCGACTGAACACGGTACTTCACTTTGTGCCATATATCACGTTCAAGGATAATGAAGTTTTTATTTACGTGAACTACAGAAAGAACAACATGGGCTATTATATGGTCAAGGAAGGAAGTGCGTGTTTTAATAGAGCTAACGTAGCGATTTTACGCGCGTCCATTTTCGTAAACAAACTGTACGATTCGCGAGCCACATACAGGCGACAACTCCCGCTGGAGAGCGCTGTGGTCGCAAATCACGATGAGAAGCACGTTCGGTGTGTAGCAGCAGCTCGTTTCTGAGCGTGTAGCAACCGCGATCTAAACCATGCCTGGCGTGCTTAACGATGAGAAATGCGTCCCGTGTAAGGAAGGTTTAAAGCAGGACCGTGGTGGTGGTGAGATACGCCCCGCCAAGGGCGCAAGCGGAGGGGGGAGGGGGGGGGGACAAAACCTGACCGACGAAAAAACCAACCAAGAGAGACGGTTTAAGAATTAAGAGATAACGTCCGTGTTACCATCTTGTGCCGATGATAGAAAGCCTTTCTCCGGGTCGCAGCTGTAAACGCAGTGTCATTTCTATAGCGTCTTTTCATCCAGTTAGCATAATAAAGAAATGAATACTACCAAAAGTATGTCTGTCGGTGTCACACAGCTGCCGTATACACTGCTCGCTTAAATGAAGGTCTTGTTTCTCGCTGCTACTTCACAACAGAATTGTACTCGTACATCTCAAAAGTCGGCGAGCGGGTGCCGAAGCAACTACGCTATTTCACCGAACGATTTCTATTTTTGCCGATATCTGCCGACATAGTACTAGAGCGAGGCGCAACGATGGAGGAAGCAAGCGAAAAAAGGTGGAGCGGACACAGTTTTTCCGTTATAATTTCAGTTTGCTTACCACGTTTTTACAATTCGTAATTTATTTACTAAAGTTAATTCTTTCCAATATTTTCGGTTGTTATAGATCACCTAAGAAAGTAATGCTTCATTTTTATTAGAACTGTGGTGTCACCGCCAGACACCACTCTTGCTAGGTGGTAGCCTTTAAATCGGCCGCGGTCCGTTAGTATACGTCGGACCCGCGTGTCGCCACTATCAGTGATTGCAGACCGAGCGCCGCCACAAGGCAGGTCTAGAGAGACTTACTAGCACTCGCCCCAGTTGTACAGCCGACTTTGCTAGCGATGGTTAACTGCCTACTTACGTTCTCATTTGCCGAGACGATAGTTTAGCATAGCCTTCAGCTACGTCATTTGCTACGACCTAGCAAGGCGCCATATTCAGTTACTATGAATGTATTCTGAACAGATAACATTGTGAATCATGTACCGTCAAGAGCGACGTTCATCATTAATGGATTAAAGTTAAGTATCAAACTTATTACGTCCGCTTTCTGAATTCTCATTCCTTGTCATGTTCCAGACCTTACGTCAGTATAGTTTTTCCCTCCTCACGCCAGCCTGCGCGAGTTAAAACGCGTGCATTTCGGCCTCCGCTAGTAACACGGTGTTGGCTCTTCTGCCAACGGCCGGCCAGGGTGGCCGAGCGGTTCTAGGCGCTTCAGTCTGGAACCGCGCGACCGCTATAGTCGCAGGTTCGAATCCTGCCTCGGGCATGGATGTTTGTGATGTCCTTAGGTTAGTTAGATTTAAGTAGTTCTAAGTTCTAGGGGACTGATGACCTCAGATGTTAAGTCCCATAGTGCTCAGAGCCATTTGAACCATTTTTCTTCTGCCAACACAACAAGAACCACTTACAAATTTATATAAGTCACGTAGAAAAATTTCAGAAACGTAGTTTTGTGGGAAGAGAGGAGAGAGGAGCGGCCGGCTTAGCAGTTCTGCCAGTGGCGCAGTATTGCCTCGGCACGCCTCTCAGGTAAAGTGCTATTCCACTTGCAGGTTAAAAGCCGCATCCTGCCATGCAGATTTGAGATTTCCGTTATTTCCCAAAATCGCTTAAGGCAAACGCCTGAACGGTTCCTTTGAAAGGGCACGGCAGGTTTCTTTCGCCGTCCTTCCGTAATCCGAGCTTGTGCTTCATCTTTACTGACCTCGTTGCCGATGGGACGTTAAACACTGATCTACTCCCTCTCCTTCTCCAGTTGCAGGGTGGTTCGCTAAACCTGCATTCCCGCCTCGGTTTGTCTTGCGAGTGATTCGATTGCCCACTGTGTAGCTTTATTAGCATTAGTTTTACTCGTGCAGCTGCCGTGAAATATTTTGCGGCTTTTGAGTTTGCTCTCTGTTGTCTCCCTCGCGCTACACACCGCCTTGCAAGGGTCACTCGTCCGGGGAAAACCAGTTCCAGCAACCATTCATTATACTTGCTGTCCTACCAACATAAGTGGATTACTTCGTGGTTGCTACATACCGCCATTAACAGAGGCTGAGATGTCGTCTGCTCTGATGTGACAGCTCCAACACACTACCTTCTCCCGAGCATGGAGTGGCGCCCCAACGCGCCACTGTCAAACCGACGTGCGTTAATCGCACTTGTCGTCTCACATACCGACTACATTCATCACTTGTGTAGCCCGCTGTATAATTAGTTTATTACAGCTGATATCGTGTACGCAACCACAGAAATGCGTTTTCTCGTCACGACGCGCTAATTAAAACATTGTCATTCGTGGGGGTTTCCCGACTTTTTCCTAGCTTATCGTGAAACTGTGACATCCGCATGCGTGTAGTGCAATGCCTCTTATTACATCCATATCCAAGTAATAACAGTGAAACTTACACTACTGGCCATTAAAATTGCTACACCACGCAGATGACGTGCTACAGACGCGAAATTTAACCGACAGGAAGAAGATGCTGTGATATGCAAATGATTAGCTTCTCAGAGCGTTCACACAAGGTTGGAGCCGGTGGCGACACCTACAACGTGCTAACATGAGGAAAGTTTCCAACCGATTTCTCATACACAAACAGCAGTTGACCGGCGTTGCCTGATGAAACGTTGTTCTGATGCCTCGTGTAAGGAGGAGAAATGCGTACCATCACGTTTCCGACTTTGATAAAGGTCGGATTGTAGCCTATCGCGATTGCGGTTGATCGTATCGCGACAGTGCTGGTCGCGTTGGTCGAGATCCAATGACTGTTAGCAGAATATGGAATCGGTGGTTTCAGGAGGGTAATACGGAACGCCGTGCTGGATCTCAACGGCCTCGTATCACTATCAGTCGAGATGACAGGCATGTGATCCGCATTGCTGTAACGGATCGTGTAGCGACGCCTCGATCCCTGGATCAACAGATGGGGACGTTTTCAAGACAGCTACCATCTGCACGAACAGTTCGACGACGTTTGCAGTAGCATGGACTATCAGCTCGGAGACCATGGCTGCGGTTACCCTTGATGCTACATCACAGACAGGAGCGCCTGCGATGGTGGACTCAACGACGAACCTGGGTGCACGAATGGCAAAACGTCATTTTTTCGGATGAATCCAGTTCTGTTTACAGCATCATGATGGTCGCATCCGTGTGTGGCTACATCGCGGTGAACGCGCATTGGAAGCGTGTATTCGTCATCGCCATACTGGCGTATCACCTGGCGTGATGGTATGGGGTGCCATTGGTTACACGTCTCGGTCACCTCTTGTTCGCATTGACGGCACTTTGAACAGTGGACGTTACATTTCAGATGTGTTACGACCCCTGGCTCTACCCTTCATTCGATCCCTGCGAAACCCTACATTTCAGCAGGATAATGCACGACCGCATGTTGCAGGTCCTGTACGGGCCTTTCTGGATACAGAAAATGTTCGTCTGCTGGCCTGGCCAGCACATTCTCCAGACCTCTCACCAATTGAAAACGTCTGGTCAATGGTGGCCGAGCAACTGGCTCGTCACAATACGCCAGTCACTACTCTTGATGATCTGTGGTATCGTGTTGAAGCTGCATGGGCACCTGTACCTGTACACGCCATCCAAGCTCTGTTTCACTCAATGTCCAGGCGTATCAAGGCCGTTGTAAAGGCCAGAGGTGGTTGTTCTGGGTACTGCCTTCTCTGGATCTATGCACTCAAATTGCGTGAAAATGTAATCACATGTCAGTTCTCGAATAATATATTTGTCCAATGAATACCCGTTTACCATCTGCATTTCTTCTTGGTGTAGCAATTGTAATGGCCAGTAGTGTATATACATCAGATCTTGACGCTTGTTACAAGGAGCACATAGAGGATACAACAGTGGAAATTCCCAAAAATATAATGTACTAATGAAAAAATATCAAATGCTCGAATGTCGAAAAACGAAACACTATTGAATGACGATATAGTTCAGTAGTAAGGCAATGTTTCTCGGACGGCCAGTACTATAACTGCCCACATGCGCGGTGACGAAGGAAGCATATGGGAGAACTGCTTTCCTGCTCCCCGCCTCTCCTCTCCCGTTGTGCCAGGTGCAAGAAACTGTGCCTCAACCATAACGCCACGCGACCTGGCGCACACGCAAGACGCGGCTTATCGCGTCGCCGTCCCACTCGAACCTATTAAGCCCCCTTTACACCGAAGGGAACGCGCAACAGCGAATGAGAATTTTCTCTGCTGAAAACGCTTGGCGCGTGGTGTTAGGTCGTGTATGAGCCGCTTTCGCAAGTGTTCTCTTGTGATCCGCTGGGCAAACCGTCAAAGGAAGTTCGCGTTCTCTCCCCTACGGCGCTAGCATCGTCGATGGTCGCAGTACACTCGCTTTGCCGCAGTGTGCTGTTTTTCGCGCGCGAACTGTTGTTGGTGTTGTTTATTGTGTCATTTTCGTGGCAATAGAGTGATGAAAGCGCATCCTACTGATCCTCAGCATAAAATGCTCAACAAAAAAAATGGTGCTTGACCGTGCCAACAGAGGAAGTTAACAAGAAAATGAACTCACTACTATCTTCTTTTAGTGATGAAACGGATAAATAACGTACAATCACGGGAATGGGTCCTGTCGAAAAATGTAATTCCTAGTGGTTTGCCTTCAAACCGCTGTGGTATGATACACTCTTCTTCCCCCTCCACATCTGCGGGTACGCATTGCACGTCCAGTTTCATCTACATCACGCCCCACAAGCCACCTAATGGTGTGTGGCGGAAGGTACTTTCGGTACCACTATCAGATCCCTCCAACCCTGTTCCACTCGCGAATAGTGCGTGGGAAGAATGATTGTCGGTAAACCTATGTATTGGTTCTAATTTCTCGAATTTTCTCCTCGTGGTCAATACGCGAGATGTATGTGGGGGGAAGTAATTGTTGTCCGACTCCTCCTGAGAAGTGCTGTCCTGAAATTTCAATAGTAAATCTCTCCGTGATGCACAAAACCTCTCTCGTAACGTCTGCCAGTGGAGTTTGTTTAGTATCTCCGTAACGCTCTTTGGCCAGATAAACAATCCCGTGACAAAATGCGCCGCTCTTCGTTAGATCTTCTCTATCTCCTCTATCAGTCCTACCTGATAGGGAACCCAGATAGATGAACAATACCGAAGAATCGAGCGAACAAGCGCCTTCTGAGCCACTTCTTTCGTGAATGAGTTACATTTCCTTGAAGATTCTTCCGATGAATCTGAGCCTGGTGGCTGCTTTTCCCACTATCTGTTCTATATAGTTCTTCCACTTAGGGTCGCTCTGGATAGTTAGCCTAGATATTCTACGGCAGACGCTGTCTCCAGCTGTTTGTCATCAATAGTGTAGCTGTACAGTAGTAGATTTCTTTTCCTATGTATGTGCAATATGTTACATTTATTTACGAACAGGGTCAAGTGCCAGAGTCTGCACCATTCATCAATTCTCTGCAGGTCGTTCTGCAAATTCTTCTGGCGTTGCTACTTTGGTATACACAACTGTATCATCTGCGAATAGCCTTAAAGAGCATCCGACGCTTTCTACTAGATCATTTATATATTTTGTAATCAGCAACGGTCCTATCACACTTCCCTGTGGTACTGGCTCTAAGCACTATGGGATTTAACATCTGAGGTCATCAGTCCCCTAGACTTAGAACTACTTAAACGAAACTAACCTAAGGACATCACACACAGCCATGCCCGAGGCAGGATTTGAACCTGCGACCGTAGCACCCTGTGGTACTCCAGATGTTAGCTTTCCATCTGTCGACTTAGTTCCGTTAAGAGCGACGTGTTGAGTTCTATCTGCAAGAAAGTCTTGAATCCAATCGCCGGTCTGTTCCGATACTCCGTAAGTTCGTATTTTTTTCATTAAACGGCAATGCGGGACGGTGTCAAATGCCTTACTGAAATCAAGGAACGCGCCATAAACCTGAGCGCCGTTGTCCACTGCGCAGTGGATCTCATGGATCAACAGAACGAGCTGAGTTTCGCAGGATCTCTGTTTGCGTAATCCATGTTGATTTTTATAGAGGAGATGTTCATTTTTCAAAAACGTCATAATTCTTGAGCATGAGACATGTTCCATAATTCTACAACAGATTGACGTCAACGATATAGGTCTATAATTGTGTGGATATGTCTTACGGCCTTTCTCAAAAACTGTAATGACCTGCGCTTTTTCCAGTGGTTAGGTAACTTTCGTTGCTCAAGCGATCTACGATAAATTACTGCTAGAAGGGGAGCAAGTTTTTTCGCATAATCTTTATAGAATCTTATAGGTATCTTATCTGGTTCTGAAGCCTTTCCACTACTAAGCGATTGTAGCTGCTTTTCAGTTCCGCGATCGATTATCTCAATATCTGCCATTTCGACGTTCGTACAACAATTGAAATGAAGGACAGAGCTATGATCTTTCGCGGTGAAACAACTTCGGAAGACCGAATTCAGTATTTCGGTCTTCTCTCTATCTTCCGTTTTGGTGCCGGTGTGGTCGCTGAGAGAATCAATAGATGATTTTGACCCATTTACTGATTTTACATGCGACCAAAATCTGTTAAAGTTTTTACTCAGGTCGGTTGACAACGTCTTACTTTTAAAATCATTCATCGCTTCTCTCGTTGCTCTCCTTACGGTCATTTTCGCTTCGTTCAGCTTTTGTTTGTCAGCTAGGTTTTTACTTCTCTTGAATCTGAGATGAAGCGCTCTTTGTTTACGTAGCGCTTTTCTGGAAACTGGAAATTTGTGGTAAGGACTATGGGTCCCTAGGCTTACCACTACTTAATCTAACTGAAAGTAACTTACGCTAAGGACAACACACACACCCGTGCCCGAGGGAGGACTCGAACCTCCGACGGGGGGAGCCGCGCGAACCGTGACCGGCCTAGACCGGCGCTTTTCTAACCCTGCTATTAAGCCGTGGTGGATCTTTACTATTCCTTAAAACTTTAATCGGAACATACTTTTCTAGGGCATATTGAACGATGCTTTTGAATTTTTTCCATCTGTTCTCCACATCTTCGTCCTCATCAGCGAATATTTGATGCTGACTGCTGAGATATTCTGAAATTCTTTTTGTTCATTTCTTCATTCCTTTCATGCAACTGCTATAAGAGGGATAAATGTCATCAAAATAAACAGCTAACGTAGATTAATATTTAAAAAAATATACGAAAGACTTGATCATTGTCGTGGCTTACATTCGAGGTATCTGTCTTGTTTTCACAGTTTAGCTATTATTTTACCAAGATTAAATTCAGGAACAGAATACGTGAAAACTGCTTTCCCTCCAATAAAGATGCATCTGGTCTTTTGCATATTTTTGTATTAAATTACTCATTTTTAATGACAGTAACTACCTCGCATTTACCTTTATAAAATCCACGAGTGTTTAGCATACGGCACTAAATACTTCAGGAATTATTTGAGAAACAGATGCGGTTGATATACGAAACACTTATTTGAGACTTGCGTAACTGTCACGTGTTGCTAACAATCGCAGCGTCATTGCTAGCCTCTCTTCCACTGATATGGATCGTCGATAATTTGTCTTCTAGTGGTAGCTAGAAGAATGCGAAAATATTCCATCGACATGGGGGTGTAGTTTTAGAATAAAGCAAGCGATTATTGCAGCTCTATATCACTAAACATAGCCAAACCACCACTTCTTTCTCGCCTCCGCAAAAATTCAGACACCCACATTTTGTGTGCCTATATCACTTTGCTTTCATGACCGACAACGTGCTCGCTTCTCCGCCACACTGTGCTGAATGTGGGCTAAGCAACGTTACCGCGACAACGTTTTGATGCCAAAAAACTAAACACGTCGGATGCTTTCTCTTCCATTCGCTCCAGTGTAAATGGTTATTGGCAGGTACGAGTCAATGATGGCGAGCGCAAGCCAACTCCCTACGCATTGCCTGCGAATGCGCATTCGCTTGCGTTCGGTCGTGTTCGCTTCGGTGTAAAGGGGGTTTACGTTACAAAAATGCGCGCTGCCCTCCGCCACACGCACTATCCGCGTCTCAGTTTGCACCTAGCCTTACGTCAGAGTACGAATTTGGAACAGCTGAAGGAATTTTAGTTAGAGAGCTTTCTATCGTGCACGTATTGCGTTAAAATGCAAATACCTGTGAAACCAAACATCTAAAATGTTCTCGGGTTTCTTGCCGCGTCAGTGGTTAGCAGCGTGCCCGCTTCGTTGCGGAAGGCATGGGCTCACCTGTCATCTTTTGGGAAATTGGCGCGACGTGAAACCCGAGAAACTTTTATTGCATTGACACGTTGGGAGAATCATTTGCGCATTGAATTGAAGACAGTAACTGTACTCGTGCTGTTTGCTCCTAACTCCCGCGTTCCAATTTCATGCATACAGGGTGTCCCAGAAGGAATGGCCAGTATTCTGGGATATGACGCGAACGATCATTTGAACCAAAAAAGTTAACCCTTTCGTGGGCAAAATTATGTAGCAGTTTTTTTTAATGAATGGAGAGCAGATAGTAGTTAGCAGATAGGTATATTTATCATACAGAATATCAAATTTGCTCCAACTGTGAAAGTGAGGTCACACAACAAGGTGGGAAGTATTCTTCCCACTGCCCTTCCTTGGAGTTAAATGACAAAAACAACTTTTTCAATATATGTCATATTTATTTAATAAATTTACTTCTCTTGTTACAATAATTGTTCACAATTACTTGCCATGAAATTTTCTGAAACATGGGTCTATGCAAAGTGGTATTTGACAATATGTACAAACACAGCGAGTGCTCTTTTCCGTAGCATTGGTACTACAATGACGGCACGTCCAGTAGGTTTCTCCTAAAATGAGTTGATGCTCCCCTACAGCCACATGACGAAAATCTTCAGGTACTTTACCCCTTTTTGCCAGAAAGACAGGTTTTTATCCACGCCTTTTTTGGGATGAGAAGCCAGCGATCAGTTGTCTGACTAGATGGATCCTGTATGTGAGCTGATCATGTTATCCACTTTCTCTTTTACTTATTTTCCACAGGATAAAACAGTTTACTGCAGCAACGTCCACCAGGAAATAAAATATTCTGTGCCACCATTTTACAGAACGTCTGCCAATAGCATACCTTTCTCGTAATTTATCAAACTTATCGACACCACCCATTATTTTGTCGTATTCTGCCACAACTTCAGGACAAGAAATCTCTCTACTAGTACCATCCTTGTTTTTCCTTTCCACTGCTGCTGTTTCTCATGGGTCATGAATTGAGGACAGGAAAGTGACTGGACGGTTATCTATCCATTTTACTGCAGAAATGGCTCCTTTTGTTTCAAACTGGAATTCTCCTCGTTCCAATTTTACGTTTTCCTTCATAAATTTGGGTAAATCAAAAGTATTTACCTTACACTACAGCTTTGAGGAAAAAATCACAAAATGTCACGCAAATAGCACTGCAAGGCTCCTCTACAGAGCAACACTCAGCTATACAATGCCTCTGCGCGAAGGCACAGCAAAAACGGCGGGAACTTACCGATTGGAAGCAGTACCCTATACTGTTCACTAGGTGGTAGCACCGTACAGAGGTGGGAACTGTGAATCCCACGGGACTAGGAGCGAGTTCATTGTAGTGGGAAGCATGTTCCACACTGCTCACGAAAGGGTTAATAGACGTGGAATCTAAGATGCGTGCCTTAAGAACTAGGAGCACTTCTTCATCTTCGATACTATGACAAATCTCTTCCACTACAAAGTTCTTTGCTTTCCTCATCTGAGAGTCGGTAGTATGGACTAAAATAAGAAAAAAGTGCCCAGCTCTTCAGTAGAAGAGATGTGTTTAAGGTAGCGAAGATGTTCATAGCTCTTAAGGTATGAATTTTAGAGTCAATGTTTACTAGAGTTTTTTGCTTCTGTGATCGTTCGTGCATACATCCCTAAATATTGACCATTTCTCCTGGGACATCCTGTATATACAGGGTGTAACTAAATTCCCTTTACAGACGTAGAGGGCTCGTAGTGAGAAACCAAGACGGTTAAGTTTAGCATGTCCGGAAACATACCGTTTTCCCACTGCACGGAGAATACCACAACACTCGTCGCTCTCTGACTCCTGCTGCTTGTCGCCTGGGTCCACTTACAAGTAGGTCTCGATGTGACGACCACTTATATCACCACAGGTACGATACGTTCGTACCATGTTTTGGTGTACACGATCACAAGTGTCTGGTCCTACAGCATCCACCGCAGCTATAACCCGCGCCAGTAGGTCGCCCTCGGATGCCACAGGAGTCTCGTAAACCGAGGATTTCATGTGAGCCCACAGGCGGTAGTCTAGCGGGTTCGAGTCGGGAGAACGTGCAGCCCGAGCAATCGGGTCATCACGACTTATCTACTGTTGCCCAAATCCTTGGTCAAGACGATCTCTGGGCAGGTCACGAAGTTATCTGAATGGCATACGAACAGATCTGTAGCGGGCACGGAACATCAGATGATCGGTCAATAACGCACTGTACATAATACCCTGTTGTATTTTACGTGTATCGGGAAAACGGTACATTGCCGAACACGAGTTCATACGCTAAACTTAACCGTCTCGGTCCCCACTACAAGTTCTCAACGTCTGTAAAAGGTATTTAGTTGCACCCTGTACATGAACGCACCAGGTTCATCGGACGCTCCTTCCACAGCAAATGATACTAGTTGGTAAAGAAGTCCATATAAGCGAAATATAATGTTGTCAACACGTTTTTAGCTACCCTATTCAATGAGTTTAAATCGTAGCCAACGTAGCAGTCAGAACCAAAGAAGTAGATACAACGTTTTTGTATCTTTATTTTACTTTTGATTGTATCTTCGAGTTCTTTCAGCATTATTTTTGTATTTACTCGCGAATGTTTGCAGTCAAAAAGAGATTCGAGGACACATGAATGATGGTTAAACATTTTGGGGGGATGGTGCTTACGATCAGTGTTGCTGCAGCTTGTACAGACGAAGAAATGTCTGTATATTGCGCTTTAATTGGCTTACCGTTTTGGAAATCTATCTGCAGGCGACAAGGCGAGTCCGGCGAACTCCTGGGATCCATGGTCATCTGGAAGAGCTCAGGCGGTGCCGGCTGTGCAGGGTTCTCCAGGATGCCCGACTCGTAGCTGCAGCAGGAGGCCGGGTGTGTTTAGTTATTTACTTATTAAGTTGCGTGGATGACACGGTTGCGTAGAATATTTCATAAAATATCCAGAATAGTTTACAAGAAAGCCAAATAAAATCATAAAACCTGGATTTTCTTAATAAAGATAACATTGGAAGCAACTAAATAATAATAATAATAATAATAATAATAAATATGCAGTTGTCCAGAACCCAAAGAGAGATTCCCGAAAGAGCAACCAGAAATCTCACCACAAAATTCGTCACCTGCAACATAAGAAAAATTTATGCGCACATCAAGAAACTTAAAAGCAATAAAGCATTAGGGGAGGACGGAATTATAGCAGAACTCTTGAAAAATTTAGGTCCAAATTCGGTCAAAGAAATTACTCAAATAATCTAAAACATCTAGCAAACCGAAAAAATCCCAGATGACTGGAAGATTGCTCTGATTCATCCACTACGTAAAAAAGGTAATAAATCAGATGTAAACAACTATAGGCGATCTCTCTATTACCAGTCACCTACAACATTGTATCAGCTTGTCTCTTGAATAGAACACAATAGCAATTAGAACCCAAAGTAGGTGTATATCAAGCAGGATTTAGACGGAACAGATCATGTCCGGAGCAAATTTTCAACCTCAAAATGATACTCAAAATGCGAGCTCTCAGACAAAAACCTGTAGTGTGCACATTTGTATATTTCAAAAAAGCATAAGTTTCAGTAGACAGGCCCTCACTATTCCAAATTTTAGAAGAGAGGGGATTAGCTCCCAAAACACGAGAAATCATAAAACAAACACTAATTGGCACTAAATCTAAAGTAAAATTTATGGGGGAGATCTCAGAACCCTTCGGCATTCAAACAGGTGTGAGACAAGGTGATGGACTCTCTCATATTCTGTTCAACTTAGTTCTAGACAAAGTTATGGAAGAATGGGAGAAAGAACTCAAGAAATGTGGGGTTTGGAAGCCAATCCGACTGGGCATTGACAGAACAACCTGTACATACCATATCTTGAATTTGCGGAGGACCTGGTGATACTAGCAGATGGTGAGCAGACTGCAGTAAAACAGCTGGAAATACTCAAAGAGTGTGCAGAAAAAGTAGATTTACAAATTTTATTTGAGAAAACAAAATTCTTTTGACATCTTCAACTTTTATAGTCCTGTCCTCCTCAGTTGCGCGCAATATTACGGTATATTAATAATTTTTATTTATGGACCGTCTGACAGCAACTGAATAAAACACAATTTTAGTGCCATACGCGTTTCGCCTTTATTTTCTGCAAGGCATCATCAGTGGCCTGGAATATGTACATATGTTAGCTATTTTATTTACATTTTTGTCATTGTGCCTATAGGTTATAAACAGTTCTGGTGGTTGGTATTTCCTATTAAGTAGTAATGTTTAGAACTGTACTTACAGGTTGCGTGGACAATTTCCTACATATTTCGCTCCTGTTGCATTTTTGGTGTTGTTCTTCTTTTATGAACGCCAATTTGCGGTTTTTTTCGCCATTCCACAACACTATGCACAGAACGCTTGTTTTAAAGCAATGTTTTGGTTTCTGTTGACGACTGTCAAATGTTTTTGCCAAAGATCGAATGTTATTGCCAAACTTATGAGTGTAACTATTGAAGTATCTGTGGTCTGTTCGTGTATACATTTGTGTGTGCGTTTGTGTGTGTGTGTGTGTGTGTGTGTGTGTGTGTGTGTGTGTGTTTTTTGGTGTGATATATATATGTTTGTGCTGTGTGTGTGTGTGTGTGTGTGTGTGAGTCTGTGTGTGTGTGTGTGTGTGTGTGTGTTGTGTGTGTGAGAGAGAGAGTGAGTGTTTTTTGGTGTGATATATATTTTTTGTGCTGTATGTGTGTGTATATTTTTTTTCCCTGTGTGTGTGTGTGTGTGTGTGTGTGTGTGTGTGTGTGTCTCCAGATGATGTGGGGAAGAGTTTTTTATTTCATTTTTTTATTATTATTTTTTATTATTATTATGTTATCATTTCCTTTACTAAGTGTAGTAGGGAGCCTGTGCTGATGTGTGTTTGTTCATTTATCACATGTTTGTTTTCTGCTATGGCTTTCTGGATGTGGAAATTTTCTTCCATTTGTATAAGATGTTTGTCATGGTTGCGTATTCTCATTATTTTCATTTCTTGTTCCATGTTTGTAGGATGATGGTTATAGTGTTTTAAATGCTCTGCAAATGTGGAACCAACACACATTCCACCCACGCTTAGTTAACCTAACAGAGACAGAACTACACGAAAATGAAAAAATGCTCTTGGAAAAAGGTTTGAAACACTGCACCAATAGCAAAGTGAACAATCAATACATAGAAAATCTCATAGTAGAAACCGAAAACATCCTTACACGTGAAGAACAACAAAATAATTGTGAAATAAACATAGGACTGACGAGAGAACTAGTAAAAGAAGAAATAAAAGGCATAATAAAACAAACACAGCAGACACACAATAAGAACAACCAAACAGAAGCAGTTACTATGAAAAGGTTAAAACAAAAGTTAACAGACAATAACGTATTAATAACAAGAGCAGACAAGGGAAATGTAACAGTACTCATGGATAAAGAGCAATACATCACAAAAACCAAGGAATACATAAACACCAACGCCATACAAAAACTGAAGTCAGATCCAACTACACGATTCCAGGCAAATGTGAAACGAACACTGAAAAACATTGAACACACACTCACAGACAAACAGAAATACTACTTAACACAGAAAAACCCACAAGCACCAACACTCCGCAGTCAACCGAAAGTACATAAAGACGGAATGCCAATGAGAGCTGTTATCAACTTCAAGAAAGCCCCAACATACCGCATAGCCAAACACCTCCAAAAGTTAGTTACAAAACACTATAAAGTAGAAAACAACAGAACAGTGATAAACACAGGAAACCTAATAGAAAACATACAGAACATACAGGTACCACACACAGCATCACTGATTTCATTCGATATAGAAAATATGTATACCTCCATCCCTATCACAGAAACAATAGAAATCATAGAACAAAATCTTTCATACCACAGCAACCTCACCACAGACGCAATAAAAGAAATAACAGATATGCTCAGACTGACAACTGAACAAAACTATTTTCAGTTTGAGAAAGAATATTATCTACAAACTGATGGACTGCCCATGGGATCCCCAATATCAGGAACACTAGCAAACATTTTCATCAGTCACCTAGAAAATCAGATATTTGATAAGATAACCACAAATGAAAGTTTCAAAATCATATATTGGTACAGATACATGGATGACATTATTTGTCTGGTAGATGAGCCAAGTGAAAAAATAGATGAACTCCATTCAGAAATAAACAAAGCTCATCAGAACATAAAATTCACACTTGAAAAAGAAAAAGAAAATCAAATAAATTTTCTTGACATTACAATTAAAAAAGAAAATGGTAAACATACATTTAACATCTTTAGAAAACCAACAGCCACAGACACAATAATACATTCCACATCCAACCACCCCCACAGCCAGAAACTTGCAGCACTAAGACACATGTTACATAGATTAAACAGAATCCCACTCAGCAAGAGAAACTATGAACAAGAAATGAGTACAATCATACAAATAGCTAGGAACAATGGGTATGACACACATGTGGTACACAAGCTCAATCAGAAAATAAAAACACAAATAAAAAACAAACACAACAGTTCCACAATACAAAAGAACTCACAAGCTGAAAACTTACAAACACACTCAACAAACACACACAATGACAACACCACACAGAAAAGAACCAGATGGGACACCATGACCTACACACATAAACTAACACACATAGTTGCAAACATCCTAAAGAGACAGGGCTTCAAAATAGCATATAAGCCTGGGCAAACCCTTCAATCACACCTAAGCCAGCCAGCTACCAAGAGAGACAAATTCCAACAATCAGGAATATATAAACTTGAATGTCAAAGTTGTGATGCAGTATACATAGGCATGACATGCAGGAATTTTCAAACAAGATACAAAGAACATATCAGATGTTGGAAGTATGAAACAAACCATTCCACATTTGCAGAGCATTTAAAACACTATAACCATCATCCTACAAACATGGAACAAGAAATGAAAATAATGAGAATAAGCAACCATGACAAACATCTTATACAAATGCAAGAAAACTTCCACATCCAGAAATCCATAGCAGAAAACAAACATGTGATAAATGAACAAACACACATCAGCACAGGCTCCCTACTACACTTAGTAAAGGAAATGATAACATAATAAAAAAAAATAATAATAATAATAAAAAAGAACTCTTCCCCACATCATCTGGAGACACACACACACACACACAGGGAAAAAAATATACACACACACACAGCACAAAAAATATATATCACACCAAAAAACACTCACTCACACACACACACACACACACACACACACACACACACACACAGGGAATAAAAATATACACACACACAGCACAAAAAATATATCACACCAAAAAACACTCACTCACTCTCTCACACACACACACACACACACACACACACACACACACACACAGCACAAACATATATATATATCACACCAAAAAACACTCACTCACTCACACACACACACACACACACACACACACACACACACACACACAAACGCACACACAAATGTATACACGAACAGACCACAGATACTTCAATAGTTACACTCATAAGTTTGGCAATAACATTCGATCTTTGGCAAAAACATTTGACAGTCGTCAACAGAAACCAAAACATTGCTTTAAAACAAGCGTTCTGTGCATAGTGTTGTGGAATGGCGAAAAAAACCGCAAATTGGCGTTCATAAGAAGAAGAACAACACCAAAAATGCAACAGGAGCGAAATATGTAGGAAATTGTCCACGCAACCTGTAAGTACAGTTCTAAACATTACTACTTAATAGGAAATACCAACCACCAGAACTGTTTATAACCTATAGGCACAATGACAAAAATGTAAATAAAATAGCTAACATATGTACATATTCCAGGCCACTGATGATGCCTTGCAGAAAATAAAGGCGAAACGCGTATGGCACTAAAATTGTGTTTTATTCAGTTGCTGTCAGACGGTCCATAAATAAAAATTATTAATATACCGTAAGAATTCTTTTGATTATGTTTATCCATTACGGATATTTTATAACCGTGACTGTATATTAATGTAAATAAGATGTACACAACTGCAACCAGTCACTTTTTTCAATAATAATGCCTTATTACATTAACCGGTTTTCGAACCCTTTCAGGTTCATCTTCAGATGATTTCGGGAGGATCCGGGGAGTTACATCATTACTGGTAGTAGCATAATGCTGGGTGCTGGTTTCTGCCATAGAACCAGCACCCAGCATTATGCTAATACCAGTAATGATGTAACTCCCCGGATCCTCCCGAAATCATCTGAAGATGAACCTGAAAGGGTTCGAAAACCGGTTAATGTAATAAAGCATTATTATTGAAAAAAGTGACTGGTTGCAGTTGTGTATATCTTATTTACAGAATTCTTTTGTTCAGAAACAGAAATTGCAAGCTCGAAAACAAAGTATGGTAAAATCAAAAGGGGCCCATACCTTAAATACCTTTGAGAATTCATCGAACGGACAGGTATTGAAAAAATCTCACAGCAACATGACCTCCAATAAATTAAAAACCTCTACAATAAAAAATCAATGTCAAGAGGGGAAAAGATTCGACACTACAATATTGACATAAAACCAGCAATCCTCTAAGCAAGTGAAACACTAACCCTTAACAGAAAACAACAATTTGAAGACATCAAAAATAAGAGAGAAAGATCATCAGGAAAATTCTGGGAGGAAGACATACCCAAGAGGGTTATACGCTACAGTCAATTAAAACAACAGAATAGTTTTGAAACGTCAAAATTAATATTATGAAAAAGCGAATGAAATTCTTTGGTCATCTCAGACGACTACCAGAATATCGATTGACGAAGAGAATAATAGATTATGTAACCTCACTTAAGAATTCCACATCTTGGCCAGATGAAATTCGAAAGGACCTAAATATTGCAAAGATAAGACCAGCCGACACTCTAGAAAGAGACACATTCACTCGCAAAGTAAACAAGTGGGAAGTTATATCGGAGCAACCAAAAGAAAAACAGTACAGACCAAAGTGGTGTGATGAGCGTAAACAAGCCTTTTGGGAAAAAATGAAAGTCTATAGGAAGAACAAGAACAACTCAAAGAAAAATTGATCGAGTTATCTGCTTAACAACTTCCATTTCTGGGGAGAATTCACCAATAATAATAATAATAATAAATATGCAGTATAAGAACAAACTTACAAATCTTAATAACTGGCTATAAAACGAAATGGTGTTGGGTGTTGGTAGGGATCATCGCGGTATTCACCTGGTATATTTTCGGAAACCATGGAAAACCCAAATCAGAGCGGTTAGGGTCAGGTAGAATCAGTAGCACCAACAGTTCGCTTACGAGGCATATAAACAATCGTTTTTACTTCAGTCAGTACAACGGAATAGCATAGAAAATCACCTAAATATCTCCCAAAGTATATTGCAATGGTTGACGTCTCACCAGCAATGCATCCTGTGTGGCACGCTGGGGACAGGTAGTACCAGGCGTTTGGTATTAAGTCCTACACTCTTTTCATTCTATGTAGATGATCTGTCCTATCGTAAATACCACACGTATTGAAAACAGCAATCGAGAATCTCAGTACCGACTTGCGTGCACTATAAAAGTAGGCGAAGGATATAGGATTAAAGCTTAACCCATCCAAAACCCAAGCAGTATTGGTAGGTCATTCTACGCTCATTAGCCCGAAATATCGTGAATTCCGCCGTGTTTAACCCTTAATGGAACAGATCCCTGCCATGTTTAACCCTTAATGGAACAAATATCAACTTCTTTCTCTCAGAAGAGAGTGTAGAACCATCCGCTGTGGCCGAGCGGCTCTAGGCGCTTCAGTCTGGAACTGCGCGACCGCTACGGTCGCAGGTTCGAATCCTGCCTAGGGCATGGATGTGTGTGATGTCCTTAGGTTCGTTAGGTTAAGTAGTTCTAGGGGACTGATGACCTCAGATGTGTGGTCCCATAGTGCTCAGAGCCATTTTCAGAGAGTCTAGGGGTAATAACAGATGAAAATTTAAGTTGGACTGAGCACATAACTGCAATATGCAGGAAGGCATCGGCATCCCTCTACGTCCTACAAAAGTATAAAAGGCTCTTATCTCTTGACCTGAAAAAGAAACGTGTATAAACATCTATACCTCCAATTATTAATTACACGATGTTATACGGCAAGGTCTTTTTCTGGAAAGCACACTGCGCCTCGAGCTGGTTATAAACGCCTGTCTGTTATATCTGTAATGTTCGACTTTTTGATCGTATTTCACAATCATATGCACAGCTATCAAGGCTGCGTCCAGACAAGCGCAGAGATTTTCATACCATCTATCTTCCCCACTGTCTTATCAACGAGTAGTGTCTTTTATATCACTACTCAGCCTTAACTCTCTTATCTGAACAACGTGGCAGAAACACCTATTCCCACCGTTCCGTCCCACCCATCGTTAAGCCACTTTCTCCAAATTCTTCTCAGTAGCAGCAAGACGACTCTGGGATAACCTACCGCATTAAATTAGAGAACTGTATAACGCCTCCACCTTCAGAAGACAGTTAATGACATATCTCGTAAAGCAACAATAACGACTACTATTGTCCCTGTACGCACTCGTTACTCCTGTACACCCTTCTTTCCAACCAGATCCTCCTCGTCTGCCAGTATTCTTAGTTGGAGCAGTTTCCTTAAATTTCTTTTCCCCAGAACTATCGATATCAGTAAACATTTATTTTGTACACCTGTAAATTATTTTTATATCTGCCAGTATCATTAGCGTCATTATTATTATTGTCATCATCATCATCATCATCATCATCACTAGTAGCGGTAGCAGCTATGGTACAAGTACTGCCAGTATTAACTACGTTAGTTCATAGTTGGCATTATTTATTCACACTGTCACTGTAGACACTCAAATCATTTTAACGCTATTTGTCAAATGGTTCAGATGGCTCTGAGCACTATGGGACTTAACTTCTGAGGTCATCAGTTCCCTAGTTCCCTAGAACTACTTAAGCCTAACTAATCTAAGGACATCCCACACATCTATGCCCGAGGCAGGATTCGAACCTGCGACCATAGCGGTCGCGCGGTTCCAGACTGTAGCGCCTAGAACCGCTCGGCCACTCTGGCCGACTCCTCATGGGTCACTCCTTCTATTCTGTCGAGGAGTTCCTTGAAAAATTAAGCTTATCTTGTTGTATTGTTCATTTCGTTTACTTAAACTTATGGATTGACTTTTCTCGGGTTCATAAACATTTTATTTTTATCTGTTATCACTTTTATGTTGTAATTTCATGTACTGACACATTCCATGACCTTGGAGATTTGCTCCTAAATTTGTTCCTATGGCACTTGACGTGTAAATAAATAAATAAATTGAAAAGGGCTGTTTATGGACGACGTGACCCACCAACCACTCTGAGGGATCTACGCCGAATCGCCGTTAAGGAGAGGGACAATCTGGACCAACAGTGCCTTGATTAACTAGTGGATAGTATGCCACTATGAATACAGGCATGCGTCAGTGTAAGAGGTCGTGCTACTGGCTATTAGAGGTACTGGTGTGTACAGTCATCTGGACCACAACCTCTGAAGGTCTCGTTGTATGGTGGTACAACACGCAATGTGTGGTTTTCATGAGCAATAAAAGGACGGTAATGATATTTATATTGATATCTATTCCAATTTTCTGTACAGGTTCCGGAACACTCGGAACCGAGGTGATGCAAAACTTTTTTGATGTGTTATTATTATTTTGGTATGTTATGCTGTTAGACTGAAAGAGACAATGTGAAACAGAAATTAGTGGAACTGCGAACAACTGCGGCCACCCCGGCCGGCGCTATTTGTCATATTAAAAATATCATACCTTAGGTAACTATGATGTAAAAATTATACTGTGTGTGTGTATGAACAAATAAACACCGTCCGAACAGGCCTCGAATGCCCAGCTGTATCGAGCGGCCGCCTTGTCATCCTCAGTCCTTAGGCGTCACCAGATGAGAATGGGCATGTTGTCAGACCACCGCTCTCCCAGTCGTCGTCAATTTTCGTGACCGGTGTCTTCTCAGTCAAGTACCTCTTCAATTGGCCTCACAAGGGCTGAGTGCACGCTGCTTGCCCAAAGCACTCGGCAGACCCGGATGGTGACTCATCCGAGTGCAACCCAAGGCAGACAGCGCATAACTTCAGTGATCCGACGGGAACCGTTGTTACCACTGCGCCAAGGCCGTTGGCACTGTATATATAAACCCTAGTTTGATGTAAGACCAGGTTAAATAAACAAATCAAATAAATAAATAAATTATCTATGGTTCTTGTCATTTTCGTAGATTAAATTAATGTAAAACAGTTACCTGGGTTTAAAGTATTGTTACAGTAAATAGAAGCTTTCAGAAGAAACGCCCACAACATAGGTTTTAAATCCTACGTTTTTGCTCTAAGAGTTATGAGCCTACTGAAAATATGTGCTTTACATACACTATGTGATCAAAAGTACCCGAATACCCCCAAAAAATACTTTTTCATATTAGGTGCATTGTGCTGCCACCTGCTGCCAGGTACTCCATATCAGCGACCTCAGTAGTCATTAGACATTGCGAGAGAGTAGAATGGGGCACTCCGCGGAACTCACGGACTTCAAACGTGGTCAGGTGATTGGGTGTCACTTGTGTCATACGTCTGTATGGGACTCTGGGCTGGCCACTGCATTTAAATTGCCTCACAGATGCTGTTTTATGACAGGGTACATTATGCTGATACAGTAATCGCCTCCAGGCTGTTCCTCTAACGTACACAGCATGCAATAGTATAAAATGTATTCATATTCTTCTGCATTTAACGTTTTCTTAATTGGAATAACGGGATCGCACCCTAATCACGAAAAACCCGCCCGTGCTGTAAAACCGCTTCGTCTGTTCTTCACCGTTGGCACTACGCATGATGGCGGGTGACGTTCTCTAACCCTTCCCCCGGGTTGCTGCAGGGTAGAGGTGACTCATCGCTTGCTTCCAGTCACCCACTGTCCGTGGCGTCGTTCTTCACTCCGCACCAAGTGTCGCTACAGAAATGTGTTGCTTTGAGGGGTGCTCCACCAATGTACCGGATTGTTTTTAACTCCCTACGTGCATTGTGTTAGCTAGGCTGATGGCAGCGCTTTGGAACTCACGAGTGGTTTCCAGTTTTTACAGCCACCACCTGTAATGCTCGACGGTCCCTGTCCGTCAATACATCACGTCTGCCTGGTCTCCGTATACCTGTGTTTTCCCTTCCCGTTTCCACCATACAGTCACATCGCTAACAGTCGACCTGGACAGATTTAGGAGGATTGAAATGTCCCTGACTGATTTGTTACTCGGGTGACATCCAGCCCACATTCGAAGTCACTGAGTCTTCTGACTGACCCATTTTGTCGTTACTGCTTCTCTATGACAACACGATACTCCCCGCCACCTTTTATACCTCTCGTGACATCTACTAGTCGATTCTGTATCACATAGAGTGTCCGGATAATTTTGATCAGGTAGCGTAGCTTAAACTAGCATGTCATTGTGAATTTGTCACTTATAACATAGCATGAAATACGTGTAAATTTCGTGTCAGCCTTACAAAGGGTACGCTTTAGTCTACTGAACTTCACGCAAACGTCAGACAGCTCCTATTTTACTTTTTTTTATCAAAATATTATAATTATGTTACGCTGAGATGTTTACTGTTGCCATTCGAGCGGCGTGGTAAAAGACCTGGCTCTTAGATTTAAAATCAAATAGACGGGATTCGAACCAGGATGCTTTTACATATGCAATCAACATTTCACCAACGGAGAAATTCGAGAACGCATCACACACTGACTATAATTTCAGCTTTAGTGGAGAAATATGGGCAGACGGAAATTTTGAGCCGTCCTGTGACCTACACTTGGATGGATCCATTGGCAAATCGTCGATGGGAAAATACAAAATTTGCATTCGAGTGCAGGTCTGGTACAGAGTTTTAATCTGCCAGGAAGATCTATATTAGCAAGCTGTTCGCTGAAGACAGTTGCGCTTTTCGAAGTGCCACTAGTCCGTTGCCGTTCAACACTTTTTATTTTGCTTACGGATCCTACAGAGGCGCGTTTTAAGATAAATAATGGTTTCCTCGAACGATTATACAGTCGAGAGTAGATTTACAAAAGACAGTAGCAACACTTTGGAAACACGTCTTCATTGCACGACGGGCGTTATAGGATTCTACCTTCAGTCGTCATCTCAAATGAATGTTATTTAACCGTGTCAGTCAACAACGAATTCTGTCAGTGGCTGTTTGAATGAACCAACAAATTCACATAAACGAATAGCTGTGTACACGGTCATACGTGTACACCAGAAGGCGCCACTCCCCACGCCAGGCGCCTCGAAGTTCCGAGCAGTCACCACACAGATGACGGTCACAAACTGTAACCTCTTTCTGCTGCATCACGAGACCTTCGACTGCTCCATTCCTTACACATACACGAGGGGCGTTGAAAAGCAATGCAACACAGTTTGTTCCTAAAGCAGGTTGGTTTTATTCAGGGTTCCAACAAACCATATTATTAACCACTCTTTTGAACACAAAACCCTATTTTTCAGTATAATCTCCGTTCAATTCGGCGGCCTTACCCCACCTTAGTGGGATGGCCTGTATGCCCGGACGGTACCACTCAACTGGTCCACGTCACAGCCAATGTTTTGCTCAGTTGTGCAGCGAGGTGTTTGATTGTGATCCTTCGATCACCTCGAATGAGTGTACGCAAATTCCAACAGTGTAGGAGTCACAGCTGTGTGCGGCCGACCAGCACGCGGGAGGTCGGACAGGTTTTTGCGACCTTGTTGCGATGATAACACGCCTAGCCCAACGACTCACCGTGCTTTTGTTCACTGTCAGGTCTCCGTAGACATTCTGCGATGCTTTGGTTTTCCGGCAAAAGAAACTCCGTGAGAGGTGTCTGGTTGGAACGCACTTCCGCTACAGACGCCATTTTTAAGACAAGTTCTTTCCAGTACAATAAAAAAAGATTCAAATGGCTCGAAGCACTATGAAAGTTAACATCTGAGGTCATCAGCCCCTAGACTTAAAACTACTTAAACCTGACTAACCTAAGGACACCATACACATCCATGCCCGAGGCAGGATTCGAACCTGCGGCCGTAGCAGCCGCGCGCTTCTGGACCGAAGCGCCTAGAACCGTTCCGCCACAGCGGCCGGCACAGTACAATCAGTGGCAGATAATTTTTTTTTCCGACAACATTAGAAAAACATGAAAGAAAAATAAGGATTTGGAGGAAACCTAAGGGAGCGTCACGCGAAAACCAAAAAATGTAAAAAAAAAGAGATTTTTCAAATGCATCTACAAGTTTCCAGGCATAAAAGCATATAATCACTACAACTGATAAAATATTAAAATTATATGGAAGTGATATAAACAGCACAGTAGCTGAAGAATTACATTGCTGCGAACGAAGCTTGTGAAGTACGCATGAACGCATTTCTGCCGCTAGGCTTGTATAACGCAGCTCGTTGCCAGTTCAGTGCCAGCTGCGTTGTCGACCTGGCTTGTTCTGTTCATATGCAGTGATTGTTTTTGCTAGTTCTGTTTTGTTCTTGTTTCGTTTTTTATGACGGCAAGTTTAAGTGAACAACGTGCAGCTGTGAAATTTTGTTTTCTAGTCGATAAAATGCTGCTGAAACTGTTTTAATATCTCAAACAGTTTACCATGATGATGTTATGGGAAAAACTCAAGTGTACGAGTGATTTGCTGGATTTAAAAATGGCGAAATATCGACTGATGACAAACCTCGTTCTGGACGGCCATCAACTGCCCGAATCGACGAAAAAATTCGAGATCTTGTGCTCACAGACAGTTGACAGACATTTGATCAACTGTGAGAGATTAGTGGGTTATCCCGGAGCTCGGTTCAGCGAATCTTAGCGGAACATTTGGGAATGAAAAGGGTTGCTGGCACCACGACAGTGCACCTGCACACACGGCCATCTCTGCTAGACAGTTTCTCGATAAAAATGGCATGGTTCCGATGCCCCAAGCACCTTACTCGCCTGACCTGACTCCGTGCGACTTTTTCTTATTTCTACACATGGAAAGGGCATGAAAGGACACCGATTTGACAACATTGAAGAGGTCAAGAAAAAAACGAGGGAGGAGCTGTCAGCCCTTTCTAATGATAACTACAAAAAATGTTTCGAACAATGGAAGAAGCGGTGGGACGAATGTATTGGTTCCAATGGAGAGTATTTTGAAGGGGATTAGATTGTCTTGCAAACAATTTGAAAATATGTAGCTTTTAAAAAATAATTCCGGTTTTTTGGGTACCTCTGTTAATATATAATATTAAAATTATGTGCAAGTGACATAAGTAGCATATTAGCTGAAGAATTACAAACAACCAACAGATCGATAAAATAAAGTAACGTGGCTTAGACATGAAAACACTGACGTAACTAATATTTCCTTATAAAAGAACAGATCATTTCGGAAAAACAGTACAACATTTCAAAATGCTCCGAATGAAACAATTTCACCAAACAAAATTACGCAATATGCGTGTAGATATAGAAACAATAAAATTCTGGACAAATTTGACAGATACTCTTAAATTTAAAAAACAGTGAAACGTTTTCATTGTAGCAAGCTGATAAAACATGTTATATTGAACTAATTTTTATCGAAACTCCACTCGTGCAAGACAATATTTATCGTTTATTCACAGATGATTTAGCATGTTATGTGCTTCATTCAAAGAGTTTTCAGATTATTACTTACTTGTGTGATGAAATTTGCAGCAGATTACAGTGTCTAAAAATAGTTTACATAAAGACGTAACTGTGAAAGAAACGTAAATGAGTAGTCTACTGCACATAACAGAATTTCAATACCAATTCCTACAATTTTTCTTTACAAAGAAGGAAATCAAGTGATACAATACCCAGCTTATGAGTGTTGTAGGATTTAAGGACAACAACGTCCTTTCATATGAAATACTGTGTAATGTACAATCAAACATTACAGCTAAGTAGAACAGGACACATGAAATATGTAAAACGATTTCCAGAAATAAAGAAAAATATACTCAAGAGAAAACTGAAATTCTTTTAGAGTACTCTTCAAGAATAAATGAATGAGTTAAGCCTCTGTTGATGTACGCTTCAGTGTGAGAAAGAAGATTAAAAAAATCAATACAAATTCGTCAGTGTAGAAAAAAGTACTACTAACGATTGTAAAGAAGCAAAGAAATAAAGAAAAAGAAGCTGATTTGCAAATCTTCAGGATGTAAAATACTTTATAGAAAATTAAAATCGAATGGAAATATAAAATAATAAAAAATATACTGACGACATAAATAGAGGCAATTTAATACAAACAAGCATTCCGATACGCTAGTATTTTAAGTTCAGGATCTGTTATGAGTCACATAATATTCATAAGCTTCCTGGAATTAAGAAGTACGAAAATTCATAAAAAAGTAAAATGATTACAATGCAATGTAGAATCTTCTTGTAAAGTTCTTAGCTTATGTGCTAAAGAAACAAATAATCTTACTTTGTTTGTTGTTTTTATCTAATACTGAAGTTTACTTCAATATAACACTGTAGACTTTCACGACTGTAGTCTGTTTCAATAACATTATTTTTGGTGTGATCGCGTCATATGTGATAAACCTAGCAACGTTTCGTTTACTATTGCAGGCAGTTCTCATCACTCACCCTCATGAAGACTACCTGTACTAGTAGTCAAAACGTAGGTAGTTTAATCACAAATGACGCAGTCAAACACCCAGAAACATTTTACTGAAAAACTGTGCTTAAATGTTTATGAAATTATTAATTTCTCATTAATATATACACATAACAAATAAATAATGGCAGACAGGAACACAAGGAAAGAGCACCATAAATTATGTCACTTAAGTAACAATTTAAACGCCGGCCGCGGTGGTCTAGCGGTTCTGGCGCTGCAGTCCGGAACCGCGAGACTGCTACGGTCGCAGGTTCGAATCCTGCCTCGGGCATGGGTGTGTGTGATGTCCTTAGGTTAGTTAGGTTTAAGTAGTTCTAAGTTCTAGGGGACTTATGACCTAAGATGTTGAGTCCCATAGTGCTCAGAGCCATTTGAACCATTTGAACAATTTAAACAGGAAATGCTACAATCTATAAGAAAATATAAGCAAGACCTACGAAAAAATTAATCCTTCGACCAAGAACATTTGTTTTCTACATTCATAGATGCTATATTTTTTAGAACACGGCGTTTCTGTGGCTGAGTTTTGATCAGCGCTTTCTGTGATCAAAGCAGTCTACGAAGTGTTATGACTTACATTCGTACTGGAAATTTTATTTATGTTGTAAGTATGATTACATAGGGAAAGAACTGCATAAAGTTAACAAGATACAGTGGACTAATATAGTACTGAAATAAGTGTTTTGGAAGACAGTAACTCCAGAATTGTCACATACAGGTTAGTAAATGATGTCAATAAACGATGTTTGGTATAAATGGTGAGAGGGTTCGTTGAATAAGGTCGTGGCCGATTCCATGCACCATCCTTGTCCATCTGAGCTGTTATCTTTATTGACTTTGATATATACGAAATGCTGCATTTCAATCTTCCTTCGGTCGAAACGTCCGTCCATGGTCTGTGCTAACCTGCATGGTCTGTTCCATAGTGGCGTTGGGCAGTACTGATCACTTACTATGGAGCCCGAAATTGCATCAACCTCTGATACATTCTATGCAATACAGGGACACACCAGGTGGCAAACATAACAGAAACGCATCTTTCATTATTAATAAATGGTCACCATTTATCATTAATCAGCGTTCATATTCACTGTAGTTCTATGCTTATGACTTAATTTCCATGAAGTATCGACAGTAAAGGGTCTACAACACAGGACCACAGAAAAAATTAGCTACGATGTATGTGGAACCTCAGAGTTACATGATACGCAGTTAATGTGTGATATTTTTTAAATGCCGTGAAGATGATCTATGTACACACATAAAAAAAAGTTTTGCATCACCCCGGTTCCCAGAACCCCTGAAGATAGACGTTTCCTGTGAATATTGTATCACAGACACAGTCGCTTTGCCTGGTCAGAGATGTCACTAAGCCCGCCCAAAGATGTAAACAACGATGCATAAGAAGCGCCTATCAGATGGAGGGGATCCGACAGCCGATCAGTTCCAGTCATGCCACCAGAAAGGAGGTGCACGGCTCGTGTTGTCTGTAGTTCAACCGTGCCTAGACGGTCAATAACGCGGTTCGATCGCGTCCGCATTGTTACTTTGTGACAGGAAGGACCCTTAACAAGAGAAGTGCCCTGGCGTCTCGGAGTGAACCAAAGCGATGTTTTTCGGACATGGAGGAGATACAGAGAAACAGGAACTGTCGATGACATGCCTCGCTCAGGCCCACCAAGGGCTACTACAGCAGTGGATGACCGCTACCTACGGATTATTGCTGGGAGGAGCCCTGATAACAACGCCACCATGTTGAATAATGCTTTTCGTGCAGCCACAGGATGTCGTGTTACGACTCAAACTGCGTGCAACAGACTTCATGATGCGCAACTTCACTCCTGACGTCCATGGCGAGCTCCATCTTTGCAATCACGACACCATGCAGCGCGATACAGATGGGCGCAAAAACATGCCGAATGGACCGCGCAGGATTGGCATCACGTTCTCTTCACCGATAAGTGTCACATATGCCTTCCACCAGACAATCGTCGGAGACGTGTTTGGAGGCAACCTGGTCACGTTGAACGCCTTAGGTGGAGATTCCCTGCTGTTTTGGAGTAGTATTATGTGGGACTGACGTACGCCGCTGGTGGTCATGGAAGACGCCGTAACGGCTGTACGATACTGAATGCCATCCTCCGACCGATAATGTAACCATATCGGCAGCATATTGGCGAGGCATTCGTCTTCATGGACGACAATTCGCGCCCTCATCGTGCACATCTTTTGAATGACTTCCTTCAGGATAACGACATCGCTCGACTAGAGTGGCCAGCATGTTCTCTAGACATGAACCCTATCAAACATGCCTGGGATAGATTGAAAAGGGCTGTTTATTGACGACGTGAGCCACCAACTACTCTGAGGGATCGCCGTTGAGGAGTGTTACAATCTGGACCAACAGTGCCTTGATGAACTTGTGGATAGTACGTCACGATGACTACAGGCATGCAATAATGCAAGAGGACGTGCTACTGGGTATTAGAGGTACCGATGTGTACAGCAATCTGGACCACCACCCCTGAAGGTCTCGCTGTATGGTGGTACAACATGCAATGTGTGGTTTTCATGAGAGATCAAAGGTGACTGTAATAAAAGATGTTTAATATAGCTGCGTATTCAAAATAACTTTATACAAATGCGAAACAGTTGTTTCTCATCGCATCTTGAGAGTGTTCACTTCGTCCGTGTGTTACCGTTCTCGTCCTCGTGATAACATGAAGTTATGTAGAATTTTTTCGCTCTCTTATATCAAATGTCATAAGCATTGTATGTCTAATACGATGAAATTAATTATCTAGCCTCCTGAGAGGCAATTTACCACGCTATGTGATGAGGTAACAGCATGTGTCAGTAATGCAACTTAATTGTGTTCATAGAGTGAATAATTGCTTTCTGAAGCTTATCGGACAATCAATATGCAACATACCTGATGTGCATTAGGTTTGCGTCCATGCTCCACGGTGCTTCCTTTGTGGCTGATACTGGAATGTTATTTGCAGCAGCGTACTGTAGCAAATCTTGTCTTCCCTGGAACTTGTCTGTAAACTCCTTTATTCTCCAAGGAGCCAGTATCTGTAAAATGAAATGATTGATGTTGGAGTAACGCAGAAAATTATGAAAAAAAGCATTTCATTCACATCTTCTACATTATAAAAGTCGTTCGTTTCAATCACGTAAAGGAGAGTAGTGAAGGAAAGTCGAGCGTATTCTGTAATTACTTACTCGAATTGTCTGAATTTTTGTCGCTCTCGATTTAAATACGCTGTTTATAAGCGGAGACCTACTGCAAAACAGCAGTTGAAACGTTTATGGTATTCGTGAGTACAGCACTAAAGAACAAAGGGTAACTGAAGGTAATAACAACGCAGGTTTTAAGGCTGTGTGTAGTTTAAAAGCTAGTTTGGGAAGATTCCCATGGTGGTAGCATCGTGTAAGTAACAAATAACAAACGGTGCACTTCCACAACAGCAACCTCAGTGAGAATCGGACAGCTGTCAGAGTGAGGTTGCGTGCTGGAAGTTTGCTTTCTATTGGCACTGAATGTTTTCCGTGAGATAAAGGAGATACGTATAAATTTCTAACGTTATTCTCATTTAATGTTTCGATTACTATGTGATGAAAATAATAAGTTCTGTCGTGTATTGAAGCATATAAATAGATCTCAAAATATTTAAATATTTTTTCAATGCATTTGGCAAAAAGATTAATAAGACATCTGCAGTTAATAACACTATTTCTGTATTTTTCTCACCTAGGCGATGATATCGGTAAACCCTGTCCAAATCTTCATATAAAGTGGACTACCGAGGATCTACGAAAGGAAATTCAAGCAGTTAGATCTGGAATTACTGTTGCGGTGGCTTCAAGGACATTTAACAACCCACGAAGAATTCTTCGAGACTGGCTGAACAAGGATGAATGGAAGACGCCACCTAGGAAACATGGCCGTAATCCAAAGCAACAGTTCTCAAAAGAGAGTAGTTTAATACGGATTCATTAGCAGCATCAGCATCTTGTCTTGCAAATTCTGGCAAGGAAACCTCAATCAAAGCGCCCTCCAATTCCTGCAATAAGGGTCTATCCAGCGGTGATTGTGGCGGCTACTTCTACGACAAAAGGAGAGAAGGATTGCATTCAGTGCACACAACATAAAACATGGTATCGTTGAAATATATGATAATGGATCTGTAAAAAAATCATGTCTGTGTACACTGTTCGAAGATCGCTGTGCTGAACCTAAAGTGACTGAATTAGAAGTTCGTTATATGCTCAAATCTTGCATTGTTTCCATAACTGTTGAATGTATAACTTCCATTATCGGTTACAATTGTACTCCATTCTCATTTTTGCTAATGTATGGGACGTCGGGTGTCATAAATGTGAGAGAATTTCAAGTTGGCGTTATTACGTTCACTGCTCCTTACAAACACTTGTTTTCCCTTTTCTACATAAAAAATTGTATCTAAAAAATTCATTTTTGAAGGAATGCATAAATGAGGTGTTAAAGTATCAAAAAAATAAACATTTTGCATCTTTCTAAACAACATTAGGGACATTTAACTGAATGCATGGTGTTACTAACTGCAGTTACCCTGTTGGAAATGGAAATGCCGTGTGGCTAGGGCCTCCCGTCGGGTAGACCGTTCGCCTGTTGAAAGTCTTTCGAACTGACGCCACTTCGGCGACTTGCGTGTTGATGGGGATTAACTTGGGCTGTTACAGGGTTTTCATTAACCGCTTTACATAAAGCACACGTATGAACACTGTAGTTCAATGTCCTCTACTGACTTTATCGAAGTTTAACTCACTCTAGGACACTCCAAACCTTTTACAGTGACTTATTAATGAGCAATTCGATCAGTTGAAAAATTACCAAAAAATGTTACAGACTCATTTCACGTAGTGTACCTGAATTTCTTCGTGAATGTAAGTCTTTTTTACGTATAAGATTTACTAGCAGCGCTGCTTGTCGAATTGTTTAGAATGGAAAGCGTATGTCGTCATTATCCTCGTGGTCGATGTTCGAGAGAAGGCGTGCCAAATTATAAAGTTCATTTCATAGGTCAGTCTCGTTTTAATAGTACGGACATTTATGAAAAATCCCTTAACATGTTGATAAATACACCTTATGAATATTAACACCAGAGAAGAAGCTACAATCCCGAACGGAGAACTTCACCGAAACAAGCACATACCAAAACGCAGCTCAGACTTGAGCGAACGAGTCTGAGCAGTACACTACACAGTTATTTCTTAGTTAACAAAGTAGAGTCAGAAACAAAACCAAGGTTCTTCTATAGAATACCACTTTCACTACATTCGATAATGTGCCTTACCCTTCTAAAAATTTCAGTCCATGTGCCTTCTAACCGTCTATTTCCATCATCCGCTGCATATAAGAATTCATCAGCTGTTGAAAGCCTTTCAGCTTATATTTTATGTAAGGAACTATGGATTTCTTATGAAGTAAGATGAGGGACATAAAGAGGATGGTCAGTAATTTCGGAGCCCACTACAGTTAGCTATGAGTAGTCAATACAAGCTTTTGGTACATTTGCTTGAACACTGTCGCGATGAAAGAATTAACAGTCGGCTTTCGATATTAGATGGTTTCTTTTAAACTGCTCTGTAACTCGCGATATGTTTTGTCCCGGGTACCGCATCCGAATATTTAATTGCACATTTTAAAAAAACTCTTTAGGAAATTCCAGAATACGTGGTTGTCATTCATCGGTCGTACTGAACGTAACAAAAAAACACAGAAATGGCAGGGCCCCTAGAATACATTGAGACCTACTGCACATTTTAAAAAAACTCTTTAGGAAATTCCAGAATACGTGGTTGTCATTCATCGGTCGTACTGAACGTAACAAAAAAACACAGAAATGGCAGGGCCCCTAGAATACATTGAGACCTACTGCGAGTTTGTTCACTGTCTATACGGTATACATAAGAATAAGAGTCATCCAAATGCTTTAGACTTCTCCTGAAACTCCATCTACATTCTCTGAGAATGTATGGAGCATGATAGTAGTATCTGACGTTACTGATAAGTGGCGTTGTAGTTGCTTTCCTCACTTCTGCAAGATGTTTATAATTATGGTAATTCATCTATACAGAGAGTTCGGAAATATCCGTTAGAAGCAGCGCGTTAGACAGCGCGGCTAGCCGGGCGGGCTAGCCTGTTGCATACTTATATAGCACACATGTCTTCAAACGGCTATAACACGGAGACGGTACGTTTCAGGGCAAGGATCCCTGTTCAAAATATTATGTACTTACTCCCCTCTACAAGTCCTTGAAGTCCGTAACGGAAATTTCCGAACACTCTGTATATAATCACTGTTGGTGAGAAATTTACAGTTCAACAGGAGAAAGAGACTCCAGCGACATCACTTCAGAAGGAACGGAGGGGGGAGGGGGGAGGGGAGGGGACTCTAATCATCTTTTTCTTTTCATTCTCGATCATCCTGACACCACAATCATGATGGTAATAACACTTTTCATGCTAAATGCAATCAATAGTATTTTCTCTAATTTATACAATATCGCAGTATTGTTCAGATAATGGGCGGCCTGTAATAGATGTCAGCGAGTAACACTAGGGTTTGTGCCATTCTGCATGTAATATTTCAAATTAACAGGTCCGGCAACTGAATGCGCAACTACGACGATGCAAGGGTGCCCATGCCCGGAAACAGGGAAGGGGTGCTGCCCGCAACCCTATAACTCTCAGGGAAAGAAAAAAAAAATAGTGTAGTCAGGTGTTTTTCTTTCAAGAAAATGATTTAAACGTCAGTATTACACAGGTTTTTGACAGGTCGGAACTGTAAATTTTTATGGTTACTTACAAGTCGCCATTCGTCTTCCAAAATATTAATAACGCTCCATATCACCAGGTCTAGGCCCCGTCCTCTTACAAACCACAGCAAGGGCGCACTTGGGAAATGATGTCCAGAACCTCTCTCACGGGTTGTTCGCTGGCCACACACCTCTGAGGGGACGCGGTAATTGTACACAATTTTAACATCGTTGACTGAACTCTAGGTGTAGGATTCTTTGGTGAATAACACCGCGAATCATTCCCCCCCCCCCCTCAGTCCGGAACCGCAAGACTGCTACGGTCGCAGGTTCGAATCCTGCCTCGGGCATGGATGTGTGTGATGTCCTTAGGTTAGTTAGGTTTAAGTAGTTCTAAGTTCTAGGGGACTGATGACCACTGAAGTTAAGTCTCATAGTGCTCAGAGCCATTTGAACCATTTGAACCATACGGAAGCACAGGTTGGCACAGACACCATGCGCCATCTACTAACACGATTTTGAAAGACTTTCTTCGTAGTTTGACACCGGGATCAGGTCTAAGGGAGTGCAACAGCGTACCGTGAGCACAATAGCACTGAAAAGGCGTTTTTTTTAATGGCAGTTTTTCATTTCCACTCTCCATCTGTGAAAAACACTTCCGCGGGGTGTCACACCACCCGTACTGAATTCACTGCAGCCACAACACACTCAAGTAAATGTCGAACACAAAGCGTAACATGATGCCCCCCGCGCGGCTCACCCCGTCTGAGGTTCGAGTCCTCCCTCGGGCATGGGTGTGTGTGTGTGTTGGCCATAGCGTACGTTAGTTTAAGTTAGATTAAGTAGGGTGTAAGCTTAGGGACCGATGACCTAAGCGGTTTTGTCCCATACGATCTTACCACAAATTTACAATTTACATGGTGCCTCTTCATGCACCGTACTTCGTCACTCCATAAAATACTTGTACTTGGCCCCACAGTTTTGTCTCCATATACCGTAGACAAATAATATCTACGATCACCCGCGAAGACAGACTAGTTGCGTCCGAGGGATCACCGAGATAGTTCCGAGTTGTCAATAAGATAATACAAATATATTAGTAATGAATTTGAATGTAACAAAATTTTTGGTTAATCGGCTACTTCTGAGTAATATTTTAGGGATAAAAATCAAATGAGATTTTTACTGTTGACTTTACTTGGTGAAGTATGATGACACGGAAAAACACACATTTTTGCCATTTGCTTCAGTAATTGTTTAATTTTTTGCCCTATATATGGCGTTATTAGCCCATCGTATAGTATAACTGTGTCAGATTTCCAAACAACGCTGCGCAAGGATACAGACAGGTAAATGTGCAGCAGACTTGAAGAACACCACCTAACGAGGCAGCCGCAAAAACAGACTACGCCTTGGTGCGACATTGTCTGGAAACCAGACACACTTATTTACACTACTGGCCGTTAAAATTGCTACACCAAGAAGAAATGCAGGTGATAAACGTGTATTCATTGGACAAATATATTATACTAGAACTGACATGTGATTACATTTTCAAGCAATTTGGGTGCATAGATCCTGAGAAATCAGTACCCAGAACAACCACCTCTGGCCGTAATAACGGCCTTGATACGCCCGGGGATTGAGTAAAACAGAGCTTGGATGGCGTGTACAGCTACAACACGATACCACAGATCATCAAGAGTAGTGACTGGCGTATTGTGACGAGCCAGTTGCTCGGCCACCATTGACCAGACGTTTTCAATTGGTGAGAGGTCTGGAGAATGTGCTGGCCAGGCCAGCAGACGAACATTTCCTGTATGCAGAAAGGCCCGTACAGGACTTACAACATGAGGTCGGGCACTATACTGCTGAAATGTAGGGTTTCACAGGGATCGAATGAAGGGTAGAGCCACGGGTCGTAACACATCTGAAATGTAACGTCCACTGTTCAAAGTGCTGTCAATGCGAACAAGAGGTGACCGAGACGTGTAACCAATGGCAACCCATACCATCACGCCGGGTGATACGCCAGTATGGCGATGACGAATACACGCTTCCAATGTGCGTTCACCGCGATGTCGCCAAACACGGATGCGACCAACATGATGCTGTAAACAGAACCTGGATTCATCCGAAAACATGACGTTTTGCCATTCGTGCACCCAGGTTCGTCGTTGAGTACACCATCGCAGGTGCTCCTGTCTGTGATGCAGCGTCAAGGGTAACCGCAGCCATGGTCTCCGAGCTGATAGTCTATGCTGCTGCAAACGTCATCGAACTGTTCGTGCAGATGGTTGTTGTCTTGCAAACGTCCCCATGTGTTGACTCAGGGATCGAGACGTCGCTGCCCGATCCGTTACAGCCGTGCGGATAAGATGCCTGTCATCTCGACTGATAATGATACTAGGCCGTTGGGATCCAGCACGGCGTTCCGTATTACCCTCCTGAACCCACCGATTTCATATTCTGCTAACAGTCATTGGATCTCGACCAACGCGAACAGCACTGTCGCGATACGATAAACCGCAATCGCGATAGGGTACAATCCGACCTTTATCAAAGTCGGAAACGTGATGGTACGCATTTCTCCTCCTTACACGATGCATCACAACAACGTTTCACCAGGCAACGCCGGTCAACTGCTGTTTGTGTATGAGAAATCGGTTGGAAACTTTCCTCATGTCAGCACGTTGTAGGTGTCGCCACCGGCATCAACCTTGTGTGAATGCTCTGAAAAGCTAATCACTTGCATACCACAGCATCTTCTTTCCGTTGGTTAAATTTCGCGTCTGTAGCACGTCATCTTCATGGTGTAGCAATTTTAATGGCCAGTAGTATAATAAATGCATAAATACTAAACTCTGGATACAACGAACAGGACCTGTCTTCACTTGACGTGGTGGAGACCAAGAAGCACGACAACAGCCACTCTGAACAGCTACGTCACTCTGCCCTCTTTGTCTGGCCACGAACGTCGGCTAGTGTGAGGGAGTGCGGGTTTTCCAGCTTCTGGGGAACGGGGCTAATCTGCAAGCTGCACATAATGGTCCAGTCTTTGCTTAATTCGGATAAATGGTGGTGGTCTGCCCGACATGAGCTTAACGCCAGCACGGCTGCGGAGGGTAGAGTGGGCTTAACCGGGCAGGAGAAGCTATTCAGACGCCCTGCTTGCTGGACAAGTTCGTTGCAGGATCCGTACACCTCACTGGCAGCGCTTACTCGAGAGTGATGTCAACATGACATGTACGTGCCCACCACCATATTTCGAGTAAGCCAACCGTCACACTGACACCAGCTCCTCTCATGAACGAGTGGATCCTGAGAAATCCCAGGAACAATAGCTAAATATTTCAGTCGCTGAAATTTAAGATGTTTTCTTAGGTTTCTGCCTAACCACACCCTCGGAAATCGCGATATATTCGGAAAAAACGGACAAATATTTGTGACAAGCAACAATACAACTGTCATTGGCGGTCGCTTCACTTGTAGCAATTTTGTCCTTCGTTTTCAAATCAGACAGCTGTCACAAAATCGAAGAAGCTCATTCCTGAGAGAGCGCAGTCATATGTATAAATAACACCGAATATTGTAGAGCATACTTGTATTTCGTTCACACTGACTGACATTTAATTATAAGAACCCGTAGAGAGACAGATGTGTTTATGATGTCTTCAGTGTGCCATTGCCTAGAAACGTCCTACTGGAGGTTATAATAAGAAACCAGCGGAATACGACAAAACCAATATGGCTTCCAGTCGCGCAGCTGTTAGTAGGGGGTGCAGTGGGGGTAGGTGAACAACCATGCTCACGTTAACGTTTGCATCTGCCCGACCCTACTGTTTTCAGAGGCGAGTGCTTTCCTCTGGATGGCCTGTGTTTCTTAATGTATCTTTGGAAACATAGTTCTAAGAGTATCAGCAGGAAGAAGTATGTTGTAGCGGTACAACGAGTATTAACAGGAAATGGCCAATGGAAGTGCCTACATTATGCTCTGGAGGATGATTAGCCCAAACGCCTGCACTTTAAAATAAATGTGTGGAGCAGCTTGGGGTCGGCGATATCGGCACCTCTCGTGGGGAGAAGGAGGCAAGTTTAGAGCCTTCTGGATTATAGTGGCTATTGCGGTGGGTATTTCCGAAGTCGGTTGTTAGTGATGAAAAACTTTCTGTGTGGAAATTTTCGAAAGAGTTGGCGAGTGCATACCCGTGCTGTGGTGGAGGTACTGGCTTTTTCGTTTGCCTGTTTTCAAAGCGCGTGTTGCCGTCAAAGAGGGCATACGCGGACTCAGCAGAGAGGCTGTGTGGCAGAGTGCCGAGCCCTTAGCTACCTGGAGGCGTTGCTTGTTAAGCTAATCAGACTTGGCGAAGGCTATTAGAAGATAATGTGAGTGTCCTTACGCTTTTTTACTTTCGACTGTGATGCTGTGTTGTGCTGTGTGTGAGGAGATGGTAGAAACTGGTTGGTAGTGGTGTAGTGACTGACTGGGTGGGGGGGGGGGGTGTTCATCGTCTGAGCCAGAGGTCAGATTTGGGAGACTTGAAAGTAGTTGGATTGCTGCAAGGCAACGATGACAAATCTAGAAGAAGTCACTATTTTAACCCAATCTCACAGGTCAAGGTGAGGCTGGTGACCCTTATTTAGCTTCACAGTATTTATGAAGCAGTGCATAGAAATAATCCGGGTACTCCAAGGCACGTTTCTCAGGAATTTTACGGAGCAATATGTCGCGTAATTTGTCTCGCGTAGATTCTGGTCGTGATCGAGATTGGGTTTTGGCCAAACACTACAGAAGCTGCACGGACAGGAGGAGAACGAACGTTTTACATTTTTCATTACTGCTAAAGCTGACTGACTGTCGTGTCCTTTTTCTCGAACTGTGCCCCACTATCAAAGGATCTGCCAGTTATTTAGTTTATTGTTGTATGATAGTGAATGTATTATTTTGTATATTTAACATTTGCAATTAGTTTCTTCAACGAATGTATATTCCTCGGTGTTAATGTTTGCAACATTATGCACAATATCAGCTTTGTCAGTTAACCCAGACAGTGGGTAATAACGAAAACCGTAGGCCACAAAAATAAATAATTATTGAAACAACTACAAATAAGTGTCGTGTTTCTTGAAGTTCTCCTGGTGGACAGAATATCCCTCTATGTTTTGGGCAAACATGAGGGATAGCATCATTTCTTGTTTCGATATTTTGGCTGGTAACCTTGAAGATGGCAGTAAGATAATCAACCGAAATATCGAAAGAAGAAGTAATACTAATCCCAGACGAACGGCAGAGAGATGGCGGAATAAGGAAAATAGTTCGTTTTCTTTTCTTTTTTCAAATAATATGCTTATGTGATTGTTCCTTTTTGCAGATGTAGGGTCCGAGGTGCAACCTGTCCCCTTTTCCTACTGGGCCCAAATTACATACATTTTTTTTTGGGACCAGTCCAAAGAGAGGTAGAAAGGCGACTGTGGCTGGTGGTACGTACCTTGACCTGTGGCCACAAGGCGCAGCAGCCGAGCTCGAGGCGCACCTGGTCGTTGCCCTTGCCGGTCGCGCCGTGCGAGATAAACTGAGCGCCCTCTCTGCGCGCCACCTCCACCAGGCCCCGAGAGATGCACGGCCGCGCCAGGGAAGTCCCCAGCAGGTAGCGGCCCTCGTACAGCAGCCCGGCACACACCGCCGGCCACACGAACCCCCGCACGAACTCCTCTTGCAAGTCTTCTATTATCACCTGCGTCAAATAGTTAACAATGTAACTGCAGGAACCTACACCTACACTTCCGGCTAACGAATAAAACAAGAGCGCAGGCTATATCAGACCAGCTGTGTGAATTGTAGCAAACACGATACAGCATGTCATTCCCAGTGGAGAGAAATCTTCAAACCTAAAATTAGCTTTGGGTGTACCCAAATAAGTGTTATAGACGCTAGAAAATTGTACCAAAATCCGGCCGCGGTGGTCTAGCGGTTCTAGGCGCTCAGTCCGGAACCGCGCGACTGCTACGGTCGCAGTTTCGAATCCTGCCTCGGGCATGGATGTGTGTGATGTGCTTAGGTTAGTTAGGTTTAAGTAGTTCCAAGTTCTAGGGGACTGATGACCACAGATGTTAAGTCCCATAGTGCTCAGAGCCATTTGAACCATTTGTACCAAAATGTCAAAAGACTTACAGAGGGCAGACGCTCGGTGCAGTGATTGACAGTTGACGTTCAACATACACAAATGTAACATACTGCGCATAAGTAGGCACAGAGGTCTATTACTGTACGACTACTCAATTGCTGAAAAATCACTGGAAGCAGTCGTATCCATAAAACATCTAGGAGTATGCGTACAAAGCAGATTGAAGTGCAACGGCACATGTAACTTGTGGTATCCACCACTTCTAACAAACACCGAACAACGCGCTCCAGTACGCGGCCGCCAAATACATCGCTGGCCGCACTTCTCTGGGCGGCCCGCTGCTTCCATCGCTGGCCGTCTTCACACGCACGCTCCCTTACGTGGCCGAGAAATACATCCCTGGCCGCACTTCTCCGGGCGGCTCGCGGCTACCATCGCTGGCCGCCTTCGCACGCGCGCGTTGTCAGCACACAGCAATTGGCTACGCCAGGAAACATTGTGATTGGTTTTCCCTGGAAAACAGCGACCCCAGCCGACGGCTACATTAACTAGCAAGCCTTATACACTCCTGGAAATTGAAATAAGAACACCGTGAATTCATTGTCCCAGGAAGGGGAAACTTGATTGACACATTCCTGGGGTCAGATACATCACATGATCACACTGACAGAACCACAGGCACATAGACACAGGCAACAGAGCATGCACAATGTCGGCACTAGTACAGTGTATATCCACCTTTCGCAGCAATGCAGGCTGCTATTCTCCCATGGAGACGATCGTAGAGATGCTGGATGTAGTCCTGTGGAACGGCTTGCCATGCCATTTCCACCTGGCGCCTCAGTTGGACCAGCGTTCGTGCTGGACGTGCAGACCGCGTGAGACGACGCTTCATCCAGTCCCAAACATGCTCAATGGGGGACAGATCCGGAGATCTTGCTGGCCAGGGTAGTTGACTTACACCTTCTAGAGCACGTTGGGTGGCACGGGATACATGCGGACGTGCATTGTCCTGTTGGAACAGAAAGTTCCCTTGCCGGTCTAGGAATGGTAGAACGATGGGTTCGATGACGGTTTGGATGTACCGTGCACTATTCAGTGTCCCCTCGACGATCACCAGTGGTGTACGGCCAGTGTAGGAGATCGCTCCCCACACCATGATGCCGGGTGTTGGCCCTGTGTGCCTCGGTCGTATGCAGTCCTGATTGTGGCGCTCACCTGCACGGCGCCAAACACGCATACGACCATCATTGGCACCAAGGCAGAAGCGACTCTCATCGCTGAAGACGACACGTCTCCATTCGTCCCTCCATTCACGCCTGTCGCGACACCACTGGAGGCGGGCTGCACGATGTTGGGGCGTGAGCGGAAGACGGCCTAACGGTGTGCGGGACCGTAGCCCAGCTTCATGGAGACGGTTGCGAATGGTCCTCGCCGATACCCCAGGAGCAACAGTGTCCCTAATTTGCTGGGAAGTGGCGGTGCGGTCCCCTACGGCACTGCGTAGGATCCTACGGTCTTGGCGTGCATCCGTGCGTCGCTGCGGTCCGGTCCCAGGTCGACGGGCACGTGCACCTTCCGCCGACCACTGGCGACAACATCGATGTACTGTGGAGACCTCACGCCCCACGTGTTGAGCAATTCGGCGGTACGTCCACCCGGCCTCCCGCATGCCCACTATACGCCCTCGCTCAAAGTCCGTCAACTGCACATACGGTTCACGTCCACGCTGTCGCGGCATGCTACCAGTGTTAAAGACTGCGATGGAGCTCCGTATGCACGGCAAACTGGCTGACACTGACGGCGGCGGTGCACAAATGCTGCGCAGCTAGCGCTATTCGACGGCCAACACCGCGGTTCCTGGTGTGTCCGCTGTGCCGTGCGTGTGATCATTGCTTGTACAGCCCTCTCGCAGTGTCCGGAACAAGTATGGTGGGTCTGACACACCGGTGTCAATGTGTTCTTTTTTCCATTTCCAGGAGTGTAGAAACCCGGCCGCCGCCGCAAAGGACAGTTCTCATCGGAAGTGCAGTACGCCGTGTTCCAGCTCCTTGTGGATGACCCGCCGCACCACTCGAGGTTACCTGGCTGCTCGGCGGAAATCTTGCGACTTCACTTGGAGAGACTGAACTTCACTGGACTTGGGAATAATTACGGGACGTGCACCCCACCATGCACATTCGGACATTGGTATAACCAAACTTTAATTCTGCATTACTTCTGAGTGTGAGCTTGGGTAGACGCTTGGCTAACATAATTGTTAAAAAATGATTTGTGATTTAAGAAACCAGACTGAAGAGGTTATTGTGTTATTCCTGGTTATAACATAACTAATTGCAGCTAAGGCAGACTCCAGACCGAGATTCATTGTAAGAATCCTCAGGAATTGTGGTTTTGTGTTAGCAGAAGAACCAACACCGTGTTACGAGTGGAGGCCGAAGTGCACGCGTTTTAGCTCACGCAGGCTGGCGTGAGGAGGGGAGAACTATACTGACGTGAAGTCTGGAACATGACAAGGAATGAGAATTCAGAAAGCGGACATAATTAGTTTGATACTTAACTTTAATCCATTAATGATGAACTTCGCTCTTGACTGTACATGATTCACAATATTATCTGTTCAGAATACATTCTTGAAGTAATTATAGTAACTGAATATGACGCCTTGCTAGGTCGTAGCTGAATGCTATGCTAAACTGTCGTCTCTGCAAATGAGAGCGTATGTAAACAGTGAACCATCGCTAGCAAAGTCGGCTGTACAACTGGGGCGAGTGCTAGGGAGTCTGTCTAGACTAGACCTGCCGTGTGGCGGCGCTCGGTCTGCAATCACTGATAGTGGCGACACGCGGGTCCGACGTATACTAACGGACCGCGGCCGATTTAAAGGCTACCGCCTAGCATGTGTTGTGTCTGGCGGTGACACCACAGTGGTCCATCGGCAAAACGATCGTTCTACCAGTGCTCGAATATTGCTAGTCAGTCTGTGATCCATACCAGAAAGGATTCGTACAGGTCTGTGAGGCTTGTGGTTTAGTGGTTTGCGTTACTGCTCTAGATTCTTTGGACCTGGCCTTCCCAGCTCAGGGACTGGGTATTGGTGTTTTCCTGGTCATTTCATCTGAACTCCAACGTCCCGCAAGTCTCCAAAATGGCGTAAAATATAAAGACTCGCATCAGGCGGCCGAACTATCTCAGAGAGTGTCTCCTGGTCAGTAATGCCATACGATCATTTCATTGCATAGAGGAAACACAGAAGATCCAAAGAAGAGCAGTTAATTTCGTTACAGGTTAATATAGTAAGAGCAAAAGCGTCGCGCGGTCGCGCGGATCCAGACTGTAGCACCTAGAGCCGCTCGGCCACCGCGGCCGGCCTACATCATCTCAAGTTGAACATCATTGGCCAGGACGGGAATATGGTTGATTTTCGAGGGAAGGAAATCATGGAACATCTTCATTTGAAGCATTAGCACTATGGCTGTAAAGTTGAAAACCAGCCTACACACCAGGCAGTGTTCCATCATGCAGCGGAAGGACAAGTTGATAACACGTCAGAATTATAAGTTCCTCTAGTCGACCGACCGGTCTCAGGCGCTGCAGTCATGGACTGTGCGGCTAGTCCCGGCGGAGGTTCGAGTCCTCCCTCGGGCATGGGTGTGTGTGTTTGTCCTTAGGGTAATTTAGGTTAAGTAGTGTGTCAGCTTAGGGACTGATGACCTTAGCAGTTAAGTACCATCAGATTTCACACACATTTTTGACCTCAAGTCGATATCATTGCAATTTCGTAATGATGTTACTCGAAATAACAACTCTAGTTCAACATGATGAACAAATCACCAGTCAGAAATCGATCTCCCGCAAACGTTTTGCTTTGGCGATATTCAATTGTAACGATGAAATAAGAATTCTGATTCAACATCGTGATGAATTAACAATTCCGAGCAGCAGTTTCCTTTGCTTGGAAAGTACATTTATGAAGACTGATGGAGGCGCTCCAGCAGAAACATCACGGATTACACACAACACGTTCACCTTCCTGTTTCAGGAAATACGATACAGACATAATTGTGTCGAAGTTGACAGCATAAGAAAGATTGGAACCATATTAAACTCAAAACCTAAACATCCACATCAAATTTGGACTTGAATGTTCTTCAAAATGCAGGATGCTTCAATGATGGATCGATAAATAATCACTTTATACGTGTATCCCTCCCAGAATGCTTATGGGGTTCTTTGAAGATAATAAGTGTGTCATTATGAACGTCAAGTAGGAACTGACCGTCATTTGAAGAGCTACAAATAATAATATGTACTTTCAAGGAGCGAAAGCAGCACAATATAAAACTGTATTGGATAAGTTAGTGTGGAAAGTACCGCACATATCAATATCAGATGAGAATCTTCTGAAACTTTTACATGTGGTAAATTATGGAGTTCTGCTGCCATTAAGTTTCTGTTCATGGGGACTCTACGAGTTTCCAGCTCTAGCGACGACATCAAGACAGAGCCGGTCGAGTAAGACAACGGTTCAACTAGAAATATCTGTGTTCGTTGTTCTGGGCTGCAGACGGAATGGAGAGGGAATGTGTTTGAGGACTGTGGCCTAACCAGTGCAAAAGTGTTCCTGAATTCAGTGTATTTCCTATACAGTAGTCTACAGCACGGCTCGAACAATGATATCAGTCTACTGTATGACATGTACTCAAGGTGATGAATTTGGACGTATGCTCAGCCTACAGAAGTTCAAAGATACAGCACCTGTTGTTGTGTTTGATTGCTCGAAGCAAAGCTAGAGTATTGAGGTACGTCCTATAGATATCGGTATTGAGTCTGAATCATCAATTTCCCTCCAACCAGTATGGCATTTACATTATTTTTGTTCAATCCAGTTATTAATTAAGCACCCCTCACTGGAATTGTGCAGCGACCAGTATAAATCTGCAGAAGACTTTAGTCAGGGTGCAATAGCCTGGATATGCCATTTGGAGGTAAGACTGCTTCAGCTGTAACTGCTTTATTTGTAAGCATGACCAGTTTCGCAGCACTGTAGCGGCATCATCAGGTGCAATAAAATGAAGTAATTTACCGATCGTTCATTGGTGACTGTGAACGCTGGGTTACCTCATTCTCTTTTCTCGATCAGAACATGACTTGATTTTATTGCACCTGATGATGCACCTACAGTGCTGCAAAACCGGCCACGTTTATAAGCAAAGTACTTACAGATGAAGCGGTCTTATCTCCAAAATAGTACAAACGTGACCGTGTTACTGCACACTGGAGGAATTGAACGATGGCACCTCAAAGTGTGAACACAGTCGCAGACGTCCAGGGCTTTTACAACAAATGTGAACAATTCGTGTTTAAAGACTTCGCATTGATTGTATTCAACAACTCTAGATGGGTATTGACAATGTTTTCAACTACCGTTGCATCACCAAAGTGTTTAGAATGCTACGGAGTCCCAAGAATCAACGGATGGGTACCTGGTTAACGCATCATCACCAAGGTTAGTCCGCCGCTCGTGGTCTCGCGGTAGCGTTCTCGCTTCCCGAGCACGGGGTCCCGGGCTAGATTCCCGGCGGGGTCAGGGATTTTCACCTGCCTCGAGATGACTGGGTGTTTGTGTTGTCCTCATCATTTCATCATCATCCAGAAAAGTGGCGAAATTGGACTGAGCAAAGATTGGGTAATTGTACGGGCGCTGATAACCACGCAGTTGAGCGCCCCACAAACCAAACATCATCATCAACACTCATCATCACCAACGAAAGCTGTGGGACGACGAGGAAGAAATGGTAACATCGCTCTGATTCTACCATCACAATGGCAACATTGTTTACATCAAAGACCAAGAGAAAGTTTTGTTGCTTCACGACATTTTCTAAACTGTGTCAGTTTGGAAACTTGAAGATTATGATTGCCCAGCTAATCTGAGACTCAGGAAAAAGGTGGACACGTAAGTGATTATATATGTGTTCAGATAATGTACAAATGCCTTTAAGTTGGATTATCGATAAATGATATTGTCTGTTTCTTTTTAACAGCTTTTGCAGGATTATTAGACTGCCCGAGTGGTTCACTGAGCACCAGGGTCACAATTCTCAACACATTTCTTGAAGCGCTACCTGCCCACAGCAATCTGCATCTGAGGGCCGACACAACGTTCTCTGTACATTCCACGTCTATGTCACTATCCTTTTTTATATACAGTTGCATGTATGCACAGTGCATCACAGTCAGCACTCAACACCAAGCTGCCGCCAGCTGTGGTGGCCGAGAGGTTCTAGGCGCTTCAGTCCGGAACCACGCGACTGCTACAGTCGTAGGTTCGAATCCTGCCTCGGGCATGGATATGTGTGATGTCCTTAGGTTAGTTAGGTTTAAGTAGTTTTAAGTTCTAGGGGACTGATGACCTCAGAGGTTAAGTCCCATAGTGCTCAGAGCCATCCATTTGAACCAACCAAGCTGCGACGGCCGACCAGCGCAGAGCAGCAGCGGATATGTCTGTACATGCGGCTGGTGATATCGCCCCAGCAGCAGATGTGTTGGCACGACTCTGCAGAGAGTGGCCTCATGTCGGCTAGCGGTAGCTGGTGGCAGCTGGCACATGAGTGAGTGGGTAGCACTTCTACCGAGAATGGGGAAGTCTTGTAAACAGTTAGACGAGTATTTGTTGGACGTGCTGCAGCCCAGTATGACCCAAAATATGATATACCGCGCACCTGCACTGAAGTACACTGAAGTGATGAAAGTCATCGTATACTTTCCAATATCATGTTGGACCTGCTTTTGCCCATTGTAGTTCAGGAACTTGATGTGGCGTGGACTCAAGAAGTCATTGGAAGTCCCCTGCAGGAATATTGAGCCATGATCCCTGTATAGCCATCCATAATTGCGAAAGTGTTGCCAGTGCAGGATTTTGTGCACGAACTGCCCTGTTGATTATGTCCCATAAATGTTGGATGTGTGGCCAAATCATTTGCTCAGATTGTTCAGAATGTTGTTCAATCTAGTTGTGAACACTTATGGCCTGGTGACATGGTGCTCTGTGATTCATAAAAAAATTCTATTGATTTTTGGGAACATGAAGCAGCCGAAAATGACCATTTCCAGTCAATGGTCGGTTCAGTTGGACCAGAGGACTCAGTCCATTCCATGATGGATATATATATATATATATATATATATATATATATATATATATACTCCTGGAAATGGAAAAAAGAATACATTGACACCGGTGTGTCAGACCCACCATACTTGCTCCGGACACTGCGAGAGGGCTGTACAAGCAATGATCACACGCACGGCACAGCGGACACACCTGGAACCGCGGTGTTGGCCGTCGAATGGCGCTAGCTGCGCAGCATTTGTGCACCGCCGCCGTCAGTGTCAGCCAGTTTGCCGTGGCATACGGAGCTCCATCGCAGTCTTTAACACTGGTAGCATGCCGCGACAGCGTGGACGTGAACCGTATGTGCAGTTGACGGACTTTGAGCGAGGGCGTATAGTGGGCATGCGGGAGGCCGGGTGGACGTACCGCCGAATTGCTCAACACGTGGGGCGTGAGGTCTCCACAGTACATCGATGTTGTCGCCAGTGGTCGGCGGAAGGTGCACGTGCCCGTCGACCTGGGACCGGACCGCAGCGACGCACGGATGCACGCCAAGACCGTAGGATCCTACGCAGTGCCGTAGGGGACCGCACCGCCACTTCCCAGCAAATTAGGGACACTGTTGCTCCTGGGTATCGGCGAGGACCATTCGCAACCGTCTCCATGAAGCTGGGCTACGGTCCCGCACACCGTTAGGCCGTCTTCCGCTCACGCCCCAACATTGTGCAGCCCGCCTCCAGTGGCGTCGCGACAGGCGTGAATGGAGGGACGAATGGAGACGTGTCGCCTTCAGCGATGAGAGTCGCTTCTGCCTTGGTGCCAATGATGGCCGTATGCGTGTTTGGCGCCGTGCAGGTGAGCGCCACAATCAGGACTGCATACGACCGAGGCACACAGGGCCAACACCCGGCATCATGGTGTGGGGAGCGATCTCCTACACTGGCCGTACACCACTGGTGATCGTCGAGGGGACACTGAATAGTGCACGGTACATCCAAACCGTCATCGAACCCATCGTTCTACCATTCCTAGACCGGCGAGGGAACTTGCTGTTCCAACAGGACAATGCACGTCCGCATGTATCCCGTGCCACCCAACGTGCTCTAGAAGGTGTAAGTCAACTACCCTGGCTAGCAAGATCTCCGGATCTGTCCCCCATTGAGCATGTTTGGGACTGGATGAAGCGTCGTCTCACGCGGTCTGCACGTCCAGCACGAACGCTGGTCCAACTGAGGCGCCAGGTGGAAATGGCATGGCAAGCCGTTCCACAGGACTACATCCAGCATCTCTACGATCGTCTCCATGGGAGAATAGCAGCCTGCATTGCTGCGAAAGGTGGATATACACTGTACTAGTGCCGACATTGTGCATGCTCTGTTGCCTGTGTCTATGTGCCTGTGGTTCTGTCAGTGTGATCATGTGATGTATCTGACCCCAGGAATGTGTCAATAAAGTTTCCCCTTCCTGGGACAATGAATTCACGGTGTTCTTATTTCAATTTCCAGGAGTGTATATATATATATATATATATATATATATATATATATATATATATAGGGTGAGTCACCTAACATTACCGCTGGATATATTTCGTAAACCACATCAAATACTGACGAATCGATTCCACAGACCGAACGTGAGGAGAGGGGCTAGTGTAATTGGTTAATGCAAACCATAAAAAAAATGCACGGAAGTATGTTTTTTACACAAACCTACGTTTTTTTAAATGGAACCCCGTTAGTTTTGTTAGCACATCTGAACATAAAAACAAATACGTAATCAGTGTCGTTTGTTGCATTGTAAAATGTTAATTGCATCCGGAGATATTGAAACCTAAAGTTGACGCTTGAGTACCACTCCTCCGCTGTTCGATCGTGTGTATCGGAGAGCACCGAATTACGTAGGGATCCAAAGGGAACGGTGATGGACCTTAGGTACAGAAGAGACTGGAACGGTACATTACGTCCACATGATATCACCTTTTTATTGGTCTTTTTCACTGACGCATGTGTACATTCCCATGAGGGGTAAGGTACACGTTCGACGGGCGTTTCATAGGACGTGGAGCACGCATAAATTGGCCAGCCCGTTCTCCTGATCTTACACCTCTGGACTTCTTTCTGTGGGGTACGTTAAAGGAGAATGTGTACCGTGATGTGCCTATACCCCAGAGGATATGAAACAACGTATTGTGGCAGCCTGCGGCGACATTACACCAGATGTACTGTGGCGTGTACGACATTCATTACGCCAGAGATTGCAATTGTGTGCAGCAAATGATGGCCACCACATTGAACATCTATTGGCCTGACATGTCGCGACGCACTCTATACCACTCCGTAATTGAAAACGGAAACCACATGTGTACGTGTACCTCACCCCTCATGGTAATGTACATGTGCGTAGTGAAAAAGACCAATAAAAAGGTGTTGGCATGTGGACGTAATGTGCTGTTCCAGTCTCTTCTGTACCTAAGGTCCATCACCGTTCCCTTTGGATCCCTACGTAATTCGGCGCTCTCCGATACACACGATCGAACAGCGGAGGAGTGGTACTCAAGCGTCAACTTTAGGTTACAATATCTCCGGATGTAATTAACATTTTACAATGCAACAAACGGCACTGATTACGTATTTGTTTATATGTTCAGATGTGCTAACAAAACTAACGGGGTTCCATTTAAAAAAACGTAGGTTTGTGGTAAAAAACATACTTCCGTGCATTTTTTTATGGTTTGTATTAACCAATTACACTAGCCCCTCTCCTCACGTTCGGTCTGTGGAATCGATTCGTCAGTATTTGATGTGGTTTACGAAACATATCCAGCGGTAACGTTAGGTGACTCACCCTATATATAAGTGCACGGGAAGTTATGACCATCATCTCCAGTAATATCCAGTCCAGCTCAGTCTGTGGATCGTGGTTCATGTCATATATATGTGTGTGTGTGTGTTTATGTCTGCGTGATATCGCCCCAGCATGATAATATCTTCATTTCTTCTTTGCTGGTGATATGGAGAAGATAATGGGTGGCAGAACTGCGCCTGCAGCAGCAACAAGTGACTTGACGATGATGGTGCATCTGCAGCTGGACATGCAGCAGCCTGATCCATCATCTGTGGCATGGCTCTGAGCACTATGGGACTCAACTGCTGAGGTCATTAGTCCCCTAGAACTTAGAACTAGTTAAACCTAACTAACCTAAGGACATCACACACATCCATGCCCGAGGCAGGATTCGAACCTGCGACCGTAGCGGTCTCGCGGTTCCAGACTGCAGCGCCAGAACCGCGCGGCCACTTCGGCCGGCTCCATCATCTGTGACGATGTACACACAGCACAGCCCATCATCAATGATATCTCCGTAACTAGCAGCCCAGTTCGTCATTTGCGATGTACCCACAGCTGGTGTGCAACAGTCTGGTCTGTCATCAGTGATGCGGTCCAGGCTGTCAGTGCCACAGGACTGATTATGGCGGCATCACTACTGTGGTCCATTTGTTGTGGTTTCAGCCACACCCTCAGCACCTTCCAAGACCCATATCCTAAATGTCGCAAACCTCTGGGACATTGTGCTGTGTCTAGCAACAGCAGCAGCCCCACCCACACTGTTGCATACCACCAAGTTTGTCCTGCACTCACAGTGGACTATTCTGTGCTTGCTGGGGGGGGGGGGGGGGGGGGGAGGGCTAATGATGTGATATCTAAGGATGAGTTATCACCAGAACTCTAACCAAGAGCATCAGGTTGGCCCATTTTTCTGAAACATTGGTAAGAGAGTCCGGTAAGCTGTTCAGCAGTGTACTTCACCTTAACATATACTTGCGTGTCTCTGTTCCATTTATTGGAGGGATCCAGCTATACTCTCTTCCAGTAGATATTGCCACTAAACAGGCATGTGTTTATGTCCAGACTCTAGATGAGAGGGATGTATATTATTTTTGCATGGTCGCTCCTAGATAGCAGTTACCCTAAAAAGGCAAATTTGAGAGAGGACAGGATACTCTCTCACCTATTTTTCGTATACAGAAAATTATTAAGGATTTTACTATAACCTGACACACCTTGAGTAAGGCTCTAGAAAGTTAACGAACGGCCTGAAGAGGCGTTGATGGAGCCTGGTAGAGCGATAAAAGCATGAGCTATTTTGATGATTCTTAGCTCATAGAAATGGGATGTTGGGAGTTTGAAGCAATTGGCAGTGAGCCCACCCCTCAGTAAATCTTACCGGACAGGCCCACAGCCGTACAGGGTAGACAGAGCAGCCCCTTGTTGAGACAGATCTCCAGCAGAACAATACCTGCATTGGCTCCAGCCGAAGGCTGGGCTGGGGGCGACGGACTGAAGGGACGCGTCTTCACAGTGGAGTCATAAACCAGGCATTGTGTGCAGAGCCACGTATAATAAAAATCCATAAGTTTTTGTGTTCGCCGATACTGCAAATAGGCCTGTGACCCACTTCCATTGGCCGCCTCGGTTGTATAAGAAACTCCGGCGTCTGAGAAACGTTTAGAGGTAGAACCTTTATTACACCTCATAGCTAGGACTAACAAACTCCAAGGCACAGGCAATTTAGACAAAGATGTACAAGACCGTATCCGTTTGCTTGTTGCCACGGGAAGCGACGCAACTTCGGAGAAAAACATCTTACCCCTCCACGAAAACGTAAAAAAAAAAAAACCAATAACTGGCGGTTTCTTCTTTTTTCAGAGACTCAGGTTTCTTAACTCTTGCACTGGTTCGACAGGATTTTTTGCTGTCGTGTGGGAGGGGAGATTTAGCGCCTCTAGAGCCCTATGATTGGCTCAAGACGGTGAGAGCGGTGTCGTTCGTGCACTTTACAGGAAAACAGATTTTTTTTTCCTGAAGAGGTGCGAGGCTCTCGGGTGCTGGACTTTGGTCTGGTAAGGGGACTTCTGGTCGATGCTCTGGCATGTGTGGTTGGTGTTTGGGACCTGTCCTGAGACTGACTTCGCTTGCGAGTAGTTTGGACTGGGGAGCCTGTGGCGAAGTTCTTACTGTACCGACAGTGTGACTATAAATGTCTCAGATTACTCGTTTGCCAAGGGCACACTTATTCGTTTTTGGTTTACCAGTCTTGACGTTTGGTATCCTTGTGCACTCTGTCGTATAAGTTAGCCAAATTGGTCCTTGGTACGAGCAGCGAACCGGTGTGTCACACACTGAAATCTACCGTGATTTCAGGGCTCTGGTAGAGAGTAAATTGCGATTCGTCTGCCTGATCGGTAGACCGTGAGATTTTTGCATTTCTTTCGAGGCCGCAGTCGATTGACAGGTGCCGCCTCACGTGTCGCCTCTGCCGCGCACACTCGCCAGCTGCAGGTTACATCACAGGATAACGTATGCCACTCAAGCCTTGTCAGAGCGTACAGATCTCAATCGCCACTTGCTCTCAGCTGCACCTATATTGAGAAACTTCTGCAGATTATCAATCAAAGTCTGCTCAGCGTCAGATCAATTCAGATTGCGTTATGCACATTTTTAGGGCCAGAGTACTTGACTTACTTCTGCCACCGAGGGTCCTTGTCCACTGGTGTTTTAAACCAACTGTTAGTTGTTTACAGTGTACAAGTATAACTCGTTTAGCATAATTTATGTGTCTTTGTTTTGGGAAAATAAATGTTGTTAGTAAACTAAATTTTGCATAGCCCGCCCGTTTGGCCGTGCAGTCTAACGCACGGCTTTCCGGGCGGGAAGGAGCGCCTGGTCCCCGGCACGAATCCTCCCGGCGGGTTTGTGTTGAGGTCCGGTGAACCGGCCAGTCTGTGGATGGTTTTTAGGTGGTTTTCCATCTGCGGCGAATGCGGGCTGGTTCCCTCGTTCCGCCTCAGCTACACCATGTCGGCGATTGCTGCGCAAACAAGTTCTCCACGTACGCGTACACCAGCATTACTCTACCACGCAAGCATAGGGGTTACACTCGTCTGGTGTGAGACGTTCCCTGGGGGGTCCACCGGGGGCCGAACAGCACGATAGCCCTGGGTTCGGCGTGGGGCGGCGGAGGGGTGAAGTGGACTGCGGTAGTCGTTGTGGGGTTGTGGACCACTGCGGCTGCGGCGGGGACGGAGCCAATACAATACAATTTTTGCATACATTCTCGCCCATTTTTATATAGTCCAAACAGTGTTATCTTTCAAATTGTACAGACATATACCAAACATCTGATGTCCACAGGTATTACAATTTCCAAAGCATCTCATTCCGCATAATATTCCATGACCTACCAAAATTCGAGAGGCAGAGACCTGATTATTCAGTCCACGTTTAAAGCCTGGATGTTTATGACAGAAAGCCAGAAGATATGACCATGAGCATATTTTGCAGGAAACAGAAGTTAAGCATAATGTACTTGTATCCTTCTACTTTTCACAATTAGCCAATCAGTGCCCCAAACAGGTAGATCAGTTGCTCTTTTCCAAGGGCTAGTAGCAACACTATGTGTGGATCAAAAGCCTGTCCCACCTAGTTTCCTCACAAATGTCAAAAATAAATGGTCAATGTACTGTTCACATAGATGGCTGAACTCATTTACAAAGAATAATTATCTTGAAAGGCACCTCGTTGCTTGCTCTAGCCTATAACCTCTGTGCGTGGATATGCCTACCCAGAGTAAAAAGTTCTTAAAGATTAAGAATCCCCATCACCAGGCGCAATGTCCCTTCCTCGTTTCGCTGACTTTGAGTGCCTCCAAGCTCCCGTGGCAAGTTGTGAAGGTGACCCCACCGCTTCCCGTAATAACTTCATAGAACAGCATCTCCATATGCAGCAGCATATCAATTTGTATGCTCGTGTGGCTCCAGTCATGACAGATTCGAATCATACACCAGGGAAAGTCAAGCAAGATGGTTGCCCACTGAGCTTAAAAAACTTGCTTAGGAAGTTAATAGAATTTATTCCAGCAACATTCCTGGGCTGCTTTTGGATAGAGAAGTGGAAATTCCGTGTAGAGACAATAGTTATCTAACTTAGAACTTCCACAGTGCAGCTCACAGTGCATGTAATTTGAACTGCCAACTGCAATGGCCCATACCCATTTTTTTCACAGTTTGCGTGAGTATGATGCTCACTTTCCCATACAGCACATGGATGATTTCGATCTGAGGGATAAGGCAAGTTTTATTCTTGATGCTGTTGAAAAGCACATTTATTTTTCCAAGACAATCACAACAAGAATAACATTCTGTTTCCGGGATTTGCTTTGTCTCGTGCAAGCATCTCTTCAGAAACTTGCTCAGATCAGGAGGATACGCATATCGTCAGAGCTGCATACACTGATGATGCTAAGTTTCAACTTGTGACGAATAAGGTGGTTTTTCCATATGAATACCTGGATTCGACGGAGAGACTCTATGAAGCCGCATTGCCTTACATAGCCACATTCTCCAGTAAACTAACAGGCACTGCCATATTTTGTATGTCGCCGTTACAACTTCGTGAGAAATTTTAGCTTTCGTTTGGTAATGTTTCCTTCGTACTGAAGTGGGGGTTCCCATGGTACATTAGAGTCGATTATACGCTGGAATGTGTTCCAAAATGGCGTTGTATGTCTGCGTTCCGAGATTACACACTTTCAGAACTAGAAATTCGAGTAACTGTCTTTCGGCTAAATTGTAGAGACTAATCCACTCAATTCTGTGCTCATCAGCTTGTGGTTTTCTTTTTATCACTGGGCAATGAGTTATGGACTTATGTTTAATGGTTGCTGAAGCGCCAAAGAAATTGGTATAGGCATGCGTATACAAATACAGAAATATGTAAACAGGCGGTCGGCAACGCCTATATAAGACAAGTGGCTGGCGCAGTTGTTAGATCGGTTACTGTTGCTACAATGGCAGGTTATCAAGATTTAAGTGAGTCCAAACGTGGTGTTATAGTCAGCATCTCCGAGGTAGCGATGAAGTGGGGATCTTCCCGTATGACCATTTTACGAGTGTACCGTGAATATCAGGAATCCGGGAAAATATCAAATCTCCAACGTAGCTGCGGACGGAAAAAGAGCCTGCAAGAACGGTATCAATGACGACTGAAGAGAAGCGGTCAACATGACAGATGCAGAGTATGAGCACACAGTGAAGGCTTACCATGAGTTCGGCATCCCTTATATGCTAGATTCTATATGAACACAGATGTGGACATTTCTCAGAAATTCCGGTGTGTATGCCTGCGCACAAACTATCTGGATCCTGCCCTTTATTTCAATGTGTCAGGCCTTTCGTGAGATGCAGTGTTAAGAATAACATGTATCAGCACTGAACTGTTAATGATGTTAATATGTAGCTCTTCTTTGAACGCAGGATTCGTGGGGGACTTTGCCGATGCATGCAGAGGTATGCCAAGGCAAATAACCTGTGAATGAGTGAGGAGGAGTACAGGCCATATTAACGATTTAAGTTACATCCTTTACCTGAATTTAAACAACGTCTATAGGTACAGTGTGCATCAAATTCAACCATTGCTGGGTTCTGATGGCTGCTTGAGGAGGAAATCGCCAGACTGAAGGAAAATATCCATGGTGTGGATGAGAATGTTGGCAGGGATATGTTATGGAGGCAGAAGTGGCATATTCCACCCATTTATGTGACGAGCATAGTGACCTGCCGCTGTGTATAGGGTGCCTACTCCCTCGAAATGGTTTTAAATGGTTCAAATGGCTCTGAGCACTATGGGACTCAACTGCTGAGGTCATTAGTCCCCTAGAACTTAGAACTAGTTAAACCTAACTAACCTAAGGACATCACAAACATCCATGCCCGAGGCAGGAATCGAACCCGTGACCGTAACGGTCTTGCGGTTCCAGACTGCAGCGCCTTTAACCGCACGGCCACTTCGGCCGGCGAAATGGTTTCATCCCATAGCTGCTGATAATGCTGGGCTACAAACAGCGATGTATTCTGCTCTACAGGAACCTCTAGCAATGTCTCAGGTTGAGGATGGAATTGTTTAGTATCACCCACGGCATCTCAATCAAGCAGGGTTGCCGGCAGGGCCATCACAATGTGTGACTTTCAAATAGATTTTTACAAGTTAATGAATGATTCAGTTTTCAGAAAATCCATGGTAAATGTTAGAGAATATCGCTAAATTCATTTAGTTTACTGGTGTGATGGGCGTTATGGCACAAGAGTTTGCTTCGAAAGGTCAAATTTCAAGTGGGCCACAGTCTTCAATGAAGCACTAGACGCTGTGGAGATAGCCAAGGTTTTAGTGCAGTTTTCACAAAGCCTGACTGTATTGGTATGTCTAATCTGGACGTCTCCAAACACAGTACGTACCACTTTCACTGTGAGTTTGCAAAGCCAAACTTCGCAGATCCCAACTTACTTTATATGGAAACAGATAGTTTCACCTACTGGGTGAGAGACTGTGATCCATACGAAGTAATCAGCGACAGCCCCAAATATTCGACATTTATGGATATATGATCCAAAATTGTTTTGAAATAACACATCAAAAAAGAATGTTATTGACCTGATGAATCACGACGCAAATGGGTCCCAGATTGTGCTCAGGTCAAAGGTGTACACATTCTGCATAGATGCAGGTGCCACCCAGAGGCACGCTAGGGATGTGCATTGTGAGACTTCAAAGGCTCTTACGATCAATGATAACAAGAGATACCTGCTCGAGGGCATTTAATAGCTCCACGTATGGTCTACCAAGTTATCTCTTGATCATGAGTTCATGAAGTACATACTGCACTGCAGCTGAAAGTAGGGCTGTCGTATCATGATGACAAACAACTATGGGTACAGGATTAACAACCTTCCATCCTCACACTATTCACTGGAGTGACTGCGTATATATTCATTTGCAAATAGTGCATGTATGTGTGAGTGTGTGAAGAATAGTTGAATGAACCACTTGTCATAGTCACGTGTGTGCGTGTGAGTATACATGTCTGATTCCACAGTATATGTGCATCTACTATACATATATTTTCGATACCATCTACATGACTGCACACTACATGTGCATATTAATATTGTCCCAGTTTCCCATTTATATACTGTTTAACGAAATAAACGATTGAAATTGAAAAATACAGAAATGATCAGAAATGTAAATATTGTACATCTACTACATCTACATCCATACTCCGCAAGCCACCTGACGGTGTGTGGCGGAGGGTACCTTCAGTACCTCTATCGGTTCTCCCTTCTATTCCAGTCTCGTATTGTTCGTGGAAAGAAGGATTGTCGGTATGCCTCTGTGTGGGCTCTAATCTCTCTGATTTTATCCTCATGGTCTCTTCGCGAGATATACGTAGGAGGGAGCAATATACTGCTTGACTCTTCAGTGAAGGTATGTTCTCGAAACTTTGACGAAAGCCCGTACCGAGCTACTGAGTGTCTCTCCTGCAGAGTCTTCCACTGGAGTTAATCTATCATCTCCGTAACGCTTTCGCGATTACTAAATGATCCTGTAACGAAGCGCGCTGCTCTCCGTTGGATCTTCTCTATGTCTTGTATCAACCCTATCTGGTACGGATCCCACACTGCTGAGCAGTATTCAAGCAGTGGGCGAACAAGCGTACTGTAGCCTACTTCCTTTGTTTTCGGATTGCATTTCCTTAGGATTCTTCCAATGAATCTCAGTCTGGCATCTGCTTTACCGACAATCAACATTATATGATCACTCCATTTTAAATCACTCCTAATGCGTACTCCCAGATAATTTATGGTATTAACTGCTTCCAGTTGCTGACCTGCTATTTTGTAGCTAAATGATAAAGGATCTATCTTTCTGTGTATTCGCAGCACATTACACTTGTCTACATTGAGATTCAATTGCCATTCCCTGCACCATGCGTCAATTCGCTGCAGATCCTCCTGCATTTCAGTACAATTTTCCATTGTTACAACCTCTCGATACACCACAGCATCATCTGCAAAAAGCCTCAGTGAACTTCCGATGTCATCCACCAGGTCATTTATGTATATTGTGAATAGCAACGGTCCTATGACACTCCCCTGCGGCACACCTGAAATCACTCTTACTTCGGAAGACTTCTCTCCATTGAGAATAACATGCTGCGTCCTGTTATCTAGGAACTCTTCAATCCAATCACACAATTGGTCTGATAGTCCATATGCCCTTACTTTGTTTATTAAACGACTGTGGGGAACTGTATCGAACGCCTTGCGGAAGTCAAGAAACACGGCATCTACCTGTGAACCCGTGTCTATGGCCCTCTGAGTCTCGTGGACGAATAGCGCGAGCTGGGTTTCACATGACCGTCTTTTTCTAAACCCATGCTGATTCCTACAGATTAGATTTCTCGTCTCCAGAAAAGTCATTATACTCGAACACAATACGTGTTCCAAAATTCTACAACTGATCGACGTTAGAGATATAGGTCTATAGTTCTGCACATCTGTTCGACGTCCCTTCTTGAAAACGGGGATGACCTGTGCCCTTTTCCAATCTTTTGGAACGCTACGCTCTTCTAGAGACCTACGGTACACCGCTGCAAGAAGGGGGGCAAGTTCCTTCGCGTACTCTGTGTAAAATTGAACTGGTATCCCATCAGGTCCAGAGGCCTTTCCTCTTTTGAGCGATTTTAATTGTTTCTCTATCCCTCTGTCGTCTATTTCTATATCTACCATTTTGTCATTCGTGCGACAATCTAGAGAAGGAACTACAGTGCAATCTTCCTCTGTGAAACAACTTTGGAAAAAGACATTTAGTATTTCGGCCTTTAGTCTGTCATCCTCTGTTTCAGTACCATTTTGGTCACAGAGTGTCTGGACATTTTGTTTTGCTCCACCTACCGCTTTGACATAAGACCAAAATTTCTTAGGATTTTCTGCCAAGTCAGTACATAGAACTTTACTTTCGAATTCATTGAACGCCTCTCGCATAGCCCTCCTCACACTACATTTCGCTTCGCGTAATTTTTGTTTGTCTGCAAGGCTTTGGCTATGTTTATGTTTGCTGTGAAGTTCCCTTTGCTTCCGCAGCAGTTTTCTAACTCGGTTGTTGTACCACGGTGGCTCTTTTCCATCTCTTACGATCTTGCTTGGCACATACTCATCTAACGCATAATGTACGACGGTTTTGAACTTTGTCCACTGATCCTCAACACCATCTGTACTTGAGACAAAACTTTTGTGTTGAGCCAACAGGTACTCTGAAATATGCTTTTTGTCACTTTTTCTGAACAGAAAAATCTTCCTACCCTTTTTAATATTCCTATTTACGGCTGAAATCATCGATGCCGTAACCGCTTTATGATCGCTGATTCCCTGTTCTGCGTTAACTTTTTCAAATAGTTCGGGTCTGTTTGTCACCAGAAGGTCTAATATGTTATCGCCACGAGTCGGTTCTCTGTTTAACTGCTCAAGGTAGTTTTCAGATAAAGCACTTATATATATATATATATATATATATATATATATATATATATATATATATATATATATATTGACAGAAATGTAAATACTGTATACATACTATACTATATATATTAATAAAATCTAAAAATTGAGTGGATAGATTTCTGACTGGAAATGGACGAAAAAAGGTCCCATGAACATGTCTTGTTATGCCATGTCTGCTCAAAATGTTCACGTAATTCTGTAAGAGTTGTTGGCTGATGAGTTGCAGGAGTCACTTCTTGTCCCATCATATCCCACACATGTTCAATTGGGGACAAGTCTGGAGATTGTTGCTGCATGTCTGATAGAGAACATTGAGTTTCACAGGCAATGTGTGGGCGAGTATTACCTGTTGGAACAACACATCACCCTTTTGTTGCAAAAATGGCAAAAGAACAGGTCTAACAACATTCTGTATGTACCGAGCGCTAGTTAGCGTCCCGCTAGAAACACTAATGGTGGACGAGAGTTGTAGCTTATGACATCCCAGACTATAAGGTTTGGAGTGGGGGCAGTGTGTCTCGGACGAATGCACTCAATGGGACAGAGCTCACCAGGTCTGTCATACTTCTGAACGACCATCACTCGTATGTAGGCAGAATCTACTGTCATCGCTGAAGACGACAATGAGCCATTCCATCTTCCAAGTGATCCTGTAACGACAGCAGTTGAGCCGTGTCTGTTCATGCTGTGGCATAAGTGGAAGACAGACTAGAGGTGTGCGTGCCAGTAGTCCCACTGTTAATAACCAGTTCTCCACGCTTCATGTAGACACATCTGGGCTCACAAGCCTTCTCTTATCTGTGCTGTGGTGGCTGTACGATTTGCCACTGTTGGCCTTACAATACAACAATCCTGGCAGGTGTATGTGCTGCGTGGATGTTGAGAACCTCATCTACAGGTGTGAGAATGTTCACGTGACCACTGATACCGGCATCATTGCACAACTGATGTAGCACGTCCAACTTGTGTGGCAGTTCTCCAAAAGGACTATCCCGCCACTCGAAAGGACACAATCTGACCACTTTCAAACTCATTCACTTGTCTGTAGGAAACATGAGTGTCTCTGTGGCATGGTTGCCTGCTTGCTTCACACATCTGCACCACACTGAGCCTTCTGGCATTGAGGATTCCCTATTACAGGGTAGGCACAGACGGTGCTCTGGTAGATATACGACTACATTGTCTGTTGCCAGACGATGTCCAAACCATTATCAGTACATCTGCTATCCCACAGTTGGCATATGCCTTCATCGGATCAAAATCGATATCGTTTTTCCAGATGAACAATTTTTTTCTGGCAAGTACAATGCAAAAAGCAGTTGTTCATGATAAACTATAGCTAATTTTGTTATATCATTGTTATTATTTCAAACCCTTCCAATATAGAATTATTGCATATGACAAAACTGGACCTCTCCCCAATGATGCACAGACATGGAATGAGGAGGACAACACAGCTGAGTTAGTCATAAAGGATAAGGGGAGTGGAAGCTCGAATATTATTGGGCTATGGGGTTTCCCTATATTTTAATGTGCTCCTATTGGTCCCAGGCGTTCCCACCAATTTTATGTCATGTGACCAGTATCGAGTTACGTCATGACCTTGAATTTAAGCAGCCCCCTTGCCTAAGGTGTGTGAGTAGGGCAGGCGTTGCCCTGGATGACCTCAAATATAAATCACACAATTGCCTAAGTTGTATAGAGATTTCTCCCAGTACACCCGATCAGTTTCTAGTTTCTGGTGATTCCCTGGGGGCAGAGGAGGGATGGGATGGGGAGGGGGGAGTGGTGACCGTGAATATGTCAGCCAAGTGTGTAACCTGACACGGGAAGCCCTTATAGCGACCGTGAGATCGTTACACTGAAGGATGATTATTGTTAATGAAGTAAAAGATCCACGCAGTGGACACCAAGTGAAAAAGCTACTCCTTATGTTTCAGATCTAGACTGCCATAAAAATGCGAAGGAACGAAGTTGTAGGCTAATTCACAATCGATTTATTGATCTTAAACATGACAAGACAACGAAATTATTAAAGAAACATCACACAAAAAAATTTTATTTAACAAACGCCTTACTAACATGGGATCTATGGTGGACAAAGTGATCTGCTGGGGATCGACATACGACACTAACCAGAACACTACTCACTCTATCTGACTACATACACGTGAATCCAGGTTATGGCATCAAACTACGCCACCACTAAGTATCTATATTCTACCATACAAAAAAAAAGAAAAATATGGTTCGAAAGAACAGGGTGCTAACAAATATATATTACAGCCCTACGTCGCAGCAGCGAATACTTTACCGTCCTACTGGTCAAGGTGGCACACCATGATGCGTTCGGCGACTCAAGTCAGGGACGGCGGCAATCTGTTATTGAATGCGGGTTCCCGAAAAATGCAAGTGCTCGGTCTCGCGTTCGGTTAATTCAGAACGCAGGTACTTCTCTATGAGCCTCTGAAACCCCGATGGATTCCAATGTGCAGGTGGACCCCTTTGCTGGTCTGCCAAATAATTTGACTCCGTGCCTCGATTGTGCGTGTCAGACTACGTCAAATGTTTAGACGGCCGACTCAAGACAAATAAGTACACGCACACGTCACTCGTTGTGACCGTGATGATATAAGCAGTACCTCTGACGGTTCAGAAGGTGACCGCCACAGGCTCTAAGTCGCACACTAGGAAAGGACACAAGTCTCACCGTTTAGGTAGGGACCTGCAGTTCTTTACTAGCGAAGCGCCAGTACAAGAGACTTGTACAAGAGTGATCCTTCTTCCTTCCTCCGTGTTTCCTCCTCAGCTCGGTTCCAAAAGCACATTTCTCTTTTTTTTACTTCTCCCACTTTCGCACAAGCCAAGCGCGAGCTGGTGCCTGGCATTCTAAGCTCGGAGAATGGTCTTTGCACTGCAAACCGATTTGACCAATCAGAGACTTTAAAGTTAATTGGCAGAAAACGGAAGAAAAAGATTCAGCTTTGAGGCCTCTTTCCCGCGCGTTTGCCGTGTCTTTTGCTAACAAAATACAGGGTGGAAGCACAGCCCTCCATAAACAGCTTGTTCAGAATAAGAAAACTGCCATCATATGTCCCCCTTTCTATTTTCTTCTCTACTCCTTCCTCCTACTGTAGCTGCTGCTGTCGTGACCGCCAGCTTTATTCAGTAAAGGGTTTAATGTGCGATATGTGATGCACTCCTGCCGATCTTCCAGATCTCAGGAACTCCAGCTCATACGCATTCTCGTGCGCGACACGGAGTATCCGAAGCGGTCCATTATACACATTGAAGAACTTTTGGCACTGTCTCTTCTGTTTGTTTGAGGGCCTAAACGAGCTGACGAGAACCTTCTGTCCAACACGAAATTCCCGGACCCGAGCCTTCTTATCTTCTCGCTCCTTCCAGCTTCCCGAATCCTTTCCAGCGCCATCCCGATTATCTCTCTGTGCGGAATCTATTTCCGCCGGGGAAATTCCACCAGCTCCCGTACTTTCTCTGCTGGATTTCTGTTCTTGAATACAGTTATCGGTGCCAAGAGAGTGGAACCATGTGGAAGTTCATTCACAACATTTTGGAAATCCCGCAACATCACGTCCCATGTGCTGTGCTGTCGATGACAGTATATACGACACAGATTTTCCAGGTCCTTCATCCATCGTCCGGCGGGGTTCGAACTCGGGTGATGTCCCGATATGTAGATGGGTGCCATCCTGTATCTCTCCAGAGTGTCCTTCCATCGTTTTGACCTGAACTGAGCCCCGTTATCTGTAATAATTTTGTCCACCCTTCCTACTTGCGCTAGGAAGTCTTTCGTTAACGTTTTGCAAACGGTGACTGCCGTGGCTCGTCGTAACGGAGTAAATGTAACAAACTTCGATGTTAATTCAACGACTACTAAAATGTAACGGAAACCACGCAGAGTGGCCGGGAGCGGTCCCATTAATTCCGCGGCCGCCATGTGTCGCAATTTGTTTGGAACGATTGGATGGAGAGGTGCCTTCATTGTCTGGCTGTCAGGTTTTACCTTCTGATAGGTCTTGCATACGTATAGAACCTTCCTTATGCATCTTTCAAAATTGTTCAAATGGCTCTGAGCACTATGGGACTTAACATCTGAGGTCATCAGTCCCCCAGAACTTAGAACTATTTAAACCGAACTAACCTAAGGACTTCACACACATCCATGCCCGAGGCAGGATTCGAACCTGCGACCGTAGCGGTCGCGCGGCTCCAGACTGAAGAGCCTACAACCGCTCGGCCACAGCGGCCGGCTATACGTCTTTCCATATGTTTAAAATGACACAGGTCCTTGAATTTAAGGAAGCATTTCCGTGGTCCGAAGTGACAATAACTTAAGTGTGTGTACCAGATTAACTTATTGACTAGCACGTCTGGTATACAAAGGCTCCATATCGTGCTGGTTGCATTGCGTCGGTGGAATAAAATCCACTTCCTTACCAGGTAGAACGTTCGTAATTCGACTTCCTGGCGGTCCTTCCAACGTTCTTTCAGCTGCTTCAGTTCCGGATCTTTATCCTGCTCTCTTCTTATATCACGCAATGATGCAGTCATGAAGTTCTCGAAAGCGACTCCCCGCAGACAGAATAGACTAAAGTGACTATCCTCCGCATCTTCTCCCTTTTCATCTGGTCTCCCAATCGGTGAACATGAAAGTGCGTCCGCAATCACATTTGTTTTTCCCGGGAAATGTATGATGCTAAAGTCAAATTGCTGTAGGAATAAAACCCACCGTGTCAGCCTGTCGTGTCCCAATTTTGCCAACAGCAAAAATTCCAACGCTCTGTGGTCTGTAAAGACATGGGTCTTGTGTCCAACTAGGAAATATTTGAATTTTTTGAAAGCCCTCACGATAGCCAGTGCCTCCAACTCAGTTACTGAATAATTCCTTTCGTACTTTGTAAGGACTCGGCTCCCAAATGCTACAGTCTTGTTTACTAATGTCCTCTCTTCCATAATTTGCTGGAATATTAATACGCCAAGACCTGTCTTCTCTGCATCAGCCCACATGCAAAAATCTGCTGTTAGGTCAGAGCGAGCTAGGAAGGGTGCCTCCACAAGAGCCTTTTTTAGCGAATTGAATTCATGATCCGCTGCCTCGTCCCATAGCCCCGGTGTCTTCTTTCCTGTTAAGGCACAAAGCCTTAGTGCACCATTCTCTTCCGTTCTAATGAATTTCTTATAAAAATTTAAGACGCCCAGGAACCCTCTGAGGTCCTTCCTAGTCCGTGGTCTCAGGAATTATGCTATAGCGAATTTTTCCGGATTAGGTGCAATTCCTTCTGCAGAAATTACGTACCCAATAAAATCCACCTTCATCGTTCCGAAACATGATTTTTCTAAATTAACACCATGTTGCCTTAGTGTTCCTAGCAGTTCGCCAAGGACCTTCTTGTGTTCGTCCTAAGAGAGCTTTGCGACGAGGATAACATCAACATAGGACGTGATGTCGTTCCTCAAACTCTCCGATAAAATTCCGTTCAGCCCCCTGATAAATGTTGCGGACGATATATTGAGGCCAAAGGGCAATCGCCGGAACTGATAGCAGTGTCCTTTAACTAAGAAAGCCGTGTATTGACGACACGAAGGGTGTAACTCAATTTGCCAGAAACTTTAACTGAGGTCAGTGGACGAAAAGACTTTGACCCCATGAAATCTTTGCAAGAGATCTTCCAGCTTTTCCGGACGGTCTGTTTCTGGCAAGATTATCGTGTTAATCTGCCTCGAATCAAGCACCAGACGTATCGATCCATCTTTCTTTTCAACTACTTGAAGTGGGTTATTGTATGTGGACACACCGGTTTCAATGATCCCTTCTTTCAGCATCCTCCGTACATCTGTTCGGCTCTCTCTCTGTATGCGATGGGAATGAGATAAGGTGGGACGAAGAACTTCTGATGTTCTTTGACACGGAACGCATACTGGAAATTATTGATCGCTCCTGTCTTAGGTCGGAACACTTCCATGTTGTTCAGTAGCACGATTTGTAGTTCTGCCCTCTCCTCTTCCGTAATATTGTCAATACCACAAACGCTCTCTTGTATCGCATGACGGACGTCGTCCTCGGTATAGTCTCCGTCATAGCGGTAATCCCTACCATCTCTCGGCACTTTTTTCTTCTTCACTAAATTCCAGTCATCTGAACCTGTGCAGATCTTAAGGCACCTCTCCGGGGCTTGCTCTCGTATTGCCCGATCAATGAAACGAAGCATGATGCTTTTATCCTTATTTAATGTCGCTGTACCACGTCCTAGATCCACTATTGCATTATACTCGCGTAGAAAATCGGTACCGATAATCAACTCAGTTGTCAGTTTCGGTACGATCAGGAAGTTTCCCACCAGCAGCTCTAGCCTTGTCTGCATGTTTAATTCAGTTACGTTCTCCACTGTTGCTCCTTTTACCAAAAAATGTTCAAATGCGTGTGAAAACTTATGGAACTTAACTGCTAAGGTCATCAGTCCCTAACCTTACACACTACTTAACTTAAATTATCCTAAGGACAAACACACACACCCATGTCCGAGGGAGGACTCGAACCTCCGCCGGGACCAGCCGCACAGACCATGACTGCAGCGCCCCAGACCGCTCGGCTAATCCCGCACGGCTGCTCCTTTTATCCTTAGTTCCCTTACCGATAGTTCCGCGCAGTCTTGCAGTCCCATAACACATTCCTATACTTGCACTGGTAACCTACTGATGTCATGGAGATGCTCAGTCAACTCCAGTGGCAGGAACTACAAGAGAGATGTTTTCTTCATAACGATGTAGTTTACTGTTGAAGTTTCGAGAACGTATATTCCTAGAAGAGTTAACCAACCCTATGTACACACATTTGACAATTCATGCTACCCTTCTTTGTATATACTGAATATCTCCTGTGAGTCCTATCTGGTACAGTCCCACACATTTGCGCAATATTCTAAGATGGGTCATACAAGCGTTTCGTAAGCAATCTCCTTTATTGACTGATTACACTTTCCTAACATTCTCCCGACGAATGATAGTCTTTTACCTGCTGTTACCATGATCAAACCAATGTGATCATTCCATTTCCCGTTCCTACGGATTGTTAAGCCCTTGTTACAGGACGAACGAAAGTATTCAAGAAAGATTATGGTCTATTGAAGCGCTCAAACCTCCTGGGCCCGAACTAAAGCTCGTACAAGATCTTGTAGAAGTGGTAAACGTAAACACAACGTACCGCTACTGGCATAACAGTGGCAAACATTCACACGACAGACGGCCGCCAAGCACGCAACTGGTTGCCAATCGATTAAAAACTCGTTCATCGAGTATAACAAGCATTCCATCCAGATATTTCTATGTGCTGATTGATTTCAGTTGTGACTCATTTACATTGTAGTCATAGGATACTATGTTTTTTCATTTCGTTGAATATTTATATTTCTGTTCATTTGAAACAAGTTATCAATTTTTATACCATTTTGAAATCCCATCAATATCTGACTGAAAATTTGTGTAGTTTTTTCTTTTCCATCTTCACTAAAGAAAGCTGTGTTATCTGCCAAAAGTATGGTGTAACCATTAGCATTCCCCATCAGAGACAACATGAACAGTAGGGGTCATAATACACTTCTCTGGGGCACTTCCCGACATCTGTCAATAATTCACCAACCAAGATAATATGCTGCGCCCTCCCTACAGAAAACTCGTCAATCGAATCACAAATTTCATTTGATATCTCATACGATCGTACAGCCATAAGTAATATTTAATTTCCCCTGCAATGGTGCAGCATTTCAATTACGAGGTGCGTCACATCGGAATGTGATTTTGCACAAAGGAGAATGAGAGAGAGAGAGAGAGAGAGAGACAAGATGGGGGAGAGCAGTTATCAGCACAGTCCAAAGCTATTCGTGGCAAGGGGCGCGCAGATCGACGTACCCGGGAGAGAGCACCTGCACCCCCTCCGCTTGCTCCTCCTCCCCCCCAAAAATGTTCGTAAGCTAATTTTCCATCCTGTTTAGCCAAAAGACCGAGTCATCCACAAGACCGAGCCATCAGTTCAGCATCAGTAAGAAAACTAGAATATGCAATGCATATATGTTCACGAGGGGGGAGGTAACAGGGGGCGAGCAAGAACGGGCCCTTGTCGCCCCCCCCCCACCCCCGCATTTGGAGTACAAAGGCATTATCCATTTACTAAATGGATAACCATAAGTTTTCTGGGACATAATAAAATTTTAATGTCATCTATAAAATGTAGTTATTATGGTACAATATGACTCGAAGCTGAAGAATTCATTTAAATTTTAGAGTTTTGCGACCTCATTCGTCCCCCTCCCTGGCTGGAACAATTTCCACTGACACCCATGATCTAATGGCTATTGAGGAATAGTAAGTACATTTGCACCTATCTGTCATGAAATATCATTAGTATTTCGTCATTCACCTCTAAGATAACATTAACAGCCACCTCATACCCTTTGCTCGTATCCTAGGTACATTTTCGCGTCAGTAGGAAGACTACATCTCGTTGGCTGCCATCGCTTAATAGGATGGATGGACAAACGGTTCAAAGCCGGGTCGACTTCAGACACGAAACGCCCTATAAATTCTTGCATGGGTTTAATCATGATTAGCACCAAACAGAACTTTGGACTAGTAGGGTTTATAAAATACAAATCACACCACTATTGACATTGAGAAAGAGAAGCAGACTTGCTGGATATTTTAAACATTATTGTAATACGTGTTGTGGACTGTGCCATTGGTGACTGAGTTAGCCAAGCACGAAACACAAGTCAACTCTGTTTCACTTAAACAGTGTCTGTTATTATGATCATTTTGACTCCTTGAGCATTTACGCATGTATGTATTAAACTGGGATCTAGAAACGTTTCGTCCCGCTGGAGCCCTCAGTGGTTCACAACCCCACTACAGGCCACAGCAGTCCACCCACCCCACCGCCGCCCCTCACCAAATCCAGGGTTATTGTGCGGTTCGGCCCCTTGTGCCCCCCCCCCCCCCCCTGGGAACGTCTCATACCAGACGAGTGTAACCCAAAAATTTTACGTGATAGAGTACTTACGGTGTATGCATACGTGGAAACTGTGTTTGCGCAGCAATCGTCGACACAATGTAACTTAGGCGGATAAGGGGAACCAGCCCGCATTCGTCGATGTAGATGGAAAACCGCCTTAAAAGCCATCCACAGGTTGGCCGTCACACCGGACCTCGACACTAATCCGCCCGGCGGATTCGTGCTGGGGACCGGCTCGCCTACCCGCTACGGAAGCAGCGCGTTAGACCTCGTTGCTAGCCGGGCAGGCCCTTGGGCATTCTTTGGCTCCAAAAGAATCATCTGCTGCATCACAGATATTTCGGAAATGTTTGTACGTATTTTTCTGGATTGAGCTCCATGCAGTATTGTTATATTTACCAGATCTTGTATCAATTAAAGTTAATCGTCGCATAAATACACTCCTGGAAATTGAAATAAGAACACCGTGAATTCATTTTCCCAGGAAGGGGAAACTTTATTGACACATTCCTGGGGTCAGATACATCACATGATCACACTGACAGAACCACAGGCACATAGACACAGGCAACAGAGCATGCACAATGTCGGCACTAGTACAGTGTATATCCACCTTTCGCAGCAATGCAGGCTGCTATTCTCCCATGGAGACGATCGTAGTGATGCTGGATGTAGTGCTGTGGAACGGCTTGCCATGCCATTTCCACCTGGCGCCTCAGTTGGACCAGCGTTCGTGCTGGACGTGCAGACCGCGTGAGACGACGCTTCATCCAGTCCCAAACATGCTCAATGGGGGACAGATCCGGAGATCTTGCTGGCCAGGGTAGTTGACTTACACCTTCTAGAGCACGTTGGGTGGCACGGGATACATGCGGACGTGCATTGTCCTGTTGGAACAGAAAGTTCCCTTGCCGGTCTAGGAATGGTAGAACGATGGGTTCGATGACGGTTTGGATGTACCGTGCACTATTCAGTGTCCCCTCGACGATTACCAGTGGTGTACGGCCAGTGTAGGAGATCGCTCCCCACACCATGATGCCGGGTGTTGGCCCTGTGTGCCTCGGTCGTATGCAGTCCTGATTGTGGCGCTCACCTGCACGGCGCCAAACACGCATACGACCATCATTGGCACCAAGGCAGAAGCGACTCTCATCGCTGAAGACGACACGTCTCCATTCGTCCCTCCATTCACGCCTGTCGCGACACCACTGAAGGCGGGCTGCACGATGTTGGGGCGTGAGCGGAAGACGGCCTAACGGTGTGCGGGACCGTAGCCCAGCTTCATGGAGACGGTTGCGAATGGTCCTCGCCGATACCCCAGGAGCAACAGTGTCCCTAATTTGCTGGGAAGTGGCGGTGCGGTCCCCTACGGCACTGCGTAGGATCCTACGGTCTTGGCGTGCATCCGTGCGTCGCTGCGGTCCGGTCCCAGGTCGACGGGCACGTGCACCTTCCGCCGACCACTGGCGACAACATCGATGTACTGTGGAGACCTCACGCCCCACGTGTTGAGCAATTCGGCGGTACGTCCACCCGGCCTCCCGCATGCCCACTATACGCCCTCGCTCAAAGTCCGTCAACTGCACATACGGTTCACGTCCACGCTGTCGCGGCATGCTACCAGTGTTAAAGACTGCGATGGAGCTCCGTATGCCACGGCAAACTGGCTGACACTGACGGCGGCGGTGCACAAATGCTGCGCAGCTAGCGCCATTCGACGGCCAACACCGCGGTTCCTGGTGTGTCCGCTGTGCCGTGCGTGTGATCATTGCTTGTACAGCCCTCTCGCAGTGTCCGCAGCAAGTATGGTGGGTCTGACACACCGGTGTCAATGTGTTCTTTTTTCCATTTCCAGGAGTGTAGTTCCAGAATATATCTGGGGTCATAATGATGTTGGAACACGCGTACGGTTGGCTTCTCAATATTCTAAGCGCGTCGCTGAGCTTTATTACTGTATTGTCGTTACGTGTTATCTTGTCAAGTCTGTTCCAAATGAATATATGTCTAGCCTTATCCAATGAAAAAGATCAGTGAAGCCTTTTCTCATCGGTACGAAGTCGCTTTTTCAATGAACGCATCATCATCTGCAATTAATTTCCTAGAGAGTCTACAGACACCCTACTATCCACAAGTGACACCTTTGATTCTACACGCATATTAACATTGATTCTGTGTTTGATAGTAAATACGTGTACTCAGACTTAACTCTCATCCAGTTTCTTCTGCGTTCGTCACAAGCATAACCAACTCTTAATTATTCCACAGTTTTGGGCAGTGATGTGCAACATTTTTACCATCTAACAGTTTAGCAATGCAAATCTGTAAGCCTTAGCAATGAATGTACAAATATAACATATAAGAAAGTCGTAAAATGCAGACAGCTTAGTTGTACGACGCATTATCGTGTGGGTCATAAGTGATTAGTAGTATACGGGTAGGTTAAACAAATAAACAAATACAAGCTAATGCACAGTTAATTACTAGTTCACTGTCTCAAAGCGCCACACTGCTCGAGAAAGTTGCAAGATTATCTATCAATCAGATCGCTATATTGGAGCTGTATAAGTGTCAATGAACGCATTTCTTGTGCGCTGTTATTTGCCTTTTCTTTGACATGGAAGGTCTGTAAATCTTTTATTATTTACCTGAATGCATCTTGTTATAACAGCTACAAGGACGTCTTTTACTTTGTAATAACCTTCAATATAGCGGGAGTATTATGTTGACTAATGTGTTGAACTTAATTCTGAGCATAATGTACTTCACATCATAGATATAAAACTAAAATACTCTCCATCTGAGAAATACAGTGGAACGTTTCTGGATTTCTCTGCCGATGAAGATGTATTTAATAAGTGAATGCATCACAACATAGTTAACACCAAAACAGATGTAGAAAGAAATCACCTACCTTCTTTGCTCCAATATCCGTGGCCTTCCTTCTGACAGCATCAAAATCGTCCTCCTGCCCGATATTAGCCTGTCAAAGAAGAGGGAAGATATTTATTTAAAGTTAGTAATATTTAAATTGCATAAACTAAAGGAAACTCAAAGAAAAATCAGTAGAATATTTAAAAAGAAAAGTAATGATTTTAATAGTGTTAGCTGTTCAAAAATGGTTCAAATGGCTCTGAGCACTATGGGACTTAACATCTGAGGTCATCAGTCCCCTAGAACTTAGAACTACTTAAACCTAACTAACCTAAGGACAGCACACACATCCATGCCCGAGGCAGGCTTCGAACCTGCGACCGTAGCGGTCGCGCGGTTCCAGACTGAAGCGCCTAGAACCGCTCGGCCACACCGGCCGTCTGTTAGCTGTACCGAGCGAAGTGGTGCAGTAGCGAAGACCCGATTCCTTTTCGGGGGAGATCGTACTTGGACAAAGTGATGCCTCATTGTTTTCCTCGTCCTCCTCCAGCTGAGGTAGTGCGCCGGCTCTCGTAGATCTCGATGTCGACAGAAAACGGTTTTCTTTCTTCCTTTCAAAGACGGGGAGACGAGGGGTTATTATACGATAATATAGTCGTCCCACAAGTTGCTGCTCTACGAGCTATGTCAACTGCTGAGAAACACACGAAACTGCTATCGAAAATACACTGCTTCGCAAAAAAAGTGAAGCAGCAAGAAAGAGACGAGAGAAACTTCACTTGTTGAGAGGGTATGTCATGCTGTGTCAGGAATTACAATATCGAGTGAAATTTACAAACAAGTTGGAAGTATTAGCCCACAAATCAGTAAGACGTTGCACCCACGCTGGCCAGGATCCACGGCCTGATTCGGCTGGGAATTGTAAAGACGCCGTATCCTCTGCTGACGGAATCTGGCCCACAGCTATTGTAACTGGTCCTCGATAGCCACTGGGACGGAGTGACTTCCGAACTGGCCCCACACGTGTTCTATTGGGAACATATCTGGGGATCTTACTGGTCACGGGAATACCTTACCCTCACGTAGCGAGTTCGTAGAGACTCGTGCCACATGTGCATGAGCAGTGACCTGGCACCAAGATACTGTCGCATGAGAGGTAACACGTGAGGCCGTGGGATGTAACGTTGTGCCGTCACAGTTCGCTCACTCACTACCAGCCGTCACCTAAAGTCATGCCCGATGGCTACCTACACTATGACGCCAGGAGCACTGCAGTGCCTCTCCAAATCACTGGAAAAATTGGAAATTTGTGGTAAGTTCCTATGGGACCAAACTGGTGACGTCATCGGTCCCTAGGCTTACACACTACTTAATCTGACTTAAAACTAACTTACGCTAAGGACAAAACACACACACACACACACACACACACACACACACACACACACACCTATGCCCGAGGGAGGACTCGAACCTCAGATGGGGGGAGCCGCGCGAACCGTGGCAAGGCGTTGAGACCACGCGGCTACCCCGCGCGGCAAAACATTGGAAGAAAGGGTCCTCTTCCCAGGTCTCTGCCATAATCGCCGACGACGGTCATCCGACGTAGTGCAGAGTATTGATACGATGTTGAACAAAGTGCGATGTCGTTCGTCAGCAGTCCACGATTGTCAGTCACGGCACCACTCCAAACGTAGCAGTTTGCGTTACAGTGTCAATGGCAGCCGACGAGTAGTACGGTAACTCCGTAGCCCGGCTGCCGCTAGTCTCCGACCCATGTTGCGAGATGACACAGAATGTTGCAGAGGGTTCATTACTTGCTCCCGACTTGCAGGCGCAGATGTGAAGGGGTTTCGATGTGCTTGGTGTACAATACGGCGGTCCTCCCTTGTGGTGGTGAGACGTGGTCAACTGGAACCTTGACGATGAGTATGCCTGCCCTCAAATTCCCGTGCAGTCTAACATCGGGCTGCTGTCACACCCTAATGCTCCACAAGTCAAGCACTGCACGATTCGACCAGCCGACCAAATTTAGACCGATAACGAGGCCCCTTTCGAGGTCTCTCAGATTCAGATAACGCTGTCTCACAGCTCCTCGTCCTTCACGGTGATCTCTCAACATCTGACGCTGATCGCGCCACTTATACAGCATACCGTGCGAGGCCTGGTAACAACACTAAAGGCGAACAAAACAAATACATCCCCGTGGCCGTTCTACCTGTCACACAGAATTACAACTCTCAATCATTTACATACCACCGATGATGTGTATGTGCACGAAGTTACACTGTCATCCGACCGTATATTCTGGGTGTTGCACTTTTTTTTCAGGACGTGTATTTATTGATATGGAACACAGACACGTCACAAATTTGGTTTCAAGTTCGACAGAGGTGACGCCACGTCAAAAGGCCAGATTCAGTTTCAAAAAGTTCTAGAAGTACACTATTGGCCATTAAATTTGCTACTCCAAGAAGAAATGCAGATGTTAAACGGGTATTCATTGGACAAATATATTATACTAGATCTGACATGTGATTACATTTTCACGCAGTTTGGGTGCATAGATCCTGACAAATCAGTACCCAGAACAAACACCTCTTGCCGTAATAACGGCCTTGATACGCTTGGGCATTGAGTCAAACAGAGCTTGGATGGCGTGTACAGGTACAGCTGCCCATGCAGCTTCAACACGATACCACAGTTCATCAAGAGTGGTTACTGGCGTATTGTGACGAGCCAGTTGCTCGGCCACCATTGACCAGACGTTTAAAATTGGTGAGAGATCTGGAGAATGTGCTGGCCAGGGCAGCAGTCGAACCTTTTCTGTATCCAGAAAGGCCCGTACAGGACTTGCAACATGCGGTCGTGCATTATCCTACTGAAATGTAGGGTTTCGCAGGGATCGAATGAAGGGTAGAACCACGGGTCGTAACACATCTGAAATGTAACGTCCACTGTTCAAAGTACCGTCAATGCGAACAAGAGGTGACCGAGACGTGTAACCAATGGCACCCCACACCATCACGCCCGGTGATACGCCAGTATGGCGATGACGAATACTCGCTTCCAATGTGCGTTCACCGCGATGTCGCGGTAGATTTTATTAGTTTCCAGATTGATAAACAACTACTCCGTTACAAGGGAAGGCCTCAGACATGGCCAACCAGCCGCACGGTTAAGGGCGCCTTGTCACGGTTCCTGCAGTCCCCCCGTCGGAGGTTCGAGTCCTCCCTCGAGCATGGGTGTGTGTTGTGCTTATCGTAAGTTAGTTTACGTTAGATTAAGTAGTGTGTAAGCTTAGAAACCGATGATCTCAGCAGTTTGGTCCCACTCGACCTTACCACAAATTTCCAAATTTTCCATGGCCAACCGATTCGCCTCTATTTTGGAGGTCGCTTGTGTACAACCGAAAATGAACGACCCTTAAGATATTTTGGCTCAACGCCTCTCCGGTTCTGAGAAAATCACCCCGTAAAGTACATGACCACCAACGACTCAAAATTGACGAAATCGATAGATAATTGAAAATTAAGCATTTTTCGTCATCATATATGACGTCCGCAGACGCATATTTTTTCTAGAAATCGAGGAAATAAACTGTCACTACTGCTGCTTAGGTATCCACAAGCTAAACGCTGTTGAACGAAAGCGCCGCTGATGTAGCTAGCGAAGCATCTCGCTGTGGAGCAGAGAACCTGTTTTCGATTCTCTAATGCATTATACACTTTTTTTTATTTTTTTTCGGTATCGAAATTTCTAGGAACAGGACGGTTAACAAGATAATCGATAAGGAATAATAAGAAAGTGGCAAACAATTTTCTCAAACGACCTGGATTGCTGAAGAATTATAGCCTTCTTGTGTGAAAACAGTTCCGAGTAAAATTGCTGTGAATTCATCAGGTAGGACCACAGACAGCTGACTGCGCGATGCTTGTTTACAGCGAGGAGCGGTACAGAACTTCATTTGGAGATTCCAAAATTGCAGTGTTCTTCTGGAAGCCACTGGACAACAGCGCGGATGTAGCAAGAATATACAGCATAATTCGTGATCAACTTTCAGCACTAATTTATCAGCGATGTACTGTGCTGTATGAATTAAAATTAATTCCCGAAGAAGGAATATTTTTGAATAAAAACCAACTTTGTTTTCTGCCAAATCTTCGGAAGGAAAGTTCTAGTTGCGCGAAGAAGCATTCGTTAAATGTTCTTGATGCAGCGAGTATATTTGCTTCGAATGTTTATATAGAAGTATCATCTATGTAGTTGATCGAAGGAAAATGAGGATACGTAACAGAGTGGGTGAAAGACCCACTGTAAGGTGAGCAGGATTAAAATTTTAATTTTGTACTACTCAAAGTCGTTTGAGTCATTTATTTGCCTACCTTGTTATTATTCCTTGTTGATTACCTTATTAACGCTATTCCTACCAACTTCGTTAAGGAAAAAAAAATACAAGTGAAAGAAACTGCATAATGCATTATTAGGGGATCGAACACAGGTTTTCTACTCCCAAGCGAGATGCCTCGGTCGCTACACCAGCGACGATTTCCTTGAACAGTGTTTTCCTTATGGGTACATAAATGGCAGTCGTAACAGTTTCTTTCCTAGATATCTAGGAAAATACGGGGTTACGAACCCTACACATGATGATAAAAATGCTCAGTTTTCAATTATCTATTAATTCCGTGAATTCTGCGTCGATTACGTGTCATGAACTTTAGGGGTGGTTTTCTGTAAAACGAGGAGGAGGAGGAGCGGGAGAGGGAGGTTGTTGAGCCAAAATCTTTTACAGTCTTTCACTTCAACTTGTACACATGCGACCTGCTGAATATGAGCCGAATCGGTTGGTCGTGTCTTAGGACTTCTCATTGTTCGTGTAACTCATGAAGGCATCGTGAACTTTCGCCATTAACACGGAGTCTCACGGTGATACGACGCCTAATAATATTCAGCTATCCTTATTTTACACCGAGGTGACAAAAGTCATGTGACACCTCCTAATATCGAGTCGGACATCCTTTTACCCGGCGTAGCGGAGCAACTCGACGTGGCATCGACTCAACAAGTCGTTGGTAATCCCCTGCAGAAATATTAAGCCTTTCTGCCTCTATACATGTCAATGTTTTTGTAAGCGTTGCCGGTGCAAGATTTAGTGCAAGAAACTGACCTCTTGATTATGTTCCATAAATGATGGACGGGATTCATGTCGGGCGATCTGGGTGGCCAAATCATTCAGTCGATTTGTCCAGTATGTTCTTCAAAGGAAACGCGAACAATTGTGTCCCTATGACATGGTACATTGTTATCCGTAAAAATTCCTTCGTAGTTTGGGAACATAAAGTCCATGAATGGCTGCAAATGGTCTCCAAGTAGCAGAACCTAACAATTTCCAGTCAACGATCGTTTCAGTTGCACCAGAGGACTCAGTCTATTCCGTGTAAGCACAGCCCACCCACACCGTTATGGAGCCACCACCAGCTTGGACAGTGTCTTGTTGGCAACTTGGGTCCACGGCTTCGTAGGATCTGCGTCACGCTCTAAACCTACCATCAGCTCTTACTAACTGAAAGTGGGACTCATTTGACTAGGCCACGGTTTTGCAGTCCTCTAGGGTCCAACCGAGATGGTCACAAGCCCAGGAGAATCCCTGCAGGCGATGTCGTGCTGTTAGCAAAAGCACTCGCGTCGATCATCTGCCACCGTAGCCCATTAACGCTAAATTTCGCCATACTGTCCTAACCGACTCGTTCGTCGTACATCATACATTGATTACTACGTTATTTCACGCAAAGTTGCTTGACTGTTAGCACTGACAACTCTACGCAAACGCCTGTTCTCTCGGTCGTTAAGTGAAGACCATCAATGGTTCAAATGGTTCAAATGGCTCTGAGCACTATGGGACTTAACGTCTATGGTCATCAGTCCCATAGAACTTAGAACTACTTAAACCTAACTAACCTAAGGACAGCACACACATCCATGCCCGAGGCAGGATTCGAACCTGCGACCGTAGCAGTCGCGCGGCTCCGGACTGAGCGCCTAGAACCGAGACCATCAATGACAGCATTGTCCGTGGTGGGTAGTAATACCTGAAATTTGGTTTTCTCGGCTCACTCTTGACACTGTGGAACTCGGAATATTGAATTCCCTAAGGACTGACCAAACGGAATGCCCCATGCATCTAGCTCCAACTACACTCATGCTTATAAATTAAGGATAATTGCAGAATGTGGTGCCACACTACGTGGCACTACATAAAACTGGTGCTAATAGCATAGGCACATAGGAAACGCACACGACACACATCTGTAAGTTCACAGTATTGGTGATAAGTTGAGAAAACCGTCCTGAAGCACATGTGCTACAAAACGCCACTGTTTCCTGCGCATGTACGCCGACATCAATATGGGATATGATCACCATGCACACGTACACAGTCCGCACAATGGGTTGGCATACTCTGGATCAGGTGGTTGAGCAACTGCTGGGGTATAGCCTCCTATTCTAGCACCAGTGCCTGTCTGAGCTCCTGAAGTGTCCTAGGGGTTTGAAGACATGCAACGATTCGTCGACCGAGAGCATCCCAGACGTGCTCGATGGGGCTTAGGTCTGGAGAATAGGCAGGCCACTCCATTCGCCTGATATCTTCTGTTTCAAGGTACTCCTCCGCGATGGCAGCTCGGTGGGCCGGTGAGTTACCATCCATCAGGAGGAAGGTGGGGCCCTCTGCACCCCAGAAAAGGCGGACATACTGGTGCAAAGTGACGTCCAGATACACCTAACGTGTTACAGTTCCTCTGTCAAAGACATGCAGGCGTGTACGTGCACCAATCATAATCCCACCCCACATCATCAAACCACGACCTCCGTACAGGTCCCTTTCAAGGATATTAAGGGGTTGGTATCTGGTTCCTGGTTCATGCCAGATGAAAACCCGGCAACAATCAGTGTTCAGACTATACCTGGACTCATCTGTGAACATAACGTGGGACCACTGTTCCAATGACCATGTAGTGTGTTCTTGATACGAGGCTTTATGGGCTCTCCTGTGACCAGGGGTCAGTGGAATGCACCTTGCAGGTCTCCGGGCGAATAAACCATGTCTGTTCAGTCGTCTGTAGACTACGTGTCTGCAGATAACTGTTCCAGTGGCTGCGGTAAGGTCCCGAGCAAGGCTACCTGCAGTACTCCGTGGCCGTCTGCGGGCACTGATGGTGAGATATCGGCCTTCTTGTGGTGTTTTACACTGTGGACGTCCCATACTGTAGCTACTGGACACGTTTCCTGTCTTCTGGAATCGTTGCCATAATCGTGAGATCACACTTTGTGGCACTCGGAGGGCCCGTGCTACGACCTGCTGTGTTTGACCAGCCTCCAGTCGCCCTAGTATTCTACCCCTCGTAACGTCATCAATGTGCGTTATTTGAGCCATTTTCAACACACAGTCACCATTAGCAGGTCTGAAAACGACTGTACACTTACTCACTGCACCGTACTCTGACATGCACCAACACACCTCTGCGTATTTGGACTGTTGCCAGCGCCACCGTGTGACGACCACAGGTCAAATGCACCTCACGGTCATATCCCGAGGTGATCTAAACCCGCAAACCGCCCATAAGAGCGTTGGTTCACCATGTATCAGCATTATCCTTAATTTATGAGCATGAATATATTATTCTGTTAACTCCCGTCGTGCGGCCATAATCACGTCGGAAACCCTTTTACATGAATCATCTGTGTGCAATGACTAGCTCCGTCAATGCACTGACCTTTTATGCGTTACCTACCGCCATGTGTTCATTTGCCTATTGGTGTCCCACGACTTTTGTCACCTCAGTGTATATTTGCGTTGTATCTTGGCTTTATCGTTTTAGGGGAAACCGTGAAACAACTCATTCTGGATAACCAGACGGGGTTTGAATCACCATTCCTCCAAATGCATGTCCGGAGTCTTACCACTGCGCCACCAACCAGGACTTTCGCACTGACTGAGCAACCGTAGTGGTCGTGCGGTTCCAGACTGAAGCGCCTAGAACCGCTCGGCCACTCCGGCCAGTCACTGAACGGTGTGCTCGTGCTTTCACCAGGATTGTGCTCTTTCGCCAGAGATGCCTCAGATCGCCATTATCCTACTTTACAGAGCAGACAAGCGTCGAAGCCCCACATTCTGCGAAGAGTCGTGAACGTTCAACCACTTAGCATTTAGTAGTCATTTCACTGCCCTGCTCATGACAGTAGGACGTGGACATTCGATCAGCTTCGTCGTTTTCGAAATACTCGTTCACACAGTATTCCGTAATAATAATCTACTCTTTGGCAAAGTCGCTTATCTCAGTGGATTTCTCCATTTTCGCCGGCCGGAGTGGCCCAGCGGTTCTAGCCGCTTCAGTCTGGAACCGCGCGACCACTACGGTCGCAGGTTCGAATCCTGCCTCGGGCATGGATGTGTGTGATATCCTTAGGTTAGTTAGGTTTAAGTAGTTCTAAGTTTTAGGGGACTGATGACCTCAGATGTTAAGTCCCATAGTGCTCAGAGCCATTTGAATCATTTTTTTTCCTCCATTTTCAGTGGGTATCTTCGCTAGGGTAATCACACGTCCATCTGCTCGGCTTACTTTGCTTGCTGCTTCACATGCCCGCAACGCCACCAGGAATCATCCAGCCTTGCAGTGGGCAGTGGTCATACTGTTTCGCGTTATCAGTCTGAGGATGGCACAACAGCTGAAAGGCGATCGTATATAAATACATTTAATAACAGTCTGGGCGTGAAATGCTGTTATTTGTAGAAGGCAAGTAAACAGAAAATAATAAATAAAGGCTGCTTTTTATTTCCAGTTGCCGGTCACAGAACTATACTGGCAATTAATTTCGATCCGTAAAGACCACCTACAGATCTGAGTACTAGAAAAAGTGCTGACACATCCAAGTCACATATCTGAGTATGATACAGTCCAAATATCAAACTAATCCAAGCATGCCAATCGTGCCAAATAACTGAATGAATTTTTAATGCTGGCTTCGAAATAAATATATCCGAAGTCTACAGTTCATTATTTAATAAAGCAAAAATTGTTTTTCTAGACTCAGCTAGACAACAGATACGATACTTCAGAAGTTAACAACTGTGTCCGAAGATAGGTGTGAGTGAAGAGGAGATTCAAATCTCCGTCAGGCCATCCAGATTAATTTTTTTTTCAGACACCTGTCAACCGCATCAATCTACTTGCAGAAATGCATGATACACACTGTGCTGTCTTACAATACATTTATTCACTACCAGTTTCGATCATGGACCATATTCACAATGGAAAAATATCTATTGTGACAACTTCACATGGCATACATTCTATTTAACCAGGGTGGTATACGCCATTGCTTGTATTGTATTGTATCCTATTGAACTGGGGACCTGGAAACGACGGAGATGCTTCGTCCCCGCCGTAGCCCTCAGTGGTACACAACCCCACAACAGGCTACAGCAGTCCACTCACCCCACCGCCGCCCCACACCGAACCCAGGGTTATTGTGCGGTTCGGCCCCCAGTGGACCCCGCCTCCGGGAACATCGCACACCAGACGAGTGTAACCCCAGCGTTTGCGTAGTAGAGTAATTATGGTGTGCGCGTTCGTGGAAACAATGTTTGCACAGCAATCGTCGACATAGTGTAACTGAGGCGGAATACGGGAAACCAGCCTGCATTCGCCGAGGCAGATGGAAACCTGGCTTAAAAACCGTCCACAGACTGGCCGACACACCGGACCTCGACAATAATTCGCCAGGCGGATTCGTGCCGGGGACCGACACGCCTTCCCGCGCAGAAATCGCTATTGCTTACTTGAAAAAGTTGACACTTAACGCCGTAATACAGGCTTAACCAAGCAGAAAACTACGTTGGAAACATGAAAAACAACGTTGAAAATACACTCCTGGAAATGGAAAAAAGAACACATTGACACCGGTGTGTCAGACCCACCATACTTGCTCCGGACACTGCGAGAGGGCTGTACAAGCAATGATCACACGCACGGCACAGCGGACACACCAAGAACCGCGGTGTTGGCCGTCGAATGGCGCTAGCTGCGCAGCATTTGTGCACCGCCGCCGTCAGTGTCAGCCAGTTTGCCGTGGCATACGGAGCTCCATCGCAGTCTTTAACACTGGTAGCATGCCGCGACAGCGTGGACGTGAACCGTATGTGCAGTTGACGGACTTTGAGCGAGGGCGTATAGTGGGCATGCGGGAGGCCGGGTGGACGTACCGCCGAATTGCTCAACACGTGGGGCGTGAGGTCTCCACAGTACATCGATGTTGTCGCCAGTGGTCGGCGGAAGGTGCACGTGCCCGTCGACCTGGGACCGGGCCGCAGCGACGCACGGATGCACGCCAAGACCGTAGGATCCTACGCAGTGCCGTAGGGGACCGCACCGCCACTTCCCAGCAAATTAGGGACACTGTTGCTCCTGGCGTATCGGCGAGGACCATTCGTAACCGTCTCCATGAAGCTGGGCTACGGTCCCGCACACCGTTAGGCCGTCTTCCGCTCACGCCCCAACATCGTGCAGCCCGCCTCCAGTGGTGTCGCGACAGGCGTGAATGGAGGGACGAATGGAGACGTGTCGTCTTCAGCGATGAGAGTCGCTTCTGCCTTGGTGCCAATGATGGTCGTATGCGTGTTTGGCGCCGTGCAGGTGAGCGCCACAATCAGGACTGCATACGACCGAGGCACACAGGGCCAACACCCGGCATCATGGTGTGGGGAGCGATCTCCTACACTGGCCGTACACCACTGGTGATCGTCGAGGGGACACTGAATAGTGCACGGTACACCCAAACCGTCATCGAACCCATCGTTCTACCATTCCTAGACCGGCAAGGGAACTTGCTGTTCCAACAGGACAATGCACGTCCGCATGTATCCCGTGCCACCCAACGTGCTCTAGAAGGTTTAAGTCAACTACCCTGGCCAGCAAGATCTCCGGATCTGTCCCCCATTGAGCATGTTTGGGACTGGATGAAGCGTCGTCTCACGCGGTCTGCACGTCCAGCACGAACGCTGGTCCAACTGAGGCGCCAGGTGGAAATGGCATGGCAAGCCGTTCCACAGGACTACATCCAGCATCTCTACGATCGTCTCCATGGGAGAAGAGCAGCCTGCATTGCTGCGAAAGGTACACTGTACTAGTGCCGACATTGTGCATGCTCTGTGGCCTGTGTCTATGTGCCTGTGGTTCTGTCAGTGTGATCATGTGATGTATCTGACCCCAGGAATGTGTCAATAAAGTTTCCCCTTCCTGGGACAATGAATTCACGGTGTTCTTATTTCAATTTCCAGGAGTGTATGTAAGAGCAGTAAGTGCGCAGCACCTTTTTTCAGACCCAACAATACCCAGCTTGAGCCTACAGCATCCAGATTTAGGTTTCCCGAAGCTTCCATGAATCGAGTAAAGCGAATACTAGAGTAGTTTCTTTGATAAGCACACGACCCACGCCTTTCCACACCCTCGCCTAATCCGAACTGGTGCTCAATCTCCAACGACCTCTTTCCGGCGGGATGTTTATTCCCAATCGTCTTTTTTCTTCCTTGAAAATTTTATTGATTCTTTATCAGCTACACTGTACAAGTCATTTAGGTCTAATTTCGTTTCAACTTTTTGAAATCCGGAAACCTAACATATGGGGGATAACCGGGAAGGAAGGATGTCTTGGGCTCAACGTCCCGCCGTTGACGGTGTAATTCGAGACAAAAAATGAAATCTACGTATGGCATTTTTGGCCGGGAGGCCCCTTCTGAGATGTTTGGCTCTCTGGTGCAAGTTGTTTCATTTGACACCACTTCGGCGATTTGCGCGTCGATGATGATGAGGAAAAAACACACACTCAGTCCCGGGCAGAGAAAATCCCCACCCCGGCCTGCAATCGAACCCAGATCCCCGTTACCAAGTGTCAGTAACGCTAACCACAACACGAATAGCTGCGACCATTCGAGACAGATTACAAATCCGAATGTGGCACGAAATTGGCTTAGTGCTTTCCAAAGGCACCATTGCTTCGTGTTAAGGAAATCACAGAAAACCTAAATCTGGATGATTGGACAGGGATTTGAATCCCACTCTTTCCGAATGCATTTCTAATATGCCAACGACCACACTATCTCTCTCGATCTTACAGAGTGAAATAATGCCGTAGTAAAGACGGCGCCTTTGTTTCTTTAAATATGAACATTGAATTACACCAGCGTTCTGTTCCTTATCGTCTACCGATTTCTTTGTAGTGCATGCTGTTTAGATGCAAGACTTTCTGGCAGTATCCTTTGAAATCGAGAAATATAAGTATACTGAGCACGAAATAAGTATTCCCGTCACGTACTGCCTGGTATCATTGGAATCTGACATGGGATAATCGCGATTAGAGAACCGCATAAAACGAAGTGGCACAGTGTTAAATCACTGGTGCCATACTCGGTAAAAGCAAGGTTTAAATGCTGGTGCAGCTCTCCAAATTTAGATTTTCCACAGTTTTGTAAATCACATCGATCGACTGCCACGATGCTCCCCCTCAAGGTAGCTACTAGCAGTTCCTTCTCCAACAAATAGAGCAGTTGAGCCGGTGGTTAAGAGGACGGGGACTCAGTTTCCCGTCTAGCTATCCGGATTTAGATTTTCCAGGACTTCCATCAATCGATTAAAATGAAAGCCGGAACAGTTCCTTTCTAAAAGACAAAGCTGATTTTCTTCCCCACCTCTCTCGTAACTCAGCTTGTGCTTAGTTTATGACGACCTAGTCATCGACGGGATGCTAAATCCCATATATCACTCCTTTTTCTAGCTGAGATTGTCCTCCGTCTGTCATCGCCTCGTTACTGACGAAACGTTAAGCTCTATATTTCCTTCCTTATTCCGAATAGCTGCCAAAACATAAAAGATTTAAATTTTGCTTTATTTCTGTAAATCGGTCCAGATGGATGATGCGAGGCTTCTTTTAGTCGACGCAACGATCAGCTGCCTCTGCTTGTGTGCTCTGCCTCGAATGACCTCTCTGTTTACGGAATTACGGGTCCCAGTTATCTGTATTTATTCTTTGATGTACCGTTGGGACTGGAATCATTGTATTAACGCTGGACACGTACGAGCTGGGACAAGCCGCCGATCTTCATTATCAACTGTGCCTCCGTTCTAGGGATCTCTGAGTGTGCAAGGACTTGAGGTGTGAGCTGTTTTCCTACGGTAAATGCGCCTCGCCGAGTACACAGTACCTTACATTGCAACAATGGGTGACAACTGCCTCTCCTCAAAGCGCTTCCTGGCCAAGTGTTGCCTGACAACCAAGGTAGTAAGAGCTTGCTGTCTCCTACGTGAGATCGACGGACGTTGCTTAGCACTGGGAGCCACTCGACAAGCATAGGCAGAAGCGTACCACCTACAATATGCATGGTCTATCGAAGCTGATCCTCCACTGGGTAACTTTGGCAACTGTTAAGCTATACACCCATGAGCCAAAAGCATTATGACCACTGCCCATCACGAGGTTGAGTGCCTTCTGGTGGTGTTGCGGGCATGTGACGCAGTATAAGCGGAAGAGAGACAAATGGGCAGTCATTGTAGCGAGGCTACGGGCCGCAAATGAGGAAATCCACTAATGTAAGCGGTTTCGACAAAGGACACATTGTTGTGAGGCTGCAGCTGAAAACGAGAATCTCTGAAGGTGCGAAGCTGGTCGGCTGTTTGCGTACTACTGTTGTGAGCACCTATGGAAAGCGGTTGAAGTATAGTGGAAGAACACGTAGGCCGTATGGTACTGGACGTCCACTTCTCGTGACAAAACGTAGAGGTCGGAGGAAACACCACTGTGTTATCCAGGATGGGCAGCAATCTGTGGCAGATCTGACGACAGAGTACAATGTTGGTGAAGGCACAAGTGTTTCGGAGCTCACCGTTCAAAGGCCATTGTTGAACATGGAGCTCCACGTCAGACGATTCCTACGTGTTCCTGTGTTAATCCAACGACATCATCAGTTACGACTGCAGTGGGCACAGCATCACTGAGTTTTCACTGTGGATCAATAGAAACGTGTGGCCTGTCGAATGAATCGCATTTCTTGTTACACCAGGTCAATGATTGGGTCCTTACACGCGCTCAGCCAGACGAATGGGTGCTTGAAACGTGCACCGCGCCACAGATGCGGGCTAGTGAGGGCAGAATAATGCTATGGGGTACATTGAGTTGGGCATCTAGGGGGCCTATGGTAGTAATCGAAGACACCATGACAGCACGAACTACGTGAACATTACTGCGGACCACCTGCATCCCATCATGATTGAAGTCTTCTCTGATGGCGATGACATCTATCAGCAGGATAGCTCTCCGCGGCAAAAGGCCAGAATCGTGCTGCAATGGTCTGAGGAGAATGATAGTGAACTCACATTGATGTCTTAGCCAGCTAATGCCCCTAATAGGGTGCCAGTTGCGTACCCACAAACGACCGTCCCCTAATTTGCGGTAATTTAGTGACCTGTGAGTAGACATGCTTCTGGACACCTATCAAGGACTTGCAGCCTCTATGCCAAGCAGAATCGGCACTGTACTGTGTTTCAAAAGTGGACCAACACGCTATTAAACATGTGGCCGTACTCGTTTTGGCTCATCAGTCTAAATCTGAAGAGTACTCGACTGACGAATAAACTAAAGCGAATGCTGTTGTACTCAGAGTGTTCCCGTCGGCTCTCTTCGAAATTCCATTTAGTTCGTGGAATAAATTCTTCATTGTCGAAGCTGTTTTCTGAAGATGGATCAGCTTTGTCGAGAGGGCAACGCTTGAAACCTTCAACGACTACTGTAACACAATATTCTCGAAAGATAACTCACAAACCCGAGAGCGTCCTGGCACTTGTGGACGATACAGAGTCTGAAATCGAGGGCAGCAAAGCAAAACCAAAAACAATGAATTCTGTTTTCTGACGTTCCTTCACAAATAAAAACCCAGTGGTATTGCCACAATCTAACTCTCGCACCACCATAGGCGTCCACAACAGGAGGGGCAAGAGGGAACCTCTTGCCCCACACCCCACCGTCACCACCCACGGAATCTGACGAACATAGTTTTCGTTCATACACAGGGTGTAAATTTTAAGCTGACAAACCAGAATAACTCGAAAAATAAGCTTCACACGAGAAAATGTGTAGAATCCAAAATTGATTATTTTCGAGGGGGAGATCTGCTGGTGCTAAAATTAGCCCGCCACCCCAGCCCCGTGGGGGTGGGGCGAGAGGCAACTTTAAACTTTTAAATGGGAACACCCATTTTTTATTGTAGAATCAGATTCTACATAAAAAAACTACGTACATCTTGTCTTAAACATTTGTTTTCATTCTTGTTAGTTGGCGCTGTAATTCAAGAAAATCCATGTTCTCATTTTTGCGTGAAAAATGGTTACGGATAAATAAAAAATACTTATTTACTTCGTAAATTTTGATTCGATAAAACTAAAACTCTCCCTCTCTCCCCGTAGGGTGGGGTTTGAGAGAGAGGAATTAGAGTTTTACAAATGTTGACCCAAATATTAATTTCTTCCGCAGATTCGGATAAGTTTTGCTTGTTACGTGGTCATGAGGCCACACAACTTTCAATTATCAAACAGATTATCTGACTAGCTAACTAACTAACCATACATCCTACTTACTAACGAGTGAACTCATTAACTCACAGAGTAAACAAAGTAATCGATCTGTTGTAGAATTTTAGAACATGTTTTTTGCTCGAGTATCATGTCGTTTTTGGAAACTCAGAATCTACTATGTAGGAATCAACATGGATTCCGGAAACAGCGATCGTGTGAGACCCAACTCGCTCTATTTGTTCATGAGACCCAGAAAATATTAGATACAGGCTCCCAGGTAGATGCTATTTTTCTTGACTTCCGGAAGGCGTTCGATACAGTTCCACACTGTCGCCTGATAAACAAAGTAAGAGCCTACGGAATATCAGACCAGCTGTGTGGCTGGATTGAAGAGTTTTTAGCAAACAGAACACAGCATGTTGTTATCAACGGAGAGACGTCTACAGACGTTAAAGTAACCTCTGGCGTGCCACAGGGGAGTGTTATGGGACCATTGCTTTTCACAATATATATAAATGACCTAGTAGATAGTGTCGGAAGTTCCATGCGGCTTTTCGCGGATGATGCTGTAGTATACAGAGAAGTTGCAGCATTAGAAAATTGTAGCGAAATGCAGGAAGATCTGCAGCGGATAGGCACTTGGTGCAGGGAGTGGCAACTGACCCTTAACATAGACAAATGTAATGTATTGCGAATACATAGAAAGAAGGATCCTTTATTGTATGATTATATGATAGCGGAACAAACACTGGTAGCAGTTACTTCTGTAAAATATCTGGGAGTATGCGTGCGGAACGATTTGAAGTGGAATGATCATATAAAATTAATTGTTGGTAAGGCGGGTACCAGGTTGAGATTCATTGGGAGAGTCCTTAGAAAATGTAGTCCATCAACAAAGGAGGTGGCTTACAAAACACTCGTTCGACCTATACTTGAGTATTGCTCATCAGTGTGGGATCCGTACCAGATCGGGTTGACGGAGGAGATAGAGAAGATCCAAAGGAGAGCGGCGCGTTTCGTCACAGGGTTATTTGGTAACCGTGATAGCGTTACGGAGATGTTTAACAAACTCAAGTGGGAGACTCTGCAAGAGAGGCGCTCTGCATCGCGGTGTAGCTTGCTCGCCAGGTTTCGAGAGGGTGCGTTTCTGGATGAGGTATCGAATATATTGCTTCCCCCTACTTATACCTCCCGAGGAGATCACGAATGTAAAATTAGAGAGATTAGAGCGCGCACAGAGGCTTTCAGACAGTCGTTCTTCCCGCGAACCATACGCGACTGGAACAGGAAAGGGAGATAATGACAGTGGCACGTAAAGTGCCCTCCGCCACACACCGTTGGGTGGCTTGCGGAGTATAAATATAGATGTAGATGTAGATGTAAAAGACTAACTGAGGAAGAGATTAACCCACTCGCTAACTAAAGGTGAACGTTTTATCCTTTAAGTTTTGACAGTCCTGAAAAGGAACGATTGGTTTCGTTTTATTGTTGTTTATTTGCAAACAGTTGCAAGTAAATGAATTTCGGGGTGCTTGTTTCCAGTGAGTCCCCTCGCCTCTCACTGCTTGTTGTCTGTAAATCCCTTGCATCTCACCGTTTTATGAAATCAAATGTTCAAAGTGATGACCTCCAACTTCGATGCATTTATTGACTCGTGCTGTAAATCCCTGCACACATCTTGATAACATGCCTCTTGTAATTGCAGCGCAAGCATCTCATATTCTTTGCATGATGTTTTCGTGGTGGTAGGCGTTTCGTGATAAAACGATATCTTTTAGAGAACCCATAAGAAAAAGTGTGATGAGGTAACGTCAGGCGATCTGGCTAGCCAATTCACAGGACCTGCCCTGCCGATCCAGCAACCACGGTAAAGTCGATCTAGTATATCGTGCACTACTAATGAATAATGCGCTGGACAACAACCGTCATGTTGAAACCGCATGTTTTGTCGAAGTTCGATGCTCAGGTCTCCAAGTAGATCTGGCAGTTCATTTTCAAGTAGGATTCGATATTTGTTTCCATTCAAATTACGTCGATAAAATATGGACCGATCAATTTATCCCCAATTATACCACACCAAACATTAAATGACCAAAGTCGCTGATGGTTGACTTCTCGAATCCAGTATGGGTTCTGTTCATTCCAGTAATGCATGTTATGGCCATTAACTTCGCCGTGGTTTGTGAATGTTGCCTCATCGGAGAAAAGTACTCTGGCAAAAAAGTGTTTGTTTGTTTGCATCCGCTGAACTGCCCAGTGACAAAACGTTAGACGGTTTTGGAAGTCATAGCCATGTAGTTCCTGATGCATGGATACGTGGTATGGATGAAATTTGTGGAGCTTCTGGATTTTCCAAACACTCATGTGTGAAATTCCTGATTGCCTTGACCGAGCGAGGTGGCGCAGTGGTTAGCACACTGGACTCGCATTCGGGAGGACGACGGTTCAATCCCGTCTCCGGCCATCCTGATTTAGGTTTTCCGTGATTTCCCTAAATCGCTTCGGGCAAATGCCGGGATGGTTCCTTTGAAAGGGCACGGCCGATTTCCTTCCCCATCCTTCCCTCACCCGAGCTTGCGCTCCGTCTCTAATGACCTCGTTGTCGACGGGACGTTAAACACTAATATCCTCCTCCTCCTCCTGATTGCCTTGATATTTCTCTTATGCTATCGTGTGGATTATGAGCCACAGCAGCTAGGACTGCCACTTGATTGTTTTCTCCACAAACAGCAGCTGCACGGGTCCTTTTTTCTGGTTCACACTACCTTCCGCAGTAAATTGTTTAATAACTGGAGCAAAAGAGGACCGTGAGCGTACTCGGCCAGGAAAACGCTGTGCATAAAGCACGACTGCATCGTCAAAATTTCTCCAACTTTCTCCATAAATGTACACCATCTCAATTTTTTCTTCCACAGAAAGATAATTCATAATAACACATGCCATCTATTAATCTCAAGAGAGGAAAGATAAGGGGCATCGATAAAGGTAGGATCAGAATTTCTATGAGCGAGAAGATGCCCGATCGTCGTAATTCCACCTAGCAGTACTAACTCCGCGTCAAACGTGACTGGTAGCGAGCAAAAGCCGCGAACGCAGTCACACAAGGTAATCAAACATAAGTCGCCCAAAAGACAATAGTTATAAACGATGTATCGCTGTATGAATGTTCAGACGGGTAAAAGATACAGTGCGTTTATTACATTAATACTTATAATTTCTAAAGCCCAGTCTTATTACGAGAAAGGGCGAATTTCTCGTCCCTGCGCTACCTATCGGCGGCACTCCGAAACATTACGCCGCTCATCAGCAAGGGCTGGATAAGAGCATCGATTATCGATCAGGGCTGAGTGGGATATCAATTATCGTAGATAATTCTAAATAGATAAACGACGTAACAGCTGCGATAATCCGAAATAAAATAAAGGTGTGAACAATGTGAGTTAAGTCAATAAATTTATGTATGGCGTTTTCTACGTTTTTCCACCCTAAATTAAAAGACTCAAATTAAGGAAGCACTCCAGTTGTGAGACTTCTCGACAAACAAGAGTGATTACTCCGAATCTAATAAAAAATTATGTTCGTGAGTCAGTTAGTTTTTTAGTTAATGAGTTCACTCGTTAGTAAGTATGATGTTTCGTTAGTTAGTTAGCTAGTCAGATGATTTGTTTGATAATTAAAAGTTGTGTGACCTCATGACCACGAAACAAACAAAACTTATCCGAATCTGCGGAAAAAATTAATATTTGGGTCAACATTTGTAAAACTCTAATTCTTCTCTCTCAAACCCCACCCTACGGGGAGAGAGGGAGAGTTTTAGTTTTATCGAATCAAAATTTACGAAGTAAATAAGTATTTTTTTATTTATCCGTAACCATTTTTTCACGCAAAAATGAGAACATGGATTTTCTTGAATTACAGCGCCAACTAACAAGAATGAAAACAAATGTTTAGGACAAAATGTACGTAGTTTTTTATGTAGAATCTGATTCTGCAATAAAAAATGGGTGTTCCCATTTGAAAGTTTAGGGTTGCCCCCCGCCGCACCCCAGGGGGCTGGGGTGACGGGCTAATTTTAGCACCAGCAGATCTCCCCCTCGAAAATAATCAATTTTGGATTCTACACATATTCTCGTGTGAAGCTTATTTTTCGAGTTATTCTGGTTTGTCAACTCAAAATTTACACTCTGTATAGTGGGGAACCATCAGTTCTCTGGGATATAATAAGTTTTTTGTATCATAAGTTCTTGTGACATAGCATATCTCGAAACTGACCAACTCATTTATATCGAAAATGACAATTTTAAAGCTTTTCTGCCTTGTTGTCCCCCCGCTCCACCCTCCGCAAGAAATTCTGCGGACCACCGTGAGCACCGCGCACCACTGCAAAGATAAATGATACAGGTATCGCTGTATCGCTAAAACTGAACAAAGCTCCAAGGCTCGATGTAATCCATATCAGATTCTATATTGAATTTCCCCCCGTTTAACCATTATCTACCATAGATCCCTAAAACAAAAAACCGTGCTCAGTAGTTGCGAGGAAGCACAGGTCACACCCGTCTACAACACAGGCAGCACAGGAAGGTCAAATTTCAGGCTACTCAGTCGGGTAGATACCTGCGCACAAATTCTAATCACCATCCCAGGCAAAAAAGATGAGTGATCAAAACATTGGTGGATAGGGCTGAAAGAATCTGTGAACCACAGTACTTGGAGCACCAGCTCTATCATTTAAGAACTGCTTTAAGAAGAAACGGCTACTCAGACAAAGAGATAAATAGGACACTACATCCTAAAAGGTCTACAGCTTCTAATGAAAAAGAGCGACTTAAAAGAAAGTTTTCCGTTCATGTATAAAAATTGTCAGAGGGAGCATCAGCAAAGTACTCAGAAAGCACGGTATTGATACTGTGTTCAAACCAACCGCAAAAGCGCGCGAATATTTGAACACTGCAAAGGGCTTACGCCCGCCGCTTGCCACAGCAGGAGTAGATAAGTTCCTTGCACTTGGGGCCAAGTGTATACAGGTACTACTAAAACAAGGATTAACACTCATCTTAAGTAACATAAGAGCAGTTATCGCCTGGGCAAGACGGATAAATCAGCAATAGCAGAATGTGTACTAGGACCGGGATTAGTTTCTCAGACACTGTGATTTTAGCAGTAGCTAATAATTACTGCGTTAGGATGTAGAAAGAGGCCATAGAAATTCAAAAGCACAAAAATAATTTCAACAGGAAAGAAGAACGATTGAAATAAGACACATTGTGGGCTTTAGTGCTAAACAAAACAAACAGCACCAACTCTTCCCCTCTACAAGCCCCATAGCATGCGTCGGTAGGACTCGGCGATTTTATGCAGCGGTCTGATGACGTCACGAACAGACCGTTGCGTGGATACATATAAACAGTTCGGCTAACTGAGCTTGTTCGAGTGTAACTACTTTCCGAATCGTTTAAGCCTCTGATTATGTCTCCAGCATTGCAGGAGGAAACGTTAGGCCGAGAATTATGCCTTGTACTACGGCCTTATGCCCATAAAACAAATATAAGCAGTTACACGAGAGCATTTAATGTAACTCATTAAATTCGGGCTAACTTTGTTCTCAACTCCGTTTTCCTGTTTAAGAGTGTCTCCGATCTGGTTCCCGCTCGACACAGATAACCTATAACACGTGACGCAGGATTTGTGACCTAATGTGGCTGACTCAGAATGTACAGCTGCACGGTTGCTTCCACATATGAGTCACGTTTCGCTCTGTAGACTTAAATCTACGACTAACACACAACTTCCCGCATGTTATTACGATGCACTGTACCGCCTGTACATCCCCAGGCGCTTAAGCGATAAAAAATATGGCGCAGTTGTAATTCCCATCCACTCAACCCGAAGACGATTCGATAATCTTTTAGTGTGGGTACCACTCATGTGCCGTGCAAGTTTAGTTCAGTTTTTCGTACGCAGTCAGCGAACTACCAGAATGGAACGTGAACGTGGTCTGAAGCCGCTGCAGAATCCTTGACAAGGTAATGCTAACAGATATGATAAACAAAACATGAAATACACCGACTAGGTTGTTCAGATGAGACAAAATTCATAATTTGCATGGTATCGTCTGTATTTGAATTACTTTTATTTAAATCTCTCAATAATGGCAGAAGAAGAAAAATAACTTAAATTTTCGATTATGGCTTTCACACATACTAGCGGTATAATGAATAGGCTGTCTCAGCCATAAAAACTAATGAAACTTGGTTTCCTCCCTGAGCGTAGAACATCCACTGTCGTCAGGAAACTGCCAATGGACGTTAGTGAAGTCTTTCATCGGTGTACAAAAAATTCACACAAATCGCACCAAACAAAAGTGTACCACTTAGAAAAGTTAGGAATAACAGATAGAAACCATAGGTACAACTCAGTGAAATGGTATGTTTGTATAAGGTAATACGTAGACTCAACGAAAAATATTGGCTACGTGTCTCGGAATATTTTGCGACGTTCTTCTGCATTTGAATTTTCAGAACACAACCGAAAACATTATTATGTTAGCCTGATTTCTACGATGATATTGCAGTTTTGCCCTTGTACATACCGGCTTAGGATTTACACGACACGGATGCGTCTTATTACTTCCAAATGTACTTGTTGCTAACAGCTTAAATAAGAGACCTACTAAAATATTAATCCGCGAGTGTGTTTGTCACTGCCTACTGAGACGTTCATGTGATAGGTTTGGAAACGATGATCATTTACGTCGATCGAAAGAAAAAAGTCCGGACCTCAGGACTTAGTTGGAATTTAGTTTCATTGGGACTGGAATTAAGGTAGATACTGACATTCTCTATAATGAACAGAGTTATTGAAACGATATACTTTATTTGTCGATATGTTAAAGCGAATTACGCTGAATTCAATACATATTTCCAGAATAGCAGCGTTATAATTGCCAGCTTGCTTCCAAATACTCTACATAAGTTGCTCTGCCGTATATATTACAAAACGTATTTCATTCACTTGAGTTCAAATAACAAGTCAGAATCTCTCCTTGAGAACAACCTGAAAACTCAAACTATCCACGTCTACATAAGGGATGTGCACAAATTTCTGGTGGAAGTGTGTTTAAGGCGATAAAGGATAAAATTCCAGAGGGTATCTTCGTTCTGTCGTTGCAACTAAAAAATAAGAAAAATAAAAAAAAAAGAACGACAGAACGAAAATATCCTTAGGAATTGTAAAGCAAGTACGGATAATATGGCCACACAAATGAAGAAAAAGGATCCAGCTTCATCAACTTGGAAGCACCGTTGTTGTACGGATAAATTAATCAATAATCGTTCAGACTCAAGTTGACATAGAAAAACTCGGAAATCCTGCATGAGACTGACGCCATCGTATTTTGCTTATTCTAGTTTCTCACTTAGTCGAGAATTAATTGCTGTGTATGTCACTGGAAAATATCCCATAGATAGTAAGGGCAATTACGCAATTTCTTCCTATGTTCGTATTAAATGAACAGACATCACATAGCCTGACGACACCTTCCTGTTTCAGCAGCTATTTGCTAATTGGCAAAATCGACATTGTGAGTTTACTGTTACACAGAAGTAAGCGGCGTTTTGAGAGGACCTACACTTACTGTACTTGCGTCAAAACGCAGTAGTGTAACTGTGCTTCAGTCAGGGTCTGATTTCCACCACTGCTTTTAAAATACCTCGAGGGGAAAAGAACTGCCAGCCATTCACAAGTAAATTTTCATTTTACATTTTGAAATTACATGATACTTAACTAATTTATATAAATAATTCCTGAAGAATACAATACGGAAGAGAATAAGATTTTTCGCGAAAAACATGAATTATACTCGTCTGCAAAGGCCTAACAGAAGTGGCCCAACTGTCGGGCACTGCCCTTTCTTTCCTTTGCTCATTTATTTTCTTGTTCAAATACATTTTACACAGATAAAGTCTCGAGAGTTCGTCAGAGCTGACTACGAGAGAGACCAATGACCCATTATTCAAATGACCAATGGGGTCACCTTATCTGAGGGCCCATAACGTGTTAACCTTCGCTCGAAGATGTATAGCGGTCATTGACTGTGGCATGCGGTCGTTGAGCATCCTCCAACTGTGATCGATCGCTCCCGGTTCTACGGATACGAAACGCGCCTGCTTCGATCTGAACAGCAACACTAAGCATTTAGATGAATTTTTATATCACCGCGACTTCGGTACCGCTCACGTCGACATCCGCGAGTGCTACAGAATTACGTAGTTCTCTGCCTTACTTCATTGTTTCGTTGGTATCTTCTGATCTCCCTCAAACAACATTCGTCCTTACCCCAGAACTTGAGGTCCGTTCAAAAAATTCCAGAATATTCGTAATTTCGCGCCATTGGTGTGTTGGAGTGAAATGTGGTTGGCACCCCTGCCTGCACAGGCCTGTGTTTAATGTGTAACATTGTTGTATATCTGTTAGTTACTGTTAGATGCTGTGTTGGGAAGCACGTTGTGTCTGACAGTTTGCTAATTTCGAGATGGCGGAGTTATATGCTAGTTAATTAGTTAGTTGGTTGCGTGTTCCATTGATCAATTCACGGTACGGTAGCCGCTATGATGTGGAACGTGTCAAGTGCAAAACCAATGCACATATGAAACAAGATTTTCTAATATATATATATATACATATATATATATATATATATGTATATATATATGTATATATATATTGCAATACAGAGTTAAAGATTAATATTTCTATTATTTAACCCACTCCCTTAAATGGCACAAAATGCATATACTATATTTATAGATCTATTTATTTCTGTTCAAGAATTCATCTATGGTATAGAAGGAGTTGTCAAGGAGATATGATTTCAATTTATTTTTGAAGCTGTTACTGCTGTCTGTCAGACATTTTATTTCATCTGGTAATTTGTCGAAAATTTTTATAGTAGCATATTTTACCCCTTTCTGTGCCAAAGATAGGTTGAGTAAAGGATAGTGTAGGTCTTTCTTTTGTCTGGCATTATAATCATGAATGTCACTGTTGTTTTTAAACTGGTCCATCTTGTTGAGAACAAATTTCATTAGTGAGTAAATGTACTGTGAGGCTGTTGTACGAATTCCCAATCTTTTAATAAGCTGCCTACAAGATGTGCGACTATGAACCCCACGCATTATTCTAACCACTTTCTTTTGACCAGTGAATACTTTTTGTCTAAATGTTGACTTACCCCAAAATATTATTCCGTATGACATCAGATAGTGACAGTATGTTAGCTTACTAATTTCTATATCCTCAAAATTGGCAATTATTCTGATTGCAAAAGTTGCTGAACCTAGTCGCTTTAGATGATCCAAAATATGAATTTTCCAATTAAGATTCTCATCTATATGTACACCCAAAAACGTAGTATACTCTACCCTGTCTACTGACTTCTGTTGATGTGTTACGTTTATTGAAGGAACTGTACTTTTTGCAGCAGAAAATTGGATGTACTGTGTTTTTTCGAAGTTAAGAGAACCCATGTGCAGAAAACCAATTAATGACTTTTCCAAACACCTTATTTGTATAATTTTCAATTGGAGTTTCTTTTACTGGATTAATAATGATGCTTGTATCATCAGTGTCAGTTCAGCTTCCTGTTTCAGATAGGAAGGGAGGTCGTTCGCATATGTCAAGAACAGGAGGGGACCCATGATTGAACCCTGTGGAACACCTAAAGTAATTGCACCCCAGTTAGATGAGATAGCAAACTTATTTAAATCACTTGACACACATAAGGAAACTTTTTGCTTCTCATATGCCATTCCATTTATACCATAGAATTGTAATTTCTGTACCATAATGTCATGGTTCACATAATCAAATGCTTTGGACAAGTCACAGAAAATTCCTATTGGAGACATTTTACTATTTAAAGACTCTACTATGTGGACAGTGAAATTGTATACTGCTGTCTCAGTGAAACAGCATTTTTTAAATCCGAAATCCGAACTGTGATTTACTAAGTATCCCATTACTGTTGAGATGGCTAACCACTCTTGAGTAGATTACTTTCTCGAAGATTTTTGAAAATGCTGCAAGCAAGGATACTGGCCGATAATTATTGACATCTGCGGTGTCCCCCTTTTTGTAGAGAGGCCTGACAATGGCATATTTTAACCTGTGCGCAACGCGTATGGATTAAATTTTGTGTAAAACTCAAGAAAATCTTACAGACACACACAAAATGATGCAGAAAGCCTACGGTCACGATTGCATAAGCCGCACTCGGAGTTACGAATGGTTCACACGGTTTAAAAATGATCGGAAGAAAGTTAAAGATGACCCTCGTTCAGGAAGCCCAATGACGTCTACCGACGACGTCAGCGAAATCGTGCGTACCAGTCGAAGACTGACTGTACCAGAGATTACAGAAGACTGTAACATTTTAGATGGATCATGCCATGAAATCCTGACCCAGCATCTCGGAATGCATAATGTTGCCGCCAAGTTCGTCCCACGTCTCAGCAATCAAGACCAGAAAGACCTACGCCACGCAATCTGTGAAGAGCTTTTGTATCGCACAAATGAGAACGAGACATTCCTTAAGAGAATCATAATTGGTGATGAGACGTGTATCTACGGATATGGTGTTGAGACAAATGTTCAATCTTCAGAATAGGTCGGGAAAGGTTCTGCAAGACCAAAGAAAGGTCGTCATGTCAGGTCAAATGTCAAAGCCATGCCGATAGTTGTCTTTGATTTTGAAGGATTAGTTCCTCGTGAATTCGCGTACAGGCACGAACTGTTAATCGATAGTACTATCGTGACGTGTTGCGACGCCTGCGAATAAATGTGAGAAGGAAACAGCCTGAAATGTGGCGAGACAATTCATGGATCTTGCATCACGATAACGCACCCGCACATTCATCGCTGTTGGTGCGTGACTACTCCACAAAACACGAAATCACTGTACTGCCAAATCACTGTACTGCCTCATTCTCCGTACTCTCCAGACATGGCACCTGCGCACTTTTTTATTACTTCCAAACTTGAAAACCCCGTTGAGAGGGCGAAGATATGAAAAGATAGACGATATACTCGTAAAAGAAAATTCGCAGGCTGCGGTTCACGCGATCCAGCAAGAGGCGCACCAAGACTGCTTTCAGAAGTGGAAACGGCGTTGGGGGGCGGTCTAGTGGAGGAGAGTATTTCGAATAAGACCACGCACAATAAGTGAAACGTAAACGTGGAAAAATTTTGTGGCGAAAGTTCCGAAATTTTTTGAACAGACCACGTGAAAGCGAGATTCGATTAACTCACTGGTTTACTCCCTGAGAAGCATACTAATATCAATATTCTTTGATTAGCTGTCCTAACTACACATTGGTAAGCCTGCATCGCTTGTTCGAATATGTATGTATATACCAGGTGATCAAAAAGTCAGTATAAATTTGAAAACTTAATAAACCACGGAATAATGTAGATGTTGTTGTTGTTGTTGTGGTCTTCAGTCTTCAGACTGGTTTGATGCAGCTCTCCATGCTACTCTATCCTGTGCAAGCTTCTTCATCTCCCAGTATCTACTGCAACCTACATCCTTCTGAATCTGCTTAGTGTAGTCATATCTTGGTCTCCCTCTACGATTTTTACCCTCCACACTGCCCTCCAATGCTAAATTTGTGATCCCTTGATGCCTCAAAACATGTCCTACCAACCGATCCCTTCTTCTAGTCAAGTTGTGCCACAAACTTCTCTTCTCCCCAATCCTATTCAATACCTCCTCATTAGTTACGTGATCTACCCACCTTATCTTCAGCATTCTTCTGTAGCACCACATTTCGAAAGCTTCTATTCTCTTCTTGTCCAAACTAGTTATCGTCCATGTTTCACTTCCATACATGGCTACACTCCATACAAATACTTTCAGAAACGACTTCCTGACACTTAAATCTATACTCGATGTTAACAAATTCCTCTTCTTGAGAAACGCTTTCCTTGCCATTGCCAGTCTACATTTTATATCCTCTTTACTTCGACCATCATCGGTTATTTTACTCCCTAAATAGCAAAACTCCTTTACTACTTTAAGTGTCTCATTTCCTAATCTAATTCCCTCAGCATCACCCGACTTAATTTGACTACATTCCATTATCCTCGTTTTGCTTTTGTTGATGTACATCTTGTATCCTCCTTTCAAGACACTGTGCATTCCGTTCAACTGCTCTTCCAAGTCCTTTGCTGTCTCTGAGAGAATTACAATGTCATCGGCGAACCTCAAAGTTTTTACTTCTTCTCCATGAATTTTAATACCTACTCCGAATTTTTCTTTTGTTTCCTTTACTGCTTGCTCAATATACAGATTGAATAACATCGGGGAGAGGCTACAACCCTCTCTTACTCCTTTCCCAACCACTGCTTCCCTTTCATGCCCCTCGACTCTTATAACTGCCATCTGGTTTCTGTACAAACTGTAAATAGCCTTTCGCTCCCTGTATTTTACCCCTGCCACCTTCAGAATTTGAAAGAGAGTATTCCAGTTAACATTGTCAAAAGCTTTCTCTAAGTCTACAAATGCTAGAAACGTAGGTTTGCCTTTTCTTAATCTTTCTTCTAAGATAAGTCGTAAGGTCAGTATTGCCTCACGTGTTCCAACATTTCTACGGAATCCAAACTGATCTTTCCCGAGGTCGGCTTCTACCAGTTTTTCCATTCGTCTGTAAAGAATTCGCGTTAGTATTTTGCAGCTGTGACTTATTAAACTGATAGTTCGGTAATTTTCACATCTGTCAACACCTGATTTCTTTGGGATTGGAATTATTATATTCTTCTTGAAGTCTGAGGGTATTTCGCCTGTCTCATACATCGTGCTCACTAGATGGTAGAGTTTTGTCACGACTGGCTCTCCCGAGGCCATCAGTAGTTCAAATGGAATGTTGTCTACTCCCGGGGCCTTGTTTCGACTCAGGTCTTTCAGTGCTCTGTCAAACTCTTCACGCAGTATCTTATCTCCCATTTCGTCTTCATCTACATCCTCTTCCATTTCCATAATATTGTCCTCAAGTACATCGCCCTTGTATAAACCCTCTATATACTCCTTCCACCTTTCTGCCTTCCCTTCTTTGCTTAGAATTGGGTTGCCATCTGAGCTCTTGATATTCATACAAGTGGTTCTCTTCTCTCCAAAGGTCTCTTTAATTTTCCTGTAGGCAGTATCTATCTTACCCCTAGTGAGACAAGCCTCTACATCCTTACATTTGTCCTCTAGCCATCCCTGCTTAGCCATTTTGCACTTCCTGTCGATATCATTTTTGAGACGTCTGTATTCCCTTTTGCCTGCTTCATTTCCTGCATTTTTGTATTTTCTCCTTTCATCAATTAAATTCAATATTTCTTCTGTTACCCAAGGATTTCTATTAGCCCTCGTCTTTTTACCTACTTGATCCTCTGCTGCCTTCACTACTTCATCCCTCAGAGCTACCCATTCTTCTTCTACTGTATTTCTTTCCCCCATTCCTGTCAATTGTTCCCTTATGCTCTCCCTGAAACTCTCTACAACCTCTGGTTCTTTCAGTTTATCCAGGTCCCATCTCCTTAAATTCCCACCTTTTTGCAGTTTCTTCAGTTTCAATCTGCAGTTCATAACGAATAGATTCATCTACATCTACATCTACATCCATACTCCGCAAGCCACCTGACGGTGTGTGGCGGAGGGCACCTTCAGTACCTCTATCGGTTCTCCCTTCTATTCCAGTCTCGTATTGTTCGTGGAAAGAAGGATTGTCGGTATGCCTCTGTGTGGGCTCCCGCAAGCCACCTGACGGTGTGTGGCGGAGGGCACCTTCAGTACCTCTATCGGTTCTCCCTTCTATTCCAGTCTCGTATTGTTCGTGGAAAGAAGGATTGTCGGTATGCCTCTGTGTGGGCTCTAATCTCTCTGATTTTATCCTCATGGTCTCTTCGCGAGATATACGTAGGAGGGAGCAATATACTGCTTGACTCTTCGGTGAAGGTATGTTCTCGAAACTTTGACAAAAGCCCGTACCGAGCTACTGAGCGTCTCTCCTGCAGAGTCTTCCACTGGAGTTTATCTATCATCTCCGTAACGCTTTCGCGATTACTAAATGATCCTGTAACGAAGCGCGCTGCTCTCCGTTGGATCTTCTCTATGTCTTGTATCAACCCTATCTGGTACGGATCCCACACTGCTGAGCAATATTCAAGCAGTGGGCGAACAAGCGTACTGTAACCTACTTCCTTTGTTTTCGGATTGCATTTCCTTAGGATTCTTCCAATGAATCTCAGTCTGGCATCTGCTTTACCGACAATCAACATTATATGATCATTCCATTTTAAATCACTCCTAATGCGTACTCCCAGGTAATTTATGATATTAACTGCTTCCAGTTGCTGACCTGCTATTTTGTAGCTAAATGATAAAGGATCTATCTTTCTGTGTATTCGCAGCACATTACACTTGTCTACATTGAGATTCAGTTGCCATTCCCTGCACCATGCGTCAATTCGCTGCAGATCCTCCTGCATTTCAGTACAATTTTCCATTGTTACCACCTCTCGATACACCACAGCATCATCTGCAAAAAGCCTCAGTGAACTTCCGATGTCATCCACCAGGTCATTTATGTATATTGTGAACAGCAACGGTCCTATGACACTCCCCTGAGGCACACCTGAAATCACTCTTACTTCGGAAGACTTCTCTCCATTGAGAATAACATGCTGCGTCCTGTTATCTAGGAACTCCTCAATCCAATCACACAATTGGTCTGATAGTCCATATGCTCTTACTTTGTTCAATAAACGACTGTGGTCAGAATCCACATCTGCCCCAGGAAATGTCTTACAATTTAAAACCTGGTTCCTAAATCTCTGTCTTATCATTATATAATCTATCTGATACCTACTAGTATCTCCAGGATTCTTCCAGGTATACAACCTTCTTTTATGATTCTTGAACCAAGTGTTGGCTATGATTAAGTTATGCTCTGTGCAAAATTCTACAAGGCGGCTTCCTCTTTCATTCCTTCCCCCCAATCCATATTCACCTACTATGTTTCCTTATCTCCCTTTTCCTACTGACGAATTCCAGTCACCCATGACTATTAAATTTTCGTCTCCTTTCACTACCTGAATAATTTCTTTTATCTCGTCATACATTTCATCTATTTCTTCATCATCTGCAGAGGTAGTTGGCATATAAACTTGTACTACTGTAGTAGGCATGGGCTTTGTGTCTATCTTGGCCACAATAATGCGTTCACTATGCTGTTTGTAGTAGCTAACCCGCACTCCTATTTTTTTATTCATTATTAAACCTACTCCTGCATTACCCCTATTTGATTTTGTATTTATAACCCTGTAATCACCTGACCAAAAGTCTTGTTCCTCCTGCCACCGAACTTCACTAATTCCCACTATATCTAACTTTAACCTATCCATTTCCCTTTTTAAATTTTCTAACCTACCTGCCCGATTAAGGTATCTGACATTCCACGCTCCGATCCGTAGAACGCCAGTTTTCTTTCTCCTGATAACGACGTCCTCCTGAGTAGTCCCCGCCCGGAGATCCGAATGGGGGACTATTTTACCTCCGGAATATTTTACCCAAGAGGACGCCATCATCATTTAATCATACAGTAGAGCTGCATGTCCTCGGGAAAAATTACGGCTGTAGTTTCCCCTTGCTTTCAGCCGTTCGCAGTACCAGCACAGCAAGGCCGTTTTGGTTAATGTTACAAGGCCAGATCAGTCATTCATCCAGACTGTTGCCCCTGCAACTACTGAAAAGGCTGCTGCCCCTCTTCAGGAACCACATGTTTGTCTGGCCTCTCAACAGATACCCCTCCGTTGTGGTTGCACCTACGGTACGGCCATCTGTATCGCTGAGGCACGCAAGCCTCCCCACCAGCGGCAAGGTCCATGGTTCATGGGTAATGTAGATAGTGAGGTAAAAATTTACACACATGATTGGAATGACATAGGGTTTTATTAGAACCAAAAAAAAAAAAAAAGTTCACAAAATGTCCGGCAGAAGGCGCTGGACAGCAAAAACTGCTACCTTGACGGGTGAGAGGTACGCCGATATGTTACAGAATCGCATCATCCCCAGCCTGTCTGATAAAACACCTGCTGGAACGTACGATGTTTATGCAGCTTGGCGATCCACCCCATATTGCTAGACGCATGAAAGATCTCTTGCGGCCGTCGTTTGGTGATGATCGTGGGCTCAGCCGCCACTTTCGTCATGCTTGGCCTCCCAGGTCCCCAGACCTCAGTCTGTACGATTATTGGCTTTGGGGTTACCCGAAGTCGCAAGTGTATCGTGATCGACCGACATCTCTAGGGATGCTGAAAGACAACATCCGACGCCAATGCCTCACCATAACTCCGGACATGCTTTACAGTGCTGTTCACATTATTCCTCGACTACAGCTATTGTTGAGAAATTATGGTGGACATATTGAGCACTTCCTGTAAAGAACATCATCTTTCCTTTGTCTTACTTTGTTATGCTAATTATTGCTATTCTGATCAGATAAAGCGCCATCTGTCGGACATTTTTTGAACTTTTGTATTTTTTTGGTTCTAATAAAACCCCATGTCATTCTAAGCATGTGTGTCAATTTGTACCTCCCTATCTACATTATTCCGTTATTTATTCAGTTTTCAAATTTATACCGTCTTTTTGGTGTGTGTGTTGTGTGTGTGTGTGTGTGTGTGTGTGTGTGTGTGTGTGTGTGTGTGTGTGTGTGTGCGTTAGGCTCTGTAAGAATTGTTCAATGTTGAGTGCCTTTTGAGCTTGAAGAGGAATGTAAAATGATGAACGATATCTTGACTCGTCAGTAAATACCGTATGAAGTCAGCAATCTGACATAAAGATTACAGCAAACTACAAGATGCGAAATATCATTACGAATGAATCTGTAATTTCAGCCACCTGCAATGGAAGGAATGACGCATACTACGAGCATAAGGAATGTGGTAAGCTGGGTAGGCGCCTTTCCCTAAAACGCTGAAACTGCTCGTTCCATTGGCCGTTCCAACACTAATTCCATAGTCTGTACTATCTTCGGGCTTACGCAGAAAAGTACCGACAACTGTTCATCCCAAGTACCATTCGCTACTGGAACAAAAAAAAATACGTTAAACATTATGATTGTGGTTCGCAGTGTAACGTCTGCCACACACCGTATGATGGTTTGCGGAGATGTGCTCCTTATTCTTGAGTTCGTAACTGTGGCTAGCAAAAATGATTTACACTACTGGGCATTAAAATTGCTGCACCACGAAGATGACGCGCTACAGACGCGAAATTTAACCGACAGGAAGAAGATGCTGTGATACGCAAATGATTAACTTTTCAGAGCATTCACACAAGGTTGGCGCCGGTTGCCACACCTACAACGTGCTGACATGAGGAAAGTTTCCAACCGATTTCTCATACACAAACAGCAGTTGACCGGCGTTGCCTGGTGAAACGTTGTTCTGCTGCCTCGTGTAGCATAAGGAGGAGAAATGTGTACCATCACATTTCCCACTTTGATAAAGGTCGGATTGTAACCTATCACGATTGCGGGTTATCGTATCGTGACATTGCTGATCACGTTGGTCGAGATCCAATGACTGTTAGCAGAATATGGAATCGGTGGGTTCAGGAGAGTAATACGGAACGCCGTTCTGGATCCCAACGGCCTCGTATCACTAGCAGTGGAGATGACAGGCATCTTATCTGCACGGCTGTAACGGATCGTGCAGCCACGTCTCAATCCCTGAGTCAACAGATGAGGACGTTAGCAAGACAACAACCATCTGCACGAACAGTTCGACGACGTTTGCAGCAGCATGGACTATCAGCTCGGAGACCATGGCTGCGATTACCCTTGACGCTGCATCACAGTCAGGAGCGCCTGCGATGGTGTACTCAACGTCGAACCTGGGTGCACAAATGGCAAAACATCATTTTTTCGGATGAATCCAGGTTCTGTTTACAGCATCGTGATGGTCACATCCGTGTTGGGCGACATCGCGGTGAATGCACATTGGAAGCGTATATTCGTCATCGCCATACTGGCATATCACCCGGCGTGATGGTTATGGGGTACCATTGGTTAGACGTCTCGGTCACCTCTTGTTCGCATTGACGGCACTTTGAACAGTGGACGTTTCATTTCAGATGTGTTAAGACCCGTGGCTCTACCCTTCATTCGATCCCTGCGAAACCCTACATTTCAGCAGGATAATGCACGACCGCATGTTGCAGGTCCTGTACGGACCTTTCTGGATACAGAAAATGTTCGACTGCTGCCCTGGCCAGCACATTCTCCAGATCTCTCACCAACAGAAAACGTCTGGTGAACGGTGGCCGAGCAACTGGCTCGTGACAATACGCCAGTCACTACTCTTGATGAACTGTGGTATGGTGTTGAAGCTGCATGGGCATGTACACGCCATCCAAGCTCTGTTTGACTCAATGCCCAAGCGTATCAAGGCCGTTATTACGGCCAGAGGTGGTTGTTCTGGGTACTGACTTCTCAGGATCTATGCACCCAAATTGCGTGAAAATGTAATCACATGTCAGTTCTAGTATAATATATTTGTCAAATGAATACCCGTTTATCATCTGCATTTCTTCTCGGTGTAGCAATTTTAATGGCCAGTAGTATATATTTGTCCAATGAATATCCGTTAATCATCCGCATTTCTTCTTGGTGTAGCAATTTTAATGGCCAGTAGTGTACTTCCTGCGCGTTAATATAGTCACATTAACACTGTAAGTAATTACTTTTGGCCAGATGTTTATACCGCGAAATAAACACACTAATATGACATAACATTATGACCACTGTCCACCGCGACACGTGATGGCTGGGTGTTGTGTGCTGTCCTTAGGTTAGTTAGGTTTAAGTAGTTCTAAGTTCTAGGGGACTGATGACCGTAGATGTTAAGTCCCATAGTGCTCAGAGCCATTTGAACCATTTTTCTCCACCGCGACAGAGATACAGTCTGGTGGCGTTGTGCGGTAACAAAAGTGTGCAAGCGGAGCACACAGTTGATGACAATAGCGAAGATATGGACTGCAAATGGGGAAATTCATTCAGTTAAGCGAGTTCGATAAAGGACAGATCATTATCACGTAGAACCTGTGAACGAGTATCTGGAAAACGGCGAAGCTAGACGAATATTCACGTGCCACTGTCGTGAGCATCTATGGAAAAGATATAGAAGAACAGTGAAACAACCACTAGGCGCTAAATGGTTGGACTTCCAAGAACTCTTCACGGAACGTGGGGTTCGGAGGCTTGTCTGCTCTTAAAGTGGGATAGATATTGGTTCGTGGCATCTCTGCCGAAAGACCACAATGCTGGTGCGCGCAAAAGTGTTTCGGAGCTCACCGTTCATCGTACATTGTTGAATATGGAAGTACGCAGCAGACCAGCGCTACGTGTTCACGTGTTGACCCGACGACACCGTCAGTTACGGTTGCAGTGGCCACGGGACCGTCGATCAGTGGAAACGTGTGAGCTCAACATTTTTGCTTCACTAGGTTGCTGGTCTTCTCCACAAACGTCGACATCGAGGTGAACGGCGGCTCTAAAGGTGCAGCGCGCCACGACGCAGCCTCATGGAAGCGCTATTATGCTATGGCAGATATTCTCCTGCTCTTGCATGTGACGTCTGTTTGTAAACGAAGACACGCTGACAGCTGCGAACCACCTGCATGCCTTCACGCTTGATGTCTTCCCCAATGGCGATGCCGTCTTTCGGCAGTATAACTGTCCGCGTCTAGGAGCCAGAACCGTGCTACAGTGCTTTTGAGGAGCATTATAGTAAACTTACGTTAATGTCTCGGCGACCAAATTCACCTGATGTAAATCCTACGGAACCCATGTTGGTCGCTATCGGGCGCCATCACCGCGTACACAATTCAGCGGCACGTTATTTACGCGCATTACTTGACCTGTGCGTAGACATCTAATGCCACATACCTCCAGAAACCTACCAACAAACTGTTGGTTCACTGATACAGAGAATCATTGATGTATTTCGTTCCAAAGACGGACAAACAAGCTATTAAGCAGGTGGTCATAATGTTTTGGCTCATCAGTGTAGACCAACATTAATTAAATTTTATGACGAAGTATCGAATGTTATGGTGGACCACCGACACCTTTACTTGGACATGAAATGCGTTTGGGTAATTAGCGACTTTAATTCAAATGTAGAGGCGGTAGTATCGACCCACAAAATGTAAATAAATTGCTTTCCTTTTGTTAAATTTGGAGATTTGTGGTAAGTTCATATGGGACGAAACTGCTGAGGTCATCGGTCCCCATGCTTACTCACTACTTAATCTAACTTAAACTGACCTACACTAAGGACAACACACACACCCGTGCCCGAGGGAGGACTCGAACCTCCGACGTGAGGAGCCGCGCGAACCGTGGCAAGGCGCCTTATAGCACGCGGCTACCCCGCATGGCGTTTTGTTAAATAAAACAGCTCCTATTGAGAACGCTTTAGGGTATTCGATATACAGGTGTTGGACAAAATACGGTAACACCGTGAGAAATGCATCCTTGCACATAAATGCATACGGTAATCAAGGCTGCAGGTGACACTGTTGTATCGAATGCCGGACATTTGCCACGCCGTACATTTGCCGCGCCGGCCGCGGTGGTCTAGCGGTTCTGGCGCTGCAGTCCGGAACCGCGGGACTGCTACGGTCGCAGGTTCGAATCCTGCCTCGGGCATGGGTGTGTGTGATGTCCTTAGGTTAGTTAGGTTTATGTAGTTCTAAGTTCTAGGGGACTTATGACCTAAGATGTTGAGTCCCATAGTGCTCAGAGCCATTTGAACCATTTGAACATTTGCCGCACTTGCCCCTTCGTCAGGTAGCTTGAGTAGCGATCCCTCAGGTAAGGGACGCCCTTCCCCGTACTCCTGTTCGCTTTCAAACCACCGTCTCCACATCTTACTCGATACAACCAGTACGTAAGGGACCTTCTTCTTCGACATCTTGGCGAAATACGGAGCTTCTTTTCCGAAATCGAAATATTTATAACTTTTCGGAAACGAAAGCAATACCGGCGATTATGTCAGTATGTAATTAGTTCTGCCAAGTATAAATATAGATCCCTCTGTCTGTAGGGTAGCTTCCTTTCACGCTTACTGATTGCGACAGAAACAGTGCATTGGCATGGGAGCAACAAGAAAGGAACGATGTAAAGAGAATGCGAATGTAAGCTAATCATTTCTTTTTGATCACTGCATTTGTGCCTACTTTAATTACTACAACTTCATGACCAAAAGACAATAAGGAAAGAAGAAATGGAAATGTGAATGTTTGAAAAGAAGAACGACATACTCCATATTAATTTACTCTCTAAAATCGGATATCCCTTGCGGCGAAACATTAGTTAATAAACTGTAGCGTGACAATGTTCAAACATGACTGAAAATACGTTCACTAAATAGCGATAAGAACATCTATGATTGACATGTCATCTAAAGTCGACGTACAATTTTAAAATGTTAGAAATAAGGAAATGAAGTAATACAGAATGCTATGATTCTAACGTACGTTGTTGTTCTACATTGTTTAGCTCTGGTATTTACAGCGTCACAGAGAAACCATCCTAGGTTTTGGAGGGAAAAGCCATAATTGTAATGATCTGCACTACAACAGAAACAAGAAGCACAACTTAAGGAAAAATAATGCAATGTGTGTTTTAGCTCACAAGCGACATTAAAGCAGATAGTTCCTGTGACTTAATATGGGCAGAGGTTATATTAGACAACCGGCATAAATTAATAACTGGCTCCTTTTACCGATCCCCGGTCTCAGATGAAACAGTTTCTGAACAGTTCAAAGAAAACTCGAGTCTCATCACAAATAGGTACGCTACCCGTACAATTATAGTTGGCAGTGACTTCAATCTATCTTCCGTATGTTGACAAAAGTACATTTTCAGACCCTATTGTAGATAGAAAACAACTTCCGTAATTGTTCTAAATGCTTTTTTTTAAAATTATTTTGAACAATTAGTTCACGAGGCCATTCAAATTGTAAATGGTTAAGAAACACACTTGACCTCTAAACTACAAATAATCCTGAGCATCACGACGGATACAGGGATTAGTGACCACACAGTCGAGCGAGGCTCAATTCCGTAACAAAGAAATTCACCAAAACTAAACACGAAATCTATCTATTTATAAAAGCAGCTAAAAATTCGGTTGGCGTCTTTCTAAGAGACAGTCTCCAATCCTTCCAAACTATCTAAGTGAAGACCATATGTGGCTTAAGTTCAAAGAAATAGTATCAACAGCACTCGAGAGATTCATAGCAAATAAATTAAAACAGACGGAACTTACACCCCACGGTACACAAAACACGACAGAAAGCTGCTGCAGGAGCACCGAAAAAGGCACGTATAATGTAGACGAACGCAAAATCTCCAAGATTGGCGAAGTTTTACTAAGGCTCGAAATTTGGTGCGGATTTCAATCCGAGATGCATTTAATAGTTTCCACAACGAAAGTCTCTCTAAAAAAGTGGCAGAAAATCCAAAGAGATTCTGGTCCTATGTTAAGTAAACCAGGGGAAAGGCTCAGTAAGTACCATTACTGCGCGACAGCGATGAGGAGGAGGAGGGGGAGACAAGAGACCTAACCCTTCGCAGCAGGTAAAATCGTGGTAAATGTCCGGCGTGGCAAATGTCCGGCATGGCAAATGTCCGCACACCGTTGTATCTGCCACGAACGGCACCCTCAGTACTTTGCAGGTGTCCGTCATGGTCAGAATAGTATTCAGTGTACTTGTGAGTGTATCATGTTGGAGTTGAGTGGATTTGAACGTGGGCAAATTGTGTTCGTATGGTGTGTGCTTCTGTAACCGAGGGACCCGAAGTGTTCGATGTTTCAAGAGGCGCTGTATCGAAGATTTATACCGTATCTAGGGAAAGCGAAGTCACGACTCGGACGAAACTGTGTTGAGTGATAGTGACAGACGAGCATTGAAGAAGATTGTGACGAAAATTAGAAGGAAGACGGTTGCAAAAGTCACCGCAGAACTGAATGTCGCACTGGCGAACGCTGTCAGCACCAGAACCACACGAAGGGAGCGCCACATGCTGGGATTGCAGGTCCATCCCATCGTACAATCTTTGTACCCCAATGCTCGAAGATGACAGGGACCCTGTTCGCATCGCTGTCAGCGTCCAGGACTAGATTTGTGAGCACGAGGATAAATTGTCGCAACTCCGCTGTTCACCACAGTCACCAGATCTCATCATTGAGCCTTTGTGGTCTACTTTGGAGAGCAGGGTGCGTGATCGCTATCCACCTCCATCACCGTCACCTGAACTTGCCACTCTTTTGCAGGAGGACTGGTATAAGATTCCCTTTAAAACCATACAAGGCTTGTACACTACTGGACATTAAAATTGCAACACCAAGAAGAAATGCAGGTGATCAACGGGTATATTATACTAGAACTGACATGTGATCACATTTTCACCCAATTTGGGTGCATAGATCCTGAGAAATCAGTACTCAGAACAACCACCTCTGGCCGTAATAACGGCCTTGATACGCCTGGGCATTGAGCCAAACAGAGCTTGGATGGCGTGTACAGGTACAGCTGCCCATGCAGCTTCAACACCATACCACAGTTCATCAAGAGTAGTGACTGGCGTATTGTCACGAGCCAGTTGCTCGGCCACCATTCACCAGACGTTTCCAATTAGTGAGAGATCCGGAAAATGTGCTGGCCAGGGCAGCAGTCGAACATTTTCTGTATCCAGAAAGGCCCGTACAGGACCTGCAACATGCGGTCATGCATTATCCTGCTGAAATGTAGGGTTTCGTAGGGATCGAATGAATGGTAGAGCCACGGGTCTTAACACATCTGAAATGTAACGTCCACTGTTCAAAGTGCCGTCAATGCGAACAAGAGGTGACCGAGACGTGTAACCAATGGCACCCCATACCATCACGCCGGGTGATACGCCAGTATGGCGATGACGAATACACGCTTCCAATAAGCGTTCACCGCGATGTCGCCAAACACGGATGCGACCATCATGGTGCTGTAAACAGAACCTGGATTCATCCGAAAAAATGACGTTTTGCCATTCGTGCACCCAGGTTCGTCGTTGAGTACACCATCGCAGGCGCTCCTGTCTGTGATGCAGCGTCTAGGGTAACCGCAGCCATGGTCTCCGAGCTGATAGTCCATGCTGCTGCAAACGTCGTCGAACTGGTCGTGCAGATGGTTGTTGTCTTGCAAACGTCCCCATCTGTTGACTCAGGGCTCGAGACGTGGCTGCACGATCCGTTACAGCCATGCGGATAAGATGCCTGTCATCTCCACTGCTAGTGATACGAGGCCGTTGGGATCCAGCACGGCGTCCCGTATTACCCTCCTGAACCCACCGATTCCATATTTTGCTAACTGTCATTGGATCTCGACCAACGCGAGCAGCAATGTCGCGATACGATAAACCGCAATCGCGATAGGCTACAATCCGACCTTTATCAAAGTGGGAAACGTGATCGTACACAATTCTCCTCCTTACACGAGGCATCACAACAACGTTTCACGAGGGAACGCCGGTCAACCGGTGTTTGTGTATGAGAAATCGGTTGGAAACTTTTCTCATGTGAGTACGTTGTAGGTGTCGCCACCGGCGCCAACTTTGTGTGAATGCTCTGAAAAGCTAATCATTTGCATATCACAGCATCTTCTTCCTGTCGGTTAAATTTCGCGTCTGTAGCACGTCATCTTCGTGGTGTAGCAATTTTATTGGCCAGTAGTGTATTTATCCATTCCGAGATGAAAGTAAGCTGTTTTGAACGCTAACGGTTTTCCTGCAGCGTATTAATCGTGATAACGTTTATTATTATTATTATTATTATTATTCGTGCGAAACGATTACATGATAGAAGTAAATTTTTCTTCTTTACTTCGCTCCCAAATAGTACAAAGTGGACGAGGAACTGGTGACGTCGCATCGTGGAATTCCACGTGTACTACACTACAGAGCCTAAAATGAAGAATCTGGCATGTCAGACATTTGCCTCCCGTAGGGGAGCGTGGCCACTGAGATGCGACGTCGTTTTTGCGTCACAGGCAGAACTTAGGGACAGTCATATTATATGGAATTCAAATTTTCATTTGGTCGGTTTCCATTATAACAGCGTAAGTGGTATGAAAAATAAGCTCTTCCAAAGCTTCAGCAAATTGAGGACCTATCGAAAACGCGTAGTTCTAGCTACATTTTGTTATAATAAAATGACAGGAAACAATGTATCGATAGTCACAGGCTTCCTATATTAGATGTTTTTAGCGTTATAACGTGTGTCCTATGAAAATACACTGCTTCAGTGCTACGGCACAATGACGATCTATCAAATGCGCGTCGTTTTGATACAATTTGTCACAGTTAAAAATCGGAAAATAACATTTCTAGGTACAGTCCTTAGTCAGTGTACACCATATATGGAGAGCTGGGTGCTGTTTTGGAACTGTAGTGTAGTATAAGAGTTGTAGTGTAGTAGAAGGGCTATGAGCTGTGAAATAAAACATAGCATATTAGTGTTCACCTCCCTCAGAATTATTTTTTTCACCTATTGTTTTCTAAAAGATTCTGGGTTCATCTTATTAATTGAAGATGAATATTATCTGCAAGAGACTATGTTATTTATTATAAATAACGTATTTGCTGCAATTCTTGTTGCAAAGGTCAACGGCTGGAATGTTTACACAGTGGCCAGAAATCTTAACGTGACTGGTCAGTCTAAGTGAGAAAGTAAACAAAAGTACACACTGGAAGTTTTTGCTATTATGAAACTTCTGTGTAGCATACATAATATTTATCTCTTGCTTTTAAAGACTGCCTCGTGTCTGTATCTTGTCAGTAAATATCTCTTTCAGTGATGGTGAGCAGTTTAGAAAAAATCTCCTCTTCCATTCAAATGAAATTACGAAAAACATCTCGCTCTTGAAATTATACGATGAAGTAAATTACTTCAAAGTGATGGTAGTCAATGCAACATCAAGAATGTGGGTAGTATGCATGTGTAAACCCGCGTTAGACACTATACTTTAACTATATTCAGTTTAAAACCGGAAATGGAGGGAATATTCAAGTGTGTTAACGAAGAATTTCTATTACTATGTATTTCAAATCTTAATACATCATTACGTAGTGTTCCACTACCAGTAATTTGTTGATCAAGCCATCGACGAGTGCAGAATCTTCTTTACGATTATCTCCACTCTTCTACGACAATTAATGCTGCTGTTCGGCGCGCTTCCAATGTCGTAAAGAAACTGTGGAATTTACGCGCCAGATGCAGCCGGGAACTACCGCTGGAGAGCGATAAGGAGCACGTTCCGGGCGATGTAGCAGGTCGTTTCAGAGCGTGCACCAATCACAACGGACATCACGTCTGGCGGTCAGAAACACGTCCCGTGTGAGAACAGCTTAACTCTCAGCTGAAATGCGATATTTAAACAAATTATTCTAAATTTCCTTTGTAGACGTGCGTTTTATCATTCCGCTTTTACCGAGGAAGCGCCTAATAACAAATAAATATGGCACAGTTCAGCCAAGTAACATATTTATGTCTGGGTGAAGACCCAAAGGTGTAAAGTTTATCGAATTTCCCCTAACACGAAATATTCGTAGTCTATTACGTCTTAAAGCTTTTTTCTAATCCATTCTCATTGTTCTCCGATTTCTTCTTACACACTAATTTTACGAAGAACAGAAACAATGTTAGAAATGGACCAATCTTATACTAATCTGACGCAGAGGCCCAAATCATTCTTTCGTAAGCAGTAGTAAGATAGAATAAGATTGGGTTATTTTCGTCAAAGTGATGGCTAATATGCGCTTCTACGTGTAAGCGCTTATGAGAAAGTAGACAGTGGAATAGAATCGAGGTGTTAAGCACCCGAGTGCTCGAGGAAAGATTGTGAGGCTTCCGTGACTATTAATTTTACGCAAATAATGTGGTAACGCTATACTATCACTTCAGAGAAAAACTGTTTATCTACCATACGTCATATGTGTTTTACACCCTACTGCTATTGCATACGTAGGTATCTTCCAGCGCCACGCTGCATACTGAAGCAACGGTGGAAGCATACCATTGACAAACCGTGATTCTCTGTTTACTCACACCAGTGACTTGGTTTGGTAAGCACAGTTTAGTGGATCAGCGAAGATGGAGCAAGAGCCGTGTACGAGAATTTAGCCTGTCTCTGGCAAACTATCTGTGTCTGTAGCCAAAGTCGAGGTAGACCTGTGCGTTGGCACTTGACTCGGAGCTAGCCTGTTCAAATCACCACCACTATTTTTGCATCAAGGGTGAAAAGTTCCTGATCACCAGACTTTGTTCCAATGTCCTGAATGAAATTCCAGACCTATCCGCAGTGTGCCACGGAGTGAGGACACGTGGCGTTGTGGATGGCGTTCCGTCCATCAGATGAGGGCGTTAAGCTCGGCGCTTCCCTTGCTGTCATTTGATGAGAGTCGGATACGTGCTGGCGCAACGTATCACCCTCCCCATTATCTCATCATACAACAAAACATGACTCCACGCCATACGCACAGTCACCTACACTCAACAGATACACTTAAGACACAATGCACGGAAAGAGGCCATTCTGCAATTAGGCCTCTCGGAGTCTCCCAGCCAATTTATCCCAGTTTGATGAAATAATCATTCAATGCATGCTGAGCCTCACAAACGCCTGAGACTACATCGCTCATATAAGTAATATATTGCGAAAATATTTTTTCTGCATTTAGTTTCGTATATAACAAATACAAAAACTTACCATATAAGCGATCACGTCGTACCCTTTATCGATAAGCCAGCGGAGGATACATGAAGTGTCCAGTCCTCCGCTATATGCTAGAACGACGGTGTTCTTCTGTGTTGACATCACCGACTGAAACATTAACATGACTTTATTAGTTTTCTTGCAAGAATGTGTTACAAAGTATATTTTCAATGTATCGTCTTCGAAACACGTAATCTTTAATTCCTTAGTTTAAGAGGATAAAATGTTCAGTCGATGAAGTAGTCATTTTGAACAGCTAGATAACTACAGAGAAGGAAACTGGCAGTGGCCTTTACACAGAAATCACCTGGACACTTGCATGAAGAGCCTAAATCGTGTTAACCGGACAGAGATTATTACTCCACTCCCTACGATACGAGTTCCGTAGCCCGCTGAGACACCTCGAAAGCTACAATAAAGACTGAATTTTTGTACACGAAGAGAAAACTATTTTTCTTCAATGTCCTGTCGACGACTGAATGAAACCAGTCTCTTTTTTAATATCGTGATTCGTGGGCAGTGAGGGAATCCAGAACTTCCTTTATGTCGGTGCCTAGTCTGCCCCCAATAGCAGAAAACCAACTTCGGGATTAAAATTGCTGTACAGTAATCTACATCTACATTTGCACTCTGGAAATGTATGACGGAGGGTACCTACCACTGAAACGTACGTTAAAATTTCTTCCCGTGCTTATATGCTTGTCTGCGCTCTGTAATTAGACAAATTTTCTCCATGCGATACCTCCGGTAATGATACGTAGGGGAGTATAAAGCATTCCTAGATTCCTCGCTTAAAGCTGGTTCTTCAAACTTTGTAGGTAGGGTTTCACACCGTAGTTTGTGTCTATCTTCAAGAAATAGCGACTGTAGTTTTTTCTGCATCTCCGTGACCCATGCATCAAAAAATCTGTAGCCATTCGTGCTGCTCTTACTTATAAACGTTAAATATCCCTCTTTAGTCCTATTTGGTACGGGTCCCACACGGACCATAAATGTACAATATTAAGAAGCAGGCTCCTACACACTTCCCAGGAAAACATCTGAAGTTAGTTCTACACCTGTCGGTGACTCTCCTTTCAAGACATCACGCTGTATTCTCCCTGCCAAGAAATCTTCACTCACAAATTTCGCTTGATATCCCATATGCTCCTACTTTGGGTGATAAGCGTAGGCATAGTATTATTCAAATTCTTTTAAAATCCAAGAAACGGTGCATCCACCTGACTACCTTGATCCAGGGCTTTCATGTGAGAAGAAAAACTGGTGTTGGGTTTCACATCACTGATGTTTTCGGAATCTGTACTGGTTTGTATGGAGGACATGATTCCGTCCGAGATATCTCATTACCTTTGAGCTGAGAATGTGTTCTCGGGTTCTGCAACAGACGGATTTCGATGAGATTACGGTAGTTTTGTGGAATGTGGATCATTTCTGCTACCCTTTTTGTACGCGGGTTTGACCTGTGCTTTTTTTCCAACTAGTAAGCATACTTCTTTGTTCGAGGGGTAAAAGAGGGTTTTGTATTGTATTGTATGGGAATGGGGACCTAGAAACGACAGCGAGGCTTCGTCCCCGCCGTAGCCCACAGTGCTACACAACCCCACAACAGGTTAAGCAGTCCACTCACCCCACCGCCGCCCCACACCGAATCCAGGGTTATTGTGCGGTTCGGCCCCCAGTGGACCCCCCCTGGAACGTCTCACACCAGACGAGTGTAACCCCAGTGTCTGCGTGGTAGGGTAGTTATGGTGTACGCGTACGTGGAGACAGTGTTTGCGCAGCAATCGCCGACATAGTGTAACTGAGGCGGAATAAGGGGAACCAGCCCGCATTAGCCGAGGCAGATGGAAAACCGCCTTAAAAAGCATCCACAGACTGGCCGGCACACCGGACCTCGACACTAACCCGCCAGGCGGATTCGTGCCGAGGATCGGCACGCCTTCCCGCTCGGGAAGCAGCGCGTTAGGCTGCGCGGCTAACCGGGCAGGCTAAATGAGGGTTTTACTCAGCCACAAATTCTGTATAGAATCTGATAGGGATTCCATTGGACCCTGGAACATTCTTCAGTTTTAGAATATTCAGTTCTTTCTCAGTGTCACTGGCACTAATATCTACGTCGCTCAGAATGCTGGTGGCGCGATAATTAAATTGTAGTACTGCACCTGATTTTTTCTTTGTAAAGGAAAACTTGAAATGTAGTACAGCTTTTTTCGTTTGCTTTGCTGTCCTCGGTTTCAGTCTCTGTGTCATCCATGAATGTCTGGACATTAACTTTGGTGCCACTGACAGCTTTTACATATTATCAGAATTTTCTGAGAGATCTTTCAACAATACTCTTCAACAGTAATCGTTGAAGGCTCCACGCATTGCCTTCTTGACAACCAAACGTGTGTCATTCAACTCCTCTCTATCTATAGCGCCATGCTTTGTTTTGTACCTATTATGCAATAGTCTCAGTTCCTTTAGAAGTTTGTTTAGAGTGACTATATACAGTGGAGGGTCCCTCATATCACGAACTGTTCTACTATTTATATATATGTGTCAAGTGCATGGTCAATTATTCTAACATGAGCAGTAGTTCTTCTACGTGTTCTTACACAGAGATAAATGTCTGAGCCCGCATCTCGTGGTCGTGCGGTAGCGTTCTCGCTTCCCACGCCCGGGTTCCCGGGTTCGATTCCCGGCGGGGTCAGGGATTTTCTCTGCCTCGTGATGGCTGGGTGTTGTGTGCTGTCCTTAGGTTAGTTAGGTTTAAGTAGTTCTAAGTTCTAGGGGACTGATGACCATAGATGTTAAGTCCCATAGTGCTCAGAGCCATTTGAACCATAAATGTCTGAAGTTACACAACCCCTTTGTCTAGTTTACTGAACATATAAATCCTTCTACTTGTTTTAGTTACCCTTTTTACTTTGCTAATCACTGTTGCTACAGCTGCCTCAGGTCACTGATACCAGTTTCATGGTGAACGTACTCAAAGAGGTCAGGTCTGTTAGTTGCAGTTAGATCCAATATATTTCCATCATGAGTGGGCGCCTGAACATCCGCTCTAGGTAGTATTTATAAAATGCATTTAGTATTGCTTCACATGATCTCTTGCACGCCCATCACTTACAAAACTGTATGTAACTATCCAAATTGATTGCTGGATGATGAAAGTTCTAACATTCTGCGTGGTGTCTGTTTGTTCTATATCGTGTCTCCCTACCACTTTCGCGCAACGACGGTCTGAGCGTGTTTTTTAGGGAATTGACTAGTTTGAACCTGGGATCTGTTGCTGGTAAGGAGACGCCAGACCACACGTGACATGTAGAGTTCAGAAGAGTTCAGTGAGACTAGCGATGATATAACCAAATACTTAATGATTTCAGCGTCAGCTCCACTGCACTCCTTGTAAAAGAATCTTAATACTAACTAAATTTAGTGGAAGGGGTTCAAGGCTTTCCTATTTTTAGTTAGCCGGTAAAATAACGTCGAAAAAGCAGTTAAGTTTACCATCGGAAATTTTATTCTACTCACAAAACATTGTTTATAAATTGCACTATTGATAAAAAGAAATGTTTTAATACAGGATGATAAAAACCAACTGCGTTCAACAAAAATGTGAACGAATATTCCCTGAGTGGGTTTCCAAGTTCTACAATGGACCGAAGGATGACCTATGCCATATCACATCTATAATCTAGGTTTAAATTAAGTTTCACAAAAGAGAAAACTATCAAAATGGTCTACAGTGACCCTCAATTATCTTTAATTACTTAACTAACTTGTCGTAAATTACAGTGACTGATGTGGCTTCTCAATAACTATATAACAGAAAAATCATTGTGTTTCAGATTTTTACTTTAAGTGGCAAATGTGAACACCATGAGCTTTAATTGACGATCGACACTAGTATTACGCAAAAAGGGGGTATAACAGATGAGACTTCTGCAGTTCTGAGTGACGCTTTATGCGCTGTTATGCGCCATCACGTGCGTTCATTACCTTATCGGTGTTCGTCAGGGGGCGGCGAGCAGCACAGCTCCGCTCACCTCGCCGTCTCGGAAGCAACTCTCCCCTAACTTCTCCTTACTACAATTTACCGAAGTTGGTTTAAAAAAAACTATCTGGCTGTGTTTTCATCTGACCAATCAGGGTGTCAATGTTAACCTTAAGCTCGACCTACAAAAATTCTGTCTATCCAATGAGAAACGTTATACTTTTCGTGGTGGGGCAATGTTTTTAAAGTTTGCAACGTAACAGAGACGCGAAAAAGTCTCACGCTAAAACTTGCAGCTGGTGTGGTCCTTTAAATGTTATCGTAAGATCTATAATGTTCTTTTAACATAGGCTGGGGGGTGGTCCTGACGTAACAGAAGCGAAAAAGTCTCATGCTAAAACATGCGTCTGGGGTGGCCCTTTTTGTGTTATCGTAAGATCTATACTGTTCTTCTGGAGGGCTCTAGCTTTTAAGATCGGCTGAGGGGTGGTGCTAACGGTTAGCTGGCGACGTGGGTGTCCGTCCCTTATCTTAGGGCCTTCTAACTTAACACAGTTTTGCTCTCAGCTTCTGTTCTCGTTTCTCCCCTCGGAACTGCGTCTGTCTCATGGTGGGAAGGTATGACATGCATTTAGGCATTCTTGTGTTAGTCTGTGGTATTCCATTTGCTCACTCGTTACTCGTATTACTTTGGTTAATTTAATGTCACGATTTATTCGGAGCTATGTGACACACTACTGGATTTGCTTATCATGTCAGGATTTTCATGGAAGGTGTTGGATTTGCCTGACACCTTAGATGTCACCGCCCTTCGAACTTAATTTTTGCACTGAATTTAGGCAATTATTGAATCATTGTGTAGATCAGTCAAAAATTATTCCTTTATCTAAATTTTGTTGCCTACTGTTCAGCCACGTTATTCTGATTCTATGCTAGTTTGTATTGCTAATTTATATTTTTATATTCTTCCACATTATTCTCAAAAATGACAAGAGAAGAATATTTTTATACTATTATTAATTTTTAATTATTTTATTTCTCTATTTAAGTGTGAAGTTTGTTTTTTAAGAAGTTTGTTATCGAAAGTGAGGTGTCTTTCACATCGTTTTTCTTAGAAATATATATTTTTATAAATGTAGTAATTAAGTAAAATCTATTCATAACACATTTTCTAAATATCATGTACAAGTAAAATGTTTTTGTTTCTAGACACTCATTTCAACATTGTTACACTAACAAATAATAATTGTTTCCAAGAATTGCTTTGACAAAGAAATATACATACACAAGTATTGAGATATTATCCTAGCAAATGGTACAAATGTTAAAAAAAGGGAAAACCTCCAACAAGATAATTTTTTATTCTTTGTTTTTATAAGGAGAAAATAAATAAAATATAGTTATTCTTTTATTTTTATGAGGAGAAAATGAGTGGCATATAGTTTTAGTGTTTATTATGCCTTACTTTTGTTCTTTATATACTGTCCATTTCAGAACTAATGACTTATTTTTATCGCTAGTCTATTTTTTTACTTAAGTCCATAGTCAATGACTGTTATTTTATAGTTTATTAGCTGTCGGGTGTGCTTAACTTATTTAGTTTTTCTCACATTTCTTTTGCACAATTCCTGCATCACGTAATTTGATTTCACACATTCACACAATCCTATGAATGTTTAAGCATGAGGTTGGCAAATGTTTTTTTGCACGAAGATGACGGACTTGAGCGAGATGGATGTGGGCAAGTATTTGATGTACAGCTTCATTCGTCGTTCCTTGTTGGCTTTGCAAGTGTGTGTTGTTGTTGTAGAGGTCCCATAATGGAATGGAGCTGTGAGTGCAGAATCTCGTGGTTTACTGGCTTTGTATGCGTGAAAGTCATCGTTATGTGTCGCTGAAAGCGGTCGTTTTTCGTTGTAATACTTCGCAGACGACTAGTTTACAATAGGATAGGGATTTGGGAAGGTATGTCGTCTATTCTTCACCCATCTTCTTTCTTGGTCTCAATCTTGCGCATCTTCAACTTCTGTTCTTCCTGCTTTTTCTCTGCTTCTTACTTGCTTCTTGGTTCTTCTCTGGGCAGGACATGGAAATATGTATTAATAACTAGTCGCTTTGAAGTTCTCCTCTTAGTAACAGTTTGATAAATTGTTTGGGCGTGTCATTTTTACTTTGTGGAAGTTTTCTTCAGTTTTGTGCATCAGCATGCTGTTTAATAGCGGTAGTGTGAGTTTTACACACATTTTTTGCCAGAGGTGGCTTGCCCAAGCCGTCGTCTCGTCGGGGCGTTTTTTGCTCGCTCTGCCGAGTCGGGGCACTCGGAGACCCTTCCGGCGTTCGGCGTCCTGTCGCGTCTCTGCAGGGCTCTGACACTGTGCGGCTCGGTGTTCCGTCCCAGCAGGGTTCTGCGAGCAGATTTATTGCCCACTTTCGATACAACGATACAAGGGCCTTCTGTTGGTCTCGTTATCCTTTCCTTTCTCTCAATGCTTCTGCCTTGTAGGAATCGTGTCTTGCTAATTACGTCCTTTTCTTTCTTGATACTTCTCTTGTTGCAACTTGTGGGTCGTTGCATCTGGTCTTTGTTGGAGTTTTTACAATGGTTCTTACAAAAAGTTTTACTTATAATCATCTAACATATGTCTAGTACCTACATTGTTTTACGCCTTCTTAAAAGCTTTACAAATTTCGGTGCCCTTTCCATGTCACATTTCTAAGATATTTTGAGTCTTAACTTCTACAAAAATCCTCAAATTAGTTTTTTTATTTTTTGTGTAGTGTCGTGGTGTATAGCATTTTAGTATTTCATGCTCTTAGACTATCTACGCTTTATCCCTTCACCTTAATCTATGGTACTATTGGTGTTATTTTTGTTTTTGTTTTTGTTTTTATTTAAACTACTTTCTTTTGCCCACCTTCCTTTCTCTTCATTCTTATTTCTCCTGACGATCTTATCTGCAACATAATCTTGAAATATTGTGCAGATTATTTACCAGTAATAAAATTAATCTTCAAACTTTTTGATATGGCTCACATGGTGAAGTCCTAAGGTTTTGCCTGTTTTTGGGTTCATTAGTTCCACAGCATTATCATGAGCAGTTCGGCTAATTATGACAGGTCCTTTGTATGCAGCGTAAAACATATGTATTTTGTGTTTCTGTTTGCTGGAGAGATGGTGTGTTTTTACAAATACTTTCTGGCCTACTGAGAATGTTCTTTTAATTGCTGTTCTATCTCCTCTTTCTTTTTTTTTAATGGCTGCCTTTCTGATGTTGGAGAGTGTTGTTGCTATGACTTGTTTGTGCTGTCTACGTGGTACAACAGGAAATCTAACATTTTCTCTGGTTATGTTTGGGGGGTCAATATTTTTAAGTACAGTAACTGGAGGTAGTAGTGTAGTGCTATGTGGCATTTCATTTATTCCTTCTTGAAAATCTGTAAGGTATATATCCCAAGTGTTGTGTCTTTTGCCTGCATATAATCGGCATAAAGTGCCTATGTCCTTCATAGATCGTTCTGCTGGATTTACGCTAGGTTTGTACTTAGATATGTAGATGGGTTTTATTTTGTGTTGTTTTAACGTGTTCTGCCATTGCACTGATTTGTATTGTCGGCCATTATCCGAAATTATTCGTTCCACTCGACCTACTTGTCTGAGAAAATCTTGTCTAAATGCTTTACTTATAGTAACACCTGTTGCCCGTTTCAATGGTGTCAAGGTAACATATTTAGAAGTAAGTTCCAAAACAACAAATATGAAAATATATCCATTTTTTGTGCGTGGGAGAGGCCCCATCAAATCTGTTGCAGCTATTTGTTTTAATCTTTTAGGGATTATTGGAAACATAGGTGGTTTGGTTTGGAAAGTGACGTGTTTAGCCCTCATACATTTTTTGCATTTGACTAATACTGTTCTAATTCGTCTTTCCATATTAGGAAAATGGCTTGTTTGTATTATTTTTGAAAAGCATTTCTTTGGTCCAAAGTGGCCATTACTTAAATGTGTGTACCGTATGTACTTATTAATTAGTTCATCTGGGATATAAATTAACCATTCATTCGTTGCAACATTTCGTCTAAAAAATAAAACATTGTTTTTTACGAGATAGTGCTGTCGGAATGTCTGGAAAATCCTTACTTCTCCACTTGGGTTTGATTCCTAGTATTTCGGGATCCTTGTCCTGTTCTTTGCCTATGTTTTTCAATGCTGTCGTAATGTAGTTTTCGAAAGGTACTTGTTTCATATAGTACTTTGTAAACTGGTCTTCTGTTGCTTCCAAACCTATGTTATTGGATGCACCCTGTGGACATCGTGATAAAGCATCTGCTAATACATTCGCTGGTCCTGGTATGTGTGTAATAGTGAAGTCAAATTCTTGTAGTATTAACATCCATCTGGCTAACCTCCCATGAGTTAGTTTGGCGGATAACAGAAATTCTAATGTCTTGTGGTCAGTGTATACTTTTGTTTTTCTTCCGAATAGGAAGTATCGCAAACGTTGGAAGCCCCATACAATGGCCAATGCTTCCAGTTCCGTGACTGAATAGTTTTTCTCGCTTTTTGTGAGTACCCGACTGGCAAATGCAATTGTTCTATATGATCTTAGCCCTGCCTGTTCGTATTCTTGGAATAAAACATCTCCTAAACCTGTTTTCGCGCTGTCAGTGGCCATACAAAAATTTTGTGTTAGATCAGGATGTGCCAAAATCGGTGCTGTTGTTAGTGCGTTTATCACTTTTAAAAATTCTTCATTGGCTTGTTGATCCCATACCCATGGCGTGTTTTTTCCAGTCAATGCACATAGGCGTGGTGTTGCGAGAGAGTCGAACCAAATCAATTTTTTATAGAACCCGGTGAGACCTAGAAATCCTCTGAGAGTTTTCTTATTATATGGAGTACAGAATTCTTTGATTGCCGTTAGTTTTTCTGGGTCGGGCATTACCCCTTTCTCGGAAATTGTGTCCTAGAAATCTGACCTCTCGCCTTCCAAATTTTGATTTTGTTATATTTACTGTGACCCCATGCTCTTTCATGATCTGTAAAAACTGATTTAATGTGTCGTTGTGATGTTCCCACGAGGGTTCTGCTATAATCACATCATCAACATAACAAGTAATTTTTTGTAGAATTTCAGGACTGAGTATATTATTAAATCCCCTAATAAACGCTGCTGATTATATGTTTAAACCAAATGGCAATCATTTAAACTGGTAACATCTACCGAATACGATAAATGCTGTAAATTTTCTACATTCTGGGGCCAATTCTATTTGCCAGAAACTACTCCGTAAATCAATTGATGAAAATATCTTAGTACCGTGGAAGTTTTGTATCAATTCCTCTAATTTTTCTGGGCGATCTGTCTCAGTGATTATGATTGTGTTGATCTGTCTGGAATCAAGCACTAACCTGATGCTCCCTTCTCGTTTTTGTACAATATGGAGCGGGCTGTTATATGTTCAGGTAGCTGGTTCAGTAATATCGTCATCTAACATTTTAGATGTCTCCTGGAATACTTTATTCCTGTAGCTTAATGGGATTGTATAGGGTGGCACTCTAAATGGTTTGTGCTGTTTTACTTCAAACTTGTACTGAAAGTGTTTAATACTGCCAGTCTTAGGTAAAAATACCTCTGATTTATCTCGTAAAATACCCTCTAATTCTCTTTTACTGTGTTCCGAAATACCGTGAACTTCTTGCAGTTCTTCGTCGATTTCTTTACGGACTTCTAACATGAGTTGAGGCGATTCCCCCTTTTCTGCATACCATTCTAATTCTTCATCCTCTTTATCTCGCGTCATTCTTAATTGTTTGTTTATAACTGGTATTTCTTCTAATTTTAGCTTTCGCTCAAAGAGAAGTGTGACATTCCCGAATGTTACGCTACCTTTCCCCATATCTATTATCGCTCGTCTCCCATTTAAAAAATCTGCACCTATAATCAAATCTACAGTTAGTTTAGGTATAATCACGAAGTTGGCTTCGATCTTTTGACCTTGGCACGAAAGAGTTAACCGTGTTTGTCTCGTAACTTCCGCAGCATTGTTTGTAATAGGACCTCTTACTTTAATGTTACGTGTTTTCGGAACTGGCAATTCCTCATTGGCATTACACTGCATGAATAAATTTTCTGATATCGCAGTCAGTTCACTTCCGCTATCAATTACAATATTGACTGGGAAATGCTGTACCATGGCCTTCACAATTGGTTGAATTTGAAAGGGTTGGTTCTGTTCTTCTTCTTCTTGCATCAACGAATCCTCCACTGAATCATACATGAGTCTTTTTAGGAATTTCCCTTGTGAATTCGAACTTTCTGTAGGATAAGCTTCGACTGCTATTTCTCTCTCTTTTATTTCCTCTTCTCTATTTCTTCCTTCATTTACGCTTTCTTCAACATCCTCTACTTTTTCCTCATCCTCGTCTATCTTCTCCTTCTTCGTCGCTACTTCCACATAATCGCATCTAAATGCTCCAATTATCGCTTCATAACTTCCTTCATTATATACGTTGGGTTGTGTGCCCACTCGTAACTTATTTTCAACTTCTGTCGACTGCGCATTATCCTCATTGAATTCGCTTTCCCTGGTTTCCATCTCAAATAGTTCTGCAATACTCATTACTTCGTCCTTTCCTCCTACATTCGTTGTGCATGCCTCTGGTAATTTATCTTCCTCGTCAGTATTCTCCCAATTAATTTCGTCCCAACACGATATTGTTATTTTCTTGTCTTCGTTTTCATCTGGTCCCTGCGGATTTGTTTCTTCCTTCTTCTTCTTCTCGTGATAAGATTTTTACTTCTCTGTTCAAGGTGCTGCAATTGTCCTGGGTCGGTGCGTCATTCTCTTTCGCATGAGCGCTTAGCTGTCAATTCGAACGTTTATCTGTGTTTGGTGGTCTTACCTCCACCTCTTCTATCTGTATTCTCTTTTCTTGTTCAGCTTGTTGATAGTGGTTTCTTTGTTGATAATTTGTCGGTCTATTGGTTCTCCAGTACCCGTTCCGGTTGTCGTTATTCCCTCTGTAATAGTTGTTGCCGTTCCTGGGTGAATTATAGTTATTGCCATATTCTCTTCTAAATCCATGACCGGTTCTTTGTTTAAAATCTATTGCCGTTTGTTGGTCCGAAGTTATCACATGGTTCGTAATTATTGTTTCTTCGTACTGTGTCTTGTGGATTCCACTGCTTTTTGCTTTCGTTTTCACGTGCGCTTCGTCTTTTTCTTGCGTCATCTTCCGAAAATGTGAACTCTAGTTCCCTTAGAATACCTTTAAATGCTTCGACGTCATTGCCTCCGCGACCTACTAATGATTGCTGGTATTTCAATGGTAGCTTCATCGCGCATAATTTAATCAACTCTCCGTCACTGTATGGTACATCGAAGCATTGATTTTTCTTTGCCATTAATTCGAAAAATTTCACGGGACTCTTCTCTCCTGAATTTTCAAAATATGGGTTCTGTAATAATTCGCACTTCACTCTGTTCTGTGCTTCGCTGGACCAATATCGTGAGAGAAACTTCTCTCTGAAATCTTCGTACGATCGGCATGTCGCTGCAACATTCTGCATGGTTTCTGCGACTGTTCCTGACATGTGTGCACATATAAAGTCTAATTTGTGTGCTAGCGTCCAGTGTTCTGGTAATCCTACTCGGAATTGATCAATAAAAGTTCGTGGATGTAATGAGTTTCCTTCTCGAAATTGTTGAAATTTTCTGACTGTGAGGAAATGATCGTTGTCGTACTTCGTCATAGTTCCATATGAAATTCGCGATTCTTCGCCACTTTTGTTTCTGATCATTTCTCCCGTCGTTCTTTCCGGTTGTGGTAGATCCATTGGATATTGTCCACTGTAACTTTCGCCTACCCTTGCGTCGTATCGTTGGAGTGGTACGCAATAATTTTCTTCCATCGGTTGTGAACGTGTAGCTGAATGCATTGTACTGTACTCTTCGCGACCTGGCTTTCCATTGTCAGGTATTGGTTCGGTATCTTGTCTGGCTAACCTTGCTGCTTCATTGCACGATCCAAACTGTCTTGAAACATACATTTGTGGTTCTGCATGTGTTTGTGATGACGATTGTTCATCAAGAATTTCGAAACGTGTTTGTTGCTGTGCAGGTTGTCTGATTTCACGTATGTTACTTTCCGCCTGTGATTGGACTCACAAATGTGTAATATCTTCGTTAATTGCTTGTTTTTCCGGTGCTGCTACAGATACGGATGTGGTTGCAGACTCTGTGCTTGTTCGATCCTGTTCACTACGCTCTTCAATGGTTTGCAACAACTCTGTTTGCAATTTCTGAAATTGTCGCTTCGTTTGCGCTTCTATTTTGACTATGCGGTTATCATATCTTTTCAGCGCTGCTCTTGTGATACGTTTGTGTAACACACTGTTTTCAACAATTTCACGCGCTGTACCTGCTGCTTGTCTAGTAATTACGTTTATCTGTTTCTCTAGTTTCTTGACTTCGCCCTGGGTGTTGTTACGTAATGTTTTGATCTCGTCCTTAGTGTCATTACGCAATGTTTGTACGTACACTTGTACCTTGTCAATGTCTGTTCTCAATTGATTGTAACCTGTTATTAAGTTTCCTATCACTTCTCGAGATTCTTTTGCCTCGTCTTCAATATGACTTAGGTGTAACAGAATTTTTTTGTTTTGTTCTTTAATCGCACACATTTGTCTCGTGGTTTCTGCATTTCGTTTCGTCATTTCTGCATTCTGAATTTTAATTTGGTTCGCAATTTCTTTATTTTGTCTTGTCATGGTTTCCGTCATTAATTGTAATAATTCTGCCAGATTGGTGGGTTCTATTGCGTTTTCTTCAGACGTCCTACGCTCTGTGTTTTCGCCCAAGTTTTGGTTTGCAACCGATTGCATTGAACTGTGCGGTGACACGTTTCTGCTCGAATTCCTTGTACTCTGTGGTGAGGGAGTTCTGATTACTTGTACTATGGGTTCTACGTATTCAAGACGCAAGTTAGAATCCTCATCGACTGTCTCTCTACTTTCCTGCTCCTCTGTCGTATGCTGACCTACGTTTTCTATGCCTTGACGCACATTATCCTCGTTATGGTGCGTTATATGTCCTATTTCTCGCGATACTGCATCGTCTGTTGTACTGTCCTCTATTCTCTGTCCATTTTCATGCTGGGTCTCTACCTCAATTCGGTCAAGGTCTCGATCTGCCATTGCTAATCTTTCCGAATCCCTCATTTTCTGTTTTAAAAGCAATTCACGCGCCCTACTTCGCGTCAACATGCGCTCATACGATCTCACGCGTTTCATAAACTTTTTGTTCACACGACTTGACAAACCATTCACTTACTTGTTGGGTCAGAACCAACTTGTCAACGATGTATCCGCCACCTGTGCGCGTGCATTGGAGAGAAAACTTAATTCTAACAATATTAAAATTCATAAATTGATTATGCTGTTGTCTCTGCCAGAATGTCTCACATTTATTGAATACTTTCTTACTATTTATCGCTGCAGCTACTGTTTTCGACTATTTATAACGTTCAAAAAAATTTTTTATTACGAAAATTTTTCAACAGGATATTTTTCTGACCTAGTTAGGCATGTGGCATGGTATTTTACCATCCTGGCAGGGTCGCCATTTTCTAACATTCTGCGTGGTGTCTGTTTGTTCTATATCGTGTCTCCCTACCACTTTCGCACAATGACGCTCTGAGTGTGTTTTTTAGGGAATTGACTAGTTTGAACCTGGGACCTGTTGCTGGTAAGGAGACGCCAGACCACACATGACATGTAGAGTTCAGAAGAGTTCAGTGAGACTAGCGATGATATAACCAAATACTTAGTGATTTCAGCGTCAGCTCCACTGCACTCCTTGTAAAAGAATCTTAATACTAACTAAATTTAGTGGAAGGGGTTCAAGGCTTTCCTATTTTTAGTTAGCTGGTAAACTAACGTCGAAAAAGCAGTTAAGTTTACCATCGGAAATTTTATTCTACTCACAAAACATTGTTTATAAATTGCACTATTGATAAAAGGAGATGTTTTAATACAGGATGATAAAAACCAACTGCGTTCAACAAAAATGTGAACGAATATTCCCTGAGTGGGTTTCCAAGTTCTACGATGGACCGAAGGATGACCTATGCCATATCACATCTATAATCTAGGTTTAAATTAAGTTTCACAAAAGAGAAAACTATCAAAATGGTCTACAGTGACCCTCAATTATCTTTAATTACTTAACTAACTTGTCGTAAATTACAGTGGCTGATGTGGCTTCTCAATAACTATATAACAGAAAAATCATCGCGTTTCAGATTTTTACTTCAAGTGGCAAATGTGAACACCATGAGCTTTAATTGACGATTGACACTAGTATTACGCAAAAAGGGGGTGTAACAGACGAGACTTCTGCAGTTCTGAGTGACGCTTTATGCGCTGTTATGCGCCATCGCGTGCGTTCATTACCTTGTCGGTGTTCGTCAGGGGGCGGCGAGCAGCACAGCTCCGCTCACCTCGCCGTCTCGGAAGCAACTCTCCCCTAACTTCTCCTTACTACAATTTACCGAAGTTGGTTTAAAAAAAACTATCTGGCTGTGTTTTCATCTGACCAATCAGGGTGTCAATGTTAACCTTAAGCTCCACCTACAAAAATTCTGTCTATCCAATGAGAAACGTTATACTTTTCGTGGTGGGGCAATGTTTTTAAAGTTTGCAACGTAACAGAGACGCGAAAAAGTTTCACGCTAAAACTTGCAGCTGGTGTGGTCCTTTAAATGTTATCGTAAGATCTATACTGTTCTTTTAACATAGGATGGGGGGTGGTCCTGACGTAACAGAGAAACGAAAAAGTCTCACGCTAAAACATGGGGCTGGGTTGGCCCTTTTTGTGTTATCGTAAGATCTATACTGTTTTTCTGGAGGGCTCTAGCTTTTAACATGGGCTGGGGGGTGGTCCTAACGGTTAGCTGGCGACGTGGGTGTCCGTCCCTTATCGTAGGGCCTTCTAACTTAACACGGTTCTGCTCTCGGCTTTTGTTCTCGTTTCTCCCCTCGGAACTGCGTCTGTCTCACGGTGGGAAGGTATGACATGCATTTAGGCATTCTTGTGTTAGTCTGTGGTATTCCATTTGCTCACTCGTTACTCGTATTACTTTGGTCAATTTAATGTCATGATTTATTCGGAGCTATGTGACATACTACTGGATTTGCTTATCATGTCAGGGTTTTCATGGAAGGTGTTGGATTTGCCTGACACCTTACAAAGTCTCCTCTGATGATGACAGTATGATTGGGGAACATACGAGTGAGCGACATGACGTTTTCTTTAAAGTTTTTGATTACAGTTGAGGGTGAGTCTTGTGGCGCATAAAAATATATAAAGTAAGTTTACTCCCACCCTTGATTTTGAGCCCGCATCTCGTGGTCGTGCGGTAGCGTTCTCGCTTCCCACGCCCGGGTTCCCGGGTTCGTTTCCCGGCGGGGTCAGGGATTTTCTCTGCCTCGTGATGGCTGGGTGTTGTGTGCTGTCCTTAGGTTAGTTAGGTTTAAGTAGTTCTAAGTTCTAGGGGACTTATGACCACAGCAGTTGAGTCCCATAGTGCTCAGAGCCATTTTTGAACCTTGATTCTGAGTCTTGCCCAAACAGTCTCCCATCCAACTTCAATTTTTATTTCGGGGGATTTTGGTTTCTTGTCTACTGCGATAGGCACACCACCCTTATTTCTCATTAGTGTATCCTTTCGATATACGATTGAAGTTTTCCTAATTTTTGCCAGCTTTCTACACCTAGTTTTACGTAGGGTCCGTCGCTTTTTAGGAGGGCTTGAAACCCTGGTACTATGAGCGAATGCTTCGGCAATTAATCACTAGGATTTAATACTGTACTCTGTGGGAGCCAATTTTTTCGATCTTATACTCACACTTGTGGGTCCCCTACAGCTATCATTATCTGAACTGGATGGAGAGCTGCCTATTCCATTAAAACTATTGTGTGCACCCCCACACACAGTCATCTACCTGGGTAGCAGAATCTCTGTTTAGTCCACACCTGACCCGGTTATGAGAGCCCTACATTTCTCAGCCCTATGGCGCAAGTCCAGGAAGTCGCAGACTAGCTTGTTACAGAGCCTTCGAAGTCTTTGGTTCAAGCCTTAATCAGTACTGGAGACAATGCTGTAGATTGTTAGCTTCGTTGAGGCTCTGTGAGTAAGGCTGGTCTTCTCAACCTTCTGTGCCATTTATTGGAAAGATCCAAGTATGATCTCGCAGCCGAGCCAACTTCGTTTGTTGCGATGTGCGCCACAATCTGCAGTTGGCTACATCCTGTTCCTTCAATGGCTGCCGGAGTAGCCTCTTAACACGTTGAGTGAGGCCCCCAGGCTTACACACTGGGTTCATGTGGTGATCCTTCTCATCCCTTGCTGTCACTTTCTTAAGTTGACAGTAATGTGCGACACGTTTGAACTGCCAATGGTTAATGACCCCCTGTCCTTTTGCATTTGCCTCCCCTTTTACGCAGGACGTGGCAGGTTTCTAAAGAGGTGAAGTGAGTGTCATTGGGCCATTTCAATATTAGTCGAAGACAACAGCTCTAATTTGTTCTCTAGGAAGGAAGGAGTGTTAGAGTTTAACATTCCGTCGACAGTACAGTCATTAGAGACGGAGCGCAAACACAGATTACGAAAAGATGGGGATGGAGATCGGTCGTGATTCTTTCAAAGAAACCATCCCGGAATTTGCCTGGAGCGCTTTAGGAAAATCACGGAATCTGGAAGACAGGTCGCGTACTTGAACCGTCGTCCTCTCGAATGTTCTAACCACTGCGCCACCTCGCTCGATTTATTCGGTAGGTGGATGGGTGTAATAACCTGAGATCACTTTGATCCCCCGTATGGGGTACGAGTAGTAAAATATCAGTATCCACAGGAGGGGGCAATACGTGAAGTACCTTTAGCATCTCTGGTATGCATCTCTCAGTAACCCTCCCAACACATCGATTAGCAGCAGCTTCCAATCCCGTGACAATAATCAGGGCAGTTGCTGGTCGGGAACAGCAATTAACTCGTCCCATGCCTGAGAATAGCGTTCACAGCGGTGTTGCGTTGTGGCTAGTGCAGTTGTTCTGCAGAACAGTAAACAAATAACTTGAAACTAACCTTTCAGTTTCTCGGTTTGTTACGCTTCAAGTATTTCCAGTTCCCTTTAACAACAAAAGTGACTACCGCACAACAAAGAGATTTCCGTGGTATTCCTATGATCTACAGGCAAATTCGAGTACGATTCCTTAAAAAAACTTCGCATCTGTTTCCCTTATACATTGCATGTTTATGCTCTGCCTGTAATGAACTACAGGTCTATGGGACGTTAAAGTCGGACCTTATTACTCTTTTAACGTATTCAACGAAATCCTCTACGAAGGTAATTAGCGGAATATGTAAGAGAAGCAGTTGAGAGTAAGAATAAGGGGGAACTCTGCACTTGTAACCGAGGGACGAGCCTTTTGAAGAGCTGATGTTTCAACCACCAGCTTTAAAATTCAGACTGAGTGGCATTTCACTTACTCCCAGTTTCTCGTGTATCCCTCCCACCAACCCCAGCCCACGTAATGATCAACTGCACAAAATATTGCTGATGTATTCTAACGATGACACGTCGTTACAAGAAAAAATGGTTATACACTTATATCTAGGCGCAAGGGTAGAACGCAGATGAATATGTAAATCGATCCACTGACAAGGCTCCATCAGCTACCAACCAGACCTGAACCACATACACACCTATAGGGAAAGTAGAAGAGCAAAGGGTCAGCGTAGTGACGTCCACGTGACGCTAGACACAAAGAGCGTCAATTGTGAGGCCACTAGCTAACGCGGTGAGTCCTATCACTGATATAGGAATCGATGCAATGACGAGTAACAATAAACATGTTCCGAATGGTGTCCTGATGCACATCCCGCCACTACGTCCTAGAGAATAGGAGCATTACTAATGAAAAGAGACTTTTACTCGAAAATAATGGAGTTCAAGTTTACGGTCGTTTTCCTCATTTCAGGCAAATGGCGGACAGTGCTTTCAATAAGGGTACTGCCAACTCTTCCCTCTATTCTTGTGTAACAGAGCTACTGCGATGTCTCTGATGACGTAGATACGATGACATGTGAAACTTTAATCTTCTTCTGCCACTGTCCTTACTGCTTAGATCGTCCAGTGTCTGAGTTTTGAGCTTATTGTGAATCATATCATGTGCTAATACTTCCTGAATATGTTCAGCCACTGGAAAATTCACGGGCCTCATAGATCACAGAATGGTGTTAACATATCTGTTGCGGCCACATGTAGTAAGCGTTGCTTCACACAGTGGAGAATGGCGAAACAGAGGCGAAGTAAGCGAAGTAAGCGTGGCACAGATAGCCTTGCTGACAGTTGCAGTCTACCAACAAGCTGACGCAAGGACACACACAGACCGAGCGCCAAGCGAAGCCTGGAGAGTGCTGAGTAAGGAGAAGTGAGGCCAGCACGCTAAGTTACACTGCAATATACTGCGGGAGTAATGACAAGAAGCTACCACCGAGGGTAAAAAACGTCCTCCGGCCGGATATAAATAGTGGAGCGCAGGCAGCAACGAACAGAAGCCATTAGGAAGCAGTTCGGATCTGAGGACGGACGTGGTCCGTGTCCGAATGTTCAATCTTCGTAGGTGACGATTCCGGAAGTCTGTTCCATCTCGCAGGAGTCATCCGTTCGCTGCCAGATGTCAGCTTCAGCTCTGGAGGTCGGCCCGAGTTCGGTCGGCACCACGGCTGACTAACTACAGCGAGAACTTCTAGTAGGACCGGCCGCAGCACGGTCTCGGTCACAGGCGCCGCTGGGGACTGACGCCCGGACTTCACGGCAAGCTGGCCCCACGGCGCGTGGTCCGTCCGTGACGGGACCTCGCGGACATCGCGACTGACGGCTTCCCAGCCGCCGGTGCAGCAGGCGGCGGCAGCTGACCTCGCGGCGACGCGGCTCCGTGGGCGTGCCCGTACTGGGGGCGCCGAGCGGCGACGAGTTCATCTCAGCCACAGGGCATCCTGGCTTCAGCGGAGCACTGGTGGCGCGCATTGTCAGAGAATCTACACAGCAGCAGCCAGGCGGAGGGATCCGCAGGGCTGGGCAGCGACGACGAGGGAGACATTGTCAAGAAAGTTCAATAAATAATTGTAAAACTCCACACCGTCTCAGTCTTTGCACTGTGTCTGCTGCTAACAAGTAGTGCAGAAGTCGTAACAAGTGGCCATCTGTCATAACATATCACAGACTTTTTTGCTTGTGCTGAGATGTATGTTTTGCATTGTCGTGCTCTACGAGGTGTGTGAGAAAAGTAACGAGGCTGACAAAACTGCGAGAGATCTTACAATACTGTGTTGTTCTGCTTGTGTATAGCGGTGTGTCCACACCTTCCAGACGCTCAGTCCGCGTTTCAGCTCCGTACAGCCATCACGTTATTATTGAAAGTGAAGTTGTGTTTTCTTTGTGCATTACGAAAATGAAACGTTATGCAATCAAATTTTGTGTTAAACGTGGGAAATCTGCGAATATGACCTTTGAAAAGTTGAAACAGCGCTATGAGGGACACTCATTATCAAGAGCACAGGTTTCTCGAAATCATTTTTGGAGGGCTGAGAACACATCGAAGATGAACTTCGCTCAAGGATACCTTCAACTTCAAAAACCGATGAAAACGTCGAACGTGTGCGCGGTCTTCTGAGATCAGACCGACATTTAACAATAAGAATGATGGGTGACTTGTTAAACTTTCAACGTACATCGAATTTTGACCGAATATTTGCAAATGCGAAAGGTTTGTGCCAAAATCTCAGCAGAAGCATAATAGAGGAAACGAGTGCGTTGATCTTCTTGAGAGGACTGCCAATGACCACGAACGGTTCAGTCGTGTTGTCACAGGTGAGGAATCCTGGATTTCTTAGTAGATAGTGAGAGAAAGCGGCGAAGTGAGGAGTGGCACACTGAGACATCACCTCGCCCGGAAAACGCTCGAATAACCAAATCGAAACAATGCTCATTTGCTTTTTTGACAGTGGGGGTATCATGCATAAAAGATTTGTTTCTCCAGGAAAAACTATCAACCAACTGTTTTACAAAGACGTCTTCAAAACGCTCGGGAAAAGGGTAAATCGAGTGAGAACAGACATTGCAGACAAGTGAATGCTGCGCCATGACAATGCACCTTGCCACACGGCCACTTCCATTGTGGGAGTTTTCACCTCGAAAGGCATTCTTACAGCCTCCTATTTACTTGATCTGAGTCTTTGTGACTTGTTTTCTTTTCTCGAAACTGAAAAATGTCTTTTAAAAAGATGTCATTTTGGGACTCTGGAGTGACCGACATGTTAAACGCCCTATCAGTTGAAGCCTTTCAGCGCTGCTGCCAAGACTGGGAACAATGACTCCACTGGTGTATTGCTGCCGAAGGGAACTACTTTCAAGGGGACGATATAGTTGTTTGGCAGGTAAAAAATATCACACACCTCTTATAACGGTGTTCGGCACGCCACACGAAAACTGTAGGAAGTGGTCTGCCAGCTCGACAAAGCGCTATTTCTCTCCGTTGTACCTAACTTTATCTTATTACGCGAGGAGTAGTTTAGAGAAAGGAATGTGTTTTGAAACTTGTGATGGAAAGCGGCTCTTGGGGTTTTGAGGGCGAATCCCTCAGTGGTCAGCACAGTTAAGTCGCATTCAGGATGATGATGGTTCATATTCGCGTCTTGCCATCCACATTTAGCTTTTCTTGATTTCGCAAAATCGCCTCAGGCAAATGTCGGGATAGTGTCTTTGACAAGGGCACGGCCGATTTCCTTTCTCATCATTGGCACAGTCCGTGTTCGTGCTCCGTCTCATTGTCGACGGGTCGTTATACTCTAATCTTCTTCCTTCCTCACACAAGAAGGCCCTTTGCGATGGGCAGCGCCTTCTCTGTAGCGTTTCCCACTCAAGTCTGTTGGGCATTTCTGCGATGCTCTCACTCTGATTAAACAACCCTATTATAAGCCGCACAGCTCTTCTTTGAATGTTCTCCCTTTTCTGTTAATTCAGCTTTTTTATGGCTTCCTATTCGGCGAACAAAACAACTGGTCAAACGTGGGCTTTGTAAGAGGCCTCCATCGCGATTGAATTACAGTTCCTTATGATTCTTCCGATAAATTTCAGTCTGACAACCACATCTGTGTCGTCGCTGTATTTGAAGGCCCTCCGCATAGCTGTAAGTAGGCACTGCAACTGATCCCTGTGAATGAATGCCAATCGTGTGGTAAAACGTTGTTGGATCTATTCAGCTGTTGAAGCTTATTACATTAAATATGTTTATATCGAGTATCAGATGCCAGTCTTTACAATAAGCGCTAACTGTCTTCAGGTCTTACAGCATGTTCTAACAATTTTATAACGAGGTGCACGTGACTACACCTCAGACAGCCAAAAACATAGTCTGCCAACTTGTGTATGTACAGGGCGTTTCGGTAATGAGGATCTGCTAGCGCAGTTGCAGCAAATTGTGCGGATGCTGATGTCGGCGTTTTACCCGCTGTTCCAGCGTACCCACAGATTTTCTATGGAGTGATTTTGCAGGCCAGTCGAGATGTGTTATTAAAACCAGTCCCATATTCTTCTTGTCCAATGAACTTTGCCCTGTCGTCTTTACGTGCCCGTGTGAGCAACGGCCTCTTGCGCGATGACCGACTCTAAATGTTCATTGCATGTAGTTCCCGACCCAATGTTCTGTCGCTGACAGTCGGGCATGGATCTATTCACTGCTAGAGCCAATTTCAGCCGGGTTTGGAAGTGATCTTAATTCTGAAGCCGTGAAACGCATCTCCCATCCCTCTCGTCAGAATTTTTTTCCGACCGCAGTTCTGGCGTCGTGTTTCGTGACCCCGTGTGTTACACCACTGCTTGTCGACACACTGAACAATCCGCCGCGAAACGCCAATAAATGCAACTTTGATTCCCTACGGAGCCATTGTGCACAGCGACTGTGCATTATCATTTTCATTATTATTCTTGCACATACATATTTCAGCAGAAGGATGTTTCTCTCTGCCTGTAAATCGGTAAATTCATGTGGTGATGTGTACTGCTGGGAGGTTGTTCGATTATAACTCACTCAAATGCACTGAAGATGGATGTTTATAACTGAAATCTGGTTATGCAAGAATAATAAAAAACCAACTGAGTGCGACTGATTGCTGTAGTCCTATCCTTCCTTGTACCTCCAAATCCAGCAACTTCACGCACCATATGGCCATCTGCACGACCATACGCGATTGCCCCTTTTTTGCCGCTCAGTCGCGTTTACCGTGTTTACGTACAATGTCCTCTTGAAACATAAATATCTCACAAGGGAACCTCCCCATCGCACCCCCCTCAGATTTAGTTATAAGTTGCCACAGTGGACAGACCTTGAAAAGCTGAACACAGATCAATCGAGAAAACAGGAAGGAGTTGTGTGGAACTATGAAAAAATAAGCAAAATATACAAACTGAGTAGTCCATGTGCAAACTAGGCAACATCAAGGATAATGTGGGCACAGGAGCGTCGTGGTCCTGTGGTTAGCGTCTTGGTCCTTGGTTCAAGTCTTCCTTAGAGCAAAAAAGTTTAATTTTTTATTTTCAGACAATTATCAAAGTTCAGGCACTCACACATAATAAACTTCGCTCTCCAAAATTCCAGGACATGTTAAGATTTGCTTGGACATATGCAGGATTTGACGGTCTACACACGGAAAAATTTGAAAACGTAAAAAACATATGTTTTGACAGAGCACAGGGAAAAGTGTGCGAGTGTGAGACTTTTGGATTCATTTGTTGCAGTTTATGTGACAAACTCTTATGTTTTCATCACTTTTTTGGGAGTAATTATCACATCCACAAGAAAACCTAAATCGGGCAACGTAGAAGAATCTCTTTACCCATTCGCCAAGTGTAATTATCACATCCACAAGAAAACCTAAATCGGGCAACGTAGAAGAATCTCTTTACCCATTCGCCAAGTGTACAAGTTAGGTGGGTCGACAACATATTCCTGTCATGTGACGCACATACCGTCGCTAGTGTCGTATAGAATATATCAGACGTGTTTTCCTGTGGAGGAATCGGTTGACCTATGACCTTGCGATCAAAAGTTTTCGGTTCCCATTGGAGAGGCACGTCCTTTCGTCTACTAATCGCACGGTTTTGCGGTGCGGCCGCAAAACACAGACACTAAACTTATTACAGTGAACAGAGACGTCAATGAACGAATGGATAGATCATAACTTTGCTAAAATAAAGAAAAGTTTTTCGCTTGAGAGGAGACTTGAACCGCGATCCTCTCGTTTCGTAGCTGCTCACGCTAACCACGGGACCATGGCCCTCCTAATCTCTGAATGCCCATGATACTGCCTATCTTGGCGTGGACTACTCAGTTTGTATATTTTGCTTATTTTTGTATAGTTCCACACAACTTCTTCCTGTTTTCTCGATTGATCTGTGTTCAGTTTTTCAAGGCCTATCCATTGTGCCAACTTATAACTAAATCTGAGGGGGGTGCGATGGGGAGGTTCCCTTGTCAGTGATCGCTACTGCCTTGTGCAAGTCGCATGCGGTTGACCACGTGATTCGATCGCTGCGCCATCTGTAACGGCTTAACGAATCATCTGTGCGCGAGCATTGGAATGAATTTTTTTTTTTTTTTTTTTTTTTTTTTTTTTTTTTTTTTTTTTTTTTTTTTTTTTGTCCGGGAAGCTTATTATGGACGCAGCTGCTAACGTTGTCGGGCAGGCAAACGAGAACTGCAACCGCGCCTCTTCCTTTCATCACAGGAAATGCTTCAAATCGTGAGAACTTGGGACCTCGCGACGTGTCGAGACAATGGGTGCTGCTGCGCTCTATGATCGATTTTCATTTTTCTGTGTACGTATTTTTTCGGGTGAAACGCGCTCTACCAGAGACTCAGTGCTCTGTGTTCATGTTTGGACAGTTGAGACTCCGCACATTACATTTATGGACAGACATCGACGTGGTTTCGTATTGAACTTGTAGCTGCACATCGTCAATTACTGGAAAAAAGCGCAGGTGACGCCTGTATATAAGAAGGGTAAAAGGACGGATCCTCAAAATTACAGACCAATATCCTTAACATCGGTTTGTTGCAGGATTCTCGAACATATTCTTAGTTCGAATATAATGAATTGCCTTCAGACAGAGAAGTTGCTGACCATGGAACAGCACGGCTTTGGAAAGCATCGCTCCTGCGAAACGCAACTCGCGCTTTTTTCACATGATATCTTGCGAACCATGGATGAAGGGTATCAGACGGATGCCATATTCCTTGACTTCCGGAAAGCGTTTGAATCGGTGCCCCACTGCAGACTCCTAACTAAGGTACGAGCATATGGGATTGGTTACCAAGTATGTGAGTGTCTCGAAGACTTCTTAAGTAATAGAACCCAGTACGTTGTCCTGGATGGTGAGCGTTCATCGGAGGTGAGGGTATCATCTGGAGTGCCCCAGGGGAGTGTGGTAGGTCCGCTGTTGTTTTCTATCTACATGAATGATCTTTTGGATAGGGTGGATAGCAATGTGCGGCTGTTTGCTGATGATGCTGTGGTGTACGCGAAGGTGTCGTCGTTGAGTGACTGTAGGAGGATACAAGATGACTTGGACACGATTTGTGATTGGTGTAAAGAATGGCACCTAACTCTAAATATAGATAAATGTAAATTAATGCAGATGAAAAGGAAAAAGAAACCCGTAATGTTTGAATACTCCATTAGTAGTGTAGCGCTTGACACAGTCACGTCGATTAAATATTTGGGCGTAACATTGCAGAGCGATATGAAGTGGGACAAGCATGTAATGGCAGTTGTGGGGAAGGCGGATAGTCGTCTTCGGTTCATTGGTAGAATTTTGGGAAGATGTGGTTCATCTGTGAAGGAGACCGCTTATAAACCACTAATACGACCTATTCTTGAGTACTGCTCGAGCGTTTGGGATCCCTATCAGGTCGGATTGAGGCAGGACATAGAAGCAATTCAGAGGCGGGCTGCTCGATTTGTTACTGGTAGGTTTTATCATAACGCGAGTGTTACGGAAATGCTTCAGGAACTCTGGTGGGAGTTTCTAGAGGAAAGGAGGCGTTCTTTTCGTGAATCGCTACTGAGGAAATTTAGAGAACCAGCATTTGAGGCTGACTGCAGTACAATTTTACTGCCGCCAACTTACATTTCGCGGGAAGACCACAAAGATAAGAGAGATTAGGGCTCGTACAGAGGCATATAGGCAGTCATTTTTCCCTCGTTCTGTTTGGGAGTGGAACAGGGAGAGAAGATGCTAGTTGTGGTACGAGGTACCCTCCGCCACGCACCGTATGGTGGATTGCGAAGTATGTATGGAGATGTAGATGTAGATGAAGAAATAAGCTCCGTGTATGTTTTCTCCCAACTTGACTGCACAGTGTGTACACAGGGTTTCTGAAGGACACGTTTCCATTTTCTTAGTAGAGATCCTATCTGATCTTCGTGAAACTATATCGTTCCAGCAATATGGCGTATCAGGAAACTTTGCACAAATTGCTTCTGAACGGATGCAGAAAAATTCTCTGAGAGGTATGTAGAAAAACGAATGTCAGTTTCGTGACCAACTCGTCCATATGATCCGACCCTATTTGGTTTCTTCTTATAGCACCATGTGAAAAGTCTTGTGTACGAAGAACTTGTCGAACCCGAATAGGATCTTCTGAGAAGAATTATCGCTACTTGCGGCACTGTTCCAACAACCCTAGCGTTATTTGATCGTGTACGGCAGAGCTCGTGAGTGACGACGTACTGTCTGCGGAGATGCGTGGGCATGCCTTCTGGAACAACTGGTACGAATGCAACACCCTGTCCAAGTGAGTAAAATTGTTACAAAATTCGCCTTCTTGGATTTTTATTAGCGTCAGCGGACCAACGGTAAAATCTAAATGTGCTCATTTCCGCTGATAACTTTAGATTCAAGAGGTTACGGGTCGGGGTCCGATGTTTCAGATTAATACACTTTCACTTCTTCATCTTCCCTCAGAGGTAGTAGCTTCGTCACGGAAGCATACTGCAAATCGTGAACAGTCAGACTCCGAACACTACGTTAGCTTATGGCGGTGCTTCTAGATTATTGGCGACATATGAGTTCTGTCTGCTAGGAAGTTTTCAGTCCAGTCGCATGTATGTTTCTAAACAACATAAGCACTTATTTAGTGTGCTACAGGACGTTTTGAGATGTCAAGAGATATCTCATCAACTCCGGCTCCGCCAACTGCAGCCTACTAAATCTCGTGAAAGAACAGAAGAATCTGAGAGTTATACAATCGACGTTTGTGGGATTATTACTGATTATTTTCTTGTCCAGGTTGCGGTGCATTGTGGGTCAGGTTTTATAACTGTAGTACTGATTTACAATCGAATAAGCGCACCAGTTGCACTTTTTTTTTCTTTTAGATGGCACGACAGCTCATTTTTCAGTGGCTATATGTCTGTCGTCATGAGGGTACACAGACAGGGATGGGAGCCGAAACTGGTCGTGCTATTTAAAAGAAAGTGCAACTGGACCGTTTATTCGATTACAAATCCTTACCGATTTCTGCAGAGGAGTTGTTCATCTCTAAAAAAATAATCATACGCGAGAATGAAATGTACCAACTCAAGGCCCCTTCTGCAACCTATTTATAACACACAGCGTTCAGTTATAGCTTCTGGATTATTTCTTTGCCCACTATGGAATCAAATCCTTCCGCTACCACGTCTGCACCACGGTTGAAGAGTGGTTGCCGAGAGACCATAATGTGTAATCATATCTCTTTCTGTCGTCGCGTTTGTGCGTGAACTGAGACTTACCGCGCGATACTGAGGGGTGAAACACCATCGAAGCAAATGTAGTGCAGGTTTAGATACCTGTACGGTGTATATCCAGTAGGTGCCATTGTTACTGCCGCATGGCGACAGAGTTGGCGATGCCCTCTCTCTGTGTCCTGAATTTGGAGCAGTAGGGGGGACACTTTTCCTGTATAATGTAGAGCTCAAAATATGTGCCCGTTTCCTTTCCCAACCGGTTGAACAGTCTGTAGTGGTGGACGAAGAAACCATTTGAGACAGTCGCATTGGCACTGTAGTGGACCCTAGCAAGCCCAGGATTACTTTTGGAGGAGATCGAGCAGACACTACAGCACGCACTAAATATTAAATCACTTTATTGAATCGTAAACGAGATAGAATACTTAACATGGAAACAATCCCGGTCCACAGGAATGATAAATGCGATAAATGCCTATGTTACTGTCGCTCGAACACAATAGCTTATCACTCGATACATTACAGAATGATTGTCTCATCTCAATGTACAGTTGACTATAAACTTTGTAATACAACACGCGTTGCTGGATCTGTAGTAAGACGATGCTGGCGTCTTAGGTGACAACGATTAGAGAGTGGGGAGAGCGGCGCTGCGCTCTGACGTAAGTACTCTTCTGGCAGCGGTGGCGTATGGGCGTGTCTCTCTTTCGTCGCTGCCGTCCTTACTTGTGGTCCTGTCGGTAGGCACCAACTCTGACATCGCACCTCGTTCCAGAATGAGATTTTCCCTCTGCAGCAGAGTGTGCGCTGATATGAAACTTCCTGGGAGATTAAAACTGTGTGCTCGACCGAGACTCGAACTCGGAACCTTTGCCTTTTGCGGGCAAGTGCTCTACCGTCTGAGTTACCCAAGCACGACTCACGCTCGGTCCTCATAGCTTTACTTCTGCCAGTACCTCGTCTCCTACCTTCTAAATTTTACAGAAGCTCTCCTGCGAAACTTGCAGAACTAGCACTCCTGCAAGAAAGGATATTGCGGAGACGTGGCTTAGCCACAGCCTGGGGGATGTTTCCAGAATGAGATTTTCACTCTGCAGCGGAGTGTGCGCTGATATGAAACTTCCTGGCAGATTAAAACTGTGTGCCAGACCGAGACTCGAACTCGGGACCTCGGGACAGATTGTAGCGCACTTGCCTGCGAAAGGCAAAGGTCCCCTCTCCCCCACTTACCACTGCTGTGACAGACCATGGAATTTCATGACTACAGTTGGGTAACTCGTTCCTTGACTGACCATTGTCGTTGGTATTGGGGACGCCATGGCCACGCTTCGTGTGGTCGACCCCTGCCCATTCGGAACTCCGCCCTGTCATCGAGCCAGAGACACCCCATACGTGCACATCTCCCATCGTCCCTACCTTCGATCAACTTATAAGGAACGATCAGTTTTCCTCACTTGCATTTTCTGACGTTATCTGCTGATTTGCTGTATTTTCTGGAAATAATGTTTTCATGTTCCCTTAAAAAATAATGCCGTACACATATTTCTTTTTTTTTTCGGGCTTGTTAGCAGGCATAAATATTATAGACCTCTTTCAAAAAAAAAGTTTGCGTCGCTGCCTTCGCCGTGGAAGGAGCCAGGTTCGACTCTTGGTTCCACCTCGGATTTTTTCTGACGTATGGAGGCCTGTGTCGACTCCGCCCAGCCTCGCAAGGCCAAATGAGGAGCTGCTTGAATAAAGAAGGAGCGGCACCACAAGGATCCTCCTACTGGTAATAATGGCTGGAGGAATTGGTAACATGCTGATCACATGTTCCACGATCATAGATCGTACTGCGTCATAGGAAGCAGACGGCCAGTCGGAACAAATCTAAGGCCTAAAAATATTCAGATGTGTGTGAATTCCTAAGGGACCAAACTGCTGAGATCATCGGTTGCTAGACTTACGTACTACTTAAATTAACTTACGCTAAGAACAACAAACACACCCATACCCGAGGGAGGACTCGAACCTCCGGCAGGAGGGGCCGTCTAAGGCCTAATCCATGAGAGCTGTTTAATGTAGTTTAGATAAAATGATTTGTTAACTTACCAACTAAACTCACAGTAACACCACTTAATTGCTGATGATAAGCTATCAACTTCCAGTAATATAAAGAGGTAGTACATAACCCGACAATTTAGAAACAAAATTGAGTAATAACAACAATAGACAAAAACTGTTTTAGGCGTAATTTCGTTAGAATAATTATTACTTAAAACATCTTTGCGCTTTACAGAGATGAATAAAAGTACCCACTAGCGATGGCACAAAGGTGCTGAAACCAGCCTGGGCAGTAATAGGAAACAGTTGCTTGTGTAATTGGCGGACCTGAAATCCAGTAATTTAGTGTGTAAACATGGTTACTGGTAGAGGTTCGAAACCAGATGATGAATGAGGACTGAAGAATATTCGCAATTTCTGCCCTGAAAGTCGGTTCTTCAAGTTATCTGAGAAGTTTCTTGCGAGGTGCACAGCGTATCTCTTCGAGAATCTGACAGCTAACATTTTTCACTCTGCCGTCAGTCTAACAAGCCTGTGACAATCCGCGCAGCCCTTCTTTGTCCCTTCTAGTCTGCTATGGGACGGCTCCCGTACACTCTACTATGAGCCGTACAACGCTTTAGTGTGCGGTCTCTTCCTGCAGTTTCTCAGTATTATACCAGTAGCCTGCCGTATGAGTTATCTGCAACTGACAACTGCCTTCGGTTGTGAGTCACTAATCCTGCAGTCAAAGGATACCAATCTTTTACGCTTCGTTTAGTTACACGAACATTAATACATCGACAGTTAGTTACGAGTCTTGGTATCAATGTGATATTTTGTCGAGATCTTACAGGATTTTAGTACAGTTTCTTACAGGAAAGAATTTTTTAGTAGGTCACCACATCAACTGCGAAAAGTGAAAGCTGCAACTATACCGTTCGCTAAGTCATTATGTTTAAAATGAATGACAACGATTCTATTACACTCTCATTGAGAACATCAGATACTGCTTCAGTGTTTGTAGAAGACTATCTATTCAGGATAACGAGTTATGTCCCACACGTCAGGAAATTAACGATTCAATCACAAACTGGTTAGTTTTGCCGCAAGAAAGCGTTCTCTTTAGAAAACGTAAATGTGGTAACGAATCAAAAGCTATCCGAATTTCTAAAAAAAAAACCGAAACAGGCTTCTTTTCTCTACACATTTTAATGACAATATTACAATTGAAGAGCGCGAAATGAATTTCGCATGATCGATGCTTTCAACCCCGTACTAATTTCTATGGCAAAAATATTTTGTTTCAGGTACGTCGTAATGTTTGGCTCAAAATACGTTCTGGAATTCCGCTACAAGTATATGTGAGTGATGTAGGACGCTAGTTATCCCTCCTTTGTGTAGATGAGTGTGACCCATGCACTTTTCAAATCACAGGGGACACATCGACTATCGAGGGATTTGCGGCAAATTACGGTCAAGAGTGGAGATAATTAAATTTGAATTCTATATGAAATTTAATAGACTTCATCGCGTCCTAGGGGCTTTTATTGACTTTAACGACTGAAGCTGCTTTCCGACACCACTTTCAGTGACGACTGAGTTACTCATCATAACGGCTGTACGACTATCGAATGACACTACATAAGTATCCTTTGTAAAAGAACACTTCAAGACAGAATTCAACATTCAGGCTTACTAACGCTTGTACCATTGACAGCCTTAACATATTACAAGAATTGCTTCGGGTTTCGAGACAGATCCTGTGATATTTTTCTGCGCCAGTTCTTGAAGGCTAGACACATTGCTCTTCTGACAGCCGAGATCGTTTCAATTAACATCTGCTATCGGCGGATTTAGACTTTGTTTTGTACCTGTTTTGCAGTAGGTACTGCTAATATTGCCTGTATGTCAAGGAGGGTCTCCACCACCTTTACTTATTCTGACAGGTACACATTTTATAGAATTTTGTCAACTATTCGCTTGAATCAAATGGTTCTATTTCCTGTTTAAGAAATGATATAACATCTTGCTTATCTATTTTGAGGGCAACGGCCTTGTCGTAGTGGATACACCGGTTCCCGTCAGATCACCGAAGTTAAGCGCTGTCGGGTGTGGTCGGCACTCGGATGGGTGAACATCCGGGGCGCCATGCGCTGTTGCCATTTTTCGGGTTGCACTCAGCCTCGTGATGCCAATTGAGGAGCTACTCGACTGAAGAGTAGCGGCTCCGGTCATAGAAAACCATCGTAACGACCCGGAGACCGGTGTGCTGACCACACGCCCCTCCTATCGGCATCCTCAGCTGAGGATGACACGGCGGTCGGATGGTCCCGATGGGCCACTTGTGGCCTGAAGACGGAGTGCTTATCTATGTTGCTGAACATACGTACTGATCAGCCAGAACATTTTGACCACCTAACTAATAGCAGGTATGTCCCCCTTTCGCACTTTGGCACAGACGCGTCGTGGCATGGAAGCAATGAGGCCTTGCTGGGTCGCTGGAGGAAGCTGGCACCACATCTGCACACACGAGTTACCTAATTGCCGTAAATTCCGTGGGAGAGGGCGTTGAAATTTGACGCCACGTTCAATCACATCCCAGATGTGTTTGACTGGGTTAAGATCTGGTGAGCTGGGGAGCCAGCACATCAATCGGAACTCGCCATCGTGTTCCTCGAACCACTCCATCACACACCTGGCCTTGTCACATGGTGCATTATCTTGCTCAAACATGCCACTGCCGTCAGGAAACATGATCGTCACGGAGGGTGTACGTGGTCTGCAACCAGTGTACTATACCCCCTGGTAGCCGCGCGGTCTAGGGCGCCTTGTCACGGTCAGCGCGGCTGCCCCCGTCGGAGGTTCGAATCCTCACTCGGGCATTTGTGTGTGTGTGTGTTGTCCTTAGCGTCAGTTAGTTTAAGTTAGGTTAAGTAGTGCGTAAGCCTAGGGACCGATGACCTCAAGAGTTTGATCCCGTAACACCCTACCACAGATTTCCAGATTCTTTACGATACTCCGTGGCCGTCATGGTGCCTTGCACGAGCTCCTCTGGACCCATGAATGTCCACGTGAATGTTCCCCAGAGCACAATGGAGCCGTTGCCTGCTTGTCTCCGTAGTACAGGTTTCGAGGAGCTGTTACCCTGGAACACGACGGATTCGCACCCTCCCATTGGCACGATGAAGAAGGTATCGGGATTCATCACGTAACGCTCTGCCACTGCGCCAAAGTCCAGTGCCGATGGTCACGTGCCAATTTCTTTCGTAGTTGCCGGTTTCACGGTGTTACCTTTGGCACGGATCGTCGGCTGCGGAGGCACACCGTTAGGAGTGTTCAGTGCACTGTGTGTTTACTCCACACAGCATCAAAGTCTGACATTAGTTCTGCCACAGTTCGCCGCCTGTCTTGTTTTACCAGACTGCACAGCCTACGACCTCCGACATCTGTAACAACGGGTGGCCGCCCAATCCCACGACGTCTGGACACGGTTTCATGTTGGTTTCTCCACGTGTTGAAGACACTCACCACAGCACTCCTCGAACACCCGGCAAGTCGTGCAGCTTCTGAAATTCTCGTGATGAGTCGCTGGGCCATCATAATCTGCCCTCGGTCTAACTCAGACAGACCGCGCGCCTTCCCTATTCTACACATCGACAGCACACTCACTGATACTGCAGGCCCCGTGCGTGTGTCTGACTAGCAGTCATTCCTCGCCAGGTGACGCAGCTATCGTCTGAACGGGTTTATATCGATAGTAGGTCGGTGCTCACAATGTTCTGGATGATCAGTCTAGACTTTCACACTTAAATTTATATGGTTCAAATGGCTCTGAGCACTATGCGACTTAACTTCTGAGGTCATCAGTCGCCTAGAACTTAAAACTTATTAAACCTAACTAACCTAAGGACATCACACACATCCATGTCCGAGGCAGGATTCGAACCTGCGACCGTAGCGGTCGCTCGGTTCCAGACTGTAGCGCCTAGAACCGCACGGCCACTCAGGCCGGCTTAAATTTATAGCTCTTTGTACTTTGGTGCTGTTAGTTGCTACAGCTGCATCTTAATCAGTGACCCCAATATCTATATAAACATCCTTAAGTATCTGGTCTGTTTGTTGCTAACAAATCTAGTACATATCGATCATCGGTAGTTCACCTAAACGTTTTCAGACAACTCTTTCAAAATTGTGTCGCAGATATGACGCGACTTACAGGGACAGGAAAAAAACGAACACCCATCCAATATGGTGAAAGGCCGCTTCTGATTAAGATTAACGTTAAATTCTGCCGGTGTCAATGCATAGGAAACCTAAATGGTCACCAACAGTATTTCATACGGCTCCATGGACAAAAACTGTTACAAGTGTCAGAGAGATTCAACACGAGGTAATAAGTATTCATTTTTCTAACACAGATCACAGTAGATCGATAAGGTTAAACTATGATGACTGTTGTGAGAGGGGGAGAGGGAGGGCGGCAGTGAGGAAAGGCCTGTTGTTTCATCGTCATGCTCATCAGATCTGTCCTTGATATTCCAGGCAAGTGAGTGATGACATAATTTTGAAACATGCCGTACTCGGCGTGGAATAATGCGCGCACCACTGACTAAACTTGCTCAGCTAAATGGGTCTCATTAAGCTTAACAATTTTCATTCAGTCTGATCATTGCAACTGCTGAAAATCATAATATAGGGAATGAAAGCAGACCACCACTATGTATTATATTCGGAAGAATGCAACGTTGATTGTACGCCTGTCCTACTGTTTTGCTTATGCAAATACGTTCTTCTGTAGAGGGTTGTGAAAAGGCAGAGACACTGTACCGCATTACGTTTTTCATCGGTCGGCAGTCAGGGTTGTGTGCTCGTTGCATCATTAAAGCGCCCTCTACTAATTCACATTATTTAAGTTTAGCTATATGCGCGAACGTTGTGTCTATGTACATCACGTCACATGGTTTTTGAACACTGTATACTCTGGAAGCACACTTAGTCAGCAAACAGTTTCGTGGCAGCGGTCTTCTGGTTGGAAGTAAAAACCCACTTTGAAACTCTCCTGTCTCTGTCAGTTCAGTTTGACTTCCACTGTTCTGTTAAACAGCGGATGCCTTGCCATGAAACACATATGCCGTGCCACACGATATGCAGTAGCTCTAGATACCTCTTTAGAATTACTGAAGATGTCACAGACGGCCAGCCGGAGTGGCCGGGCGGCTCTAGGCGCTTCAGTCGGGAACCGGGCGACCGTTACGGTCGCAGGTTCGAATCCTGCCTCGGGCATGGATGTGTGTGACGTCCTTAGGTTAGTTAGGTTTAAGTAGTTCTAAGTTCTAGGGGACTGATGATCTCAGAAGTTAAGTCCCATAGTGCTCAGAGCCATTTCAATTTGTCACAGATGCACCATCTAAGAGAGAGCGAACGAATTATTGTGGATAAAACTGGACACTTCTACATCTACATCTACATACATACTTCGCAATCCACCATACAGTGCGTGGCGGAGGGTACCACGTACCACAACTAGCATCTTCTCTCCCTGTAAAACTCCCAAACGGTACGAAGGAAAAATGACTGCCTATATGCCTTTGTACGAGCCCTAATCTCTCTTATCTTATCTTTGTGGTCTTTCCGCGAAATATAAGTTGGCGGCAGTAAAATTGTACTCCAGTCAGGCTCAAATGCTGGTTCTCTAAGTTTCCTCAGTGGCGATTCACGAAAAGAACGCCCCCTTTCCTCCAGAGACTCCCACCCGAGTTCCTGAAGCATTTCCGTAACACTCGCGTGATGATCAAACCTACCAGTAACAAATCTAGCAGCCCGCCTCTGAATTGCTTCTACGTCCTCTTTCAATCCGACCTGATAGGGATCCCAAACGCTCGAGCAGTACTCAATAATAGGTCGTATTAGTATTATACACTCCTGGAAATGGAAAAAAGAACACATTGACACCGGTGTGTCAGACCCACCATAATTGCTCCGGACACTGCGAGAGGGCTGTACAAGCAATGATCACACGCACGGCACAGCGGACACACCAGGAACCGCGGTGTTGGCCGTCGAATGGCGCTAGCTGCGCAGCATTTGTGCACCGCCGCCGTCAGTGTCAGCCAGTTTGCCGTGGCATACGGAGCTCCATCGCAGTCTTTAACACTGGTAGCATGCCGCGACAGCGTGGACGTGAACCGTATGTGCAGTTGACGGACTTTGAGCGAGGGCGTATAGTGGGCATGCGGGAGGCCGGGTGGACGTACCGCCGAATTGCTCAACACGTGGGGCGTGAGGTCTCCACAGTACATCGATGTTGTCGCCAGTGGTCGGCGGAAGGTGCACGTGCCCGTCGACCTGGGACCGGACCGCAGCGACGCACGGATGCACGCCAAGACCGTAGGATCCTACGCAGTGCCGTAGGGGACCGCACCGCCACTTCCCAGCAAATTAGGGACACTGTTGCTCCTGGGGTATCGGCGAGGACCATTCGCAACCGTCTCCATGAAGCTGGGCTACGGTCCCGCACACCGTTAGGCCGTCTTCCGCTCACGCCCCAACATCGTGCAGCCCGCCTTCAGTGGTGTCGCGACAGGCGTGAATGGAGGGACGAATGGAGACATGTCGTCTTCAGCGATGAGAGTCGCTTCTGCCTTGGTGCCAATGATGGTCGTATGCGTGTTTGGCGCCGTGCAGGTGAGCGCCACAATCAGGACTGCATACGACCGAAGCACACAGGGCCAACACCCGGCATCATGGTGTGGGGAGCGATCTCCTACACTGGCCGTACACCACTGGTGATCGTCGAGGGGACACTGAATAGTGCACGGTACATCCAAACCGTCATCGAACCCATCGTTCTACCATTCCTAGACCGGCAAGGGAACTTGCTGTTCCAACAGGACAATGCACGTCCGCATGTATCCCGTGCCACCCAACGTGCTCTAGAAGGTGTAAGTCAACTACCCTGGCCAGCAAGATCTCCGGATCTGTCCCCCATTGAGCATGTTTGGGACTGGATGAAGCGTCGTCTCACGCGGTCTGCACGTCCAGCACGAACGCTGGTCCAACTGAGGCGCCAGGTGGAAATGGCATGGCAAGCCGTTCCACAGGACTACATCCAGCATCTCTACGATCGTCTCCATGGGAGAATAGCAGCCTGCATTGCTGCGAAAGGTGGATATACACTGTACTAGTGCCGACATTGTGCATGCTCTGTTGCCTGTGTCTATGTGCCTGTGGTTCTGTCAGTGTGATCATGTGATGTATCTGACCCCAGGAATGTGTCAATAAAGTTTCCCCTTCCTGGGACAATGAATTCACGGTGTTCTTATTTCAATTTCCAGGAGTGTATAAGCGGTCTCCTTTACAGATGAACCACATCTTCCCAAAATTCTACCAATGAACCGAAGACGACTATCCGCCTTCCCCACAACTGCCATTACATGCTTGTCCCACTTCATATCGCTCTGCAATGTTACGCCCAAATATTTAATCGACGTGACTGTGTCAAGCGCTACACTACTAATGGAGTATTCAAACATTACGGGTTTCTTTTTCCTTTTCATCTGCATTAATTTACATTTATCTATATTTAGAGTTAGGTGCCATTCTTTACACCAATCACAAATCGTGTCCAAGTCATCTTGTATCCTCCTACAGTCACTCAACGACGATACCTTCCCTTACACCACAGCATCATCAGCAAACAGCCGCACATTGCTATCCACCCTATCCAAAAGATCATTCATGTAGATAGAAAACAACAGCGGACCTACCACACTTCCCTGGGGCACTCCAGATGATACCCTCACCTCCGATGAACACTCACCATCGAGGACAACGTACTGGGTTCTATTACTTAAGAAGTCTTCGAGCCACTCACATATTTGGGAACCAGTCCCATATGCTCGTACCTTAGTTAGGAGTCTGCAGTGGGGCATAGAGTCAAACGCTTTCCAGAAGTCAAGGAATATTGCATCCGTCTGATACCCTTCATCCATGGTTCGCAAGACATCGTGTGAAAAAAGGGCGAGTTGCGTTTCGCAGGAGCGATGCTTTCTAAAGCCGTGCTGATCCATGGACAGCAACTTCACTGTCTCAAGGAAATTCATTATATTCGAACTGAGAATATGTTCGAGAATCCTGCAACAATCCGATATTAAGAATATTGGTCCGTAATTTTGAGGATCCGTCCTTCTACCCTTCTTATATACAGGCGTCACCTGCGCTTTTTTCCAGTCGCTCGGGACCTTACGTTGGACAGGAGATTCGCGATTAATGCGAGCTAAGTAAGGAGCCAATGCAGTAGAGTACTCTCTGTAAAACCGAACTGGAATCCCATCAGGACCTGGCGATTTATTTATTTTCAACCCATTCAGCTGCTTCACAACCCCAGGGATGTCTATCACTATGTCCTCCATACGGGAATCTGTACGAGACTCAAACGGCGATATGTTTGTACGATCCTCCCGCGTGAAAGATTTCTCAAATGATAAATTTAATATTTCAGCTTTCGTTTTGCTGTCTTCCGTTGCCAGGCCAGACTGATCAGTGAGTGACTGGATGGAAGCCTTCGACCCGCTTACCGGTTTTACGTAAGACCAGATTTTCCTTGGGTTTTCAGCAAAATCTTTTGCTAAGGTATGACGGTGGTAGTGGTTGTATGCTTCGCGCATCGCTCTTTTTACAGCAGCACGAATCTCTACTAAATTTTGCCTGTCCTCATTCTGCCGATCTTCTTGTACCGCTAGTGCAACTGTGTTTGCTTCCTGAGCATTCTCCGAATTGCGCTGTTACACCACGGTGGGTCTTTTCCGTCCGTAAACCACTTTTTCGGCACATACTTCTCCAATGCGTGATTTACAAAGTGTTTAAAATTTGTCCATAATTCTTCCACGTCCATCGTACCGGAAGTAACTGAAGTCGAATCATTTACTAAGTGGGATGCTAACAACTGCTTATCTGCTCTTTCTAGTAAGAATACTCTCCTAGCCTTCTTGACCAACTTTTTAACTTTCGTAACCATAGTCATAATGACAACATCATGATCACTAATCCCTGTCTTCAACACTGACACCGTCGATGATGGCTACCAGATCTAAAATGTTTTCATTACGCGTTGGCTGTCGATTTAGCTGCTCAAGACAGTTTTCGGATAATGTGTTCAAAAATAATTCACACGACGGCTTGTCAGTACCACCTGTAATGAATCCATAGACATCCCAGTCTATACTAGGTAGGTTGAAGTCGCCTCCGACTAATCCGGGTACTTCTACGATACAGAGTGTAGACTCCCTTTGAATGATTCTAGAACTGTCACGGTGGAACCTGGTGGCCGGTAATAACACCCAACAATTAACTTTATTTTTCCTAGCCCTGTTAAACGTTCCAGACAACTTCACAATCACACTCTACTTCGACCTCAGTAGACACAATATTTTTGTCAACTGCAATGAAGACACCACTTCCTACGGTGTCTAATTTGTCTTTCCGATACACGTTCCAACCCTCACTAAATATTTCAGAACTTCCTATCTCAGGGCTCAGCCAAATCTCAGTCCCGAGAATAATTTGCGCGCCACACGCTTCCTGGAGGGCAGTACATTCAGGAACTTTATTCCGAACACTCTGAAAATGTACTGCTAATATCTTGATAGCTGAAGTGTCTTTACACCGAGCGCGTCCTGATTTCCCTGCCTGCACGTCGACTGGTGAGTGTTCATCAGGACACCTCGCACTTCCGATGCTGAATCTTGTTTCTTACGGTAAGAACAGAAAACATTAACAAAAACAACGTTCAATTACAAACTACTGTCTCAGCGCCCAAAGGTGAGAGGCATGTAAGAAGTAAACTGAAGTTTTATTTTATATTGGTAGCCATAATTATCAGCTGCGAATTAAATGCTTTTTTTTGTAGCTAAATGTTTCACTCGTCTTTTATCACAAACGTTTACTGTCTTGTTTACCAAACATAGTTTGTGTAATTGTTCTACGTATTATCAGCGATACGAAAATAATTGTGTTATACGTTTCTTACTTTTATGACATATACGTATATATTTAAGTTTCACAAGTACATAGTACATACAATGAGGTCACAAAAGTCATAGGATAGCGATATGCACGTATACAGATAGCGATAGTATCGCGTACACAAGATATAAGAGGTCAGTGCATTGGCGGAGCTGCCATTCACATGTGGAGAGGCTTCCATCGTGATTATGTCTGAACGACTGGAATTAACAGACTTTGAATGCGGAATGCTAGTTGGAGCTGGACGGATGGGACACTCCATTTCGAAAATCGTTGGGTAATTCAATATTCCGAGGTTTACAGTGTCAAGAGTGTGACGAGAATACCAAATTTCAGACATGACCTCTCACCACAGACAAGGCAGTGGCCGACGGCTTTCACTTAACGACCGAGACCAGCAGCATTTGTCTAAAGTTGTCAGTGCTAACAGACAAGCAACACTACATGAACTAGCTGCAGAAATCAATGTGGGACATACGACGAACGGATCCGTTGGGACAGTCCGGCGAAATTTGGTGTTAATGGGCTATGGCAGCAGATGACCGACGAGAGTACCTTTGCTAACAGCACGACATCGTCTACATCGCCTCTCCTGGGCTCGTGACCATATCGTTTGGACCCTAAATGACAGGAAAACGGTTACCTTGTCAGATGAGTCCCGATTTCAGTTGGTAAGAGTTGATGGTAGGGTTCGCGTGTGGCGCAGACTCCACGAAGCCACGGAGCCAAGTTGTCAACAAGGCACTGTGCAAGCTGGTGGCGGCTCCATAATGGCGTAGAACGTGTTTACGTGGAATGTACTGGGTCCTCTGGTTAAACCGAACCGATCACTGACAGTAAATGGTTATGTTTTGCTACTTGGAGACCATTTTTAACCATTCATAGACTATATGTTCCCAAACAACGATGTAATTTTTAATGGATGACAGTGCGACTGGTGTGAAGAACATGCTGGACAAATAGAGTGAATGGTTTTGCCACTCACATCGCCAGAATAGAATCCCACTGCAAAATGGGACATAGTTGAAAGGTCAGTTCGTTCACGAAATCGTGCACCGGCAACACTTCGCCGGCCGGAGTGGCCGAGCGGTTCTAGGCGCTACAGTTTGGAACCGCGTGACCGCTACGATCGCAGGTTCGAATCCTGCCTCGGGCATGGATGTGACTGATGTCCTTAGGCTAGTTAGGTTTAAGTAATTCTACGTTCTAGGGGACTGATGACCTCAGAAGTTAAGTCCCATAGTGCTCAGAGCCATTTGAACCATTTGGCAACACTTCCGCAATTATCGACGGCTATAGAGGCAGCATAATCCAAAGGCCTTGCCGCAGTGGTAACACCGGTTCCCGTTACATTACCCAAACTAAACGCTGTCTAGCTTGGTTAACAGTTAGATGGGTGACTGGCCGGAATGGGCAAGCATTGTTGGCAAGCGGGATGCACTCATCTGTTGAGGAGATACTTGATTGAGAAGTAGCGTCTCCAGTCGCGAAAGCTGACAACGGCCGGGACAGTGGTGTGCTGATCACATGACAAGAAGGAGATAGTAGAACCAGAGGGCAAGAAGTTTGTTGCTGTGCTATATAATGGTGCATTTTCCGACAGAATTGCACAAGCTCTCAGAAAAACCTAAGTGAAAATTGGATTTCAAACGAAAGGTACAATTGGTTCTAGGCTACGCCAATTTAGAATCTGATGTCTATAAGACCAACTGCCAAGATTGTGACAAGTTTTATATCGGTCAGATGGGAAGGAATTTCAAGACTCGTTGTAGGGCTTTTTCGGTACACATTTGGAAAGAGAAAAACATCCGGCATGAAACATAGAGGATAATATGAACGTGTTGCATAGGGCGCCGAAGGGACAATTACTGAACCAACTCGAGGAAATGGAGATTTATGTACACAGAAAACGGCAACTGGAATTACTGACCTCAATGCTTATTTTGATGTGTACAGAAACCTACTAGTTTGAGCAGCTTGGCGTGCTGTCGTGTGCGCCGGCAACAAGCGGCGAAGACACTGGGTCTTCTTCCCCACAAGAAAAGAACTTCAGAACAGCCACGAGGCGGTGCCATTGTGATCCTTCTCCGAGTGTATTATACACTATCGACTTTTTAATTAATAGTCACTGTTTCGTTAATCACCGAACACTTACGGTTATGGTTTAATTGTTTTGTCATGCTGGAAGGTTTCGATTTATAGATGTGATTTTATTTTTAAACGTCTTATACTGGCTTTTACACAATTGTGTGTTTTACTTTCCCAGGCTAGGAGATTCGTATTATTACTATTAGCACTTTTATGTGGATTTTAAGTATGGATTTAATTCCACATATTCTGTGCCAGTACATGTTTTATTGAAACTTCCTGGCAGATTAAAACTGTGTGCCCGACCGAGACTCGAACTCGGGACCTTTGCCTTTCGCGGGCAAGTGCTCTACCAACTGAGCTACCGAAGCACGACTCACGCCCGGTACTCACAGCTTTACTTCTGCCAGTATCTCGTCTCCTACCTTCCAAACTTTACAGAAGCTCTCCTGCGAACCTTGCAGAACTAGCACCCCTGAAAGAAAGGATGTAGCGGAGACATGGCTTAGCCACAGCCTGGGGGATGTTTCCAGAATGAGATTTTCACTCTGCAGCGGAGTGTGCGCTGATATGAAACTTCCTGGCAGATTAAAACTGTGTGCCCGACCGAGACGAACTCGGGACCTTTGCCTTTCGCGGGCAAGTGCTCTACCAACTGAGCTACCGAAGCACGACTCACGCCCGGTACTCACAGCTTTACTTCTGCCAGTATCTCGTCTCCTACCTTCCAAACTTTACAGAAGCTCTCCTGCGAACCTTGCAGAACTAGCACCCCTGAAAGAAAGGATATAGCGGAGACATGGCTTAGCCACAGCCTGGGGGATGTTTCCAGAATGAGATTTTCACTCTGCAGCGGAGTGTGCGCTGATATGAAACTTCCTGGCAGATTAAAACTGTGTGCCCGACCGAGACACGAACTCGGGACCTTTGCCTTTCGCGGGCAAGTGCTCTACCAACTGAGCTACCGAAGCACGACTCACGCCCGGTACTCACAGCTTTACTTCTGCCAGTATCTCGTCTCCTACCTTCCAAACTTTACAGAAGCTCTCCTGCGAACCTTGCAGAACTAGCACCCCTGAAAGAAAGGATATAGCGGAGACATGGCTTAGCCACAGCCTGGGGGATGTTTCCAGAATGAGATTTTCACTCTGCAGCGGAGTGTGCGCTGATATGAAACTTCCTGGCAGATTAAAACTGTGTGCCCGACCGAGACGAACTCGGGACCTTTGCCTTTCGCGGGCAAGTGCTCTACCAACTGAGCTACCGAAGCACGACTCACGCCCGGTACTCACAGCTTTACTTCTGCCAGTATCTCGTCTCCTACCTTCCAAACTTTACAGAAGCTCTCCTGCGAACCTTGCAGAACTAGCACCCCTGAAAGAAAGGATATAGCGGAGACATGGCTTAGCCACAGCCTGGGGGATGTTTCCAGAATGAGATTTTCACTCTGCAGCGGAGTGTGCGCTGATATGAAACTTCCTGGCAGATTAAAACTGTGTGCCCGACCGAGACTCGAACTCGGGACCTTTGCCTTTCGCGGGCAAGTGCTCTACCAACTGAGCTACCGAAGCACGACTCACGCCCGGTACTCACAGCTTTACTTCTGCCAGTATCTCGTCTCCTACCTTCCAAACTTTACAGAAGCTCTCCTGCGAACCTTGCAGAACTAGCACCCCTGAAAGAAAGGATATAGCGGAGACATGGCTTAGCCACAGCCTGGGGGATGTTTCCAGAATGAGATTTTCACTCTGCAGCGGAGTGTGCGCTGATATGAAACTTCCTGGCAGATTAAAACTGTGTGCCCGACCGAGACACGAACTCGGGACCTTTGCCTTTCGCGGGCAAGTGCTCTACCAACTGAGCTACCGAAGCACGACTCACGCCCGGTACTCACAGCTTTACTTCTGCCAGTATCTCGTCTCCTACCTTCCAAACTTTACAGAAGCTCTCCTGCGAACCTTGCAGAACTAGCACCCCTGAAAGAAAGGATATAGCGGAGACATGGCTTAGCCACAGCCTGGGGGATGTTTCCAGAATGAGATTTTCACTCTGCAGCGGAGTGTGCGCTGATATGAAACTTCCTGGCAGATTAAAACTGTGTGCCCGACCGAGACTCGAACTCGGGACCTTTGCCTTTCGCGGGCAAGTGCTCTACCAACTGAGCTACCGAAGCACGACTCACGCCCGGTACTCACAGCTTTACTTCTGCCAGTATCTCGTCTCCTACCTTCCAAACTTTACAGAAGCTCTCCTGCGAACCTTGCAGAACTAGCACCCCTGAAAGAAAGGATATAGCGGAGACATGGCTTAGCCACAGCCTGGGGGATGTTTCCAGAATGAGATTTTCACTCTGCAGCGGAGTGTGCGCTGATATGAAACTTCCTGGCAGATTAAAACTGTGTGCCCGACCGAGACTCGAACTCGGGACCTCGGGACAGATTGTAGCGCACTTGCCTGCGAAAGGCAAAGGTCCCCTCTCCCCCACTTACCACTGCTGTGACAGACCATGGAATTTCATGACTACAGTTGGGTAACTCGTTCCTTGACTGACCATTGTCGTTGGTATTGGGGACGCCATGGCCACGCTTCGTGTGGTCGACCCCTGCCCATTCGGAACGAGTTCTCATTAGCTGCTTAGCATAATTTTCTGGTAAGTAGTGCCCAATTTCTTACCACTGCAGCATACTTTACAAAGACACTGATGATTAATTTAACGCCGAAGTGGATACATATATGAATAAACACGGTTCAGTCACATTAATGTGAACACCGCCTATGTTCGACGTCAACATACAGTGACCACTCACAGGCGGTAGGTGGCGGCACTAGTGTGCACTCCGCTGCAGAGTGAAAATCTCATTCTGGAAACATCCCCCAGGCTGTGGCTAAGCCATGTCTCCGCAATATCCTTTCTTTCAGGAGTGCTAGTTCTGTAAGGTTCGCAGGAGAGCTTCTGTAAAGTTTGGAAGGTAGGAGACGAGATACCGGCTGAAGGAAAGCTGTGAGGACGTGGCGTGAGTCGTGCTTCGGTAGCTCAGATGGTAGAGCACTTGCCCGCGAAAGGCAAAGGTCCCGAGTTCGAGTCTCGGTCGGGCACACAGTTTTAATCTGCCAGGAAGTTTCATATCAGCGCACACTCCGCTGCAGAGTGAAAATCTCATTCTGGAAACATGTTTTATTGTCAGGCACTTATTTTGCCATGTGAATTAATATTAATTAATGACTACGCATAGTACCTTTTAATTGTTAACTTTGCGATACTGGTTACCCATGTACCCTAGGTATAGCGCTGTGGTGTGCGTACTGTAAGACCTTCGGTACACACACCATCAGATTATTTGACTTGTCGCTCTAGCGAAGTAGGCGAGTGTCAGCAATATGTCTCGTGGTCTTATCGTGGCGTGTGTATCTTCTGCCGTTAGGTCAGACGATAGAAATGCCACTTGCACGCTTAGAGTAGCAGATTGACGGTGACCAACTTTAAACAGAACTTGATTAATTTTCACACACATTTATTAAAATAATAAAAAGCATAGAAATAACTTGGTTCTGGATGCTATTTACAATTGACAATCTGAAGTTCCTTTGGTTCAAATGGCTCTGAGCACTATGGGATTTAACTTCTAAGGTCATCAGTCTCCTAGAACTTAGAACTACTCAAACCTAACTAACCTAAGCACAACACGCACATCCATGCCCGAGGCAGGATTCGAACCTGCGACCGTAGCGGTCGCGCGGTTCCAGACTGTAGCGCCTAGAACCGCTCGGCCACCCTGGCCAGCCACCAGTCTTTGCTGTAGTGTCCTGGATTACATTCCAAATCTGTACATAGTGTCTCAGGAAGTGATCCGTCCGTCGGGTGAGGACGTTAAACAAGGCGGCCCCGTTGGTGGTGCTGTTCGAGAGGAGCAGGCACCGAGTTCCACCCTCTCCCTTCCCTCAGTATCACCATCATCGTCATCATTATCATTCGACATAAAAATAACATTACACCATTATTCTCATCTGCACTCCACAAATACCCATACCAAACAACTTTCACATATCCGAAAGGAAAGGAGCCAGTGTGCACGGAGGAAGCATACCCTTTCCGACATATGCCTGAACTCATCCCTTGTGATGTTTCAGCCAACAGTGCCAAAGGACATTTACATTTTTTTACCATTTTGTTACAAGTACAGAGTTTCAGCTTACTCGTGAATATGAAAACCATATAATGAATTGTGGAACCAGCACACTGTGTTTTATTTGGATGGTACGCTCAACGCTGGAGCCGGCATCCATTACCCAGTTCTCATACTAACACGCAAGTTGGAACATTGTATGTGAAATACACTGAAATGGGATGGAAAGCTAGCTGATACAATTGTATATATGTTTCTCGGGCAAGACGTCGGATGTCATAGTTTTCACTATGACATCCGACGTCTCGCCCGAGAACCATATATACAACATGTCCGTCGGGAAAGCCTCAAGCAACACATAGCTGATACAATGTTTGCTTTCGTCATATTTACTGCTGGAAAACCCACTTCCGTAGATGTGGCCGCAAAGCGCACGTCCGTCCGGTGGCAAGTAGCCCAAATAGCCAGTTCTAATCGTAGCGGGGAGAGAAATTTGCAAAACCAGTATTTGGCAGACAAGAGGAGGCGATGTGTTGGCGTAGGGTTCCTGATCGCCAGACTTCGCGCCAATGTTCTGGATTAAATTCCAGACCTTTCCGCAGTGTCTCTAGATGTGATGGCGATCCGTCCATCGGATGGAGACGTTACACCCAGTGGTCCCATTGGTGGTATTCCAGAGGAGCAGGCTATGCCCCGACTCCAGAATTCACCCCCCACCCCCGCCTTCCTCCACCCCGCGCTCATTCTCACATCATGTACAACACAAACATGACACCACACTGCATACACACCCATTACAGTATAACTTTCAATCACCATGTGTAAAGTGGCTATTTTGCCCGGTAAAAGGAAATCCTTTCGGATTAGGCTACTGAACCTACACCTCGGGGTCTCCCAGCCAGCGATGTCATGCGACTGTTTCTATCTTCACTACTTCAAAATGGCTTTACGTCGAAACTGGCGACGCACATACAACAAAAACAGACGACGTTATGCAACCCAAATGGAATAATACTTGATTCCCTCACACACGAAAAAGACATTTGCAAAGTACGAGTGAAATATTTCCATCAACTAAGAAACTTATAACTATCATATAATAAGTATATGTAGAAATACAAACAATTTACAGCACTCAGTCACACAGTTCTTAAGTAGGATCAAAGACAGAAAGCGTTAATTTATTGATTCTTTAAGTTTCGGAGTATCGGCTGGAGATGATTTTGCTCATAGTTCCTGCAGATCATTCGTCATTCTTTTTCTACATCTCAGATGTTTCGATTTTTTGCTGAAGATTCCAAAATAATTTATTAAATGTTCAACTACGTATAAATCACTAAATTTCGGATGTTCCCTCGGTTGGCCTGGAGCACGCATAAAAATCATTTCAGTTGCAGGGTGGAATATTTGGTGCTGTTGCGATAGAACTGAAGCTATTTTCCAAAACTACTTTATCTATTCTTGAGAGGCAGATTGTCTTCAATTCGCCAGTATGCACTTCATCCGTTATTACGTGAACGTAACGTAAGTTTCTGACTCTATATGTACTCATGTTTCCGCAGACAACTACTGAATGATTGTATGCGTTGCGACTGGAATTAAATTTCTCGACTGTGGCTTCGTACTATTTCAACTTTTATGACGAGTAAAACTGTGTGATGCAAACGAACTGTAATCCGGATTTCTGCTCAACACCTTAACTTCTCACTGGCCGGTGTGGCCGAGCGGTTCTAGGCGCTTCAGTCTGGAACCGCGCGACCGCTACGGTCGCAGGTTCGAATCCTGCCTCGGGCATGGATGTGTGTGATGTCCTTAGGTTAGTTAGATTTAAGTAGTTCTAAGTTCTAGGGGACTAATGACCTCAGATGTTAAGTCCCATAGTGCTCAGAGCCACTTTAACTTCTCAGGAATGTTCTTCGCAACATACAATCTACTAAGCAGAAAAATAATCATTGTCTCAAATCACAAGAAGTGAAATTTCCTAATATAACTGAAACTGACCTGTTTCCGGGAGTGTTGGACGTAATTTGAGCAACGAGTAGCTTTTCACAGTTCACCTAACAAGACGATGTTATCCTCTAGCTAGAAGATTACGCCAGTGGAGAGAAACAGGGTTCACATCCGGCCGTCGAGGGTCAGCTTGTGTAGTATCCCTAGACCCCTTAAGGCGAATGCTGGGGTGGTCTTTTAAAAAGAAGTGCAAATAGAAGTGTGCATCTGAGGCTCGTAGTGTATCGGCTTACATGATCTGTGTTATTTTTTAGAATATTTTCTGAAATCTCTGAGCTCGATAAGCATGACGACTGTACCGTACTGTACCGTTCATTGTTATCTAGCGTTACGGCTCGGCCACCCTCGCGTCGCACGGGCTGATGCTAATTTTAATCGTGAGAGCGCTTACGTTTTATTATTGAATTTCTGGTGAGCTCTTCTCGGCTGTTTAAAATCGACACAAATATCCGTATTAGTCTGCATACATTGCAGTACCAAGTCAGTAAACAATCTACTTTCTGTCATATACATCCAGCGTAATGACCATTTTGTTGAAACTAGAAAAATTCGGGCTTTTGCTGGTGATCCTTACAATCGTTATTCGTATGCATAATCTTTGAATCGAAGAGAAAAGAGGGAAAATAGCACTGGTACAATATCAACGACCGAGATTGTTCAGTGGTTAAGGCACTGAACTCGTATTCGTAGCAGTGGGGTTCAACTCGTTGTCCGCCCATGAAGATCTGGGTTTTCGGTGATATCCTGAAGTCGCATAAAGCGAATGTTGGGATGTTTCCTTCGAGTAGATCGCAGTCGAATAACTTCCACATGTACACCCACTGCCAGCCGGTGTGACCGTGCGGTTCTAGACGCTTCAGTCTGGAACCGCGTGACCGCTACGGTCGCAGGTTCGAATCCTGCCTCGGGCATGGATGTGTGTGATGTCCTTAGGTTAGTTAGGTTTAAGTAGTTCTAAGCTCTAGGGGACTGATGACCTCAGCAGTTAAGTCCCATAGTGCTCAGAGCCATTTGAACCATTTTTGTACACCCACTACTCTCCTTACAGTAAAGCAAATACTAAGCGTCCTTACCTGAAGATGGTCTGCAACAGTGCAATACTAAGTTTGTGAACACCACCTATTTAGGGAGTTTCAGAAAAGTGATTTATGATTTACTGTTCACTGTATAAGAAAGTTCCATTGCCCACCAACCACGTCGTCGCTGGCACTGTGTGAGCCAAAAAATCGTGAGGATGTGAGGTACGAGTTCGCAACATCGTGAACGAAGTCAGGATGAGAAAATGTCGGTTCATTTGTTTACTGGAGGCAGGTAACTCTCTAAAATCTGAGTAATTACAACAGATGACTGTACCTAGTACCGGCCCTGATGTCACATACCTGTTGTTCTCTATAAACACAAATGACAGGGTGGGCAGCAGTCTGCCGTTGTTTGCTGATGACGTTGTGCTTTACGGTAGAGTGTCGAAGCTGAGTGACTGTAGGAAGACACAAGACGACTTAGACGAAATTTCTAGTTGGTGTGATGAAAGACAGCTAGCTCTAAACGTGGAAAAATGTAAGTTAATGTGGATGAGGAGGAAGAACAAACGTGTTACGTTCGGTTACAGTATTATTTGTGTCCTGCTTGACACATCAGCCGGCCAGAGTGGCCGAGCGGTTCTAGGCGCTACAGTCTGGAACCGCGCGACCGCTACGGTCGCAGGTTCGAATCCTGCCTCGGGCATGGATGTGTGTGATGTCCTTAGGTTAGTTAGGTTTAAGTAGTTCTAAGCTCTAGGGGACTGATGACCTCAGCAGTTAAGTCCCATAGTGCTCAGAGCCATTTGAACCATTTTATCACAGTCAAGTTCTTTAAATATCTGTAAGTAACGCTGCAAAGCGATATGAAATGGAACGAGTATGTAAGAACTGTGATAAGGACCCCGAATGGTCGATTTCGGTTTATTGGGAGAATTTTAGGAAAGAGTGGTTCACTTGTAAAAGAGGCCGCATATAGGACGCTGGTGCGACCTGTTCTTGGGTACTGCTCGAGTGTTTTGATTTCGTATCGTGTCGGATTGAAGGAAGACATCGACGCAGTTCAGAGGCGGATTGCTAGATGTGTTACCGGTAGGTTCGAAAATCACGGAAGTGTTACGGAGATGCTTTAGGAACCCAAATGGGAATTCCTGGTGGGAAGGCGATGTTCTTTTCGGGAAACACTATTGAGAAAATTTAGAGAACCGGCGTTTAAATCTGACTACCGAACGATTCTACTGCCGCCAACATACATTGTGCGTAAAGACCACGAAGAAAAGATTCGAGAAATAAAGGCTCATACGGAGGTACATAGATAGTCGTTCTATTTGTGAGTGAAACAGAAAAGGAAATGACCGGTAGTGGTACAGGGTACCCTCCGCCAAGCACCGTACGGTGGCTTGCTGAGTATCTATATAGATGTAGACGTACCTTACGTGTTTCGGTGACAACTAGGGCATGTTCGACGATACGAAGTCGGAAAGGACTTGCGTAAGACCCAACTACATTGCCATATATGTCTGACCAACCTTTTATGAAAGCTACGACGACATTCCAGCTTTTACATAAAATGTGATAAAAGCACTTCGGTGCACGGTCAAATATTTCATAAAAATTCTTTTATAAAAGACCTTTGACAAAGTTATTTTACAGTGTAATACAGGCCTAAAATGCGAGAAGTCTCGTATGATACTGAAAAATCTGTGTTCCACTATTAACCAGCTTCTTGCACTTTTCCATTTACAATGACTTTCCATAAATGCTTAAGAATACCCTGAGGTAAGCACTATCAGAATTTTGTACTACAATCAACGGTCGTGTTTGTATTGGTATTTGGCGACATTAATCAAGAGCACTGCTTATTAACATTCCCATCCTCGATAGTAAAAATTCCTGTTCTTTCGAAAATTAGCCGCTAACAACTGCAACAACATAGCCTTAAGCCGTTTTACTCACATAGATTCCTGGTGCTCCGAATAGATACCGTTGTACAGTGAGCCACAGTAAACCGCTGCAGGCTTTATAAACACGCTGTTATCAAATCCTTGACCGTCTAAAGGTCAAATCTTTTTGAGGAAACTTGTGCAGCGGTCAGGTTCCAAACACTTACGCATCTTCCACTAAGACTATCAACATAAGACCGCTGCTCACAGTGTTAGATTTTATGCTGTCAGAAGAGTATCTATACGAATAATTGTTCGTATTAGAGCGGACATTTTAAGCTCGTCGCCACTTGACGAGTCTCCCTACTCAGATAAAGGAAAAACCATAAAACGGAATCACTGAGAGAAAGCTGTGGCCGTGAAAAGCGAACATCATTGAAATACGGAAGTTAAAACGTTTATTTACGGAAGTGATAGGTGGACGGCTGGCAACAAGTCTGTGCGCCAGTCTTTATTAACAGCAGTCAGTGCGCAAGCCTGCCGTATTGATTGTTCCAGATAATGATTAGCATCGCCAAATGAGCCCCCTACTGTGTCGTTCACAGGCAGCAAAAACACTTCCAATATTCAGCTCGTGGAAGCGATTGTACTTGCATCGTTTCAGTGTACATATTTTTGCTAGCCTTCCTTTCTTGAGAGTTATATAACTAAACTATACCGACAGTTTCTTGGAAGCATCAAGACCGTAAAATATTGTATTCGCAGATAAATCCCAGATACCAAAAATGGAAAGGAAACACGAGCACACCGGAAACAGAACACAGTTTTAAACCACGCAGTCCTAGAATAACAGCCCACTGACCTAATCTTTGTATTACATCAGAGGTAACAGATTCACAAATAATTTTTTAAACCTGAATATTTTGATCCTGTGTACAAGTCTGTAAGTTCCGTCATGGATGAAAGCTGTTATGAAAAGAAACTCACAGCACATCAAATGCTGAAATAGTAAGAAAAGGCGTTTTACTCGACAGTACTGAAAATGACTACTGCTACTATTATGCAGTGAGTCTGCTTTGTACACTGACTACATTTTCCCAGGGTCCTACAAATAAACTACCACCTGCATTACTCACAGTTGCGCCTATGTGATCATTCCATTTCATATCCCTTCAAGTTGTGAAACTCATGTACCAAACGCGAATAAAAATTTTTTTCAGTACCAAGGCTGCTAGAAAGGTTTGCGGCCGCTAAATTGTTTGGCTGTTGGTTGTACAGGAGACCTTACACTGTCGCACTCTGTTACACTCACGTTCAAAGTTTCTGTTTCCACAACCAGTGATCATTAAAATATAGGAAGTGGATAATCAATAACCCTAGGTGAAGCACGAGAATCTGATGTTGTGTTTAATTAAAAGAAATCGGTGATAAATACCGCTAGGCTATCGCATACAGTGAGCACATGAGTATCTAATCTAGCAGGACAGTGACGTTACCTTTCAGGTTTAAGCTGCAATTTTTTTGGCAAATAATTCTTCAGATTCCAGCACCGTAAACTCAGCTGAAGTAACCAGTATGAGCTGACTGATTCCAACTGAATTTGAAGGAAAATCGCCAGACTCGTGACTTTGCTTCTCCCGTGCATTACCGTTGCGTCATTAAAACGGATCATAGACCCGGTCGGAACAGTGAACAGTATTTCCGTACCTGCTCAACAGCCTCGGTTCATCGCACTCCTCAAGTAGTTGAGACTTACATGACGTAGCAGTTTACGAGGTGCATTCAAGTTCTAAGGCCTCCGATTTTTTTTCTAATTAACTACTCACCCGAAATCGATGAAACTGGCGTTACTTCTCGACGTAATCGCCCTGCAGACGTACACATTTTTCACAACGCTGACACCATGATTCCATGGCAGCGGCGAAGGCTTATTTAGGAGTCTGTTTTGACCACTGGAAAATCGCTGAGGCAATAGCAGCGCGGCTGGTGAATGTGCGGCCACGGAGAGTGTCTTTCATTGTTGGAAAAAGCCAAAAGTCACTAAGAGCCAGGTCAGGTGAGTAGGGAGCATGAGGAATCACTTCAAAGTTGTTATCACGGAGAAACTGTTGCGTAACGTTAGCTCGATGTGCGGGTGCGTTGTCTTGGTGAAACAGCACACGTGCAGCCCTTCCCGGACGTTTTTGTTGCAGTGCAGGAAGGAATTTGTTCTTCAAAACATTTTCGTAGGATGCACCTGTTACCGTAGTGCCCTTTGGAACGCAATGGGTAAGTATTACGCCCTCGCTGTCCCAGAACATGGACACCATCATTTTTTCAGCACTGGCGGTTACCCGAAATTTTTTTGGTGGCGGTGAATCTGTGTGCTTCCATTGAGCTGACTGGCGCTTTGTTTCTGGATTGAAAAATGGCATTCACGTCTCATCCATTGTCACAACCGACGAAAAGAAAGTCCCATTCATGCTGTCGTTGCGTGTCAACATTGCTTGGCAACATGCCACACGGGCAGTCATGTGGTCGTTCGTCAGCATTCGTGGCACCCACCTGGATGACACTTTTCAAATTTTCAGGTCGTCATGCAGGATTGTGTGCACAGAACCCACAGAAATGCCAATTCTGGAGGCGATATGTTCAACAGTCATTCGGCGATCGCCCAAAACAATTCTCTCCACTTTCTCGATCATGTCGTCAGACCGTCTTGTGCGAGCCCGAGGCTGTTTCGGTTTGTTGTCACACGATGTTCTGCCTTCATTAAACTTTCGCACCCATGAACGCACTTTCGACACATCCATAACTCCATCACCACATGTCTCCTTCAACTGTCGATGAATTTCAATTGGTTTCACACCACGCAAATTCAGAAAACGAATGATTGCACGCTGTTCAAGTAAGGAAAACGTCGCCATTTTAAGTATTTAAAACAGTTCTCATTCTCGCCGCTGGCGGTAAAATTCCATCTGCCGTACGGTGCTGCCATCTCTGGGACGTATTGACAATGAACGCGGCCTTATTTTAAAACGATGCGCATGTTTCTATCCCTTTCCAGTCCGGAGAAAAAAAATCGGAGGCCTTAGAACTTGAATGCACCTCGTATTTCATTTGGGCGATGTGCAGCGCACCTGATAATTCCTAGTTTGCTAAATTCTGAAAAGCGGATGTGCAGAGTATGACGTGTCTACCTGTCAGCTAAGTCAGTTTTGCTCTGGAGAGGAATTCACTTCACTAGGGTTCTACCTGCTTGAAACTAAATTCTGACCCACTGGAAGCGTTACAGTACAAAACAAATCTGGAATTAAATACGACGGTGGAGGTGAATTATTTGAGATGTAACTGTAGAATATTTGGATGTGTATTCTAAATAAATGAGACTCGAAGCAATGCAAGCAAAATAATTCTAAGTAAGCTATAAGATTTCACCGCTTTTCGGACAGAACACGGAGATCAGAAAAAGTATTCTTTCTGTTTATAGTTTGAAAAGGATTTTAGAATACTTTAAAAGTTCCCAAAATCACGAAACTGACTGTTATATTACTCTTAGCGTCAATACATTGTGAGAACAAGTGGTAAATTATGATTTAGACACAGGCAGTGGAGGTAATGACCAGCAAAGTTGGAAGGATTTTGTTACGTAGAGTCGTAATGTCACTGTCGAGAAGTGTAGTAGTATGAACTAAAACTACCGTTCCGAGCAAAACAGAAGGAACGACGAAAACCACTGGAGACAGTACACAAGCTTGGACTGCACAAGAAGGAGCAATTCCAGAAGTCGCCTGTAACTGACAGTTACGAGTAATGTTGGTGGAGACAGAGCTACAGAATACCTAACATTACTGCAAAATTATCATTTCATTTAGTTAGAGAGCGTAGTGGTTAAGGGACTGGATTCATATCACGGAGTATCAGAGTTCAAATTCCCGTCCACTCAGACTAATTTAGTTTTCTGTGGTTTTGTTAAATTAGTTCAGGCAAATGCGTGGATGAGCTCTTCAAACTCGCTGAAGGGCAATTCCTTCCCCGGGTAATGATTTCGATGTCAGTGGGTCTCTGAACTCCAATCATTTCTACTCTTTGCACCATTATCACAAAGTAGAAACGGGTCCGTTGAGGAATAGCTGCAGTTACCAGAATACAGGGTTTTATAAAACGTGCCCTATACTCATAAAACACGTGGTATTGTCAAAAGTAGAAAAATACTTAAAACATATTTTTATGTTATTTATTTCTTAGGGTCTGTGGGATCACGTGAGCCAAAGCTACTTGGTCACGGTTCGAGTTACTACATAGATTACAAAATGATGATTAGAAAATATATAAACAAAAAATTAAAAAATTAGTATAAGAAGATAAGAATTTTGAGAGTGTTTACAAATAAAAAACACATTACAGAGGAAAGTTCTCGACTACTGCAAGGAAGTACTGTGCAGATAGAAGGAATGTATCACAAGGAAGCCTTTCAACTTGGATTAGAGTGCGTTGTGGTTTATCAGTCAATTTCCTTTTGATGGAAATAAAACCTGTTGAGCCGGCCGCGGTGGTCTAGCGGTTCTAGGCGCTCAGTCCGGAACCGCGGGACTGCTACGCTCGCAGGTTCAAATCCTACCTCGGGCATGGATGTGTGTGATGTCCTTAGGTTAGTTAGGTTTAAGTAGTTCTAAGTTCTAGGGCACTGATGACCACAGATGTTAAGTCCCATAGTGCTCAGAGCCATTTGAACCATTTGAAAAACCTGTTGAAAAGTACCCACCACTCTATACACTTCTTAAGGAAGTGTTATCAAAGTGTACATCATTTTTCCATCTAGTGTTGACTGGAACACTTGCAGTTTCTTATGAGTCAGCCACTATTGTCAACAGCAAATTTCGTGACTGAATGTACACATATAAAAAAAAGTTGTGCATCTCCCCCATTCCCATAAACTCCTGAAGATATACGTTGACTGTGGGTATTGTATTACAGACACAGTCACTTTGACTGTTCAGAGATGTCACTAAGCCCGCCCAAAGATGTAAACAACCATGCATGAGCAGCACCTATTAGACGGAGGGGGTCCGACAGCCGATCAGTTTCAGTCATTCCACCAGGAAGGAGGTACACGGCTCGTGTTGTCTGTAGCTCAACTATGCCTAGACGGTCAATACCGCGGTTCTATTGCGTCTGCATTGTTACTTTGTGCCAGGAAGGGCTCTCAACAAGGGAAGTGTCCAGGCGTCTCAGAGTGAACCAAAGCGATGTTGTGCCGACATGGAGAAGGTACAGAGAGACAGGGACTGTCGATGATATGCCTCGCTCAGGCCACCCAAGGGCTACTACTGCTGTGAATGACCGCTACCTACGGATCATGCCACAGAGGAACCCTGACAGCAACGTCATCATGTGGAATAATGCTTTTCGTGCAGCCACATGAGTCGTGTTACAACTCAAACTGTGCGCAATAGGCTGCATGATGCGCAACTTCACTCCCGAAGTCCATGGCGAGGTCCATCTTTGCAACCACGACACCATGCAGCGCGTTACAGATTGGCCCAAAAACATGCCGAATGAACCGCCCAGGATTGGCATCACGTTCTCTTCACCGATGAGTGTCACATATGCCTTCAACCATACAATTGTCGGAGACGTGTTTGGAGGCAACCCGGTCACGCTGAACGCCTTAGACACGCTGTCCAGCGAGTGCAGCTAAGTGGAGATTCCCTGCTGTTTTGTTGTGGTATTATGTGGGGCCGACGTACGCCGCTGGTAGTAATGGAAAACGCTGTAACGGCTGTGAGATACGGGAATTCCATCCTCAGACCGATAGTGCAGCCATATCGGCAGCATACTGCCGAGGCATTCGTCTTCATATACGACAATTCGTGCCCCCATCGTGCACATCTTGTGATTGACTTCCTTCATGATAACGAAATACCACGACTAGAGTGGTCAGCATGTTCTCCAGACATGAACCCTACCGAAAATTCCTGGAATAGATTGAAAAGGGCTGTTTATGGATGACGTGACCCACCAAACACTCTGAGGGATCTACGCCGAATCGCCGTTGAGGAGTGGAACAATCTGGATCAACAGTGCCTTGATGAACTAGTGGATAGTATGCCACGACGAATACAGGCATGCATCAATGCAAGAGGACGTGTTACTGAGTATTAGAGGTACCGGTGTGTACAGCAGTCTGAACCACCACTTCTGAAGGTCTCGCTGTATTGTGGTACAACATGCATTGTGTGGTTTTCATGAGCAATAAAAAGGGCGGAAATGATGTTTGTGTTGATCTCTATTCCAATTTTCTGTATAGGTTCCGGAACTCTCGGAACCGAGGTGATGCAAAGCTTTTTATGATGTGTGTATTTTCAGCGGCAGCTGGGTTGGTATTCCGAGACGCATAAACAATTGACTACGCGAAGCTCGATGCGTAGGTCAGTCTGACAGCTCATTTCTGGGCTAAAAGTATTCTAGCTGTGCACAGAGGTACCCCATACTAGGCAATGGCGTGACAGTAAGCTGATTGTCAGTATCAGAAACAGTGGTGATCATTCTTACAGTGAAGATAAGAACATTCACTTTCTGCACATGATGTTGAAATGATACGCCCAAGACAGTCTTCAAAATGGCTCTGAGCACTATGCGACTTAACTTCTGAGGTCATCAGTCGCCTAGAACTTAGAACTAATTAAACTTAACTAACCTAAGGACATCGCACACATCCATGCCCGAGGCAGGATTCGAACCTGCGACCGTAGCGGTCGCGTGGTTTCAGGCTGTAGCGCCTAGAACCGGTCGGCCACCCCGGCCGGCCAAGACAGTCTTCCCTCCACCCTCAGCCCTAATGTAATATGGTTGACTTCAGTGACCGTTTAACTATCTTGAGACAATAAAATTTCGCTTTCACAAGGGTTTCGTTTCAGAAAGTGTATGCATTGTGTTTTGTTGCAGCAATCTGTTCTCTGAAACCCACGTACTTACATTGCTGACTATGCTGTTAGCTACATCACCTCTATGGCGTTCCATGTCTTTCACTATAACAATTTTTGAGTCATTATCACATTTAGTGGCACATCATTAAAACATCAACGGAAAAAATCGCAACGCCAAAAAATAATAAATGTAGAGTAATGAAGTTTCGGGAATACGTTAGCCTAGGTAACAAATTTAAGTGATTAACATTAAAAGATCACAGGTTAATGTAAGCGCGGGATGTTGTTGTTGTTGTTGTTGTTGTTGTCTTCATTACAGGGACTGGTTTAATGAAGCTCTCCATGCTACTCTTGCCTGTGCAAGCTTCTTCATCTCCAAGGAACTACTGCACCCCACATCCTTCTGAATCTACTTAGTGTATTCATCTCTTGCTCTTCCTCTACGATTTTTTCCCTCCACGCTTCCCTCCAGTATTAAACTGGTGATCCCTTGATGCCTTAGAACATGTCCTCCTAATCGATTTCTTCTTCTAGTCAAGTTGTTCCACAAATTCCTCTTCTCCCCATTGGAGAGAAGCGCGGGTTAAACCATTCTAAATGTGAAACGCTGGTACATTAATAACCGATGTAGTCACCAGATTGTTGAATGCAAGCATGTCACCGTGCATGCATTGTGTTTTACAGGTGCCGGATGTCAGTTTGTGGAATGGAGTTCCATGCTTGTTGCACTTGGTCGGACAACTGAGGAACGGTTAATGCTGTTTGTGGGTGACGCTGGAGTTGACGTCCGATGATGCCCCTTATGTACTCGATTGGTTATCGAGCAGGTCAAGGCAACATGTCGACACTGTGTAGAGCATGTTGGGTTACAACAGCGGTATGTGGACGATCGTTAACCTGCTGGAAAACATGAATGCTTTTCACGCAACGACGTACCAAAGAGGGTGGAGGGATGCAGGGGTTCCGCACCCCCCTATCATCTAAACGAAATTACACGCCACTTAGTTGCCGTGCAAAGCAACTGAAAAATATTTTGAGTTTCAGTCAGACGACAAAAAAGGGATAATCACTATCATTTGTCAAAAAGGCCATAGACAGATTTCAACTATCGAGATATCTATAACACTATCAGCTACCACCCATCTGTACCTTAGCCAAGACCAGCTGCTGAACATTATTGTCCTTAATTGACCTCATTTGTTGTTTTGTTAATCAGTTCAGTTCCTACTTGTAGTTGAATGTAACAGTGCTGCTGTTTGTTGTCTTTGCGCTGTGTGCTGCTGTGATAGTTTCCAATTATGAATCAGTTTGTAACAAGAAAGAAGAAGGAAACCAATTTTGACTCTTCCATTAGCGAAATGATTAGTTAAAAATGTGTACTCACTACTACAATAGCTTAATTACCTATTTATAGCAGTTTAATGTTAGTACTGGAGTGGCTATTTGGAGACCGGTAGAACACTGGGGCTGCAATATTTCGGTATTTCACAAGGCAGTGGAGCGTCAAATATCATTAAAAATAATATTCAGTTAAAATAGGTGTATAAAAATACACTTGGATTTGCCTGTGTCACCAAAAATCACGCTGATCAACATAAATATCGCCCAAACTGCAATGATTAAATTTCTTTAAAACATTTGCTCAAAATTCTATCATTAGTAGCCCAAATGGCAAAATATCGCATAATCTAGTCACCCGGGCAGAAACCAATTCCAATACAGAACGTTGGCGAGAAGTTTGTGGAGAATGGGAAGAGAAAGGGGTGACCGCACATTCTATAGTTCGTTTGTGAAAGATTTTTTCAGCGGCCTACTTGAATTCGTCGGAGCCGGCTGCGCCCTGCATCCCTCCCCCAGTGCCACCTCTCTTTCGTCCAAAATATATTTACACTTTTTTAATACTGTAATAACTGAAGCTTGGAATTCCAGGCACAATTAAATCTTAAACTATGCATGCATTTCAAGCACTATCAAATGATCACACATGCACAATGAAAGGAAAAACATGCAATATCAAAAGTCCGTCGTTTGTTGTGATGTATTTTATTTTATTTTAAAATACTGTACAACAACCAGTTTTTTCCATATTCGCTATCGACTGGGGTACCCCTGCGCTTTGAGGCGGTAAGCTATCAATCCCTGTATTCGGCAGGTGAAGTGATTTGAATCCATCTATGGTTTCCCGTTTCAGATATAGGCAAATGCCCCTTCCTGCAGGCCACAGGCAATCCTTTCCGAATATCTTTATTTCCTGGCAGATTGCAATTCCACTGAAGAGGCAGTGTCTCTGCTTAAATGAAAAGATCTGCATGGAAGGCAATCTAGACATCTATTTGGAGACTCCCGGAAATAAAAGCCATCTTTAAATTGGAAGACGGCTAGCGATCGTCATTTTCTTCTATATATGTCTACATAAAGATGGCTCAAATTTTACTATAGTGGGTCCAACCGTCACAATTCTTACGTATTTGTAAATAAACTTCATATAAACGTCAATGTATGTTGAATATCATAGTGGAGTTTATTTGCACCGTATAACCATATTGTCATGGAGAAACAGAAACCCATTTATGAGGTCACATACATTAGAAGCAAAGTTGAAATCAAGACGTGAATCAGTGTTAAGATCTGTGGCACCTCTGGCTAAAGAGCACAATGTCGTTGGACGCACATGTGTTTCGGAGCACATAGTATTTGTGTAATCCGTTTTGGTTTATAAATAAATTTGCTTGCTATAGTTTGAAGTGGGCTAATTTGAAAAAAAAAGTCTTGATCACTTACGGAAGATGAAGAATTTTAACGAAATGAAAGATACTTTACTAAAATTGAGGAACTTGAGCTGCTTTGAAGTATCGAAGGAATTCTGACTTGGTGTCAGATAAGCAGCAAATTTAAATACAATACTGTAGTAGGAGAAAGGTAGCCACTGCCAAAAGAGATTTGAACTCGTTTAACCTTATAAGTTATTCAAGCCAGCGTTAAGATTCTTCTGCTCTGCGACAGTGAACCTCATATCAGAAGATTGAGTTGGCTCGGTTCGAATGGCTCTGAGCACTATGGGACTTAACATCTGAGGTCATCAGTCCCCTAGAACTTAGAACTACTTAAACCTAACTAACCTAAGGACATCACACACATCCATGCCCGAGGCAGGATTCGAACCTGCGACCGTAGCAGTCGCGCGGTTTCGGACTGCAGCGCCTAGAACCGCGTGGCCACCGCGGTCGGCAAGATTGAGTTGTTTTGTTAACAAAGAAGCAATATGTTATATTCGATATTAATTCGTTTGGAAACAGAGTGAAGTTACATTGCCAAATAAAAAAATATTTGATTGTGAATTTGGGTATTTCTTTTCGTATAGTGGAGAAAATATGTTGCACTTTTTAAAGAAAAGGTTTCCTTGTTTAATTTTATATAATGAAAACTATTTATACGAAGGCCCCCTGAAAGCAAATTATGCACATAAAATTAAAAAATAAATACGTGTGTGTCCAGAATAAAATGAAAAACGAGTCATTTTAAGGTTCTCTTATCAAATCGACCCCACCTTTGACAAAATCCTGGCCACGTCCTTAGTTCGTGAATGGTAGCACAACAGGTCGAATCTCCAGACTGGCGTACAGCTCTGCAGTCTAGATCCGTGGGATAACCACAAGAGTGCTCCCCTCTCCAGACCAAAAGGTCCAGTGTGTCTACCCCACAGAGAGGTTGTTTGCACGCCTCAACTGGCCACCTTCTAACCGACACTCGCAGCGGAGCAGAAACAGCTTTCATCATAAAACACATCCGCTCTCCAATGAGCTCTCGCTTGACACCACTGGAGTCGCAAATGGCGGTGTTTCGGGGTCAATGGAATGCACGTTACACTGACTAGGAGACGTTCTTAAAGTAACCGATATGTAACAGTTGGCTGCGTCACTGTGGTCCCAACTGGTGCACAAATTGCTATTGCAGATGCAGTAGGACGGTCTTCCCTCTCGCTAGTGCCACGTGGCCGTCGGGAGCCCGGTCTTCTTGCGACCGTACATTCCTCGACTACCGCTCCCAGCAGTCATGTACAGTGGTTATATTTCTGCCAAGTCTTTCTGTAGTATCGCAGAAGGAACATCCAACTTCTCGTAGCCCTATTACACGACACCGTTCAAACTCAGTGACGTGTTAATAATAGCGTCTTTGTCGCCTTAAAGACATTCTTGACTAACATTAGCTCACCACATCGGTAACTAACACTCACGACAGTTATAGCGTGTATTTAAACCGAGCCTGATTTGCACCCTCGTAGTGCCGCTACTAGCACCACTCTTATGCGACTGGTGCGAAATTTTAATAGATATAATCTTTAGGGTGTAGAAACACGCCTATCAACTTTCGTTTATGTCGCACAATTCCTTCCTCGTGTTATGATTTTTTTCCGTCGATGTACCTGGTGATCAAAAAGTCAGTATAAATTTGAAAACTGAATGAATCACGGAATAATGTAGATAGAGAGGGGCAAATTGACACACATGCTTGGAATGACATAGGATTTTATTAGAACCAAAAAAATACAAAAGTTCAAAAAATTTATGACAGATGCCGCTTCGTCTAATCAGAATAGCAATAATTAGCATAACAACGTAACACAAAGCAAAGATGATGTTCTTTACAGGAAATGCTCAATATGTCCACCATCATTCCTCAACAATAACTGTAGTCGAGGAATAATGTTGTGAACAGCACTGTAAAGCATGTCCGGAGTTATGGTGAGGCATTGGCGTCGGATGTTGTCTTTCAGCATCCCTAGAGATGTCGGTCGATCACGATACACTTGCGACTTCGGGTAACCCCAAAGCCAATAATCGCACGGACTGAAGTCTGGGGACCTGGGAGGCCAAGCATGACGAAAATGGCGGCTGAGCTCACGATCATCACCAAAAGACGCGCGCAAGAGATCTTTCACGGGTCTAGCAATTTTTTTTTTTTTTTGTTCTAATAAAACCCCATGTCATTCCAAGCATACGTGTCAATTTTTACCTCTCTATCTACATTATTCCGTGGTTTATTAAGTTTTCAAATTTATACTGACTTTTTGATCACCCGGTATGTATCAAGAAAAGCAATAGCTCCAGAACATAACCCTGTGGCACCCCCGACTTTCCGTGAAACCAATCAAATTCGAATATATTCCTTGTTTTGACACTGGGAACAACCTTCCGCTTGCTACGTCTCAGATACGTTTCGATACATATACTTATTGAGATATGGGCCATTCCATCCTTTAATAATCATATGTCTATTGACGCTACAGGATATGTTCAATGTAGTTACTGCTCATCTTACATAACCTTCTGCCCTCCTTCTCCAATAATCATGAACTTGTGCGACCACACTTGGCTGCTGCCGGATAAGTCTAACACATGAGACATATGCACGTTGCCAAATCTGGTACAGATGCTGCACATTTTAAATCATTTGTTAAATCACGGTAGAATTACTTTAAATATTTTGCAAATTGATAGAGCTTAAGTTCAAAATGTTTGTATTACGTCACATATGACAAAACGTCGGTAAGTGTAAATAGAAGGGAGAAAAGGAGGAACAAAAGAACTACTGCATGGACGGCGTCTCTCCCGAGAATACGGTATAGACGCCGACTTTTCTTGGGAGAGATGCCGCATGTAAAATAATTAATAACAAAATCAAGTTTAAGTTGATTTCTTTAACATAACTGAGCAATATAAGATACAACAAGACACTATACGCATACAATTGAACATGCATACATGAACTGAATCATAATTTACAAAATTAATTTTCGTAATATTTTAATTTCAATTTACAGCGTACAAGGTACAAATTTACATACACTCATGCTCATAAATTAAGGATAATTGCAGAATGTGGAGCCACACAACGTGGCACTTCACAAAACTGGCACTAATAACATAGGCACATAGGGAACACACACGACTCACGGTATTGGTGATAAGTTGAAAAACCCTTCCCGAAACACATGTGCTACAAAACGCCACGCACGTACCCGACATCAGTATGGGATATGATCACCATGCACACATACACAGGCCGCACAACGGTTTGGCATACTCTGGATCAGGTGGTCGAGCAGCTGCTGCGGTATAGCCTCCCATTCTTGCACCAGTGCCTCTCGGAGCTCCTGAAGTGTCCTAGGGGTTTGAAGACGTGCAGCAATATGTCGACCTAGAGCATCCCAGACGCGCTAGATGGGGTTTAGGTCTGGAGAACAGGCAGGCCACTCCATTCGCCGGATATCTTTCGTTTCAAGATACTCCTCCACGATGGCAGCTCGGTGGGGCAATGCGTTATCATCCATCAGGAGGAAGGTGGGACCCACTGCACCCTTGAAAAGGCGGACATACTGGCGCAAAATGACATCCTGATACACCTGACATGTTACAGTTCCTCTGTCAAAGACATGCAGGGATGTATGTGCACCAATCATAATCCCACCCCACACCATCAAACCACGACCTCCATACAGATCCCCTTCAACGACATTAAGGGGTTGTTATCTGGTTCCTGGTTCACGTCAGATGAAAACCCGGCGAGAATCATTGTTCAGACTATACCTGGACTCGTCCGTGAACATAACCTGGGACCACTGTTCAAATGACCATGTGTTCTTGACACCAGGCTTTACGGGCTCTCCTGTGACCAGGGGTCAGTGGAATGTATGTTGCAGGTCTCCGGGCGAATAAACCATGTCTATTCAGTCGTCTGTAGACTGTGTGTCTGGAGACAACTGTTCCAATGGCTGCGGTAAGTCCCCAAGCAAGGCTACCTGCAGGACTCCGTGGCCGTCCGCGGGCACTGATGGTGAGATATCCGTCTTGTTGTGGTGTTGTACACTGTGGACGTCCAGCACTGTAGCGCCTGGACACGTTTCCTGTCTGCTGGAATCGTTGCCATAATCGTGAGATCACACTTTGTGGCACACGGAGGGCCCGTGCTACGACACGTTGTGTTTGACCAGCCTCCAGTCGCCCTAGTATTCTACCCTCATAATGTCATCAATATGGGTTCTTCGAGCAATTTTCAACACACAGTCACCATTAGGACGTCTGAAAACGTCTGCACAGTTACTCGTTGCACCGTACTCTGATATGCACCAACACACCACTGGGCTTGTGGACTGCTGGCAGCGCCACCGTGCGACGACCGCATGTCAAACGCACCGAATGGTCATACCCCGAGGTGATTTAAACCCGCAAACCGCCCACCAGAGCGTTGTTTCACCATGTATCAGCATTATCCTTAATTTATGAGCATGAACGTAGATTGCTTCTTAGTGCTTTGTTCTGTAGCATCTTTCCTGCGACAATCTATACACATGTCCACATATGTAGATCATATTTTGTAGAGCTATTGATTGCAACTCACACATTGAATCCATTCACCTTCTTTATGGTTACGCAATAATTTCCCAACATTCACAACAGCGGTTGGTTTCTGAATTTATTGGGTTCTTTCCAGTTTCTGCGATGGTCCTCTTAGGTGGTCGTGTCCTGCCTCATGCAGTGACGGATGATACTGTTTCCACCTTTTCCTTCTGCTTTATTTCCTTAATTTCGTTTTGCCTTTGTTTCCCATGCTTCTTTTCCATGTTTGTAGCATCCGTCAGTAAGTGCTTTAGGTTGAGCTTTCGTCTCACTGACGTTGATTTGGGCAGTTCTGCTATCGGACTTATTTTCTGGAAGAGTTTCGTTGGTGTCATTTTATCAGGTGACATGCTACATGTGGAAGGGTGTGGGGAGTTCTGGGAAGAATCAGCAGGAGTTAAGTGAGGAGTCCATAGCACTGAAAGTTTGTTGAACTGATGATGATGGTGAGGAGTCATTTGTGGTTAACATTGAGGAGAAGTGTTCAGATAATCGATTTGGGTTAAAGGGACAAATGCCCGTGGGTTCAAAGTGTTGTGAATTGGCAGGAGCCAATTCACGGGATTTGGAGGAAGCCGAAAGGCACGCGTTTAAGCTCACGCAGGCTGGCGTGAGGTCTGGAACAGGTCAGAGAAATAAGACTAGCAAAACAGGAGGTAACTGGTAGAATACTTAACTTTAATCCACAATTGGTGAACATCTCTCTTCACTGTACATGCTTCACAATATAAATAGCCAAGGGTATGGCGCCTTGCTAGGTCGTAGCAAATGACGTAGCTGAAGGCTATGCTAACTATCGTCTCGGCAATTGAGAGCATAATTTGTCAGTGAACCATTGCTGTTAACGTCAGCTGTACAACTGGGGCTAGTACTAGGAAGTCTCTCTAGACCTGCCGTGTGGCGGCGCTCTGTCTGCAATCACTGACAGTGGCGACACGCGGGTCCGACGTATACTAGCGGACCGCGGCCGATTTAAAGGCTACCACCTAGCAAGTGTGGTGTCTGGCGGTGACACCACACAAAGTATCTGAGCTCTATTCCTACAGACGCGGCTTTACTCGAAGTTGCACCGATTGATCAAAAAAAATGTATCAAATGTGTGTGAAATCTTATGGGACTTAATTGCTAAGGTCATCAGTCACTAAGCTTACACACTATTTAACCTAAATTATCCTAAGGACAAACACACACACCCATGCCCGAGGGAGGACTCGAACCTCCGCCGGAATCAGCCGCACAGTCCATGACTGCAGCACCGATTGATCGACCCATCTGACATCGAGTGATTTTCCTTTGATACTTTTGTGCAACCTATGCTGAAGCTTCTTTCCGGAAATATGCTTTTAGGGGATCGAAAAACGACACATCCAGAGGCTGCAAGGCATGAGTGCCGTGATTAGGTTCGCAGATCATTACCACATCGTTGTCAACAGCTGTCTGAAGCAGCTGCAGAGCCCTGCTGGATCCGTCTAAAACGAGAAGGGCCTTTCCCGATGGCTTGTGTTTCAGGAAACGATCCGTGAACCATCTGTAGGACAAGTCTGTACTAATGTACGATGACTTTGAGTGCCTGTAAACGTCGGAACCTGGAGGGAAGCCGTCAGCGAACTCCGCTTTCTTTTTACCCCCTTAATATCAGAACAGGAGGCCCAAATTGGGCTGCAGCATTACAACAAGCGCCGGCCGTTGTGGCCGTGCGGTTCTAGGCGCTTCAGTCTGGAACCTCGCTGCTGCTACGGTCGCAGGTTCGAATCCTGCCTCGGGCATGGATGTGTGTGATGTTCTTAGGTTAGTTTGGTTTAAGTAGCTCTAAGTTCTAGGGGACTGATGACCTCAAATGTTAAGTCCCATAGTACTCAGAGCCATTTGAACCATTTTTTTACAAGAAGCCACAACTGTTACGTTTTCGCTTTTCTCTTCTGACGTTAGTACATGAACCGGTTTGGTACTTTTTTCGCTATCACAGAACCACGTTGGTTGTTTGTCTTCATTCCAAACTCATTCATGTTAAAAATTCTTTCTGGCTTACGAAACAAATCATTTTTTTCAGGACGTCTGCCAATACTTCAAAACAATTAATAACAATTTCCTTGCTCATTCCCGCCGCTCTTGCTGAGGAAAGACCTGTCAAGCACAAACCCAGCTGCTGCAAGAACCTTAATATGAGCAACCAAATTTCTTCTCATTTTGTGGTTAAATAAACCTAAGTTTGTGAAAGGAAAAGGGAACAAATAAATTTCTCGAACTAAATTACTTATAGCAGATAATATTTATTTAATTGTCATTAATACACTACTGGCCATTAAAATTGCTACACCAAGAAGAAATGCAGATGATAAAGGGGTATTCATTGGACAAATATATTATACTAGAACGGACATGTGATTACATTTTCACGCAATTTGCGTGCATAGATCCTGAGAAATCAGTACCCAGAACAACCACCTATGGCCGTAATAACGGCCTTCATACGCCTGGGCAATGAGTCAAACAGAACGATACCACAGTTCATCTAGAGTAGTGACTGGCTATTGTGACGAGCCAGTTGCTCGGCCACCATTGACCAGACGTTTTCAAGTGGTGAGAGATCTGGAGAATGTGCTGGCCAGGGCAGCAGTCGAAAATTTTCTGTATCTAGAAAGGCCCGTACAAGACCTGCAACATGCGGTCGTGCATTATCGTGCTGAAATGTAGGGTTTCGATGGGATCGAATGAAGGGTAGAGCCACGGGGCGTAACACATCTGAAATGTAACGTCCACTGATCAAAGTGCCGTCAAAAGGTAACCGAGACGTGTAACCATCACGCCGAGTCATACGCTAGTATGGCGATGACGAATACACGCTTCCAATGTGCGTTCACCGCGATGTCGCCAAACACGGATGCGACCATCATGATGCTGTAAACAGAACCTGGAATCAACCTAAAAAATGACGTTTTGCCATTCGTGCACCCAGGTTTGTCGTTGAGTACACCATCACAGGTCTCCGAGCTGATAGTCCATACTGCTGCAAACTTCGTCGAACTGTTCGTGCAGATGGTCGTTATCTTGCGAACGTCCCCATCTGTTGACTCAGGGCTCGAGACGTGGCTGCACGATCCGTTACAGCCATGCGGATAAGATGCCTGTCATCTCCACTGCTTGTGATACGAGGCCGTTGGGATCCAGCACGGCGTTCCGTATTACCCTCCTGAACCCACCGATTCCATATTCTGCTAACAGTCACTGGATCTCGACCAACGCGAGCAGCAATGTCGCGATACGATAAACCGCAATTTCATATCGCTTTGCAGCGTTACTTCCAGATATTTAAAGAACTTGACTGTGATAAAATGGTTCAAATGGCTCTGAGCACTATGGGACTTAACTGCTGAGGTCATCAGTCCCCTAGAGCTTAGAACTACTTAAACCTAACTAACCTAAGGACATCACACACATCCATACCCGAGGCAGGATTCGAACCTGCGACCGTAGCGGTCGCGCGGTTCCAGACTGTAGCGCCTAGAACCGCTCCGCCACCGCCACCCCGGCCGGGCGCCCCCCCCCCCCCCCCCCCCCCGTATATCGACTACAATTTGCGTAATATCCGAGTAACTTGCACCACACCCGCACACAGTGGTTATTACAAAGAAACCAATACAGAATGCACAATGTCTTCTTGTGGTCACGGTGGGATCCTCTATTTCCAGTGTGTGCGACGCCTTTACCGGACCGAGCGAGGTGGCGCAGTGGTTAGCACACTGGACTCGCATTCGGGAGGACGGCGGTTCAATCCCGCGTCCGCCCATCCTAATTTAGGTTTTCCGTGATTTCCCTAAATCGCTTCAGGCAAATGCCGGGATGGTTCCTTAGAAAGGGCACGGCCGATTTCCTTCCCCACCCTTCCCTAATCCGAGCTTGTGCTCCGTCTCTAATGACCTCGTTGTCGACGGGACGTTAAACAATAATATCCTCCTCCTCCTCTACCGGAGCGGCATCTGTGCCGTATTTGGCCTACTATACACTGAAGTCACGTGCCCGCGTCTCTATATGCAGGCTGCTAATCTCAGGAACTGCTGCAGGGGTTTTGTTTTGGTTTTGACTAATAGACAGCCTATTCACGGTGAACGTTTTTGTACATAATTTGTAAATATTTCAGAACACTTTATACTCTGGACAGCCGCATTTGTGAGATACATCTTGAGCTGCAACAGCTGTTAAATGATCGTCTATTGAAACGACCGGTTTCGCATCCTTGGATAGCGGTTCGGTTCCATGCCCCTGTGCACTCTCTCTTCCACAGGCTCTCACCTACATTTTGTTCCGGCTACGTGGCTTCTGAGTTCCACATTGTGGTTTCCTATTTTACGATGGTTTTTATCTGACATGCCTTTTTGTCTGCATACCACCCTATGCTACTGCCAAACGAGTCTGTTCCACATGATGTTGCTTTCCCAGCGGATCCCTTGCTACACTATGTGATGAAATGTATCCGGACACCTGGCTGAAACTGACTTAAAAGTTCGTGGCGCCCTCCATCGGTAATGCTGGAATTCAATATGGTATTGGCCCACCCTTAGCTTTGACGACAGCTTCCACTCTCGCAGGCATACGTTCAGTCATGTGCTGGTAGGTGTCTTGGGGAATGGCAGCCCATTCTTCACGGAGTGCTGCACTGAGGAGAGGTATCGATGTCGCTAGGTGAGGCCTGACACGAAGTCGGCGTTCCAAAACATCCCAAAGGTGTTCTATAGGATTTAGGTCAGGACTATGTGCAGGCTAGTCCATTGCAGGGATGATATTGTCGTGTAACCATTCCGCCACAGGCCGTACATTATGAACAGGTGCTCGATCGTGTAGAAAGATGCAATCGCCATCGCCGAATTGTTCTTCAACAGTAGGAAGCAAGAAGGTGCTTAAAACATAAATGTAGGCCTGTGCTGTGATAGTTCTACGCCAAATAATAAGGGATGGAAGCCCCCTACATGAAAAACACGACCACACCATAACACCACCGCCTCCGAATTTTACTGATAGCACTACACACGTGGCAGATGACGTTCACCGGGCATTCGCCATACCAACACCCTGCCATCGCATCGCCACATTGTGTACGGTGATTCGTCACTCCACACGTTTTTTCACTGTTCAATCGTCCAATATTTATGCTCTTACACCAAGCGAGGCGTCGTTTGGCATTTACTGGCGTGATGTATGGCTTATGAGCACCCGCTTGACCATGAAATCCAAGTTTTCTCAAAAAAAAAAAAAAAAAAAAGGTTCAAATGGCTCTGAGCACTATGGGACTCAACATCTTAGGTCATAAGTCCCCTAGAACTCAGAACTACTTAAACCTAACTAACCTAAGGACATCACACACACCCATGCCCGAGGCAGGATTCGAACCTGCGACCGTAGCAGCCTCGCGGTTCCGGACTGCAGCACCAGAACCGCACGGCCACCACGGCCGGCCAAGTTTTCTCACCTCTCACCTAACTGTCATAGTACTTGTAGCGGATCTTGATGCAGTTTGGAATTCCTGCGTGATGGTTTGGATAGATGTCTGCCTATTACACATTACGACCCTCTTCAACTGTCGGCGGTCTCTGTCAGTCAACAGACGAGGTCGGCCTGTACGCTTTTGTGCTGTACATGTCCCTCCAAGTTATCACTGCACTATCACATTGGAAAATGTGGACCTAGGGATGTTTATGAATGTGGGAATCTCACATACAGACGTATGACACAAATGATACCCAATCACCTGACCACGTTCGAAGTCCGTGAGTTCCGCAGAGGGCCTCATTTTGCTCTCTAACGATGCCTAATGTCTACTGAGGTCGCTGATATGGAGTACCTATGGCAGCACAACGCACCTAATATGGAAAACGTATGTTTTTGGGAGTGTCCGGATACTTTTGATCACATAGTGTATCTGGGGTGGTCGGCTCCATCGTTCCGCCCATTTTATTACCTGACTACCGTTCCTTCGACAGATGTTTTATTTTGATTTGACTGAGAATGTTGGGTCGTCCATTTAACCCCAGTCTGGATTTTATATGAATCAATTATGTACTGCTGAGGATGCATCAATTCCCTGCGAACCGGTCGTTTCAATAAAGTTTCATTTAACAGCTGTTGCGGCTATACATTTGTCAAGATCTTAATACAGCCAGTTCCACAACAAAGAGTACGCCGTTATCTGCGTGAAATAAAACACACTATTATAAATATATGTTTACATGAAAATACATGTTATTGCTAATTGCGCAATTACATAATAGTTAATCCAATCGCCGCCATTATCGATTATGTCTTGGCACCTTTTTGGCATGCTTTTCACGAAATTTTCTGCACATTCTCTCCATAACGATCTCCATATCGTCCTGATTTGATATGACAGCTGCTTCAAATTATATATTTGGTTTGCTTTAAGCTTCATCTTAATATACGACAAAACATTCTTGATCGGATTTGCATCTGAAGACATTGCAGGCCAATCCATCGTGGACACCCCATTGTCTTGGTTCCACGCTGTACAGAGACGGCTGCGCTGTTTCGGATCATTATCCTCTTGAAGCACCCACTTTGCCTCATTCGAACCAAATAGCTTCTCAACGGATCTCAGAAGGCATTTTTGATACATATACATAAGTGACGCTTCAGATATTTTGCACTTAATTTAAGCTGCAACCGACAAAACAAAACATTCAACTCTCACACTGTTTATCTATACACTGTGCAAAAGTGCATTGATTACAGATTCGAGACCACTACCAGAGGTGTTGCTGCGGGCGTTACATTTAAAATTACGGCCTACGCTTTATTGTGGAACTGATTGTATTTCGTACAAATAGTCTGAATTATGACGAATTAAAGTTTGGAAGAACATAAACAACAATATCCACACGACAGACTTGGTATGGTACGATATTGTCAGTGAGAAAACTGGAGAAAGTCTAGAAGATTAAACTGAAGCTTCACCTATATTATTACCACTGTCATCTGGTACACAAGCTAGCACATACCTTTGATCTTAGAGATCGCACTAAGGTCTGAAACGAGACGCGAAAACAAGAAGCCGTTATGCAGAGGACGTCGGATACCGCAGTATGTATACCGGATGTGCTCTGACCAGACTGGGGTTTATACCCCAGTTATGGTTGGCTGTTTGGAAATTTTCCCAACTAATCTATGTCATTAGAAACAAAATTACAACGTTAGAAGATTTTATGATTTATGTGGCAGAAGAACACTTTAAGTTTAAAAAAACTCCGTAAATACAGTGTTTTCAAAACTTTGTTTTATAGTTAGACGTAGGAATGTGAATAAGTTGCAGTGACTTGGGATAGCAGAAACATGTTAAGCTCATATTCAGAAGTTTTACTTTAGTAATACCGTCATCTGGTTTCTCCAGAAATACAGGGAGAGGCTTCTGACGAAAAATCGTAATATTTTATTTTATTAATTTTCTTACGAAAAACTCGGTTACGTTAAAGTAGATTATTTTATTTGCATCCCACTCTATTTGCCACTTCCTTCCACCTCTGAACTACGCAACGGCAAAAGCCCTTTAGGTCACTTAAATTAAAAAGAAAGATAACAGAGCTGAGTTAACACATAAATTACACTTCAGAAGAAATATAAGTGTTAGGTCACTTTCAAAAGAAGAGCTTAGTTAAGTTAAGAAATTATGAATACAGCTGAAGGAAGATAGGCCATGAAAGCATATTCTGGCCAACATAAGACGAAGGGCGGATGGAGACTCGATTAAAAAAAAAATACAAAAACAATAAAAATTAAAAAATCAAAAGTGGTAGAGTCTGTGGCTGGAAAATGAAAGGTCGTGGAATCGGATCCCGCCTGAGGCATTACTTTTCACTCTGCCTTTTAAACTAGCATTAATTTGAGATTGCCAGTTTCTGCTTCCTTCAGATTAGCAATCGCAATTTCACACTCTTAATTCACTGCAAATTCTCCAAACAACGGATTGTGAATTACTCAGCTCGTAATAAATATGACCAATAACGAAAAGATAACCACCTCATCATCCGGATATAACGTTAGACTTGTTGTTGTTGTGGTCTTCAGTCCTGAGACTGGTTTGATGCAGCTCTCCATGCTACTCTATCCTGTGCAAGCTTCTTCATCTCCCAGTACCTACTGCAGCCTACATCCTTCTGAATCCGCTTAGTGTATTTATCTCTTGGTCTCCCTCTACGATTTTTACCCTCCACGCTGCCCTCCAGTACTAAATTGGTGATCCCCTGATGCCTCAGAACATGTCCTACCAACCGATCCCTTCTTCTGGTCAAGTTGTGCCACAAACTTCTATTCTCCCCGATCCTATTCAATACTTCCTCATTAGTTATGTGATCTAACCATCTAATCTTCAGCATTCTTCTGTAGCACCACATTTCAAAAGCTTCTATTCTCTTCTTGTCTAAACTATTTATCGTCCATGTTTCACTTCCATACATGGCTACGCTCCATACAAATAATTTGAGAAACGACTTCCTGACACTTAAATCAACATTCGATATTAACAAATTTCTCTTCTTCAGAAACGCTTTCCTTGCCATTGCCAGTCTACATTTTATATCCTCTCTACTTCGACCATCATCAGTTATTTTGCTCCCCAAATAGCAAAACTCCTTTACTACTTTAAGTGTCTCATTTCCTATTCTAATTCCCTCAGCATCACCCGACTTAATTCGACTACATTCCATTATCCTCGTTTTGCTTTTGTTGATGTTCATTTTATACCCTCCTTTCAAGACACTGTCCATTCCGTTCAACTGCTCTTCCAAGTCCTTTCCTGTCTCTGACAGAATTACAATGTCATCGGCGAACCTCAAAGCTTTTATTTCTTCTCCATAGATTTTAATACCTACTCCGAACTTTTCTTTTGTTTCCTTTACTGCTTGCTCAATATACAGATTGAATAGCATCGGGGAGAGGCTACAACCCTGTCTCACTCCCTTCCCAACCACTGATTCCCTTTCATGTCCCTCAACTCTTATAACTGCCATCTGCTTTCTGTACAAATTGTAAATAGCCTTACGCTCCCTGTATTTTACCCCTGCCACCTTCAGAATTTGAAAGAGAGTATTCCAGTCAACATTGTCAAAAGCTTTCTCTAAGTCTACAAATGCTAGAAACGTAGATTTGCCTTTCCTTAATCTTTCTTCTAAGATAAGTCGAAGGGTCAGTATTGCCTCACGTGTTCCAACATTTCTACGAAATCCAAACTGATCTTCCCCGAGGTCGGCTTCTACCAATTTTTCCATTCGTCTGTAAAGAATTCGTGTTAGTATTTTGCAGCTGTGACTTATTAAACTGATAGTTCAGTAATTTTCACATCTGTCAACACCTGCTTTCTTTGGGATTGGAATAATTATATTCTTCTTGAAGTCTGAGGGAATTTCGCCTGTCTCATACATCTTGCTCACCAGATAGTAGAGTTTTGGCAGGACTTACACTTTGAAATAATCAAATATTTTAACGGATAATTTTCCTCCAATCATTTTAGAACAACCGCATAGCGAAAAAACATGTGAATCTAAAATATGTGGTGTTTTATCTTTTATGCTTCAGGTACAGCGTTTTTCGAAATAGTACTTTGCTTCGTTTACATACAATAGCGGCGCAGTAGATGACTCAACCTTCAGCTTTCTGCTTACCTTGAATCAAACCTAGATGTGGACAGGAATCTTTGCGTGCCACGGCGAAGAAGTCTGCCATAAAGAGTCCACGACAAAGAATTGCGTCCAAAGTTGCCAAATCAACTATTTTAGAGCTAAATTTTGCTTGTTTTTAATACCATTTAGCTGGAAAATGAATGATTTAGCTAGGGTCCGGAAGAATGGCTCTTTTCCACAATCACTTGGCTTCTTTTCTAGCCTTTTCCTTGACAGTAGGAAGGCATTAAAATCCATGTTGCACTGAACTAAGCTTTTAAAAGTAGCTTCAGAATTTCTTGAAAATGTATTGTTGAATTGAATTAAAAAGCACAACAAAGCAAACTAATGCTGTGTTGGTGTATGTATGTTCAGGAGTCACGTACACAAGACCAAATACGTAACTACAAAAAATAAACAATTGAGAGCCTTACTGAAAACGCTGTTGCAGCAGAGCTGACATCAGCAACGTATCGAAACTTCATAACAATGAAGGTAGATGCTCTAACCAAAACAAACTTTGATTTATGCAGGATGATCAGAAATGATAATACTTCACAGATGTAATGAACAAAGTGCCAGTGACTGAACTGAAGAGAGGAACAGAGACTTCTGTTCTGTGCAGTGGTTTGCGAAGTCTACGAAATAATGTGATATTACAGGGCAGATATTCTTAAGTGTGTCCACTAAGTATCTAGCAGAAACATTATTTATATTTTTATTGTGAGGGAAAGAAAGTTATGCGAAAGAAACTAACATGAAGATGTTTATTTAATTTCATTTTTGCGTCAAAATATCGAGGTTTTTCAAATGAGCTGATAATTTATATGCTTGTCATAGAAATGAAATCTCAAATCATTATACCTGTATTCGAAGTACTAGTGCATCCAGAAATCGTTTCTCTAATGAGATGCACAAGGCACACCTCTAAATTTTTATTCTTTTGCGCTTTTCTCTCGTTGTATTAAATCCATTAAAACGTAACGTCGTATAGGCATTTAAGACAGAGTACAAAATCCTGTGGAACAGTTATTTCCTGAAGTTGTTTAAACTGAATTACATACTTTATATGAGTAACTCTGAGTGACTATTTTGCAAGAATTTGAATACAAAGTAAAAAGAGTCCATCAAAATAATATCAGCGTTGATTATATTTCGGCTTGTCTGTGTATAAAGTTTGATCAAATTGTTCTTCATACAGTTGAAGTCATCTAACAATATCTAACTTACTAGACGTTCGTATACGTCCCTTCCCAACTTAAATGCCTAACACAGCACAATTATTGCAAAAATAAAACTATACAGTAACACACCTTATTTTATTTTATATTCGTTCTGGCTTTTTTGTAGAAACATTTAGCTTATTTCATTTTGGAGAGTTAGCAACTCTGAATGCGGCAATGAATCTCAACAACGCATCGCAGTGCGTACTAACCTTCGCAAGAGTGCCGAACACCGGTTAAACATGTAGATCATGCACGTTTCTTTTTTTTTCTTTTTTTTCCTTCATTTGTGCCACATCAGCCAGCCTTTTTTTTTTTTTTTTTTTTTTTTTTTTTTTTTTTTTTTTTTTTTTATTTTTCTTGTTCCTTTAAGAACAAACTATGAAGAATAAATAAGGAAAAGCGTTTTAAGTCGTCGTGCAACTTGTAGTTAAAGTCCAGTTCTTACAGGAGCTCCTGAAGTGTCCGCCTACAGCATGCCAGCTCGTCCAAACGTGTCTTCTCATGGCGTAGGCGTGGGTTCCGGGTATCAGATCTATTCAGTTCGGTTCGTTTTATACAGTTTTCAGCTTCTCATGGCTTGGACGTTCCAGCTACTAGGTGGGTCATCGAAAGTGCTCCGTAAGAAATTGGAAAAATATTGTTTATAGCGTGGGTTGCGTATCAGGACGCAGTGTCGTTCGTTGAGATAAGTCCAATATCCTAGCGTAGACTTGTCGCCAGAAGTAAAAAGATAGCGGATCGTGTGGCCACAGATCCAATTCACAGAGTTAGTTTTGGCGGAGGGGTAGAAAGTCTTATCGGGGTGCAAAAGCATGTGGACGTCGATCTGAGCCGGTGTCTGGCGAGTAAGAAACGCCAAAATTCGCCGCGCAAGTATCCAGACGTCTAGCGCTGTGCCACAGTGGAACCGGTGGACATCCGTGTCATCCACTCCACAGTGGGTGCAGAGGGATGAATCGGCGAGATGGATGCGGTGCAGACGATCTCGGTTAACTTGTTTGCCATTCACGGTGATGTACCACGCTGATTGAACGTCTGATTTGAGAAAACGTGCATGGATCGCCTTCCATATGTGTCTCCACACGTACTGTGGATACTTACGTTCGATGGGGTTGGACGGGCGGCACTGTTGTAACAATTCGGAGACTGTTTTCGTGAGGTACAAACGTGTAAGTGGTAAGGACCGGTAGATGTAACTGAACTCCAGGAAAAATCGTTGGATGTAATAAAAGGGGGTTGGAATGGTCGATACCAGTACTGGGGCGGACAAGGAGGCCGGTGCAAAGTTGTGAAGCAGGAGGCTAGTAAGGCTCTGCGGGCAACGATGCCAAAGTTTTAGTTGGGAGCTGACGTATAGTGCCTTGACACGAGTCGGCACGTGGATGAGTCCCAAACCGCCACGATCTCGTGGCAGTGCAAGGGATTCATACTGCACCTTGAATAACATCCCTGAGCTGACGAAGGAGCCGAAAGCCATCAACAGTCGTCGCGCCAGGAGATTTGGGACTGGTAGTACTTGAGCCACGTGTGGTATACGGGAAGCATGATACATGTTCACGTATTGCGCGCGTTGGATAATGTCGAGAGCTCGTAGCCGGTGATCTGCGAGATTTGCTCTGATTGTCTGTAGCAAGCGTCTACCATTGATAGTCGCTGAGCGGCGCAGGTCTGCTGTGAAATCAAGTCCAAGACACCGTATGGTGGCGGAGACACTAAGCGGGGCAGCGCATCTCTCCGGCAAGCCCTCACCAATGAGCAGGACCTTGGATTTTGACACGTTGAGGCAGCTCCCCGACGCTTCGCCGTAAGTCGCCACCCATGCCAGTGCTGCTCGTACTTCATCTTCACTGCGCAGATATAGTACTATGTCGTCTGCGTAGGCTGTACAACAAAAACGGTGGCCTTGCACAGCCATGCCTTCCAAACGTTGGCGCATGCCCTGGAGCAAGGGTTCCAAGGCGAAAGCATACAAAATCGTGGAAAGAGGGCATCCTTGTCGTACAGATCGTGCGATGACCAGGGACGGTGTAAGACGACCATTGTACATGATTTTGGAGGTTGCACTACTCAACAGGCGCATAATCACCGTTACAATACCGCCAGGAAAACCCATATGCTGAAGAACTGTCCGTAAATAGAAGTGGTCAACACGGTCGAAAGCCTGGCTAAAGTCCAGTGAAGCCAAGGCGCCAGGGAGACGCTGATGATGCGCTAATGCTATCATGTCTCTGTAACGGCAAAGGGCCGTACGGATGTTGTTGTCGCCTCCTAGGGAAGTCTGGTCGCAGGATGTGACGTAACGTGCGACCTTCTTGAGACGCGATGCCAGTAGCCGTGTGAATATTTTCATGTCGCTGTTGAGCAAAGTAATTGGTCGATAGTCCTGGACCCTCGATAACCCACGCGGTTTATGTACGGGGATAATAATTCCTTCTAGAAAGGCGCTCGGGACCACTGTCATCGGTGACATCAGCTCTTGTGCGATTGCCGTCCACGTGGAAGCCAACAAATAGTGAAAACTTTTATAAAATTCGATGGGGATACCGTCAGGTCCAGGAGATCTGTTATCGGAACCCGCCTTGATAGCGTCTAGCACTTCATCGGTGGTTACGTCGTCTTGGAGGTCGTGCACTGCATCCTCTGGAAGAGTGGTCGTAGTAAGCTGAGCGACTTCTGTGATCAGTGCTGCAGAATGCGGTACGGCTGCGTATAGCCCGGCAAAATGAGCATGGAGAGCACGGCCGATGCTTTGTTGGGTGTCGTGCCGGCGCCCTTCCACATCAGTGAGGACTTGGATCAGAGCTCGTCGTCGTCGTTGTCTTTCCTGAAGGAGGTGGTACATCGACGGACGTTCTTGAGGGATTCGATTAGAAGCTCGAGAACGGACTACAGTGCCTTCCAAGTTACGTCGCATGATCATGGAGATCTGCGCCTTCGTGCGATGGACCATCGACTGTCGGGCTGGCGAGAAAGGCATCGTCGTACAGTCACGTAGAATGGTGTAGTAGAAGTGCAGGGTATTAGTTTGCCACGCTTTTAATTCCTTCCCATAACTCATCAGAGTCTTCCGGAGGGTCGGCTTTGCACAGGAGATCCACCATGATAAGGTGGAGGCATAGGCTTCTCGACGATGGTGGCAGCGTGCCCACGCTTCTTCGACCATACGGCGACAGTCTGAGGAGGTCAGGTGAGCGACATTGAGTTTCCACAGACCACGACTATGCCACACTTGCTGTCGGGCGAGAGTGACGTCACAGATGTACGCATCATGGTCTGAAAAGGCCAAGGGCCAGATTTCCGCATGACGTGTGCCTTCAGCAAGGGAGCGGGTAACGTAGATGCGATCTATGCGGCTTGACGAGTGAGAGGTGTAGAATGTATAGCCCGGTTGAAGTCCGTGGAGCTTCCGCCATGTGTCAACAAGTCGGAGACGGTCGATGACCACTGAGAGAGATGCACAAGGGGAATGTCGCGGGAGTTGGTCCGCGGGCTCCTGTGTCGAGTTAAAATCCCCACCGAGTACCAAATCGTCCTGCGGACCAGTGAAAAGGGGCGTGACGCTTTCGGCAAAAAAAGTTTGTCGGTCATGACGGCGGCCAGTGCCGGACGGTGCGTAGATATTAATAATACGCACGCCGAACAGTGTGAGGGCCATACCTCGCGCAGTGGGGAGGTAGATGACGTCCTCTGCAGGGAGGCCGTCGCGTAGCAGGATGGCGACGCCGCTACCGGTATCGGATGCGGGGGAAACATGGGCGTTGTATCCGGTGGGAACTAGGAAGTCAGCCACAAACACCTCTTGTAAGAGTGCTATATCCACATCCGCAGAGTAAATAGTCTCTCTGAACATGGCCAGTTTATGGGGGGCACGAATGGTGGCAAGATTCATCGTGGCGATACGATATTGCTGTGTGCGGCCATCCTCAGTATTTGCAGAACGTGCGGTAGAAGTAGCCGGCAGGTGGAGACCCGCCGGTGGTCCCGCAGTGGTGATAATTACTGGCGGGACGCCTGCCCCAGTGTCGCCGAGGTGGACTCCTGTGCAGACACGCTGGCAGTCTGTTCCGCTTCTTCTTCAACGTCATCGGCCCAGGAAGCTGACGACGTGGACATGTGACGGTCACGTACTTCCGGAACGGGTGTTGTGGATTCCGGAACATGAGTGGCAGGGGGATCGCCGTCATCATTCGTTGACAACGGCGAGGACACGTCCCTGGCCGGGAGAGTAGGCGTCACAAGAGGGGCGCCTGTTGCTGCCACATCGCGTGACTGGACGCAATGTGGGAGATCACCGTCAGACATCAGGTCGACATCTCGTGGGGCCGGCTGAGAGAGGGCGTCATCGGAAGGCGTTCGTCGTCGTTTCCTGTGTTTGCGAGGCGACCGCTGTTTCCTGATGTGGCCTTCTGAATCAGAATGTGGTCGCCCGTCGTCTGACGCCGAACCCGTCTGGACAAAGGCAGACGTCGGCACGACACCGAGGTCGACGTCCATGGTTCCGACAGGAACATCGGTTTCGGTCTGCAAACCGGACGGTCCTGAAGCGAGCACTGGAGGCGACGCCGTGCTTGTGTCCTCGGCGCGTTGTGCTGCGGCGGGTGGCGTTGACGAAGCTGCTGGCGCAATCGAGATTGGTACGACGGGGTCCTGTGCAACCTTGGCGTAGGTGATGGGTAAGGACGTGACCGTCGAAGCCTGGGTCTCTTCACGTAACGGCGTCTGTATTAAACGGCGGTGTAAGCATTCGGAACGTACATGTCCCTCCTGGCCACATCCTGCGCACGTTCGTGGCTGTCCATCATACATGACGATGGCCCTCACACCGCCAATCAGCAGGTACGATGGGACATGTTTCGTCAGCTCAATTTTTATTTGCCGGACGCCATTTAATACGGGGTAGGTCGTAAATGTTTGCCACTTCTCCGCGACGTGACCTAAGACGGTGCCATATGGTTGGAAGGCGGCAATGACCACATCCTGAGGCACCTCGAACGGGAGCTCAAACACCCGCAATGTCCGGAGACCGAATCCAGCATGGGCGACTGTCACAGCACCCATATGTCCATCAGAGTGTTTAAATTTCAGTCCGGTGGCATGACGGTGAATTATGTCATTGCAAATTTCCTCCGTCGACATCTTAATGTAGACAACACTTCCAGTGATGGAAAAATGTATGCCGATTACGTCCTGGGGGTTCAAACGTAGATCCTCACGTATAAACTGTTCGACTTCGAAAGCTCTGGGTCGTGGATGTTCGGCCTGAAACGTTACTTTGATCGTTGCACGGCGGTACGAGTGCGCCATGGTGTACGTTAGTACTGGACTCGATAGACACAAACACCGCGACGCGGAAGTAAACACCACCGAGAGCGGAGCGTCGGACGGCGCGCGGAGCAGCTCCGCACGCTAGCACGGCTGAGAGCCGACTGTCTTCGATACATATTGAATCTCTCACACAGACATATACCCATAATTCGCACAAAGTATTTACACTGGCGGTAAACGTTTTACTTGCATTCATTGCCATGAGATGTCACTCCAAACGCCAATTCTGTATGGAACACAAAATAATCATGCCTCCAAACAACTTTCCTGCTGTGCTCTGCATACATCGCATACGTTATACGAAAGCGATGATATTAAGTTACGCAACCCTGTTCACTTGGATTCCCTCGTAACTCCACGCAGCGGCCTGTAAACAACATACGCTGCGCCACAAGTGGCCAGCCGACCATGATCAGCGCTTGTGTGCGAAACCAAGGAAGCGGCCCTTCAACATTGTAAATCAGTGAACCAGTTTACGTCAAAAAAGACTCATATTAAATAACAATTATTTATTATGTATCTGTCAATACATCTTAAATACAAATTATAAGAGATTAAGGATTTTATTTCTTGTACATTATTATTTATTTATTGGACATGACTTTTTTAGCGATAATGTTTCACGACGTTACATATTTATAGGTTCATGACAAATATAAAATCTCTCAACCGCTTTTTAAAGAAAATAATAAAAAAATATGTTCTTATGTGTAAACAGCAAAATTTTTCTGGCTGTTTTTTTCGCGGTTTTACTCTTGTGGGTTATCGCCGGGTATCTAAATTTTAATATTCAACGTAATTAAAATATAAGACTGCTGTTAGAAAATCTGAACACAGTTATACAATATCAACTGTTCTAGCTTTTCTTATTAATGTTGTGAGTATATATGTTACCTAAAATGTTTCCTTCTACCGATATTAAGGCCAAGTTGGACAACCGTCCCTGATTAATTTTAATTTTGAAAAGGATCTTTCTGCCCTTCTTGCTGTGACTGGCATTGTTATTAAAATTTGTAATGAAATTTTGACATTAGGGCGTACTATTATTAAATTTAAAAAATATATAAATTCCAGATTTTTGTTGCGCAATTGTTTAGATCTTTAAAAAGGGACTGACCTGGCGTAATTTCTTCGCTCAAATCTTCGGTATCTATATCTGATAAACCATCGTTCACGGGAAGTCTTTTCTTTATATGATTACAGTTAATCATAAGCTGGCTTTTATCTTGAACATCGCTGAGTTTAAGTAAAAAAACTAAAAACGTTGTTATGGCTAAACAAGTCAAATCTGTATTTTACTGACATTAGCGCAGCAGAAGTAGACATTAACCTTTAAAGAGGTATTAGAGTTCATTTGAAATGTCTGGTCTTCATGTTCATAACAGAAAGTTTTCGGAGTTTTTCGGGGTCTTAGGGGTCTGTAAGTTTCGAACTTAATTTCTGTTGCTAATTTTGCAGAAATTTCTTTGGCATTATTTACAATTGTTTCAGGTTTATCGTCAGTTCGACAGCTAATTAAAAAAGTGATCTGCATATTCACAATAAAAGACTGAAGAATTTCACTAACAAAGTTTACTTTTCTCAGTACATCATGCCGTACATAAATTGAAGAAATAAATGAAAACGGACATATTTTGTCTGCTAGACACTGCGCATCATATTTTGCTTTTCGGTCAAAAGAAAAAGTGTTGATTATTTGGTATAAAGCACCACAAATCTCTGGTAAATTATTGTGCAACTGTCTTACAGCATCTATTCCAGTTGTCCATCTTGCCCCAGACAATGGTTTTAAAGTTAAAATAGTAACGTGCTTTTTAATAAATCTGCCGGCCGAAGTGGCCGTGCGGTTCTAGGCGCTGCAGTCTGGAACCGCGAGACCGCTACGGTCGCAGGTTCGAATCCTGCCTCGGGCATGGATGTGTGTGATGTCCTTAGGTTAGTTAAACCTAACTAGTTCTAAGTTCTAGGGGACTAATGACCTCAGAAGTTGAGTCCCATAGTGCTCAGATCCATTTGAACCATTGTTTTAATAAATTCAATTTTTATAGACGATGAAAAATAATTGTACAACTCTTGAAGTATACTGAAAAAATCTGTAGTGCAGTAATTTAAATTAGCTGCGCCGTTAACAGTTAAATTTAAACTATAGGCAGCACGCGGTACATACAAAGCCCGCGGATTTAGCTCCAAAAATTGCTTTTGTAAAACGTTTTTACCGCGCATATGTGAACCATTGTCATAGCGCTGCCCCCTTGAATTATTTATATCCAAATGATGTTTCGGTAGCTCTTCTGCAATACAAGCTGTCGAGCCGGCACTAGCAGCATCAAAAATTGGACAAAAAGCTAAGAAGTGCTGTCTTATTTTCAACAGTGGTAAGTGTTTGATGGAATCAAAAAATCTAAAAATAATACTAATTTGTTCAGCATGTCAATAATCGAGAGTATAGTCAAGTATACTTGAAAAATATTTATTAATTTTGTATAAGTTTAAAAATTTCCGGCATATTCCTGAGACTTGTATCGTTCATCATGCGTCTTATGTGTTCGGTAATACTTGGATTGTGTTTTCCTAATATTTCAATGCATTTCAGAAAATTACAAATTGTTCCGGTCATATAATTTTCTGCTCTTTCCACGCAACGCCATGTTTTGTGAACTCAAAAACTGAATCACATATACAATCCCTTTAATAACGTTGCACCAGCTCTCCTTTTCAATGTCTACAAGTTTTTCTTGCGCGCTGTCGACAGTTGTTTTGTTTTTAAAGACTTATGCAGATCGATCCATTTTTTATGTTTACTGAGATGACAGAATTTTTCTCGTGTATGTTTAAATATAAAGCTAAATGCTGCCGGTCACTGATTCCCTCACAAAATTTGTTATGTTTTGTTTCGAAAATCTTAAAACACAAGCAGCAAACAACATTTTTTCGAATCTGGGTAGAGTAGCCATTCTCTGCGATACTTCTCGCTGTTTCGAAAATACTTTCCATAATAGTAATTCGGAAACCTTCTGTTTGAAGTGTCACGCTTATGATCATGCTTCTGATGTATTTGGGTGGTTTCTATCAAATACCGCACCACTTCAGAATTTAAAATTTCAGGCCAAAGTCCATTATCATCTTTAGAAATACTTGGTATCCTTGGAAATGGTGGACTGGGCCATGGCGTTTGTATGCTTATACAAGCCGCAGACATCATTTCAACGGCGTCGACTTCTGTCTTATCATCTTCGTCAGCATTCAAGAAATATGCAACACTAAAAAAACAGTTTTTCTCTTTACTTTCTAAATAATTCAGTGTGCTGAAATTGATAGGACGAGAAAAGCGTGGCCCAATACCAAGTGGCACAAAATATTCTGGTACAATTTATGAAAAAAAAACATTCTAGCTCTTATTTGAAATTTACTACAGCGATATAAATTGAGTGTTAGATGTATTGTTAGTGAGTAAGAGAAAGAAAACGGCGAGTCGCGACCGCACTCATACACGTGTACATCACCGACCAAGCTTGATATACAGGCAAAGGGTCTCGACTCGTATTTAAAGGACCCGGGTTCAATCACCGGTCATCCACCAAATTTGGGTTTTCCGTGGTTTTCTCTGCCATTTCAAGCAAACGTCGGGATGTGTCAATGAAACGGTACGCACACCCCCTTCTCTTCCAAAAAATAAAACTCCATTTCTAATGACTTCAGATGACGACCGGACGTAAAACTTCCTTTCTTCCATCTTTCGGTATGCGTGCACTGGATATTCGTATTATCCTCCATTATAGCTTTTAACAGTTCAACTGTGAGAAATTAGCCCTCGGTATTAAACACAGCATTTTTTACTGTCTAAGCTGACATTGTACCTTTTAAGTAACCGAGTAGGATATGGATATGCAAGCTTGCATTTTCAGTTCGGAACATAAATCGTTATACCTCTTAAAGTTCTCAGTGCATTTTAATGAATATTTTACTGTACATGGTACATATCTTAAGCAACGTAGGTGCAAATTTTAATGGTTCTAGGGTTTCTGAGTCAAAATATAAAAAGATAATTAGTTAATAAATATTACGTAAAAAACTATACCTCTTTAGGTACTATTTTCTCAAAAAGTATAAAAGATATTGTTACAAAACTTTGCATGTGGTTTTTATGGTACACCCTTAAGAAGTGTGGGAAGAATTGTGTGTTTATCTCAAATAGTTTATGGGTTATAACATTTACTATTTGATAAGGAAAGTATTTGAAAATTTTATACTGTTTTTCGTTCACAAACGCCTTATAATACCTCATGTATGAATTTTTTTATTAGGCATTAGAATACGCAGTACGGCACATAGGGTAATTTGTAAGCAATAAAGTCCCTAAATTCAGTTTAAATCTTTTAGGCCTAAACTTTTCAGACAGAAATTTTTTTCGTTGATTTGTAGATGCCTTCAAGAATTTGAAGAATTTTCGGAATTCAAACGCCCTCGCACGCAGAGGGAACAATGGTTTAAGGCTTTAAATACAAAGAACACAAATTTAAACAGACGTAAGAAGTGGATTTATCCCCAACACTTACTGTAAGCACGTGAAAATTCGGTCGATTACATCAGGGAAGAGGTGGGATGCAGAGGTACAGTAGGTACACCGCTAGGGTGAGGGGGGAGGAGGGGATAACTTAGAAGCACAAATGATTAGATGGTTTTTGATGAGCATTGCCAACTAATAGGTGCTTGTTATAGATCAACTGCTATGGTATAAATTTCAGTAGGTAACATAGATTTGTAAATTTCCGTTGTAGAGCCGACCACCTTCAAGTAATTCTCGTTTGTAGCGAAGAATGTGAAATTAAATTAATGCTGTTGTACAACGCAATAAGTAGGAGCAAAATGGCCACCAGTGATTCCTGAGGCCGGTAACAATCGGAAACAGAAGACAGTTGACTTAAAGAGTAGCAAATGGGATCGGCATGCAGAGCCCGTTCGAGGGGATTTTACAGCCCCGTGCGAACGCCCCCTTGCACTTCCTCACACATAGACACAACTGTATAGAAATTTATTGGCCTTATCATTCCTCAAAGATGTCTTACTGTCCCATATCACATTGTCTTACTCTGAAGAGTTTTTTATACGAATACGCTCCAGTACATGAAATGAAAGTGAAATGTTTGTAGTGCAACGCATTTTCAGTTATCCAAAATTATTAGTTGAAAAAAGATAAAATGACATCGACTGAGAAGTATATACGGACATGACACTGAAATAATACACCCAACAATGTATTTACTCAGGGAAGTAAGCGACGTTTTGTAGCGAATTTCATCATCTCGTCTGATTCTAGATAAATTTGAAAAAGAGAGTTTCGAGACCGTTGAAATGCTTTTGTTAATTTACTTCACAAAAGTTTCGATTGATACATTAAATAAGGAATTCAGCTTGTTGAAATCTTCAATGGACGCAGTGGTACAAAGTCTGACACAACACCATCATTATAATAATTGTAGCAGATATACCAGTTAATTCTAAAGAAATATACAGAAAACTTTGTGGCAGTAGTGCCCTACATACCAAGATCTAACTGCTATGCGGAACGCGTATTTTCAAAAACTGAACATTGGATGCTATGATGTGAGAGATACTCCGAATTTTATGAAGATTCAATTTTAGAGCTCTCCTCCTCAAAATTTTGCGGATACATTAAAGATGCCTGCCATTGTGAATTTCGTAACTGAAATGTTTTATTTACGAAAGCACTAATTCTTCAGTTAGGAAGTGAATTGCTGGAACTTTAGTGAGAAAAAAATACTGCGGTTAACGATTTCTAAAAGCATCAGGATGTCGCGGAGTGTGGGAACTTGAGAGGGGGAACGATTTGTCCACGGTTACTACGTATGTTTTGTCGGTCTATTGCACAATAACCAACAAGGTTTTGTGAAAGCGCTTTACAGTCGTACGTGTTCAATTGCCTTACCAATATGCTATTAATTTATTTCTCAACAGACTTACTCACAGCACAACAAGACTTCACCATACCGCTATGACCCGCAACTGTCAGACCTCTGACGTTGCTAGCAGTTGCAAAAATATGACAGTATACTGATTTTTACCGACATGTGTCTATCAGAGCTAGGAATCTGAAGCTCATATTCCCCAGACAAGCAATTAAACCACGTGAGTCACCATAAAACCGTTCTATCAATTAGTAAATGAGTAACCAGTCACACACTCACTATATACAGTAACAAACTAACAAGGACAATGTATTCTCCTTGTTTTCGATAGTAAAAAAAAAGATGTCACCAGTACCGTAGATTCATAAAACTGTAAATTGCCCTTGTTTCTACGTTTAATTGAGGAAAATCACACCAGAGATGCCTGTAACATTAACAGAAGCCAAGCCAATAGTTTTTGGAGGTTTTATCTGTGTGAATGTTTATTTGCACAGGCACCACAAGAAAACTATTAAGCCAAAACGGAACAAGGCGTTGCTTCGAGACTAGCTTAAGAAACTCTGTTTGTTTAATCAGATTTTGATGGTTGCAAGCTGAGGTCCAAAACGAGCGGCACATGTGAGACGAGTGCAGTTGAAGGTGGTTTTCGTATAACATAATATCGTGAATTAAGTCGCACACACACACACACACACACACACACACACACACACACACACACACAGCCGGCCGGAGTGGCCGTGCGGTTCTAGGCGCTACAGTCTGGAGCCGAGCGACCGCAACGGTCGCAGGTTCGAATCCTGCCTCGGGCATGGATGTGTGCGATGTCCTTAGGTTAGTTAGGTTTAATTAGTTCTACGTTCTAGGCGACTGATGACCTCAGAAGTTAAGTCGCATAGTGCTCAGAGCCATTTGAACCATTTTTGAACACACACACACACACACACACACACACACACACATACAGCCGGCCGGAGTGGCCGTGCGGTTCTAGGCGCTACAGTCTGGAGCCGAGCGACCGCTACGGTGACAGGTTCGAATCATGCCTCGGGCATGGATGTGTGTGATGTCCTTAGGTTAGTTAACTTCTGATGACCTCAGAAGTTAAGTCGCATAGTACTCAGAGCCATTTGAACCATTTTTGAACACACACACACACACACACACACACACACACACACACAGGGGTGGACATTAATAAAACCGACGAACTGCAGGGACGGATTCCTGAGTGGAAATGGAGGAATAAAGTCCTATAACTTTGTGTCTGGAAATGCATCGTCGCCATTATAGATGGCGCTGACGAATGAAAAGTGCTCTGACCACGTGCCTTGTATTCATTTGTGTTAGAGGCTATGTGATTGACGCAGCGTGCTGTAAGCAGCACAATGGTCCGGTATTCATGTCGGGAACAAGTCGAGGTGGCGTTTGTGTACAGCCAAGCATACGGAAACGGTTGAGAGACAGCACGGCTGTACCAAAACAAGTACCCTAATAGACACAAACCACATCACACAACATTTCAAGCCCTTTTCGGGCGTTCATGTGATCACGGCTCCTTTCAGACAGAAGAACGTGCAGGGAGACGGCGGCCTGTGCGTACACCAGATTTGGAGGACCGGGTTCTACAGAATATTGAGATAAACCCTACTACGAGCGCCAAGCACGTGGGCCGCTGACGTAGTGTAGGACAAAGTACGAGTATGTGTATCCTGCATGATAACCGCTGCTATCGCCACCACCTGGAAATCGTGCAAGCATTATCAGCAGCGGATTTCCCTCTACAGGAAGGATTTTGTCGATGGTACTTGCACCAGACCATCACAGTTATGGGATTTCTGTTATTAATCCTCTTTATCGACGAAGCAACCTTTACCAGAAACGGTATCATCAGTGCGTATAATCGTCATCTGTAGGTTACAGGCAACCCTCAGGGAATGTGTATTCCGAGACAATTTGTTGTCATTGGACACACCCCGCCCATTTCCGGGCACATATTCATAGGACCTTTTTTCCTCCATTTCCAGTGAGGAATCCGTTCCTGGAGTTTGTCGGACACACACACACACACACACACACACACACACACACATAAAAAAAAGTTTTGCATCACTCCAGTCCCAAGAACTCCTGAATGGAGGTATTGTATGACAGACACAGTCCAAAAATGATTCAAATGGCTCTGAGCACTATGGGACTTAACATCTTAGGTCATCAGTCCCCTTGAACTTAGAACTACTTAAACCTAACCAACCTAAGGACATCACACAAATCCACGCCCTAGGCAGGATTCGAACCTGCGACCGTAGCAGTCGCGCGGTTCCGGACTGAAGCGCCTAGAACCGCTCTGCCACCGCGGCCGGCAGACACAGTCCCTTTGACTGTCCACAGATGTCACTAAACCCGCCCAAACAGGTAGACAACCATGCATCAGCAGCACCTGTTAGACGGAGGGGGTCCGACAGCCGATCAGTTTCAGTCATTCCACCAGGAAGGAGGTACACGGTTCGTGTTGTCTCTAGTTCAACCATGGCTAGAAGATCAATATCGCGGTTCGATCGCGTCCGCATTGTTACTTTGTACCAGGAAGAGCTCTCAACAAGGGAAGTGTCCAGGCGCCTCGGAGTGAACCAAAGCGATGTTGTTCCGACATGGAGAAGATACAGAGCGACAGGAACTGTAGATGACATGCCTCGCCCACGCTGCCCAAAGGCTACTGCAGTGGATGACAGCTACTTTCTCATTATGGCTCGGAGGAGCCCTGACAGCAACGCCACCATGTTGAATAATGCTTTCGTACATCCAGAGGACGTTGTGTTACGACGCAAACTGTGCGCAATAGGCTGCGTGATGCGCAGCTTCACTCCCGACATCCATGGCGAGGTCCATTTTTGCAACCATCCAGCGCGGTACAGATGTGCCCAGCAATATGGCGAATGGACTGCTCAGGATTGCCATCACGTTCTCTTCACCGATGAGTGTCGCATATTCCCTCAATTAGACAATCGTCGGAGACGTGTTTGGAGGCAACTCGGTCAGGCTGAACGCCTTAGACACACTGTCCAGCGAGTGCAGCAAGGTGGAGGTTCCCTGCTGTTTTGTTGTGGTATTATGTGGGGCCGATGTACGCCGCTGGTGGTCACGGAAGACGCCGTAACGGCTGCACCATACGTGAATGCCATTCTCTGACAGATAGTGCAACCATATCGGCAGCATATTGGCGAGTCATTCGTCTTCATGGACGACAATTCTCGCCACCATCGTGTACATCTTGCGAATGACTTCCTTCAGGATAACCATATCGCCTGAATAGAGTGTCCAGCATGTTCTCCAGACATGAATCCTGTCGAACATGCCTGGGATAGACTGAAAAGGGCTGTTTATGGACGACGTGACCCACCAACCACTCTGAGGGATCGCCACTGAATCGCCGTTGAGGAGTGGGACAATCTGGACCAACAGTGACTTGATGAACTAGTGGATAGTATGCACGACGAATACAGGCATGCATCAATGCAGAGGGCGTGCTACTGGGAATTAGAAGTACGGGTGTGTACAGCAATCTGGACCACCACCTCTGAATGTCTCGTGGTTTGGTGGTACAACATGCAATGTGTGGTTTTCATGAGCAATAAAAAGGGCGGAAATGATGTTTATGTTGATCTCTATTCCAATTTTCTGTACAGGTTCGGGAACTCTCGGAACCGAGGTCATGCAAAACTTTTTGTGATATGTGTATATACTGAAGTGCCAAAGAAATACACTCCTGGAAATGGAAAACAGAACACATTGACACCGGTGTGTCAGACCCACCATACTTGCTCCGGACACTGCGAGAGGGCTGTACAAGCAATGATCACACGCACGGCACAGCGGACACACCAGGAACCGCGGTGTTGGCCGTCGAATGGCGCTAGCTGCGCAGCATTTGTGCACCGCCGCCGTCAGTGTCAGCCAGTTTGCCGTGGCATACGGAGCTCCATCGCAGTCTTTAACACTGGTAGCATGCCGCGACAGCGTGGACGTGAACCGTATGTGCAGTTGACGGACTTTGAGCGAGGGCGTATAGTGGGCATGCGGGAGGCCGGGTGGACGTACCGCCGAATTGCTCAACACGTGGGGCGTGAGGTCTCCACAGTACATCGATGTTGTCGCCAGTGGTCGGCGGAAGGTGCACGTGCCCGTCGACCTGGGACCGGACCGCAGCGACGCACGGATGCTCGCCAAGACCGTAGGATCCTACGCAGTGCCGTAGGGGACCGCACCGCCACTTCCCAGCAAATTAGGGACACTGTTGCTCCTGGGGTATCGGCGAGGACCATTCGCAACCGTCTCCATGAAGCTGGGCTACGGTCCCGCACACCGTTAGGCCGTCTTCCGCTCACGCCCCAACATCGTGCAGCCCGCCTCCAGTGGTGTCGCGACAGGCGTGAATGGAGGGACGAATGGAGACGTGTCGTCTTCAGCGATGAGAGTCGCTTCTGCCTTGGTGCCAATGATGGTCGTATGCGTGTTTGGCGCCGTGCAGGTGAGCGCCACAATCAGGACTGCATACGACCGAGGCACACAGGGCCAACACCCGGCATCATGGTGTGGGGAGCGATCTCCTACACTGGCCGTACACCACTGGTGATCGTCGAGGGGACACTGAATAGTGCACGGTACATCCAAACCGTCATCGAACCCATCGTTCTACCATTCCCAGACCGGCAAGGGAACTTGCTGTTCCAACAGGACAATGCACGTCCGCATGTATCCCGTGCCACCCAACGTGCTCTAGAAGGTGTAAGTCGACTACCCTGGCCAGCAAGATCTCCGGATCTGTCCCCCATTGAGCATGTTTGGGACTGGATGAAGCGTCGTCTCACGCGGTCTGCACGTCCAGCACGAACGCTGGTCCAACTGGGGCGCCAGGTGGAAATGGCATGGCAAGCCGTTCCACAGGACTACATCTAGCATCTCTACGATCGTCTCCATGGGAGAATAGCAGCCTGCATTGCTGCGAAAGGTGGATATACACTGTACTAGTGCCGACATTGTGCATGCTCTGTTGCCTGTGTCTATGTGCCTGTGGTTCTGTCAGTGTGATCATGTGATGTATCTGACCCCAGGAATGTGTCAATAAAGTTTCCCCTTCCTGGGACAATGAATTCACGGTGTTCTTATTTCAATTTCCAGGAGTGTACTTGCTGTCGAGAAGGCGTTATGGAGTGCTGCTTGCCAGTCTGTCTCTGTCCTCTCTCGTGATAGGCGCACTTGATCCAGCACCTACTATCGATCTCCATGCTTCATCTTTGCCTACCAATGTGTTGGCGACAGCTTATGACACCGCAGCAGGTTACATGTCTACGAGTTACACTTAGATTTGGTGGGTTTATCGTTTTAACTTAGAATCTGTTGTGGTATGGGGAGTTACGTCTGAACATTAGTATTTTTTTTTCTTTATTGAATTTCAATTCCCCCCGAAGGGGGCGGGCTGGCAGCAGCTTAGTATGCCGCTCTTCAGCCTACAGACTTTGTGAGAAATATGAAGAGAATAAATAATAAAAAAACAGGCGATAAAATCGGAGACTTAAAGAGTAACATGGCGAGAAGAAATCGTGGCACTTAAAACAAAGAACAGAGGGATGATGATGCTAATAAAATACATACGAAGCAGACAGGTAAAACAATAGACAGACAATTAAATACACAGCGACAGTCTGGAGTCTGTTCGCAAAAGACATAAAATTCACACCTAGCGACAGCATGGTTTCTGTTCGCAACACGAGAAAGACGAACAACACTGAATAGTCACTGGAACACTGCACTAAAAAGTTGGCAAATGTGACATACCACAGCCGAGAGCAGGTGGGGGGAAACTGGACAGATGATGGGAAAACAAAAAAGGGGGGAAAGGAGAGTAAAAGCGAAGGGGGGGGGGGGCACCGGGAAAGGAGCTGATGGAGGATGAGGACCCATAAGAGGGGAGGGGGGCAGACGCGACAGGGAGTGGTGTAGGCAGAGGAGGGGAATACAAAAGGACTTGAGGTGGGGGGAGAAGGGAGGTAGGGAGAGGTGTAGTGGGGAGAAAACAGGACGGAAGGGGGGAAGAGGGAGCCCAGGGAAAGGACAGAGGAAAGGAGGGGGAGTGAGGATCAGAGTTGATAGGAGGGATAAATGGAGGGAGAGAGGGCATCATCTGGGAGGGGGAGTTGATGGAAGCCACCTTGGGAAAGGAGATGTAGGGTGTAGAGATGGAGGGTAGGGGGGACACAACAGTGAAGACGTGGCAGGGGGCGGGGATGGGAGAGGAGAGGAGCAACCAGGGGGTGAGGGGGTTCAAGACGGCGGGAGGTGTAGAGTGTGAGGCTGATGTCCTGTGTAGTGATGGGAGTGTTAAGTGCAGATGGTGGGGTGTGGCCCAAGTACTGGAAGCTAGGAGCAAGGGGAGGAACAGAGGTATTTGTACGGTCCATGACATCAGGGAAGAGGGAATAATCAAAGTAAGGATCATCTGGGATGGAAAAAACATCGGAGAGGTGAGAGGCAAAGTGGTTGGCCTTACTGAGGTTGTCAAGAAATGGACGGTCATTAAGGAGGAGAGGGTATTGGGGGGGGGGGGCGGTTCCCAGTAAGGTGATGGAAAGCAGACCAATACTTGGAAGAGTTTATGGGGAGTGTGGTGTTGAGTTGTGTACATGTCTGGCGCCAGGCACGGCGTTTCTTCGCAACAAGCAGGTTGCGGATGTGTAGTTGTAATTGCCGGTGGCGGGTAAGTGTATCCCGGTCACAAGTGCGGAGACTCTCGAAGGAGAAGGACGGCCTGTGGAGGCAGGGCGGGGTGGTGAGGGTGGATAGCTTTGGTGGGGATATGGGTGGCGACGGCGTCAGACAAGGTCTGGTGCAGGAAGGCAGCAGTGCGAGAGATATCAGGAGAATGGAGGGTAAGGTCGTGGCCGTCAACCTGGGTGTGAATGGAGTCCCGGTAGGCATCCCAGTTGGCACGGGAGTAATCATGGACAAGTTTAGGAGGGACGTCAGGGCGAGGAGCGTTGCGGGGATGGCGACCATTAGAGATAGTGAGGAGAACAGGAGCATGGTCACTGCCAATGAGGTCAAGGACATCTGCGGTGATGCGCCCAAGGAGGTTGGGAGAGGCAAGGACCACATCAGGAGTGGTGTTGGATTCGGGTTGGGTGTGCTGAGGCAGGGGAACCAGGTCTCCCTGGAGAGTGGTGAGAAACTGATGCCACCGCTGGGGGTCGGGAGGATCACAGCTGTGGATATTGAGGTCGGCGGCAATCACGTAGGTGGAGAAGAACAGTAGTACGGCAATCACAGTTTTTAATTTAAAACCAAACAGTTCACAGCCTGAGTGAAAATTGCAGACATGTGACTTGCCATACCCCAATCGATATATATCTCTTTGACCACCTTTTCCGAAACTACCAAGGTTTTGATATATATACAGGGTGGTCCATTGATAGTGACCGGGCCAAATATCTCACGAAATAAGCGTCAAACTAAAAAACTACAAAGAACGAAACTCGTCTAGCTTGAAGGGGGAAATCAGATGGCGCTATGGTTGGCCCACTAGATGTCACTGCCATAGGTCAAACGGATATAAAATGCGTTTTTTATGTAGGAACTCCCATTTTTATTACATATTCATGTAGTACGTAAAGAAATATTAATGTTTTAGTTGGACCACTTTCTTCGCTTTGTGATAGATGGCGCTGTAATAGTCGCCAACGTATAAGTACGTGGTATCACGCAACATTCCCCCAGTGCGGACGGCATTTGCTTCGTGATACATTACCCGTGTTAAAACGGACCGCTTATCAATTGCGGAAATGGTCGATATCGTGTTGATGTATGGCTGTTGTGATCAAAATGCCCAACGAGCGTGTGCTATGTATGCTGCTCGGTATCCTGGACGACATCATCCAAGTGTCCGGACCGTTCGCCGGATAGTTACGTTATTTAAGGAAACAGGAAGTGTTCAGCCTCGTGTGAAACGTCAAAAACGACCTGCAACAAATGATGATGCCCAAGTAGGTGTTTTAGCTGCTGTCGCGCTAATACGCACATCAATAGCAGACAAATTGCGCGAGAATCGGGAATCTCAGCAACGTCGGCGTTGAGAATGCTACATCAACATCGATTGCACCCGTACCATATTTCTATGCACCAGGAATTGCATGGCGACGACTTTGAACGTCGTGTACAGTTCTGCCACTGGGCACAAGAGAAATTACGGGACGATGAAAGATTTTTTGCCCGCGTTCTATTTAGCGACGAAGCGTCATTCACCAACAGCGGTAACGTAAACCGGCATAATGTGCACTATTGGGCAACGGAAAATCCACGATGGCTGCGACAAGTGGAACATCAGCGACCTTGGCGGGTTAATGTATGGTGCGGCATTATTGGAGGAAGGATAAATGGCCCCCATTTTATCAATGGCAATCTAAATGGTGCAGTGTATGCTGATTTCCTACGTAATGTTCTACCGATGTTACTACAAGATGTTTCACTGCATGACAGAATGGCGATGTATTTCCAACATGATGGATGTCCGGCACATAACTCGCGTGCGGTTGAAGCGGTATTGAATAGCATATTTCATGACAGGTGGATTGGTCATCGAAGCGCACGTTCACCGGATCTGACGTCCCCGGATTTGTTTCTGTGGGGAAAGTTGAAGGATATTTGCTATCGTGATCCACCGACAACGCCTGACAACATGCGTCAGCGCATTGTCTATGCATGTGCGAACATTACGGAAGACGAACTACTCGTTGTTGAGAGGAATGTCGTTACACGTATTGCCAAATGCATTGAGATTGACGGACATAATTTTGAGCATTTATTGCATTAATGTGGTATTTACAGGTAATCACGCTGTAACAGCATGCGTTCTCGGAAATCATAAGTTCACAAAGGTACACGTATCACATTGGAACAACCGAAATAAAATGTTCAAACGTACCTACGTTCTGTATTTTAATTTAAAAAACCTAACTGTTACCAACTGTTCGTCTAAAATTGTGAGCCGTATGTTTGTGAGTATTTCAGCGCCATCTATCACAAAGCGAAAAAAGTGGACCAACTAAAACATTCATATTTCTTTATGTACTACACGGATATGTAATAAAAAATGGGGGTTCCTATTTTTAAAAATGCAGTTGATATCCGTTTGACCTATGGGAGCGCCATCTAGCGGGCCAACCATGGAGCCATCTGGTTTCCCCCTTCAATCTAGACAAGTTTCGTTCTTTGTAGTTTTTTCGTTTGATGTTTCTTTCGTGAGATATTTTGCCGGGTCACGATCAATGGACCACCCTGTATATATATAAAAGCCAAAAAAAAAAAAAACTGGTGCACCTGCGTAATATCGTGTAGGGCCCCCATGAGCACACCAACATAAGTGGCATGCAGTCGACTAACGTGTTGTGAAGTAGTGCTGGAGGGAACTGACACCACGAATCCTGGAGTGCTCTCCATACGGCGGGGTGGAGATCTCTTCTGAGCAGCACGTTGCAACACAGCCCAGATATGCTCAATAATGTTGATGTCTGAGGAGTTTGGTGATCAGCAGAAGGGTTTAAACTTAGAAGAGTGTTCCTGCGGCAATCCTGGACGTGTGGGGTGTCGCACTGTCCTGCTGGAATTGCCCAAGTCCGTCGGAATGCACAATGGACATGAATGGATACAGGTGATCAGACAGGATGCTTACATACATGGTACCTGCCATATTCGTATTTAGACGTATCAGGGGTCCCATATCACTCCAACTGCAAATGCCCGACCCATTACAGAACCTCCACCAGCTCGAAAAGTCTCCTGCTGACATGCAAGGAAACACAATTCTTGACATTGTATTCCGCCAACAAAATGAAAAGGGGACTTCTCGACGTGCCACTGTGGCCATCTAGCGAATTACGACTTATCATAACAGGCAGCACACACTCATTAAAAGTTATGAAATAATTGCTTGTCCTACCCTTACACCGTGAAGGTGTGGGGTTAAATCAAATATCATTGGACAGTATTTTGAAACATACAATGTTCTACCCATTTTGATTTTTCCGATTACAAAGTCATCTTTCTCATAACGAAGAAAAAAATGTCTCAGACAAAACTTATGCTTTTTCATGGAAACAGTATCTGCAATAAAAAATAGGGGTTCGCATATTAAATTTCAATGTTACCCCACCGTCCCAACACTCAGGTTCAGCTGGACAGTTGAGTTTGGTATCATTGACTGCCCCATTCCGAGACGAACAAATTTTAATTGTAAATTTTTTGGATCTGTTGTGCTGTTGTTTTCTAGATATTTCAGTGTCTTCAGATAAATTGAACACCCTGTGTATCGCTTCGATCATTTTCTTCAAAATTACCACAAACAATAAAGGACAAGTAAAACTATAACGCCTTAATGTGCTGGCGCCAGCACACCGTGCGACATAGACGTTACGCAAAGATCGACAGAGGCCGAAAACAGACTCGCAGGAAAGGCGCCGCCAATGCCCTCTCGGCCAGCAGTATTTAGATACCCGCCGCGGACCGGGAGGGCCAGCTGGGGTCTGTCGCAGTCTGACATCAGTCGCAGTAGCAGTTAGCTCCACTGTTAGGCAGCACATAGCAACCACAATTGGGTACATAGCAGATTTTGTATTTCACCAGCAGTGAGGCGAATGTGTACTATTACAGGTGAGCTTGTACCACAACGACTATCTCGAGTTAAGTAATTTTATATTCTTATGAATAAAGAACCCAGTTAATACAAGTGTGCAGTTCGTGCTATAGAAGGAGGATAACAGCAACCGACAACCTCTCCTTGCTCCCTCGGTACAAGCCTACAAAGACAACGAGACAAAATAAAACTTAGCTTCACAAGAATACTACCGGGACCAATCTGTACATTTTGCTTGTATTTGTACTCGGTTGGTCGAGAGGGTTGGAGCGAGATCCCACCAGCGTGTTGTCCCTGTGATTAAATCTAATCAACACAGCTATATTATCATGAAAAAGAGGTAACAACACTGCATAAGGTAGTTTCTGAAGACTCCACAACATCCAGAGCTGGTTTATTATTCCCAAAGGATTCACAAAATTGTTTGGTAGTAGATGGTAAAGTTGTACAATAATTGATTTTTACTGAATTTATACCTCTTTCCTCTTCTCCTTTTCTTTTCTTTATACGATTTTGATACCTGATAATTTCTTTTCTTTACCTTCATCCCACATTTTCAGTGATCAGTAAGAAACAACAATTCAGTTGCACTTACTACCGGTTTAATCAGCCTGGCTATGGCTGTATTTACACAGAGGATGCCTGGTGCAACTTCACCCTTTCACTGTATAATACGATCTAATTGTTGAGGCTTGCTGTCAGAGGTGTGAGTGTTGTAAACGTTCAAAATAGGCGAACAGCGGCTCCAGTGTCGGAACCATTCGGAACCTTTCGGAATCCTTCGTGTCGACTGGTCTGAAACTCACGATAGTGTGCGTTTTTGTTCTACTCATTGCATCGAGGCTTACAGCTTTCATTAAATTCATATTCCTTGTTACAAAGATCCCTTATCTGAGTGTGAATGACTCAATTCGTCAATCATCCTTAGCACTTGCATTATCACAAATCAATGTTACTACCGCGTGAAATTTATAAGGCAGAAGCTAATCAGTGCAAGGCGCATACACACGTTACTTACCAGCACTGGAAGATAAAGAAGAAAGCATTCCTAACAAATGGATTGTCATCTTTCGTCATCGCTCACTGAAAGAAATGAGGAATGAATTCTCGCCTCAGTCCCGAACTCCTACAGAACCGATTTCAATTTTCTCTTTGTTGCGTCTAGCTAAATCGTAGCGATAACCAGGGCTCGTTTTTCTGTTGATAATTAACGTAATGTATACCGTAGTCACTGTGGTATAATAGTATTAAAAAAAGACATAAGGATATTGGATTCCTTCATGTGTCAGCATAGGTGGCGCAAGGGAAGATGTCCATTACTCTGGGGACTTCTGGGGTGAAGGGGATAATTAGATGGGCGCCTCTGACCTGTAAGTAAAGACTTGCATGAGGAGATGCTCACGCAACCCATTCTCGGGGCTGTCAACCCACATTGGGGCACTCCTCAATGCCAAGCGCGTCTTGCGCCAATAGGCTGCTGCATTTCGCATGGAAGTTACATAAATTAGTGAACACATATTATAGAGATGTTCCCATTCAGATGCGGTACTCATTAGTAGCAAGGAACACAACATTACACAACAGCGTTTCAACTAGCTTCGCGACGGAAGTATGGTGCTACAACACATAGGTCGCTGGCGTTGGAAGCAACAGAAAAAAAGAGGACAGTCGACGCGAAGTGATCTGTAAGCTACCGATATGCGGCGAAACAGAACGAAGGGCCCATTGGACAACTATTCTTGCACCAACTATACGTATGTATTGAAACACTGCATTTTTCTCAACTTCATATCATACACATTTGAGTAATGATTGATAATTCCACTACGTGAATTACGCTATTTCCAAATATTTCATTTCATTAAAAGGCACGGACAGTTTTACCCAAGCACAGATGGGGGCCCCGCATACATGGCCCATGTGTGCGTCGCACACGCAAGTCGTCTGACCGTGTATACTTAATGCTATCCGTGCGAAGCCGGGCTGTATCGCTAGTTTATACGACAGTGAACATCATACCTTGCTTCCATGATCGCGAGAGGATCTACACCAGTCTACGTGAAGTAAATGTGATAATTTAGTATCCCTCTGTGTGAATCCTGCCACAACCATAAATGAAATGCAAACTTCGATTTATGGATCTTCAGGGTTCTGTCTCTGAATCGACTTGCAGAACTGTGACCTTAAGGCCTGAGAACTTCTTTCACACACCATGAGTGATATGGGTACAGGCCTGGACCTGGGGGGGGGGGGGGGCGGAGGAGGGCCGGAGGGCAAACCGGAGTATCTGCCCGGGTGGCAATTTCAGGTGGCATGAAATTCGTGTTCTTGAAAAAAAGAACATTGTTTCACAAAACACGTAGCATCCAGCACACGTTGGTCTCTGAATTGTTCATATGATATTGAAACGCATCCTTCTTTGTTTTTAAACATTTTTGCACAAATTTTAAGTTGATTTCTGAACGAATCATAAGATGATTTTTGAATGCATGGACAGTGTACGTGATCTCTCTGCAGGGGAATCCGCGCCGCATCTAGAAATAAAAAACTTTCCGGCAGACAAAATGGGACGGGGCTGTGCCAGCTGAGACAAATAAACCCAAACTGGCGAATGCCATTCACTGTTTGTTTATGTGGTTGATTCGGTGCGCAAATGATAAGCGTTGTTATAATTATTAGAGAAATCCGTAGAGTCAGACTACCGGAGTGGAAATAAACGATTAACAGGAATAACAGGTAAGATAGCTTACATATTATCTTCTCAGTGAATCCAAGAAAATGAAATTTTGACAGAAAATTTTTGCCTTATCGCTACCCTACTAAGGGGACAATTATGCAGTCCCTGGTTAGCAGCCGCTTAAGTTCTGTTCTCGGAATATCGCGGAAAATGCTTTGTACGAACACATAATAACACCTAACTGGAGAATAAACGCGGGATAATTAAACCGGTGATTCTAGCAGTGTTAGTGAAGTTAACTGGAGAATAAGTTTTGACAATGGCAGGAATAGCTATAGAATTAGTGATGACAAGATTGTTTTTACAGTGAGGAAGGAGAAGAAACGGGGACATCACACTAATTATCTACAACTACGTGAGAACTCTGCTATTCACAATAAAGTGCCTGGCAGAGGGTTCAATGAACCACCTTCAAGCGGTCTCTCTACCGTTCCACTCTCAAACGGCGCGCTGGAGAAACGTGCACTTAAATTTATCTGTGCAAGCCCTGATTTCTCTTATTTTATCGTGATGATCATTTCTCCCTATGTAGGTGGGTGCCAACAGAATGTTTTCACAATAGGAAGAGAAAACTGGTGACTGAAATTTCATGAGAAGATCCCGTTGCAACGAAAAACGCCTTTGTTTTAATGATTGCCACTCCAATTCACGTATCGTGTCTGTGACACTGTCTCCCCTATTCCGCGATAATACAAAATGAGCTGCCCTTCTTTGAACTTTTCGATGTCATTCTTATGAAATAGTGTTTGGCCGCCCTATGAAATCACCCTTTGAGATCGATAAATTACCTCCGGAAATCGATCACAGAGCTGTTAAGGGGCAATCCCGCCACCTTAAGGAGATTTGGAAGAAGGTGCAAGGGAACAACCGCAAAGCAACTAGAAAACAGATGGATGGAAGGAAGTAATAGAAATGCCATCCTCACCCTCTATAAACCTGGTGATTTGGTTTTGCTCTGAGCACTATGGGACTTAACATACGTGGTCATCAGTCCCCTAGAAGTTAGAACTACTTAAACCTAACTAACCTAAGGACATCACACACATCCATGCCCGAGGCAGGATTCGAACCTGCGACCGTAGCGGTCACGCGGTTCCACACTGAAGCGCCTAGAACCGCACTGCCACACTGGTCGGCTGCTAAAAAAAACCTAGTACAAAGAAAGGAAGAGTGAAGGAACTCACCCCTCTGTATGATGGACCATATTCAATCATTCGGCTCACTACCCCTGTCAAGCAGAATTACAGTTGCCTGACTGCAAGGTGGTCGTCCATTTTGATAGATTAAAACCCTATTCAGGAACTATGCCCCTCCCACTGCATTCTGAGACACGCGCCAGACCTCCAGCAAGTTCTGCCCTCCCTCCCCCCCCCCCCCCCCCCCCTGTGAAGTGGAGGGCAAGGAAAGTTCCATCACACCCAGCTCGCCCTAGATACGCTCTGAGATCTAAACACCCATATGCCCTTAGATCCAGGAACTAAACACTGAAGTACTTCCTCTTACTTAGGAGATTCTCAGTAATATCAACAACAAAAAAGTAACAAGGCTAAAGCAATCACCTTATTAGTTTCCTTTGCAAATAAAGATATCAGTAAGTGATAAACTTTTTTTCCTTCATCATTTTGTGGGGGTAGTCAACGAGAATAAGTTTCGTAAGCGTTTGAAATTATGTGTAAAGTTTGACGCAAGTAATGAAATGCTTCATTCTCAAATACTAGATGAATGAAATTCGGGAATTCGCATGTCATGGGCTGTACTTCTTTTCCAACCTCACACTCACATCTTTCATAGGCATGTGGTTCTTACAGTCACAGTGACTTTTTCCAGACGGCAATTGATATGAGTCCTAAGTTTTGTCGAAATCAGTCTTATGGTTTAGGAGGAGATGTGGAATGTAGTATTTCCAACAAAAACTACACTTGAATTGAATGAAAATGACGTCATGCTCACACACACACACACACACACACACACATAAATTTCTGTATTTCATATTCATTTAAATAAAGGTTCATGTTAAATACTGTAAGTAGTGTGGCCTAGGTGTGTTCAAGTACTGTCTACATTGGTGTCAGATTTCTCTCTTCCCTATAACATCATTAATGATGTAACACATTTTTGTCAGATTCCTCCGTCCCTCCCACACCTCTGACATAGGCCCATTGCTCCATATACAAAATTTTGGGAAATTCAAGAAATTGTAGGAATTTTAAAAATAGCCCTGTTATACTTAAGGTCCCTCCCCCCCCCCCCCCCCCCCACACACACACACCTGTGATATCACTGTGAAAGTAATGCAGTTGTACTAAGAATAAACTGGTGGCAAATTAAAAAACCCAAGATGCGGTATTGTCCTACTGATGTTAAATTCAGAAATCCAGGATGGCGATTCAGTGTGGCAGACATGAGGATATGGGTGCAGCCTGCATGGGTGTCAGAGTTCCCCAGCCCTATGACATCAGAATCCACTCTGGTGGATCTGGAAATATGAGTGTGCGCAGCACAGTTTCCAGATCTCATATCCTAAATTTAAAATGATGGTTAGTCCAAAAAGTCATTGGTTGTCCATACTCCTATGATGTTACAGTTCACTTGCCCTAAGTTTAAAATGTTGCTAGCCGAGCTGTGCAAAGTTTAAATGATTCCCCTCTGATGTCACAGTTCAAACAGTTTGAAACCCAAGAGCTGACTTGTGCTATGCTCATATTTAATGTTTAAACAACTGCCAGCAATGTTGGATAGGATAGGAACATTGATGTCTTTATTTTTAACAAACACCAAGCTGTGGAGTGTCCGTGGTTCTCACATTGCACCAGGTGCAGCCAATTCATCCGTCTCACTGCCACGACTGAAATTCCACTCACCAGAGTCACAGTGTTGGAGTGCTGCGACCAAACAATCACATAGAGGTGTCACACGATGAATAATGCGTATTCAGTTGCCTAATGAGATGTGCAGGATAGTAGTTCTGATTCCTGTTGTTAGTAAGCAGTTTGTGATGACTCTATAGTCACAGCCCATGTGACTTAAGTCAAAATGCAGGAAATCTGAGAATGCAAGAAGCACACTTATCCCTTAAACCATATTTCCTTAAAAAATCTGAAATTCAAAACTTTAACATACATTCACACATTCTACAGGAAAATTCAATAAATTAAGGAAACACAATCGTCCTCCTGGGGGAAGACTTGTACAGTGACTCAGGAACCAACAAAAACGATTTAAGTTTTATTTTTATAAAATATAACACAATAAAATTATGTGTGGGGTAGATGCCAGCTATTAAACCACCAGTCTTGTTCACAGCCAAATGCACCAGTTCTTGCATCTTTTCTTCTTTATTGTTATTTCATCGCCCCCCCCCTCCCCCCCCCCCCCACACACACACCATATATATGGTGGGGGGGCTGTCAGCGATACAGTCAACGTGCTCTTCAGCCAACTGACAACAAAAACTAAATAAGAAGAAAAAACAAGAGACAGAGAAGTGAGATATTTACAACGTACTTAAACCTTTTTAAAGGTGAAGATAAAATGGAAGTTTTTTTGTATACAAGAGATATGACTTCCTGCACTTTTAGTTAAAAACGGTAATAATAAAAGTTAAAACGAAACACAATTGGAGCACATTTAAAGACATATGAAACCAGATGCTGAACACTGATATTTAAAAGAAGCGCTTTTCCTAGCACCGAAACTGAAAGAACGTGCCTTAAGATAGGGAGTCTGTTGTTGAAGGAGAAAAGGTTGGTTGGTGAGGAGGTAGGAATTTGGTTGTGTAAGGATGGATGACTGGTGCACAGTAGCAATGGTGTAGGAGTGGCTGCTGGGACAGAAGAGGGAGTGGAGCAGAGGGGATATTGCTGAGGCTAAAATTTGATGATGAAATGGGGGAAGGTAAGGAAAGAAAGGCATATGAAAAAAAGACGGTAAGGGCAGATGTGGAGGGGAGGGACAGGGAGCCCTGATGATGTGAAATGGGTAGGGTGGATTTAAAGATGATAGGATCGGTAAATGTTGGTGGGGAGCCCATGGTCTGGCAGGGGGAAATGGTTCAATTGGCTCTGAGCACTATGGGACTTAACATCTGAGGTCATCAGTCCCCTAGAACTTAGAACTACTTAAACCTAACTAACCTACGGACATTACACACATCCATGCCCGAGGCAGGATTCGAACCTGCGACCGTAGCGGTCGCACGGTTCCAGACTGAAGGCAGGGGGAAATACTTGAAGTTTCTTTAGGTGAGTATGTGAAAGGTGTGTAGGTGTACAGTTGGTCGGATGTGTCGGTGAAGTTGCAGCAACATATGAGGATTGTAAAGTAGAGGGGAAACTATAGGATTATTGGAGTCGAGATTTTGGGTGGTGTAGCTTGTTCAGAGAGGTGGAAATCTGATGAGTTGGTAAAGGATCCTTGTGGGGGATGGTAAGCAGATGCAGAAAGTGAGGCAGAATACATGTTGTCCCAGGATCTGGAGGGACTCATAGAACTTGAGTGGGGTGGAGATCCATGAAACATTCACATAGCAAAGGATGGGTCAGATCAAGGTTTTGTAGGTGTGGAGGACTGAGGAGGGGTGTAATTCCCAATATGGCCAGTTAGCAGTCTTAATAGTTTTAGTCTGTTGCGGGCTTTCTGTTGGATGGTTAGTAGATGAGCTTTCCACGTTAGTCACTGGCCAATGGTTACTCCTAGATTGTTTAGTGTATTAGTTAGCTGAATAGGATGGTTGTAAATTGTAATGTAGAAGTCACTGTTCCGGCGTAAAGTTAAGCGCCGGCACGTCGGCCAGGAACGTTACAGCGGAGTGGGTTGTGAAGACGACGTCAGACAATAGCACGCTGACCGACCCCTCTCTAGGAAAACACCTGAATTGTGCTACGTGACGTTGTAGAGTTCATTGGCAAAGCAAAAGGACACTTGCTATACCAGTCAACCACAATCAACCAGCGAGTGTTCCAAAAAAGGTCCCGCAAAGTCTACGTGCATACGTTGTCATGGTGACTGCGACTTAGGCCAAGCAGAGAATTTTTGTGGCGGAGCGGACTGATTGTCCGCATATTCTTGACACTGCGATGTCATCTGTTCTATTTCGGTGTCCATACCCTGCCAAGTACAGTGTCGACACGCCAATGTTTCGTACGCACCATCCCCCAGTGTCCTTGGTGAAGTAACTGCAACACTTCTTTTTGCATAGCTTTAGGGATCAACACACGTGACTGTCATTCTGAACAAGAATCACACCTTGCTGTATGGTGAGGCTATTCCGACGTGAGCAGTATCGGCGCACTACCTACTTATTTATGCTATGCAATGAACGAGGCCAAGATGTGTGAAAGTATTTTAGCAAAATGTTCAAATCTGAATCAGCCTCCGTGGCTTGTGCAATTTTCCTATAGGTCAGAGGAAAGGACTGAAGCAATTCAGAATCCTGAGCATCAATGTGACAACAAGATGCAGGAAAATCGTCAAAGTCTGTATCAGCGCCAATCGGAAGACGTGAAAGTGCGTCCGCATTACCATCTTTAGCCGTTGGACAATACACCGTCTCGCACTGGTATTGAGACAACAACAAAGCCCATCTTTGCAATTTTTGGACAGTTAACGGGCTTCGTCGGATGAAACAAGGACTGCAATGGCTTGTGATCCGTTACTAAGTAAAATTTCCTGCCTTACAAATAGTGGTGGAATTTGGTGACACCAAACACAATAGCCAATGCCTCTTCCTCTATTGTGAACAGTAACACTGAGCTTTGGACAACACTTTTGATGCGAAAGCAATAGGCCTATCTTTATCACCAATTCTGTGTGAAAGACAGTGCAGCTAGCTTGCTAAAAGAATTCCCGGAACTCTTCTCTACAGATGTAGGCAAGGCTAACAATTTTGTTGCACATATTACTCTGAAAGACAATGCTCAGCCGAAATTTTGCCGGGCCGCAACTGTTCCCATTGCATTATGGAACAAAGTCGCTGCTGAACTTAAAGAATTACAAGATAGCGGAGCTATTGCGCCCATACAAGTTAGTCAATGGGCAAGTCCACTGGTTTTGCTCCCCAAACCTTCAGGTCGCATTCGCCTCTGTGTTAACTTTAAGTCTACACTCAATCCACAAACTGTGACTGATACTTACCTACTGGAAATGGAAATGCCGTGTGGCTAGGGCCTCCCGTCGAGTACACCGTTCGCCTGGTGCCAGTCTTTCGAAGTGACGCCACTTCGGCGACTTGCGTGTCGATGGGGATGAAATGATGATGGTAAGGACAACACAACACCCAGTCCCTGAGCGGAGAAAACCTCCGACCCAGCCGGGAATCGAACCTGCGCCGTTAGGTATGACATTTCGTCGCGCTGACCACTCAGCTACCAGGGGCGGACACTTACCTATTGCCACGCCCAGACGATCTCGTGGACCGATTAGGTGCTGGTCGCTGCTTTTCAAAAAACTGATTTGCGCGACGCATATCTTCAAATACCACCACATGAAGAATCTCAGAAAGTGTGTGTAGTTAACACTCATTTAGGCTTGTTTAAATATTTGCATTTGCCTTCCGGCACTGCTTCCGCACCTACCATTTTCTAACAGTATTTGGAACAACTGACTGCTTAAGTACCAAACTGTTCAAACTATTTGGACGATATTGTCGTAGTAAGTCGTAAACCAGAAGAACACAATGCAAATTTGCGTGCTTTGTTTAGCGTGTTATCTGATGCAGGACTAAAGTGTAGGCTGGAAAAGTATCATTTTTTTAAACCTGAGTTAAAGTATCTTGGTCATGTCATAAACAGTCAAGGTGTACATTCTCTTCAATCACATTTGTTAGCCATACGAGATTTGCCAGTTCCCGAGTCGAAGTCTAGCCGACCTACGAGTTCTACGGCAGTGACTTAGAAAATATATTATTTCGCTTGTGTTACGAACTGTATATACTAAAGAGATTGCTTATGTTTCATGTCACCCTTTGCTTGCGACATCTCATTGTACATTTCACAAAGTTAATAATTGTCATTTATCTTATTGTAATAGACATTCATTAATGCGATTTGCTTGAATTGTTGTCTAGCGACCTGAGAAAGCAGGTTTCCTAGTCACCTTGTATTAGGCGAGTGGTCAGGACACAACAGTTATGGAGACGAAAAGTGCAGATTCTATGTCCTATAATTTTTGTCTGGGATTTGGAAGGATTGATCTTGAGGAGCCATCGGTTACACTAAGAGGTAAACTGAGTGGGTGGATATGGAGGCATCATTGGAATTTCTGGAGTGTAGGATAAAGAGCGAGAAAACTGGTGTCTTCAGCATACTGAAGAAGGTGGACTGGTAGAGGTGGATTTGGCATATCAGATGTGTAGAGGAGACAGAGGAGGGGAGAGAGGACAGAGCCTTGGGGCACTCCTGCAGTCGAGTGGAAGCTGCGGGAATTGGTGTTGTTAATGGCGACAAAGGATGGGCGATTAGAGAGGATGGATGCAATACGGTGGACATAATTATTTGGAAGTGCATAGGTCCACATGCGGCGTGGCAGGGTTTGAAAATTCTGTGTGCAGTGCAGGCTGCAAATTAGAAATTCACCTACCTCAGAACGGCATCTGCTCGATGTCCCTTCACCCGGCAACGTAGATACTTACAAGATGATATAAAAGCAGGGTTGATAAAAAACACCATATAATATCTACAGTTACTGAGGCGGCGCAACTCTAGTAATTAAATAAAGTTCTGTAGAAAAACTGTCAATAAAAAATGTATCGAGCGATAAGATAATGGATTGGCTTCTGTAAAATAATGTCCGAAATTTCCACACAAAAATGTTTATTTGTTCTTATAACCATAGAAACTGTACTATTCAGACCACATTTAAACTATTGGTTATTTTCGTCGAATTCACAATTCATACACTCATTTCGTATGTACAGCAGCCAAAAATCTGTCCAAAACCGAAAAAAAATGGCTCTGAGCACTATGGGACTTAACATCTATGGTCATCAGTCCCCTAGAACTTAGAACTACTTAAACCTAATTAACCTAAGGACAGCACACAACACCCAGCCATCACGAGGCAGAGAAAATCCCTGACCCCGCCGGGAATCGAACCCGGGAACCCGGGCGTGGGAAGCGAGAACGCTACCGCACGACCACGAGATGCGGGCGTCCAAAACCGACCAGAGTCAATGTTTCCACAGTCATTAATTCCACCACCGGTCGGTAAGAAGAGACACAGGAGCCGTTCTCATTCTGCCGTAGTAGCATGTGCACATGACTCATTGGCTAAGACACAAGTGGCGGTTTCTTTCACAGCCTCCGGCTCCATTACTGTGGACTGTATAGCAACGAATGTTATCGCGCATTAACTCGCGACGTTACACAGAGTATCGTGTCTCTAGGACGAGAGGGACATAATTTACAGGTGTTGAGCTGCTGGGATAAGAGATGGATGAGGTACAGGAGCTGGTCATTGGAAGAGAAAGTGAAGTCACACTGGTTACTAGAAAGGAGGTACTGTTGGTACAGGTGTTTATGGATGCATCAGGAGAGGATGGATTCGAATACCTTGGTAAACACTGAGTTGAGATATATGGGGCAATAGGAGGAAGTACCAGTAGGGTGTTTGTGCAGTTTGTGGAAAAGTAGGATTCTGGAGGTTTCTTTTGTGTTAGCAGAAGAGCCAACACCGTGTTACGAGTGGAGGCCGAAATGCACGCGTTTTAGCTCACGCAGGCTGACGTGAGGAGGGAAGAACTATACTGACGTGAGGTCTGGAACATGACAAGGAATGAGAATTCAGAAAGCGGTCGTAATTAGTTTGATACTTAACTTTAATCCATTAATGATGAACGTCGCTCTTGACGGTACATGATTCACAATATTATCTGTTCAGAATACATTCTTGAAGATAGTAATTATAGTAACTGAATATGGAGCCTTGCTAGGTCGTAGCAAATGACGTAGCTGAAGGCTATGCTAAACTGTCGTCTCTGCAAACGAGAGCGTATGTAGACAGTGAACCATCGCTAGCAAAGTCGGCTGTACAACTGGGGCGAGTGCTAGGGAGTGTCTCTAGACTAGACCTGCCGTGTGGCGGCGCTCGGTCTGCAATCACTGACAGTGGCGACACGCGGGTCCGACGCATACTAACGGACCGCGGCCGATTTAAAGGTTACCACCTAGCAAGTGTGGTGTCTGGCGGTGACACCACAGTTTCCACAGTTCAGGATAGTAATCTGTGGAGAGGATAGTAGTATAAAGGGTTACAAGGGTGATTAGAAGGGAACAGGACATTCTCTAAGGTGTCGATAAGTAATGTGGTCGTCATCAGAGGATGTGTTGCGTTTTCTGTGAAGTACCGGTTTTATTTCAGGTGCTGTGATTTTGGTGTTTAACTCTGATCCTGCTATGTTTGCCAAGTACTGGGAGCCAGGGGTGCGATAGCGATATTTGTACATTCATGGATGATAGGGAATAGGGAGTAATGAAAATGAGGGTCATCAGCGATGGAGAAGATGTCAGAGATATAGGGTGCAAAGTGGTCAGCTTTGCTCACGTTGTCAGGTAAGGGATAACGTTATAGAAGAGCAGGTAGTGAGGGATGGAGTGACTACCAGTGATTCGGTGGAATGCTTTCCAAATATTTGGGAGATTTAATAGGGAGTGTAGTGTTGAGTTTGGTGCATGTCTGGTGCCAATCCCAGAGTTTTTCAGCATTCAGTCTCTGTATTTGCCATTGGCAAATAAGTGTATACTGAACACGAGTCCTTAGAAGGGAGCAGTACACAGACGTGTTCAAATTATTAGACTAAACTATTATTTTTGATATCGTACTCTTAAGTTTTCTAGTGTAAAAATGTACTTCAACTTGTTATTTATTCTATCAACTTCTTGCTACATTAGCAATACACTATATAGCTTGTGAACTTGCATATTTTTAGCTATAGCAATAAATCGTGGAGTTTTCAAAGAAAGTGAGGTTATCGGGAAGACAACAGGTGTTTCATCACGGAAAGTTTCGGCTGTGGTAGCACTTCTTGCTGAAAATCATTATTGCTGACAGAATGAGAATATCACAGAAAACTGTCAGTAGAATCAAACTTTCAGAGCAGAAAGGTGATGAATACAAGCCAAACAGGAAAGGAAAATGTGGACATAAAAGAAAAATCAGTCACACAACAATGAGAAGACTTACAAACATGGCAACAATGAACCGTAAACTTACCTCTACAGACATGAGCCATCAGCTGAAAGGTTTGGGTGTTGAAGTTTCACCTGTGACAGTGAGGAGCAGGCTGTTTGAAAGTGGTTTAAAGGCACGCCGACCAAGGAAAATACAGAAAATCACACCTGCCATGGAAACCAAAAGATTGCAGTGGGCTAAAAAACTTCAGTAGTGGACAAGTGCGGACTGGGCTAAGGTGTGTGCAATGACATGGTAAATTAAGTGGGTCTAATCTCTAAAGTTAGGACTTTTGGCTTGAAATTGTGATGTCTTTGACGCTGAAGAAATGCACAATTGAATTTTGAGACTGTTGAGGTCTTCTATGCTACTATTTCCCACTTTTCTAACTTGCTATTTTGTACACATGCTTCAGGTATGCTTCAGTGATGAATCTGTATTCACTGTGATGGAAGAAAGCAGCCACTATGTTGGTCGCAGTTCTGGAGAACAGTTCAAAGCTGAGTGTGTGCATCAATGTGTGACGCATCTGACTTCCGTTATGGTCTGGAGTATGAGGCCCGTGAAAGGTCCTGGCAGAATACACATTTTTGAAGGGACAATGAGGCAAGAACAATATACAGAAATCCTTGAAAAGGAGATTGTTCCCAAATAAATGAGTGGGTTCCTTATAAAGATGCCATTTTTATGCATGATGGGGCACCTTGCCACAAACCCAAAAATGTTTCCAAGTACTTGGAAGAAAAACAGCTGAAAGTGTTGCCCTTGCCAGGGAACAGCCCTGATATAAACCAAATTGATAAATTATGGGCTATTGTGAAACAGAGGATAAGAAAATTTACAATAACCACCAAACAAGATCTCATGAAGAAACTAGAGGAAATCTGGTACCACGACAATATTGGTTAAAATGTCATGTGAAAATTTAGTAAAAACTATGTCAAACAGGATAAAAATGTTGATTAAGAACAAAGGCGCGCATAGAAAGTATTGAATGTACAAATATAATATGTATGTTGATGTAAATGTGTAATAAATGTAAAGTTTTGGAAAAATGTCTTTGGTCTAATAATCTGAACACGTCTATAAGCGACAAGATTTTCAGAGAAGGAGTAAGGCTTGTGACGGAAAAGTGGGGCGATGGGGATATATTGTCTTGGTAGGCATGTGGGTAGATATTGCCTCTGACCAGATCTGCTGCAGGAAGGCCGTGGTATGGGGGATATCATTGCGATGCTGAAAGGTTACAGGGTGGCTTCCAATCTATGTATCTCTGGATTCCCAGTAGGTATTCCAGATGGTACAGGAGTAATTGTGGATAACTTTTAGATGCAGAATGGAATGGGTGCATGGGGATGAGGCTGTGAAGAGGACAGGTATGTAGTCACTTCCAATTGGATCGAGGACTTCTGCTATAATGTGTTCAAGGAGGTTGGAAGGTGTTAGTATGACAATGGGGATGATGTTGCCTTCAGGATTGATTTTCCATAGGTTGGGGACAATGTCACCTTGTAAAGAGCCTGTAAAATGACGCCGCGACTGGAGTTCTCCAGGGGATCTAGTATGGATATTGGGGTCAGCAGCAATAATATAGGTGGAAAATGCACAGTTGATATGGGTGAGGAAACCATAAGGGATGGGGTTATTAGGTTGGATGTGGATAGTAGCACAGGTGATAATTAGGGTCTTAAAGAAGAGGCTAAGGATAAAGTGTTTGGGGGGCTTATTGAATAAGGGCAGTGGCCGAACAGAGATATTCTTGTGGCAGCCAACTGCAACTATGCCTCTGACAAGGGAAGGGGTTATCTGTAAGGTGGAGGACACAGGGAGAAATTCGGATGGTGTGATATGGTTGGAGGAACGTTTCATTAAGGATGATGTTATTGACGTTGTGTTGGGACTGGGTATGCATTATAACGGATTTGTTGGTAGGTATGAGGCGGATTTTGTGGTATAGAATTCTGAATTGCTGTCACACCATAACGGGAGCCTAGGGATTGGGTTGTGCAGATGAGAGCGTGGGGAAGTATAAACGAGTGTTGAGATGAGTAAAAACGAAGTGGACTTGGTTTCAGGAGTAGGTGGCTTGACTAAGGTGGAAAATGATATCTTCAGCAGTGGGAGGTAGGCGGAGAGAGTATTGGGATGAATAGTATAATCAATAGGACGGACAGGGACATTTAATTATGGTTTTACAGGTAGGGGTTGGCTATACATTTGACGGAGTAGGTTGGGAAGGTGTCATTTTGGGTGTTGCGGATGGGAGGGGAGGTGTGGTTTCGACATTGTTTGTGGAAATGGGAGGCGTTGCAGTGAGGACAGGTGGGTGGATTTTTACAACTGGGGTGATGTAGTGTTGTGTATGACACCATACACAATGGTAAGGAGAGGTGGGCTACCTAGCAATGTGACGACTGTTGTACGAAATCTGGACAGGACCAGAAATGATTAGTGAACAAGTGAACACAACAAACAAGAGATTTACTTAACTTGTATTTCTCCAAGCGAATCCTGTATGAGGTGAAAACAGCAGATGAGGATAACGGCGGTGGTGGCAGCGGTGGTGATAATCAGGCGATGAAACAGTGGTGAGTGGCTTATGGAGGCAAAGATGTGGACTGAAGATCACTGGCGTGGGCGAGGTCTGGATGTGAAGCTGATGGCTGTGGCTGGCGATGATGGGTAGTGAAGACTGGCAGCAGAGGCGAAGACTGCCAACAGGACTGGCAGCAAAGGCGATGATTGGCATCGAAGACGACGACGATGACGGGCAGCCAGGCCTGCCAGAAATGGTGAGGTCATCAACAGCGATGGCTGGAGACTTTGCCATATGGAGATTCCAAGCCTGAGAGCAGTCCAGGCAGTTGTTAATCCAGGGAAGAATTTTTCCAACCCTCGGATGACACCAGTTCTTCCACAATCGCTTGAAGTAATATCAAGCACAGCGATAACAAATCACCTTTATATGATGTGACAAGTGAATTGTTACTGTCAAAAACGTGACAAATGCATGTAATGGAAAGCATGACATGTAACAGGAGTAATGGTCAGTAACCCAGTCGTGCAATACATTTAACAAGGAAAAAATATTAGCAGCGCTAGACGTTACACACCTGCGCCTTCTAGGGAACAGGAGACTAATTGAAAACATTGTGGGGCGGGAGCTCATCACTTGGGACCATCTGTCACAACACACACACACACACACACACATACATACAGCAAAGCGGCGACAGTACTAAAGATCTCTCTAGACATACTGTTATTACTTTCACAGATGTTAGCACCCTTTAAGAATGTGTAATACCAATGTCCCTGGTAAAATTTGAATTGAGTGCAGTAACGTAATGGGTTCCTGATGTTTTTGCAATGGAGGTTCTCAGGAAATGACAAAAATGTCATGTTCTGGACAACAGTTTATACGCCTACTACCATTTAAATACACACTAAGACAAAAAGAAAAAAAAACGAGGCACCATGAAAGGATTATCCAAATTAGACAGCAACAGGTAGATGTGATGTACACGTCCAGACAAACAAATGATTGCAATTTCAGAATAATTCAACGATTTACTCAAGAAAAAGAGCTTCACAAATTGAACAAGTCAATAATGCGATGGTTCACTTATGGTCTCCATGCAAACAGTAATTGATAGAGTTGTTGAATGTCCTCCTGAGAGGTATTGTGTCAAATTGGCGCGTTAAATAGACAAAATCTAGAGCTGGTCGTCAGTGCTTAATTCGAAGCAGGATTCATCACTGAAGACATGAGATTCCAGGTCAGGCCATCATACTACACGACAACAAGGAGTGATGTTCTGGGGTGCCATTTCTTTTCATATCACGACCCCTTTGGTTGTCATCTGTGGCACCCTTACAGCACAGCCATACTTGGACAATATTCTATGCCCAATTCTGTTGCCCTTCATGGCAAGTCGTCCTTGGATTACATTTCAGCAGGAGAATGCCTGTCCACACACAGCGAGAGTTTCTGCTACTTGTCTTCGTGCTTGCCAAACCCTACCTTGGCCAGCAAGATCGCCGGATCTCTTCCCAATTGGGAAAGTCTGGAACACTATGCGCAGCGCCCTCCAACGTGCTCGGGATTTTGACGATGTAACGTACCAGCTGGACAGGATTTGACATAGTACCCCTCAGGAGAACATCCAACAACTCTGTCAATCAATGTCAAGCCGAATAACTGGTGGCATAAGGGTCAGAGGTCGACCAGTACTTTACTGACCTGCCCAATTTGTGAAACTCTTTCTCCTGAATAAACTAACCAATTTTTCTTAAATTGTAATCTTTTGTTTGTCTGTACATGTATATCACATCTACAGATTTGCATCACTTCATGGCGCGGTGCATCGTTTTCGTAAGTCGTCGTTGGTCCCGTTCTTGAAGGATCTTTTTCCAGCCGCGGCGATGTCGAAGATTTGATGTTTTTCCGGATTCCTGATATTCACGGTACACTCGTGAAATGATCATACGGGAAAATCCCCACTTCATCTCTTCCTTGGAGATGCTGTGTCCCATCGCTCGTGCACCGACTATACACCACATCCAAACTCACTTAAATCTTGATAACCTTCAACTGTAGCAGCAGTAACCTATCTTAAGTACTACGCCAGACACTCGTTGTCTTATATAGGCGTTGCCGACCGCAGCGCCATATTCTGCTGTTTACGTATCTCTGTATTTGAATATGCATGGCTATACCCGTTTCTTTGGCGCTTCAGTCTATACGTGTTGTGTCTATAAAGTTCGGTGAATAGTATCATACCCGAACGGCAACTTGGCGTCTGTGTGCGAGCATGCGCATGGGTCTTCAGACAGTTGAGAATCGATACACGGCATTTACTGTATGTGACTGGCTGTGTAAATAGACTGCGACCAGTTGAACGTAGTGTGAGAGGAAGTGTCACAGCGCAATGGAGCAACGTGTAAAAATCAAGTTCTGCTACAAATTGGGGAAGACTGCAACGGAGACACACGGAATGTTGGTGCAGGTGTCCGGGAGGCATGCCGTGAGCAGAAAATATGTTTGCGAATGGTTTGAACGCTTCCATGTTGGGAAGGAAACAACTGAGGATGAGCCACATTCAGGGCGACCATCGACAAGCAGAACCCCAGAAAAGATCAAAAAAGTGCGACAAATGCTGGCACAAGAAAGGCGACGAACTTTGAGATTGGTTGCGGTGCATATCATCATCGGCAATAATTTGGGTAAGCGGAAGATCTGCTCCCGATTTGTGCCGCACAAGCCCCCAGACGAACCGAAAGTAAAACAGATGGAAACTTCGGGTGGTTTCATTTGCATGTGTGACCAGGATCCATTGCTTCTGAACACCATCGTCACGGGAGATGAATCAAAACGACAATCGATGTCATGGTGTTCATCGTCTCCCCGCGACAAAAAAAAAAAAAAAACCGTCTGCAAAGATCCGAGGTTAACACACTGTTGATCGCCTTCTTCGGCAACTACGGGACCATCCACAAGGAATTTGTTCCTGCAGGTCAAATCATTAATACTGCATTTTACCATTCCGTTTTGAACCGATTGCTACGTGCGTATCCGGTGGGTTTGGCCAGAGTTGCGCAGGACTGGCAAATGAACCCTGCTCCATAACAATGCCACTGCACACTGCGCGATCCGTGTGCGCAGATTCCTGGCGCAGAAGAGAGTAACTGTTCGTGAACACCCTCCGTACTCCGCTGATCTGGCTCCTGCGGACTTCTTCCTGTTTCCCCGCTTGAAGGCGCCCATGAACGGTGAACGTTGTGCGGACGTGAATGCCATCAACGATCGTGTGACAGCCGTTCTGCGATCGATCCCACAGGAGGTCTTTGCTGATAGTTTCCAGAAGCTGTACGAACGTAGTCAAAAGTGTGTTGTAGCGTCAATAAAGAACATTTGTTTGTATCTTTTGTTTGTTGTCTGATAGCATTCACCCAACATTTTAGACACACCATGTATACACCCTCAAACAAACATAGCCAGATTCAGCCCTTGTACAACAATACCCGTCTTGCTCGCAGACAGAACACAGTTCATTATACTGTCCCATATCTCAATATATAAAAAACAGACACGGACATCAAACTTTGCCATGGGATCTCTAAAATACGAGAGGTTCTGACGAATGCCGGTGTATTTCGTTCAATAAGGATGTTTATGCGGTAAGTCTTATGCTGACCAAGGCTACGAACACTAATGATAGCGAGAGTTTGCTGCAATCCACATGACAGCTTCGAATGGTCAGCAGCTCAGGTATACTAAACCAGGTTCTTCTTGGTTTATGAAGGATTCTGACATATGTTTACACACAACTATCATAAATTAGCCGTGCAGAGCAGATGTCCTATAGTGCTCCACACGCATTCATATCAGATGAATTTGATGTCTAAGACATCACCGTGAGTGTGTCTCGAACCACTGTAGCATGATTTGAGCCTTATACCGTGGCCCTGTCTTATGAAACTCTATCCATCAGTAGTCCTGACAGGTTCAATGTCACAATCTCCCAATTCGTCTGTCGTCAGTACCATCTCCAGCCTTGCGTTAACCCACTTTCCAGTACTATTAGGACGTGGCCGCCATAGCACCAGAGCTATTCAACAGAGTGGACATTGGTGCCACGAGTCAAGGAAACTATGTTCCTAGGTCGCCATCTGTCATACGCCCAAAGCCTGACAAGATTGTTTCCTATTCCACTAGTTCCAGCATCATTTAGCTTTCTGAAATTCCTGCACAAAGGCCCTAAGTCCTACTCCTGTTAACTCAGTCCTGCACTTGGTTTAATTGTGCTGGTAATGTGATATGAACGTCTAGATTATGGTTTCTCTTATCACAGAACCTTTATTTTATCAGTAAATGATGTAGTCTGCGACTATAATAACAAATCACGACTGGAATCATTTAACTCATACAAACATTGGAGTGGAACAATATGTGGACATATGAAACTGAATCATCATATAAGCTCAATCGCAGATAAAAGAGATGGCAAACTGCAGTTCCTATGTGGAACACAAGGAAAATACAGTCAGTCTACAAAGGAGAAAGCTTAACAAGCTTTCATTCAACCTGTTCTAGAATATTACTCTAGTGTTTTGCTCCTATAAACATAGGACTGACAGCTTCCGTATCATCAGCAGTACACCAGAGTCCAGCATTTCGTTTGTGAGTTGTACTGAGCTTCTAATAACAATATACGACTTATGTTCTAACTTAATGGGTGCAGTTTAGTCTAAAATCTTAAATTTCTTGCATGTTTAGGCATCTAGCAGCAATAGTTCTGCATTTTAATTACTGTCTGGTTACTGCCTTCATGGAGGGTAACAGCTCATCCGTGGTTGACTGGGAGGTAGTTTCAAGGGGTGGCAGTCAGACTTTCTGCAAATCTGATCAAAGTGCCTTTCAGGTTCGTCTGACAGACAGATTTCGAGCACTATCTGCGACTGACGAACTTCGTCAGCTGCATGCAGTCGCTCGCCCTGTTCCAGAGGAAATTTCTCGGGTGGCAAGTCCTGGGCGTTCACAGAGGGTGGGAATACTGGTTGTTGCGAGTTCCACTGTCAGGTCTGTAATGAGGCCACTTAGGGATATCGCTGCCATGGATGGGAAGAAATACAAAGTTAACTCTGTGTGCATACCGGGAGGAGTCATTCCAGATGTGAAAAGAGTGTTTCCAGATTCTATGAAGAGCACAGGATGCCCATCTGAAGGCGTTGGCTCATGTCGGAACTAACGATGTGTGTCGCTTGGAATCAGAACAGATTCTCTCTAGTTTCGGGTAGCTAACTGAAGTTGTAGACAGCCAGTCTTACTTGTGAAATGAAGGCATAGCTTACCATCTGTAGTGTCGTCAACAGGACTGATTGCTGACCTTTGGTACAGAGTGAAGTGGAGGGTCTGAATCAGAGGGTCAGATGATTCTGTGACCTTGTAGGTTGTAGGTTGCAGATACGTCATATGTCCACTACACACAGGAGGTAGCTACGTTGTTAGCGGGGTCTGTGTGGAATGGGCTGGGCAGTCATTTAGGTTAGAAAGTCTCAGGAAAGTGCAGAAAAAGCTCCAGTCTCAAATGGCGCAGGGTGCAATCAGTGTTGTAGTTGTACTGTAGTAGCTGTGTTGGGAAAGAAACGGACCTCCAAGCACTAACAGAAAGCAATGAAGCTCAAATCGTTATAGATACTGAAAACTGGCGCAAGCTGGAGGTACGTTCAGCAGAAATTTTCACAAAGGACTTAACGGTATTAAGAAAGGATGGATTAAATGCAGTTGGGGTGGTGTGTTTGTTACTGTTAGAAATAGTTTAGCTTGTAGCAAAAACTGAAGTAGACAGTTCGTGTGAGGGTCGTATGGGTAGAGGTTATACTTGACAACCAGAATAAATTAATAATTGATTCCTTTTACCGACCCTCTGACTCAGATGATTCAGTTGCTGAACAGTTCAAAGAAAACTCGAGTGTCATCTCAAATAGGTACCACACTCATAAAATTATAGTTGGTGGTGACTTCAATCTACCCTCGATATGATGGCGAAAATACATGTGCAAAGCCGGTGGTAGGTATAAAAGATCGACAGAAATTGTACTAAATGCTTACACAACGCTGATGACTGCTATGAAGGACAGTAACAGGTACAAACATGTAACTCTTTTGTATCGGTTGTGAATAAATAGTTGGCACTATTTAAGTTCCAACCCTCTTACATAAAGAAAGTAAAGTAGATGCTTCTTTTTTGCGCAGTTCAGTTCAATGTATTTAAGAAATATTTCACTCCTATACAATGTGCAGTACAGAATTGGATGAACCGCGCTGTACCCTTATGCCACAACCAATAACTCGAAAATGAAAATAGATATCGCTTTACGGTAAACTCTGAATAAAACTTAGTCATGTTAGCTACAGTTCAAAGCCAATAACGTATGGCCTAAACTAAATCAAAATCAAAATGGTAGCAACATGAAAAATCCACTGTAAGCACAGACAATAACTTGCTTCATTTCAAAACTGAACAATAAACATAACGAATTACGAAAAGGTTGTCGGTTGACTATCAAGCTAATCTATTTGACTATGTCATGTTTAAACTTTCAAGTTTTTTATAATGAATAGTTTCCTTAAAATCGGATGACGAAATATTTCTGAGAGGCCGTCACTTTTGCGCTAGCGAAATTCCTATTTAAAAATATCACACCATGAAAAGTATTTACTGTAATGCTTCTGTAAATATATTTGACGAAAGCGCACTTTTGTCTTAATATATACCCTAACTGTTGGTCAGTCGCCTCATTGTTTCCACAAAGAGCTCCGCGCAATTCTCAGTGGCGCGCTGCCGTCCAGGCAATGGCGATGTAAACAAGAACGCGCAATGCCGTCCTGTGTCTGCTTTAAGGAGTGCAATTTCTCAGTTCCTTCCTATGATGCTCTCCTTGGATTAAAAATAATAATATGTAATTTGCATTTACACGTAGGTAGTAAAACAACAAATCTTTCTCACCGAACGCGACACTAGGTTGGTTGGTTGGTTTGGGGAAGGAGACCAGACAGCGTGGTCATCGGTCTCATCGGATTAGGGAAGGATGGGGAAGGAAGTCGGCCGTGCCCTTTCAGAGGAACCATCCCGGCATTTGCCTGAAGTGATTTAGGGAAATCACGGAAAACCTAAATCAGGATGGCCGGACGCGGGATTGAACCGTCGTCCTTCCGAATGCGAGTCCAGTGTCTAACCACTGCGCCACCTCGCTCGGTGCGACACTAGGAATTGATGAGTTAATTGATCTAGCTTCGTTTTATTCTTTTTGATTAAGTATGGTTTTAGGGACTAGGTTGCTAGGATTGTGTATAAATATTTATTTGTATATTTATTTAATTTTGTAATATTTTTTAATTTTATTTTATGGGTCTCTGGATGACATCATGATGGCATGACCTGGCATGGAATAGCGTGAAGTCTTTTCAGAAAACAGTTTGCCACAGTGAGTGATCCTGAAAGCGACAATAATTAATGTAACCAAGATGGAGAAATTGCAAAAATACCTCAGTGTACTCCCAAAAAAGGCAAAATCTTTATGCAAATTCCATGATGAATGGTTACAAAGTAATTCATGGGTAGCCAAAGGCAGTTCAATTTTTTACGCACAATACAAAATTTGCGATAAGGATTTTTCCATATCTCACAACGGATTGAGCGACGTTTAACATCACGCGAATGGAAATGAACATAAAAAGAAACAGTTTTCGAGGAGCACATCGAACGTAATGACAACTTTTTTTCCTAAACGTAATTCAGCAGAAATTAATGTGATAACCCTGGCTGAATTAACGGAAACATATCAGTGTGTTAAACTTAATATTTCATACTCATCCACGGACTATACCATGAAATTGCTTCCTCATGTATTACCCGATTCAGCTATTGCAAAATAAATGAATAAATTCCTGTGGCAGAAATAAGTCCGAAAGTACAGTCAAAGATGTACTCGACCCTAAAGCTGAAGAACTTGCAATTACAGCTCTTAAATCTTGTGGTCGCGACGGATATCCTAAAACGTACTTCAGTATCACTACAGTTACATCTAATAAAGAAATTATAAAAATTTATCCCATATGTATTCAATATTTTTCTCGTAAAGACGGATGTCAAACAAAATGATCGGATTTTTTTGAGTGTCCATTCGAAACGGCTGAAGCTATAAGCGATGCTATTGTAGCCACGCTTTCAAAATTTGATTTGGATATCGCATGTGTCTCGGCGTTTTATGCAGATAATACGAACGCCAATTTTGGAAAAAATAGATCTGCTACCCTGCTGAAGGATAAAAATCCAAACATATTTAAAGCTGGATTCCAGGCTCATGTTTTGAATAATACATTCAAACGCGCTATGAACCAATTGAAACCCGATGGGGAATTTGTGGTTTCCAAAAATTATAGTCATTTCTCATTTTCCGCCTTAAGAAGCGAACATTTGAAGGAGTTTGTAACCTTTGCGCAATTGGAATGGTCGGAGCTAAATCAACATGTGACTGCAAGGTGGCTTTCTCTGAGCACAGCTACACAAAAGGTTTTGAAAGCAACAATTTCCGACTTTATATCGATTGGTAATGAATGTCCCAAAGCAATTAAGACATTACAACAGATGATGAAAGAGACGTGGAATCGCATATGTTTAGGAAGACGTCTCTGTGCTTACATTTTTGTGCCAATGTATGCACAATGTTTGAAAAGGCTAGCTCGCGTTGCAGGACACGAAAAACCGGTTCGACCCAATTATATAGAATTTTAGAAAAGGTGGCAGGTCTGCAGACAAGAATTGAAGAAATTTTTTGGGTCGCATTTACATATTGCACGAAACCGCGCTGACGAGAAAGCTTATGAAGCACCTGTTTTAGATTTAAAAGTATTTTATCAAAATGCACTTGCTTATCTCCAAAGCCACATTGATTTTAATGAATTCCAATCCATTAAAAAAATTGAATCATTGTCACTCAATGGTGGGTTGATGTTTAGAAACTCGGTGATGCTGCTTCTGTTATAGAATTCGATTAAGCTGAAGGATTTCAGCCGATGAACTATTTGAAGATTACAGTGTTTTAGAGAAAATATTGACTCACATCGATCAAATTCAAAGTGTAGATAAAAAATGGGTACAAATATTGTCACACAGAAGAAGGTGTAATTAGATGAATGACGAACACTAACTTCACTTAACGAAGGTTTATTCAGCACTTGCACATACAAGAGCGCGGAGCGAAGTGCCTCCGGCCAGAACACATACTACGGTATATATACAGTTACCGAACATTCCAGTACCATGATTCTTGACATTTGTGGATACTTCTAAAATGTACTCGAACCAAATATATAAATTAAAATTTGCAGTTGAGGTGAGTTTTGAACTCACTACTCTCCATGCAATACTCTAGTATCATAACCTCTACACCACAGTGACTGTGTTACTCTCGTTTTGCGATAATACTAAAACCCGAAAAAGATCATAAGTTAAATACGTTATTTGGTATTGTATCTCTCGCTTTGAGCATACCGCCCTCAAATTCAAATGTGGAACAAGTTTTTTCTTCAATGACCACGAAATGGACGAATACCAGTAACCGTTGCTCTGTGGACTTAATAAAAACAGAGTTGCAAATTTCGATTAATATGGACATAACATTTTGGGAATTTGTTAGTATCTACAAAATTGATGCCACATTTTAGAAAGCGACTCGTAGTAATAAAAGGTATTTGTAAAGGCAACAGTGATGAAATCTAAATGGAATTTTTATATTTTATGAAGTTGCCAAGACCGTTAATAGTTATAGGTCATTACTGACAACATGATGTAATATCTTTAAAAAAAATTTTTTTTGTTTATTCTTTGGTAGCAACGATGTGACGATCCTGGGATAGCTGCTAAGAAAAGTCAATAAAGAAGCCTTAAGCAGGCCAAATGGCGTGTGTTCTTGGTGATTTAAAATTAGACTAAATATCGTCAAGCAACATCTTTTGGGAACTGCCGCAAATATTACGTTACAGCAGTTATATTTGGTGACCCCAACGTGATCTGAACACGGTTGGGGCGGATGTTTCTGTAATTCCCGCTCACGCAAATGTTAATGGTGAGTCACCATATAAATTGTATGCTGCAGATGGTACCGAAATTCCTGCATACGGAATCGAACTTCGTACCATTGATCTGGGACTGCGACGTCAATTTCAATGGCCATTTATAGTTGCAAAGATCAATAAAGCTATATTGGGTGCCGATTTTTTGAATAAATTTCAATTATTAGTAGATGTCCATAATAAAAGATTAATTTATGATGTAACCAAGCTCAATGTTGAGGGTAAAGTTATGTCAATCTCAGAGCACCATGAGCCAAAACACAAAATTTACAGATCTACTGTTACAGTATCCAGACATAGCTAAACCTAATTTGGTACCTAGCGAAATTAAACACGATGTCAAACACTATATTACCACTGAAGGCCCGCCTGTATTTTCTAGGGCAAGACAATTAGACCCAAAGCGCATGGCGATGGCAAAACAAGAATTTAAATTCATATTAGACAATGGCATCATTAGACCATCTAAATCTGCATGGGCAAGTCCTCTCCATATTGTACCTAAGAAGGATGTCTCAATACGTCCGTGTGGAGATTATAGACGGCTAAATGAAAGAACAATTCCAGACCGTTATCCTGAACCGAGAATAGGAGATTTCCATTGTATTCTTCAAGGCAAAAACATATTTTCTAAAATCGATCTCTTTAAGGCTTATCATCAAATATCTATTACTGAAGAAGATAAGAACAAAACGGCTGTAATCACACCATTTGGACTGTATGAATTTAATGTCATGAGCTTTGGCCTGCGGAATGCACCTTCAACATTCCAGCGATTCATGAATGAAGTTATGTTTGGGCTAGATTTTGTGTTTCCTTACCTCGATGACATTTTAATCGCCTCATCTAGTATTGAAGAACACGGAACACACCTGAAACTAGTCCTGGAGCGATTGTCTAATTATAGACTTCGAATCAACATATTAAAATCAACCTTTGGAGTAAATGAAATTGAATTCCTGGGGTACTGGATAACATCAGAGGGATCCCGTCCACTACCTGAGAAAGTGCAAGCAATTTTAGAGAATAAGATACCTGACAAACTGCATGAGCTCCGTAGATTTCTTGGCATTGTCAACTACTACCGTCGCTACCTTAAAAATGCGGCACAGACTCAAGCTGTTTTGTATGACTATCTTAAGGGAGCAAGAAAGAAGGATAATAGACAAATTAAGTGGACCGAAGAAGCAAAGAAAATGTTTGAGAAAGCGAAACAAGATATAGTAAATGCTGCATTATTGGCTTTTCCTAACTCAAGAGTTACCCCTAGCATTATGTACAGACGCATCAGATATCGCTGGTGGTTCTGTGTTCCAGCACAGTCTCGGTAGGGCACACAGTTTTAATCTGCCAGGAAGTTTCATATCAGCGCACACTCCGCTGCAGAGTGAAGATCTCATTCTGGAAACATCCCCCAGGCTGTGGCTAAGCCATGTCTCCGCAATATCCTTTCTTTCAGGAGTGCTAGTTCTGCAAGGTTCGCAGGAGAGCTTCTGTAAAGTTTGGAAGATAGGAGACGAGGTACTGGCAGAAGTAAAGCTGTGTGTATCGGGCGTGAGTCGTGTTTCGGTAGCTCAGATGGTAGAGCAGTTGCCCGCGAAAGGTAAAGGTCCCGAGTTCGAGTCTCGGTCGGGCACACAGTTTTAATCTGCCAGGAAGTTTCGTTAATAGTTATAGTTCATTACGTATAAAATGATGTAATATCTTTATTTTTTTTGTTTATTCTTTGGTAGCAAAGATGTGATGATCCTGGGATAGCTGCTAAGAAAAGTCAATAAAGAAGTCTTAAGCAGGTCAAGTGGCGTATGTTCTTGGTGATTTAAAATTAGACTAAATATCGTCAAGCAACATCTTTTGGGAACTGCCGCAAATGTTACGTTACAGCAGTTATATATTCATGGAAAAATAATGAATAAATACAGTTATGTAATAATACTAATAATAAAATAACACGTAAGTGTAAACGCATTGCTTTTTTATTTTCCTGCACTCGATGCTTCATAACCTGCCCCCCCCCCCCCCCCCCGATTTTTGTACCCCAAAAGGTGCAATCCTGGATGTAGATGTAGACAGGAGGTACTTAACTATTTCAAAGAAGGGAATTATGAATGGATGAATGGTCGCATGTTTGTTTAACACATGGGAGAGTGTAAAACATGACCAAACTGTATAGGTAAGAATCTGTTACTTAACTTCTTGATGTTAGTTGATGTTGAAATGAGGTGAGTATCTCTTCATTGCATTAATCTCCACCTGTAAGAAATTCTGGGTTCTCCTTATGTCAGAAGCTGCAAGTCAAATTAATCAAATCAAAATTATGTGACCTAAACAGGAAAATGCCTCAAAAACTTGAGTATTGCACCACAAACTGAAATATGATGTAAGAGTGACCTATCACTGATGTCACACCAGTATTGCCACTGTAGCCCTTATACCTTTTAACAATCAAAATATGTGATCACATGTTATAAATAATTTATTAAAGTTTACAACAAAAATTTGATTCGTTTTACAAAATAGATTACAGAATTTGGTTCTATGATTTGTTACAAAATCAATAAATCAACTAACATGCCAAAATATTGCGGTCATTATGACCAAATTGTATGAAACACCTTTCTATGGAAGTTGCTGAAGGTGGGGTAATCCAGTGATGAACACTGATTGCACACTTTAACACCTTTAATTCCAACACTCAGTACCAGACAAAATACAATGTCACAACACGGAGCATGACATCGAGATCGCTCCCCAAAGTAATTCAGTTAGTTGTTGATCTGTGTTGCTACATCAGCCCCCACCCCTGTTTTTAAAAAACCTGGAGCCAGGGGTATGTTGGGAAACTGTTATTTTACCGTGGGGCCAGATCCTGTAGTCTTCAGAACCATTTCTAACAGGGGAATGGGAGGGACGCAGTGGTGGCAGCCTGTCAGAGTGGGGTCCACCACACTGTGCTGTCTGGGAGCGGCTGGCGATGTAGTGGACGGTACAAAGCAATGTCCTCTGTCACCTCCATGTCCAAGTGTGCAGGCTTCAACCGCTTGGCAGAAACCATTTCGTCTCATCCATTGTGTCAAATTTTAAAAGTGTGCTGCAGAACCTTATACAGCCCACTGTATGATGGCACAAGAGATGGGCAGACTGAGTCATCCCACACACAAACAAGAGGTACGCTGTATAGATCCAACTAAATCAAGACATTCCTGTGTCCATGAAACTGCCGTGCAGAGAGGTGTAGTAGGACCATAGTTCCTAGAAGGTATTAATCAAACTCAGTGATGGAGGCCAGCATAGAGAGATTGGAAGGCTTGTCAGTACTTAGTTCTGCTGGTAGGCGTAGCTTTTGCCTTATACAAGGTGAATGTTTCAGATCCTCCTTAATTGACAATTCCATGCCCAACAGAGTGAGTGGCAGTCTGACCATGTGGGGCTGGCACACATCAACATCACCTTGATGCTACAATGGAACCTCTCCATCATAGCACTGCAGACTGAGTGCTAGCTGGTGGTATGTACATGAGAACAGCTACATAATCACAGGGTTTCCTGGAGTAAGGATGCTATGAACTGCCTGCTCTTGCTGGTTGTGATGGTGAATGGTGTGCAGAACCTCATGACCTAGCCCCATTAGATAGACTTCACCGCCATAGTGGCCATGATACCAGTCACAGTAATGGCCTCCACCCACCAGCGATCCACCAAGGTTACAAGGTAACAGAAGCATCTGGAGTATAGAAGAGGGTTCTTGAGATCAACGTGTACCATGTACATGTCAGAATCTGGCAAAATGTGTGACAAATGATCCTTGTGGGTCAAGGATATGGAGGCTGATTTTGTTCTGCTGACACCTGCCGTACTTCTTTGTCCATGTGTGGCGATCTCTGTTCATCCTAGACCACACTACCTTATTCTCCATCAGTTTCAAGTAGCCTGCACTCCAGAGTACAAGAGATTGTGGAAAGATGAAAAAAACAATTCTCCAGAAGTCGCACGGAATATAGATGCACATCATACCTTTTGCCACATCACACCACAGAGTTGTATTTGTCTGTGCTGATTTGACTCTCTTTAATTGTAGACTTGAACTCTGTTGCTTCTGTAGTGCATCTAACTCCTCGTCCATCACTTGTGCATGCAGAATATGGTTCTATCATATCACCCTAATATTGGCACAAGTTCAGTTTCCCTGACATCTGTAATTCAGAAATTTCACATGATTAGTTCCTGTAGGGCTATGTTGATTCACAATCCTTCTCACCGTGTGCTAATAGCTGCTGTAATGTGGAGGGTAGTGCCATTTGAGTCCATTTGACACAATGTTTTTGTCAAAATGCTATTGTTGGACCCTGTGTCCACCAAAAACTTTGAATGTGATATTTTGTCTGTAACATAGTCTTTCTGATATTTTCTGTGAGCAGGTAAAGTCATACAAAAATGATCTGCAGGTGAGGCTCTGCTTAGTGAATAGTGAATCTCAGTTGTTCAAAGCTTATGGTTTCACAGCCAAATGAAGTGGTAATGTAACTACAGCACATGTGTATAATATCAGTGCATGTAAACAGCTGAGAAATGTTTTTCTTCCAGTTTGTGTGGATGTCATCATGCTATTCATGTCCATTGTAAGCCTGAACCCCATCGCAAAGATGCATGTGGCAAAATCAGCATGACAATAGACCGAGATGACAATGTGGAGGTCAACATGGACATCATCATTTGTAGCATGTCCAGGCACATGCCACAGACAAAAACGTGAGCTGCAACCTTTAGTGGCTGTTGGGGGCAGTTGAGTACTAGCACGGTGCTGACAAGGGAACCTCCCCATCGCACCCCCCTCAGATTTAATTATAAGTTGGCACAGTGGATGTGTCTTGAAAAACTGAACACAGATCAATCAAGAAAACAGGAAGAAGTTGTGTGGAACTATGAAAAAAATAAGCAAAATATACAAACTGAGTAGTCCATGCGCAACGTAGGCAACATCAAGGATACTGTGAGCCCAGGAGTGCCGTGGTCCCGTGGTTAGCGTGAGCAGATGTGGAACGAGAGGTCCTGGGTTCAAGTCTGCCTTCCACTGAAAAGTAAAATTTTTTGTTTTCAGTGTATGTCACAAACTCTCATGTTTTCATCTCTTTTTTGGGAGTGATTATCACACCCACAAGAGAACCTAAATCGGTAGAAGAATCTTTTTACCCATTCACCAAGTGTACAAGATAGGTGGGTCGACAACATATTCCTGTCATGTGATGCATATGCCGTCACCAGTGTCGTATACAATACATCAGACGCGTTTTCCTGTGGAGGAATCAGTTGACCTATGACCTTGCGATCAAATGTTTTCGGTTCCCATTAAAGAGGCATGTCCTTTCGTCTACTAATCGCACGGTTTTGCGGTGCGGTCGCAAAACACAGACACTAAACTTATTACGGTGAACAGATACGTCAATGAACGAATGCACAGATCATAACTTTACGAAAATAAAGAAAGTAAACTTATCACTCGAGGGAAGACTTGAACCAACACCCTCTCGTTCCGCAGCTGCCCACGCTAACCACGGGACCATGGTGCTCTTATGCTTACATTATCCTTGATGTTGCCTATCTTGCACATGGACTACTCAGTTTGTATATTTTGCTTATTTTTTCATAGTTCCACACAACTTCTTCCTGTTTTGTGTTCAGTGTTCAAAGGCCTATCCACTGTGCCAACTTATAGCTAAATCTGAGGGGGGTGCAATGGGGAGTTTCCCTTGTGACCAATTGAGAGCCTTGTTATCAAACCTGCTGTGGTACCAGCACCAACCCCTCTCATCTTTCTGGTGCCTTCCATTAGCTAGTTCATTTTTACCTCATTGTCTGCCTTGGCATTGCTCTCCCAAGTGCTGTGCTTTGTGTAGTGCTGCCACCTGCTAGGCATGCACTTTAACCCCTAAGGTGAGTTGATGTGAAGATCTGTGTTTCCCACAGCACACTTGCACTAAGGGCAGGGTCTGTTGCAGCAGCTGAAATGTTTGAGGCAGAACCATTGGCGTAATGAATAATTTTGCACTGTACCTTGGTGCTAACCACCGTACTTCCAGCTTTGTCTGCCAGCACTTGTAGTGAAGCATTTTTATCTGCTGCAGGGATGAGTCTCATGTTTCTTGGAAGCCTGCTGAGCCACATTATGGAGAGGGACTGCTCCGAAAGTATGTCAGGTCCCACTAGCTCCTGCAGGTCATACAGTAGTTGGGTGGGGGACATGTTTTCTAAGCCATCGTCCACCATTCATCTGCAGAGCCTGTATTCAGGTGACTGTGTGAAGTACTTGATTATGCAGCAACTGTAACATGTCAGCCTGTATGTTATACTGGCAGAAAACACTTTCCACATACAGGAACCAGAGTTATGAGCTTGAGGTCCAGAACATTGGTAATTTGATGTTTTGTAAGTTCCTGCCTTTGGGAGCCATTTGCTCACACTGCTAATGTTGACGGGTACGTGTCATATTACTGTTTGGTGGGTAAGAAGTGCTGTTGCTGTCCTCCATTTTTATGCCAACTCCACTCATTCACTCATTCTGCATGGTGTCACTACTGTAGGGTAGTCACTGATGTGGGACAATCCAGTGAAGAACACTGTCGCACATTTTAATATGTTTAGTTCCAACACTCGATACCAGTCAAAATGCAATGTCAAAACATAGAGCATTGCAACCAAGATTACTTCCTGAAGTATTTCAGTTAAAGGTATGTCATACTTATTTAGTTTGTTGCTTGTTTATCAATCTGTGTTGCTACACTTTTCTACAAAAATGTTTGAATTACTTTTTACACTAACTTCTTAAATACAGATTTGATTTTGATACTAATATGAATCATGTGTGTTTATGAATAGCTGAATAATAATTGCTATCACTTTTCTGTGTACAAATTTAGAAAAACGTAGTTTGGACTTTTGTTTACAGTGGTCTTTACACATTTTTAGTTAGTGATTAGATACTGTTACATATTAACTATGTATCATTTTAGCTACACTTCAGGTACCTCAAGTTCATCAAGACAATGAATTAACAACATTACAATTCACTGTTATAGGTTTACAATACTTCATGTGAAGTATGTAATGTAGTATTGGATATTTTTAAATGGTTGTAATCCCAATTTTTGTTAAATGTCTTCACATTCTGCTACTTAACCCCCCCCCCCCAACTACAAAGTATCGTATTGTACAATAATTTTTGTGTGTGTATTTGTTTGTATAGCAAACTGGTGATAAATACTATTAGTTAATCACACTAACTAAACTAAACTCCACCCAAACAGGCCATGAAGGCCCAATGGTACCAACCAGCTGCCATGTCATCCTCAGCACACAGGCATCATTGGATGCGGATACGTAGGGGCATGTGGTCAGCACACTGCTCTCCCGCCCATATGTCAATTCACAAGACCGGAGCCGCTTCTTCTCAATCAAGTAGTTCCTCAGTTTGCCTCACAAGGGCTGAGTGCACCCCCCTTGCCAACAGCACTCAGCAAACCAGATGGTGACCCATCCAAGTCCTAGCCCAGCCCGATGGCACTTTAACTTCAGTGATCTGACGGGAATAAGTGTTACCACTGCAGCAAGGTCGTTGGCAACTAATCATACTACATAGAAATGTTGAGTAAAGAGTAGTTACACACACACACACACACACACACACACACACACACACACACACACACCTTTTTACGACTTTCTCTTACTGCAAGTCTTTTTTCTTCTTCATGGATTCACAAATATAATGGAAAATTGTCTTTGAAATATGACCAAAAGATGTATCTCTTCTTCTTGCTTGTTCTTTCTCTAAAATTATACACACCCTCCGTCACCAACAGTTCAGTCAGAACACAACTACAGGAAGTTTATATGGTTTCAAATGATCGATGTGCAATTAAAGTCTTATAGTTTTGAATGTCATTTAAATTAAAATTCAAATATTTCTGGGAAATTTTGTTATCAGTTACTACAAGTATGATATATGACATAACTAAATCATATTTACTTATTTTAGCAATCTTTTTAGTTTCTTTTTAGTCCATAGATCATAGTTTACAATTATATTAGCCTTGTCATGCTTACAGTTTTATACAGAACAAAACAAATTTCTTAGAAATTTGTCATTGAGACAAGAAACGTTCTTTGTAACAATGTTTTATAGATAATCAATATTTATACACAATGATGAAATATACCAATAACCTACATTAATTTATGCAACAGTCCTGCATACTTAAAGAAAGTCAGCAAAGTTATTTATTTTTGTCGTACTACTGAAAATACAAATACATTTAGACAAAACTAAAACTAATTTTTTAGATCATATACAGGGTGAGTCACTAACTATTGTCACTTAGAATAACTCTGGAGGTATGATAGTAGTTCAAAAGTTGCATGGGACAAGGGGAGCCATAATATGAGGTTGGTTTTATCTTGCTAGGTGGGGTCGCTTCAGAGATATGATGGTCAACTTTTTTTTTAAATAGGATGCTATAGTTTGGTACTTATTTTCTGATAGCAACTATAGAGACAAGTACAATGATGTGTAACAGTTAGTTCTTTGAAGGTCAACGAAGGTCACAAAGGTGGCATGAACATCCATTTACAGAAGGTGTTCAAAGTGGTGACCATTGATATCAATGCAGTGTCTCAATCTTCTTATCATGGATTGAGTGGTATCCTTATCAGTGCGGCACTTATTGAAGCACATGCTCAGACAATTCTCTCTTGTATATAGTGCAAATAGTAAATATTCGCTGAATACAGTGTATCCATCTAATGTGCCATTGAAATGTAAACACCATTTGACAGTTTCACAATACAACACTAATAGGAACAGGAAGTCAAATCAGGTCAATGTGAATGATGTATTCCTTTGGAAAACAAGCTGCTATGTTTCTCATTTATGGAGAATGCCAACGAAATTCAGTGAGAACTGGAGACTTATACACTGAAAGATATCCTCAATGTATTCACCTCATAAGTCATACATTTAAATATGTGTATAATGAATTGAGAACAACTGGATCTTTAACGCATCAGAAACATATCTAGCAAAGGAAAGTTACTAACAATGAAATGGAAATTGGTACTCTTGCTACTGTGGTTCGAGATCCTTGTCCATGAACCATGGACCTTGCTGTTGGTGGGGAGGCTTGCGTGCCTCAACAATACAGGTGGCTGTACCGTAGGTGCAACCACAATGGAGGGGTATCTGTTGAGAGGCCAGACAAACATGTGGTTCCTGAAGAGGGGCAGCAACCTTTTCAGTAGTTGCAGGGGCAACAGTCTGAATGATTGACTGATCTGGCCTTGTAACACTAACCAAAATGGCCTTGCTGTTCTGGTACTGCGAACAGCTGAAAGCAAGGGGAAACTACAGCCGTAATTTTTCCCAACAGCATGCAGCTTTACTGTATGATGAAATGATGATGGCGTCCTCTTGGATAAAATATTCTGGAGGTAAAATAGTCCCCCATTCGGATCTCCGGGTGGGGACTAGTCAAGACGACGTCGTTATCAGGAGAAAGAATAGTGGCTATCTACGGATCGGAGCATGGAATGTCAGATCCCTTAATCGGGCAGGTAGGTTAGAAAATTTAAAAAGGGAAATGGATAGGTTAAAGTTAGATATAGTGGGAATTAGTGAAGTTCGGTCGCAGGAGGAACAAGACTTTTGGTCAGGTGAATACAGCGTTATAAATACAAAATCAAATAGGGGTAATGCAGGAGTAGGTTTAATAATGAATAAAAAAATAGGAGTACAGGTAAGCTACTACAAACAGCATAGTGAACACATTATTGTGGCCAAGATAGACACGAAGCCCATGTATACTACAGTAGTACAAGTTTATAAGCCAACTAGCTCTGCAGATGACGAAGAAATTGATGAAATGTATGAGGATATAAAATAAATTATTCAGGTAGTGAAGGGAGAAGAAAATTTAATAGTCATCGGTGAGTGGAATTCGAGAGTAGGAAAAGGGAGAGAAGGAAACATAGTAGGTGAATATGGATTGGGGCTAAGAAATGAAAGAGGAAGCCGCCCAGTAGAATTTTGCGCAGAGCATAACTTAATCATAGCTAACGCTTGGTTCAAGAATCATGAAAGAAGGTTGTATAAATGGAAGAACCCTGGAGATAATAAAAGGTATCAGATAGATTACATAATGGTAAGACAGAGATTTAGGAACCAGGTTTTAAATTTTAAGACGTTTCCAGGGCCAGATGTGGACTCTGACCACAATCTACTGGTTATGAACTGTAGATTAAAACTGAAGAAACTGCAAAAAGGTGGGAATTTAAGGAGATGGGACCTGGATAAACTGAAAGAACCAGAGGTTGTACAGAGTTTCAGGGAGAGCATGAGGGAACAATTGACAGGAATGGGGGAAAGAAATACAGTAGAAGAAGAATGGGTAGCTTTGAGGGAAGAAGTAGTGAAGGCAGCAGAGGATCAAATAGGTACAATGACGAGGGCTAGTAGAAACCCTTGGGTAACAGAAGAAATATTCAATTTAATTGATGAAAGGAGAAAATATAAAAATGCAGTAAATGAAGCAGCCAAAAAGAAATACAAACATCTCAAAAATGATATTGACAGGAAGTGCAAAATGGCTAAGTGGGCATGGCTAGAGGACAAATGTAAGGATGTAGAGGCTTATCTCACTAGGGGTAAGATAGATACTGCCTACAGGAAAATTAAAGAGACCTTTGGAGAAAAGAGAACCACTTGCATGAATATCAAGAGCTCAGATGGAAACCCAGTTCTAAGCAAAGAAGGGAAAGCAGAAAGGTGGAAGGAGTATATAGAGGGTCTATACAAGCGCAATGTACTTGAGGGCAATATTATGGAAATGGAAGAGGATGTAGATGAAGATGAAATGGGAGATATGATACTACGTGAAGAGTTTGACAGAGCACTGAAAGACCTGAGTCGAAGCAAGGCCCCGGGAGTAGACAACATTCCATTAGAACTACTGACAGCCTTGGGAGAGTCAGTCCTGACAAAACTCTACCATCTGGTGAGCAAGATGTATGAGACAGGTGAAATACCCTCAGACGTCAAGAAGAATATAATAATTCCAATTCCAAAGAAAGCAGGTGTTGACAGATGTGAAAATTACAAAAGTATCAGTTTAATAAGTCACAGCTGCAAAATACTAACGCGAATTCTTTACAGACGAATTGAAAACCTGATAGAAGCCGACCTCAGGGAAGAACAGTTCGGATTCCGTAGAAATGTTGGAACACGTGAGGCAATACCGACCATACGACTTATCTTAGAAGAAAGATTAAGGAAAGGCAAACCTACGTTTTTAGCATTTGTAAACTTAGAGAAAGCTTTTGACAATGTTGATTGGAATACTCTCTTTCAAATTCTGAAGGTGGCAGGGGTAAAATACAGGGAGCGAAAGGCTATTTACAATTTGTACAGAAAGCAGATGGCAGTTATAAGAGTCGAGGGGTATGAAATGGAAGCAGTGGTTGGGAAGGGAGTGAGACAGGGTTGTAGCCTATCCACGACATTGTTCAATCTGTATATTGAGCAAGCAATAAAGGAAACAAAAGAAAAGTTCGGAGTTTGTATTAAAATCCATGGAGAAGAAATAAAAACTTTGAGGTTCACTGATGACATTGTAATTCTGTCAGAGACAGCAAAGGACTTGGAAGAGCAGCTGAATGGAATGGACAGTGTCTTGAAAGGAGGGTATAAGATGAATATCAACAAAAGCAAAACGAGGATAATGGAATGTAGTCAAATTAAGTCAGGTGATGCTCAGGGAATTAGATTAGGAAATGAGACACTTAAAATTGTAAAGGAGTTTTGCTATTTGGGGAGAAAAATAACTGATGATGGTCGAAGTAGAGAGGATATAAAATGTAGACTGGCAATGGCAAGGAAAGCTTTTTTGAAGAAGAGAAATTTGTTAGCATTGAGTATAGATTTAAGTGTCAGGAAGTCGTTTCTGAAAGTATTTGTATGGTGTGTAGCCATGTATGGAAGTGAAACGTGGACAATAAATAGTTTGGACAAGAAGAGAATAGAAGCTTTCGAAATGTGGTGCTACAGAAGAATGTTGAAGATTAGATGGGTAGATCACATAACTAATGAGGAGGTATTGAATAGAATTGGGGAGAAGAGGAGTTTGTGGCACAACTTGACAAGAAGAAGGGACAGGTTGGTAGGGCATGTTCTGAGGCATGAAGGGATCACAAATTTAGCATTAGAGGGCAGCATGGAGGGTAAAAATCGTCAAGGGAGACCAAGAGATGAATACATTAATCAGATTCAGAAGGATGTAGGGTGCAGTAAGTACTGGGAGATGAAGAAGCTTGCACAGGATAGAGTAGCATGGAGAGCTGCAACAAACCAGTCTCAGGACTGATGTCCACAACAACAACATACCATATCATACAGATTGTATGAATCACATTGAATTCTGCTGATGGGCTAACTTCAGATTTAGAGGGATGACACATTTATTAATTTGATTTTATTTACTGATGAGTATTCATTCACGAAACATGGAAATGTTAATTTGCATAACATGCATTATCGGGCAACTGAAAATTCATGTTGGCTATGCCAAGTTGCACAGCAAAAACTGTGGTTGGTGAATGTATCGTGTGGGATCCCAGAAGATAGAATTATAGGCCCATATTTCATCAATGGCAATCTTAATGGTAGGAAGTACACCACATTCCTGCAAGAATCATTAGGTCTGTTATTGGAAGAAATACCTTTAGGAACAAGGAACAGAATGTAGTATTACCATGATGGGTGTCCGACACATTTTTCACTGATGGCTGGAAATGAGGTGCAGAGACAATTCCCAAATCATTGGATTGGATACAGAGGAGCTGTGTTGTGGCTGTCTTGTTCACCAGACTTGACACCTCTGGATGTTTTCTTGTGAGGATTCATAAAAGACATTTTTTATAAAGACGTTCCAACTACACCTGAAGATATGCGAGAGAGAATTGTGAGAGCACGTGCTTCGATAAGTGCTGATGTGATAAGGAATACCACTCAATCCATGATAAGAATATTGCAGCACTGCATTGATACCAATGGTCATCACTTCAAACACCTTCTGTAAATGGACATTCATGCCACTTTTGTGATCTTCGTTGACCTTCAGAGACCTTATTGTTACACATCATTGGATTTGTCTCGATAGCCGCTATCAGAAAATAAGTACCAAACTATAGCATCCCATTTTTAAAAAAAATGTTGACCTTCATATCTCTGAAGCAACCCCACCTAGCAACAAAAAACCAATGTAATATTACGGCCTCCATTGTCCTATGCAACTTTTGTCCCCAAGCTTTTCAGCTTCTATCATACTTTCAGAGTTATTCTTGGTGGCAATAGTTAGTGACTCATCCTGTGTGTCGACCATACATCAGAAAATATTTAGACATATAACACATAGTGAAAACTCATTTTTATCATATCTGCACCAGTATACTTAGTCTGTATGTTTTCTTCTGTATTTTCAGCACTGCACTTCATTTTCTATTTTCCTTCTTTAAGGAAATTTGTTCCCACCCAAAAAAGAAAGTGCTTTACCCCATTTCCAACTTTACATTTGTCCTGTGGATTTGACTACAAGTACTTCTTCAACTTATACCAACATTGAGAGGTGAGATGTTCTTTCAGTATTCTTTTGAAGGTGTTCACTTCCTTTATAATAAGTGGCACCATGTTATAAAATAAGTTTCCTGCATTTGTAGGGTCCGTATCTGTCATTTTCATTCTTTGTTATCTACAGTTCTTGTGTGGTGATTGTGTAAATCTCTGTTTAGAGATGCTGTGCAATTTACCATTAAAAGAAGTATTATCTCATATATGTAGAAACTTGGCACTGTCAATATTTTAAAAACTCTGACTTTGTTTTTGTGGGATTTCTGTGGTATTAGTTTAGCTATGCATCTTATGGCTTTCTTTTGAAGTTTTAAGATTCTTGGAATATGTACATTTACTTCTCCTCCCCATATTGGTATACAGTACAATATGTGTGGGAAGACAGTCCACAGTACATTTTTAGCAAAGTTTCTGTGTCTACCATATACACAGTCTGTTCAAAAAATCCAGAACTTTGTCCACAAATTTTTTCTGCACTTGCCTATTACTTAAGCAGTCATGGTGTGCCTCTTTCTGGATCATGTGAAGCACCATATGAGAATTTATTTTACCTCATCTATCATTGCAAATTTTCATCATTTCAACTGGGTTTTCAACTCTGGAAATATGAAAAAGTCCACAGGGTCCAAGGCTGGAGAGTACAGAGGCTGAGACAGCACAGTGATTTTGTTTTTTTGTGCAATAGTCATGCATCACCAAGGATCAATGTGCGGGTGCATTATCGTGATGCTAGAGCCATGAATTGTCTCACCAAATTTCAGGCCATTTCCTTCCCCCATTTTCTTTCAGGCATCACAACATGTCCCGACAGTACCATCAATTAACATTTTGTGCCTGTGACACAAATTCATGATAATCTAATCCTTCAAAGTCAAAGAAAACTATCAGTATGGCTTTGACATTTGACCTGACCTGACATGTTTTTTCTGGTCTTGGAGAACCTTTTCCAACCCATTGTGAAGACTGAACCTCAGTCTCAACATCTTAACTGTTGCCCCATGTGTCATCACCAGTTATAATTCTCTTAAGGAATATCTTGTTCTCATTTGCGTGATCAAAAGCTCTTCACAGATTGCAAGGTAAATGTCTTTCTGGTCTTGACTCATGATTTATTGATCCATTTCCATCTACAGCTCCACAACGTGCAAGAGATATTTGGATTTTTATTTTAATAGTAACAATTTTATATATAATTATATATTTGTACAGAAAACACATATTAATATATCAATTAATGATGAATACTTAAATAAATGTTTTATGCTATATACAGCGAGATAATATACAAATGTTCTTCTGTATGAGACTACATTGGGTTAACATAGAAAAATTTATTTTTGTAGATATTCATTTACTGTATAAAAGCAGTGATCAACTAAATATGACTTCAAATTAGATTTGAAGTGACCAGTGTTCTGTATGTGTTTAGTGGTATCTGGTAAGGTATTGAATAGTTTGATACTAGGATGGATAAGACTGTTTTGAACTAACTTTTTGTTGGCACTTTGAACATGTACATCCAATTTTTGTCTTGTGTCATAGCTGTGTGTTTTGTGATTTTGAGTGATGAGTGATCTTTTTGCGTGTAAGTTTTCTTTTAAATATATTATATTTTCAAGTGTATATGCACAAGGAAGAGTCAGGGTAATCCTTTTTTTAAACAATTTGCGATTATCTATCCCCTCCACTATTCTTTTTTTTTTAATTTTGAATGTTTTGATGGCATCTCCAGACTTTACCCAGAACATAATACCATACCAGAGGTGAGACTGTATGACTGCATAATATACACACTGAAGAGTGCTGTAGCTGGTACAATTTTTTAATGTATGCAACACAAAACAAGACTCAATGTAGCTCTGAACAATAACTAACAGACATACAACAATGAAACTTCCAGCACTTACACATTAAACAGAGGCCTGTGCAGGGATGCCAACCGCATTTTCCTCCAACACAGCACTGGCACAAAATTACGAATGTTCTCGAACTTTTTGAACAGACCTTGTAGCTCATTCTTTTCATTAAAATTAAATTTGTACTGAACAGGACTTATCAATGTGGTTGTTTCTGTCAGAGACTGGTCCACCTCTAGTCCCAGAAACCTATTACAGCCCACTTCTTCTAACTCTGCAATGTTCAGAATAAATTCCTACGAGATGATAGTTCTGTTTGTTTCAAATTTTTTTTTACACGTAGCTTTCTTTCTGTTGATCAATAAATTATTTTTTCTAAAATATTGTTCTGCCATTTCCAGATTCTCACTTGCTCTCTTTTCCAAATCCTCCACTGAGTCACTAATAAAGATGTGTCATCAACATACATAATCACTTTTTTCATTAACTGCAGTAGGCATATCATTTATATATGAGATAAAGAGCAGAGGCCCTAGTACTGAAACCTCAGCTGTTCCATCCTTTACCTCCAGAAAAACAGCGTAGGCGTTTTTCTATGTATTTCTGGATTTATGATTTATTTCAACACACTGTCTTGTAATGTCTGCAGCTTTTTCTCTTATGCCACAGCAGTCCAGTTTTTCTACAAGAATTTTATGACAGGTGCAATTAAAAGCTTTTGAAAGGTTTAAGCATACACTAGATACTCTCCTTTGATGATCCACTGCCTCAGTGATGTGCTTTATGGAGTTTACCACTGTAGTCTTAGTGTATTTCCCCTTTCTAAATCCATGTTGTGCTTTGTTTGAGATATTTTGTTTCGCTATAAAGTTTATAACTCTGTCTTTAATCAATGGTTCTACAGTTTTAGGTAGAAGAGTTGTGATCATTATGGATCTATAGCTTACCTGAATCTCCTTTCTCCTCTCCTTTAAATAGTGGCTCTACCTTACTCCTTTATAAACATTTTGGGAATATCCCTTCTTTAATAACTAAATTTATCAGGAATGCAAGGCTTTGCAAGATATCTAGCACAATGTTTGACCATTTTTGCTAATATGCTGTCCAAACCCTCTTTATTTTTATTTTTAGTGCTCTATTTTTTTAACTTCCAGTTCATCCGTTGGGTGTAGGTATAAACCACCAGCCAACCTTTTCAGACTTTCCGTGCCCTTTTGTAATTAAACATTTTGTTTTACAAGTTTCTCCACTATAGCTATGTAGTCTATGGATTCATTACAGGTGGTACAGACAAGCCGTCGTGTGAATTACTTTTGAACACATTATCCAAAAACTGTCTTGAGCAGCTAAGTTGACAGCCAACACATAATGTAAATATTTTAGATCTTGTAGCCACGAACAGACCAGACCTCATCGACGGTGTCAGTGTTGAGACAGGGATTACTGATCATGATGTTGTCATTACATGGTTACAAAAGTTAAAAAGTCGGTCAAGAAGGCTAGGAGAGTATTCTTACTAGAAAGAGCAGATAAGCAGTTGCTAGCATCCCGCTTAGTAAATGAATCGACTTCATTTGCTTCCAGGATGATGGATGTGAAAGAATTAGTGGGTTACGGATGGAAAAGACCCACCATGGTTTAACAGCACAATTCGGAGAATGCTCAGGAAGCAAAGGCATTTGCACTTGCGGTACAAGAAAGATTGGGAGAATGAGGAGAGGAAAAAGTTAGTAGAGGTTCGTGCTGCTGTAAAAAGAGCGATGCGCGAAGCATTCAACCACTACCACCGTAATATCTTAGCAAAAGATCTTGCTGAAAACCCAAGGAAATTCTGGTCTTACGTAAAATCGGTAAGGGGGTCAAAGGCTTTCATCCAGTCACTCACTGATCAGTCTGGCCTGGCAACAGAAGATAGCAAAACAAAAGCTGAAATTTTAAATTTAGCATTTGAGAAATCTTTCACGCAGGAGGATCGTACAAACATACCGCCGTTTGAGTCTCATACAGATTCCCGTATGGAGGACATAGTGACAGACATCCTTGGGGTTGTGAAGCAGCTGAATGGGTTGAAAATAAATAAATCGCCAGGTCCTGATGGGATTCCAATTCGGTTTTACAGAGAGTACTCTACTGCATTGGCTCCTTACTTAGCTTGCATTTATCACGAATCTCTTGCCCAACCTAAAGTCCCGAGCAATTGGAAAAAAGCGCAGGTGACACCTGTATATAAGAAGGGTAGAAGGACGGATCCTCAAAATTACAGACCAATATCCTTAACATCGGTTTGTTGCAGGATTCTCGAACATATTCTTAGTTAGAATATAAAGAATTTCCTTAAGACAGAGAAGTTGTTGTCCATGAATCAGCACGGCTTTAGAAAGCATCGCTCCTGCAAAACGCAACTCACCCTTTTTTCACATGATATCTTGTGAACCATGGATGAAGAGTATCAGACGGATGCCATATTCCTTGACTTCCGGAAAGCTTTTGACTCGATGCCCTTTGCAGACTCCTAACTAAGGTACTAGCATATGGGATTGGTTCGCTAGTATGTGAGTGGCTCGAAGACTTCTTAAGTAATAGAAACCAGTACATTTTCCTCGATAGTGAGTGTTCATCAGAGGTGAGGGTATCATCTGGAGTGCCCCAGGGAAGTGTGGTAGGTCCGCTGTTGTTTTCTATCTACATAAATGATCTTTTGGATAGGGTGGATAGCACTGTGCGGCTGTTTGCTGATGATGCTGTGGTGTGCGGGAAGGTGTCGTCGTTGAGTGACTGTAGGAGGATACAAGATGACTTGGACAGGTTTTGTGATTGGTGTAAAGAATGGCAGCTAACTCTAAATATAGATAAATGTAAATTAATGCAGATGAATAGGAAACAGAATCCTGTAATGTTTGAATACTCCATTAGTAGTGTAGCGCTTGACACAGTCACATCGATTAAATATTTGGGCGTAACATTGCAGAGCGATATGAAGTGGGACAAGTGTGTAATGACAGTTGCGGGGAAGGCGGATAGTTGTCTTCCGTTCATTGGTAGAATTTTGGGAAGATGTGGTTCATCTGTAAAGGAGACCGCTTATAAAACACTAATATGACCTATTCTTGAGTACTGCTCGAGCGTTTGGGATCCCTATCAGGTCGGATTGAGGGAGGACATAGAAGCAATTCAGAGGCGGGCTGCTAGATTTGTTACTGGTAGGTTTGATCATAACGCGAGTGTTACGGAAATGCTTCAGGAACCCGGGTAGGAGTCTCTAGAGGAAAGGAGGCATTCTTTTCGTGAATCACTACTTAGGAAATTTAGAGAACCAGCATTTGAGGCTGTCTGCAGTACAATTTTACTGCCGCCAACTTACATTTCATGTAAAGAACACAAAGATAAGATAAGAGAGATTAGGACCCGTACAGAGGCATATAGGCAGTCATTTTTCCCTCGTTCTGTTTGCGAGTGGAACAGGGAGAGAAGATGACAGTTGTGGTACGAGGTACCCTCCGCCATGCACTGTATGGTGGATTGTGGAGTATGTATGTAGATGTAGATGTAGTGCTGATTGAAGATATTACACCCTTGTTGTGGATCTGTCACTTCTTTCCCTTCCTCTGTCAATATTAAATGTGTATCTTTTAAGATATGTGACTCTTTTCTTTTCTCATTTATATAATTCCAGACTCTTATGGAGATGTTATAATATGTTTGTATTTTGAGTTTTTGGTGGCTAGCCTTTGCTTCTCTTATTATCATAGTGTATACTTTTTTCTTGAACCTGAAGTCTTCATGACAATTATGTTCTTTGTTTTACTGATAATTTTTGTAAAGTTCAATCAGTTCATCTCTTGCTTGTTTAATTTCTTTGGCGTACCATTTTTTGTTTGTTTTAGCCCTAATAGTTGTGCATATATTAGGATAAGCTATGTCTATGTGGTGTCTTAATACATCACAGAAAGACTCCCAGCTCTTTTCACCACTGGCCTCTATGTACACATCATCTCTCTTTTGTGGTTTTAGCAAAAGTTTTAGTCTACTCAAATTTTCAAATTTAGTTTGTCTAAATCCAGTCACAATGCTTTCCTCACTTTTTATATTGTCTCACAGTTTGATTGTCTGTCCAAAGTGGACTGTAATAACATTACTTACAGCTTGAACTTTTTGTCTTTCTGGAGACATATTTGAAAGAACATGATCTACTAATATGCTTGATGTTTCTGTATATCTTCTTGGATTTTTTACATGAAACTGGAGATTGTACGTCCTCATGTCATCAAGAAAACCTTCTTGTTTTGTGTTCAGTTCTGCAATAATATGTTACATTTTTGTATCCCATTTCACTGAAAACCTTTAATTCACTCTCCTTCAAACCATGCTCTGTCATTATGAAAATATTGAGTACTTTAGCCGCTAATAACACTTCTAATTCTTCTGGTTCATTAGATGCATATTGGACATTTTAGGCAGTATTTTTAAATTGATTTTTTTTAAATCTATTGCTCTTTTGTTATATTGGCTTTTTCCTACCTATGGATACCAAAAATTTTGGTCCTTCTATGTGGGTTCCCTGTTCGTTGTCCTTCTTTCCATGGATCCAGGTGCTGCCCCAGCAGCTATCAGAAAATCTACTGCTGATGTTTCCACTGCTGTTGCTGTTGATGTTGGAAATACTATTGATGATATGGTTGGTAACGCCTCTTTTGTGGATGATGTTCCCTCTTCTTTTGCAGGTGATGCTTTCTTTGCTGGTAAGTTCACCAATTCAGATGATGAAGTAATTTTAGATGAATCTTGTTTTTCCACTTGTTGGTCAGTTAGCAAAGCATTTTTCTCTTTTGCAGTATCAGCATAGGAAGCTGTTTTAGTCTGTCCTTGCCATTCCACATTCGGGAAAATTTTAGGACTGTTTTTCTTATTTAAATTTCTGATATGTTCTCTTATTTTCTGGCAAGGAAATCTTTTACCTGAGTTGTTTAAGTGCACGCCATGCTTAGTGAGATGTGTTATTTCACAGGCATGCAGTTCAAGAAAAGTTGCATTGGAAAATGCTTTAGATATTTTCTGTACTTTCCTGTTAGTGTTTTCAATTTTGTTGTTTACACATGAAGTATGAATTAAAACATAGCATGTGGGTATACTGGAGAGGATGACATTTACATTTAGTAAACTGTTGAGGGCTTTCACTGTTGCTCTGATAGCCTGATTTGCATTGTTATGATGCACATCATTAGATCCTCCCATTAAAATAACATCATTACAGTTAATGACTTAGATTTTTTTGCAGTCTTTTATTACCTCCTGCATAGGTGCACCAGCTCTGAGCCAAAGTTTACATGATAAATTGGTAACTAAGTGGATTACTAATTATAATCAATTCTAGAATTTTGTCAACATTGTTAATATTATTCTAAGAATAATTGTGTAGGTAATCTCACTTCAAAATGTAGGTAGTGCTTCTGATTTATTTTTGATTTATTGATCCATTTTCATCTACAGCTCCACAATGTGCAAGAGATATTTGGATTTTTATGTTAATATTAACAGTTTTACATATAATATACCTTTGTACATAATAACACACATTAATATATCAATTAATGATGAATACTTAAATGAATGTTGTTAGGTACACTATATACAGAGAGATAAAATACAAATGTTCTTCTGAATAATACTACATTTGGTTAACATAGAAAAATTTAGTTTTGTAGGTATTCATTTACTGTGTAAAAGCAGTGATCAGCCAAGTATGACTTCAGTTTAGATTTGAAGTGACCAATGTTTTGTATGTGTTTAATGGTATCTGGTACGGCGTTGTATAGTTTGATACTAGGATGGATAAGGCCATTTTGAAACAACTTTATGTTGGCACTTTGAAAATGTACATCCAATTTTTGTCTTGTATCATAGCTGTGTATTGTGTGATTTTGAGTGATGAGTGGTCTTTTTGTATGTAAGTTTGCTTTAAATACATTATATTTTCAAGTATATATATGCAAGGAAGTGGCAGGAGCATCCTTTTTTGAAACAATGGTCTACATGATTTGCAATTATCTACCCATTCCATTATTCTTATAATTTTTTTTAAAATTTTGAATGTTTTGATGGCATCTCCAGAATTTCCCCAGAACATAATCCCATACCGGAGGTGATAGTGCACAACTGCATAATATACACACTGGAGGGTTTTGTAGCTGGTACAATTTTTTAATGTATGTAACACAAAACAAGAAGTACTTAATTTTTTGTTCATTTGCTCAATATGTGCTTTCCATTTCAAGTTGTCTTGTAGATGAAGTCCAAGAAATTTGGTATAGGCTGTTTTGGCAATTGTCTGTCCATATAGCTCTAGATTGGGTGATATCAGATTTTTTGTTTGTGCTGTGTGTATATCCATAGCTACAGTTTTTTCAGTGTTTATTATTAAGTCATTGTCATCAAAGTAACATGTTAGCCTGTCAGTGGCTTTTTTAATGTTTTTTACAAGAGTTTCTTCTGAATTTTCTGTAATTAGAACACTCGTATCATCAGCAAATTGAAATATTTTACTGCTGTCATTGCTTATGTTTAGGTCATTTACATAGAGTAAGAACAGAACAGGACCCATTATTGATCCTTGTGGCACTCCATATTTAACAGTCAGTAGCTTGGAATTATATTTCCTAATGACATTGTCCCTTTCTTGATCTATTTCCACATATTGTTCCCTGTTCTTAACATAAGAGCTGAGCCAGTTGTTAGCTGTTCCCCAAATGCCAAGATTTTCTAACTTGTTTAGCAATTTGTCATGATTTATGGTGCCAAATGCCTTTGACAAATCTAAAAATTTGCCCATTGTAAGTTTTTTGTTGTCTAATGCTATCAGTGCCTCTAACAGAAAGGAGTGAACTGCTGATTTGGCTGAATGGTTTGCTCTAAATCCATGTTGAGATTCTGACAGAATGTCTAAGAAGTATGTTAGCCTCTTATTGAAAAGCTTTTCTAATATTTTTGGGAAAACAAACAGAAGTGCCAGTAGTTTGTAGTTGGAAATATCATTTTTTTTTCCTTTCTTGTAGAATGGCTTTACTTTTGCTATTTTCAAACATGAAGGAAAAGTTCCTGTAGCAAAAGATAGGTTACATGGGTGGGTTAGGGGCTCAGTAATCAAGCCCCACACTTCTTTATAATGAAATCAGGTATATCATCTACACCTGTAGAGTGTTTCGTTTTGAGACTTTTTATTGTAACCTGTACTACTTCTAAATTTGTTGGGTACAGAAACATTGCACAGTTACATCTTCCACTTATAAGCCACGATCAGAAACTTCATCTATTTACAGTAATCAATAGTCATTTGGTCATATAAAAAATATATGAGTTGTAGTTACTCTTGAAAAAGTGTGAACAGTTTTATTCTTACGAATATTCTTCAAAAGGGATATTTCATACATATAAGTGTCAGTGTATGACATTGAATAGCTTATTCAAGGATAGTCTTGTTATATAATCTGCATTTGATTCTGCTGCACTAAATGCATCATCAACGGTTAAGATACAAATCATTTCAGGTATATGGTCAAACGTGTGTACATGCAAATTAAAGCATAAATGAATTCTGTTTCAAAATGTATTTCTGATATTCAACTGGGGAGCATGCTTAGACAGCCTACATGGTTAGGCAACTGCTTGTGATAAGTGGGAAATCTGGGTTTGAGTCCCAGTCCGGCACAAATATTTAGATATTGCTTTAGGTAAAACATCTATACCTATTACAGTAAAATTGAAGTTCAGGGTTAAATTTCAATATTTGAGACTGTAGTTCATCACCAAATATAACTATGTATATGGAAAAGATGACAATGGTGGTCTATGATGTCTTTTTGTCTTGATTCTAAAAAACCTATCCGGGAATCATGAGAAGTGTGAGTTCAGGTAAAATGAATTAATAATCTTTGAGAAGAAATAGATATGTGTGAGACATATGGAAGTTTGGGTTGGTCCAGGAAGCATGCTTGGATAGCTTAAGTGGTACAACAACAGTCAATGTGGTAAGGCAACCACCTATCATAAGCAGGAAATCTGGGTTCAAGTCCTGGTCCAGCACAAATTTTTATGCTGCTTTAGGTACTACATCTATAGCTATTACAGTCAAGTTGAATTTTGGGAATAAATTTCAATATTTGAAACTGTAGTTCATCATCACATACAAACAATTATGTTTCATCTGGTGTAAACTTATGTAAGTGCTGCTTTTGCAAAAGTATAGAGCAATAGTTATAAAAGTATATCTTCATAAGTGAAATTGTATCCTAGTTGATAGTACTTTACATCTCACTCCTTTCTTTAACATTGGAATTAGCTAGGGTTGGTGTGAATAAACAAGGGGTTAACTTCCACATATTGTTGTGTTAATTATTCATTTGGAGATTGACACATCGCATATCAAAATGAATATTCTTCATTTCATGTAATAAGTTTAACAGTAAGTAGTAGCACATGTATTTGTACAGCTTCCTGACAATATATTGGCATATTTTGTAAAAATAAACGAAAAACCCAAAAACACACACACACACACACACACACACACACACACACAACTCTGCTTACATTATCCTTTGTCCCATTCATGATCTTTATGTAACAAAGTAAACTCAATGTGGTGCACCGTATCATTGAAATCTGAATTTTACAGGACAGAATAAAAAATAATGTGAATCTGGAAAATAGTAATTACCAGGCGCTCTCTTGAGTGAAATTCTAAAAAACTGTGAACATTTTTTGGAGAATGGAAGAAACTGTTTAATAATTGGGGTGCTAAGGACATTTATAGGAATTAGGGTAAACTCGGCACAAGAGCGCTAAGAAGCACACTACAGAAAATTACAAATGTGAGCTTCTATGTTGCAAGTATACCACAAAGACATGAGCTGGTGGAAAAATCTTGTGTCAACAAAGAAATCACTGTTACTAATAGAAAATTTGAAAACATATGCCGAAGCTTCCAAAATGCCACATATGTGAATGTACCATCTTCAGAAAGAAGTCATTTTACCAGGCATGGGCTACACAGAAATAAACTTGGAAAAGCATTAATTAATCGAGAAATACTTAATGCAGTGTTAGCAGTTGAAGACAATAATTGCCCTACCACCACCCATCACAGCGACTGAAATTCTCAAACATAAAAATTAAGATTTAACAGATGTCGTTTCAGCTCCTTTATCAATGCTAAAAAAGTTCACAGAAGGAGTTACCTCTCCCACACCAGCAGAAGAATCTACTACAGTTGGACACAAATCATTGCAAGAATATTCATCATTAGAAGATGAAACACCATCCACACCACCACCAGCTGAAGAAATATCTGAAGGCAACATTAAACTTTGACTAAGAAGAAAAACAGCTCCACCAAAACATTTCCAGGATTTTTTATTAGCAGGTAGCGTCACACAAATAGTAAGGTAAATGGTGCACCAAAATAAAAAAAAACAAAAATAAGTTAACAGTTTTCTATCAGAATGTACAGGGTTTAGGCAGCAAGCTAGGTGAAACAGAAGTCCTCCTAAATGACTATTTAAAAGAGACTGCAGTCTTGTGTGTAAACGACCATTGGCTGAAAGACACACAGCTGTTATTCGTGAATTTGAAATGATAAGTATGTTTTGCAGAGTTAATAGTAAGGGTGGTGGTATGTGCATGTATGTTAGGACAGGTCTTGATGCAAAAGAAGATAAATACAGTAGAGCATCGCTTATCCGAAGTAATTGGGGGAGATGGGTGTTGGGAAAACTGGTTAGTTCGGATAATCAAACTGTACATGTTTATTTGCCAAAAAGAAGTACTGTACAGTAAATTTATTCATAAAAACAGGCATCTCTTTTAGTATTACAAAGTAACATACAAAGGCAACTTCAGTAGGAATATATAGTAATAATATCATACTTGTCCCTCATAGAAAGAACAACACGTTTACGTTTAAGCATTTTGTATCGTCAAGTTCACTTCTTCACACAGCAGCACACAAGTGGTCGTACCAGAGAACAGAAGGTGACGGTTGCACCGTGAGAAGCTCTTCTTGGGGGCACGCAATCCTTCAAACTGCGCGGAGCGCCACGCCTCAACTCAGCCGGCGCAGCTGTTGCTGTGAACAGCTTTGACACTGCCGCTACTTCTACTGCCATTTCCAAGCCAACAGAAGTGTGCTGATTGTTGAAACACAGCTACTGGCAGCTTGGCCGGTCAGCAGTGCCTTGTGAAGGTCCCCATTAGAAGCAATGTTCCGCCAGCGGTGGCCCAGTGCGGTGACTACTGTGCGAAACTTGGTTTGGGAGTGAGGGGGATGATGGATGGTAGGGTGGGAGAGTAACAGGTGCGAGCGAGTACACAGTTCGGTTAAGCGGTCGTTCGGTTGACCAACGTTCGGATAATCGACGCTCTACTGTATAGTAATGTAAAATGCATAGAAAAAGACTTTGAATACTGTGTATGTGAGTAAAAAAAAACTGAAAATGTTTATTGTGTGCATATACAGATCACCATCAGGGAATTTTACTTCTTTTCTCCTCAACCTTGAAACGCTGGTAAATCAACTCAAACAGCAAATAACAAATACAATTGTCCTTGGAGATTTTAATTTTAAAACTAACTGCAGTAAACAACAACAACTGACCAATCTGTTCTTGTAACATGACAGCAACAGTAACAGAAGACACTAGATGTTTAAATGGGTCTGAAACAATAATTGATCAAGTATTTGTCAATAAGAATAAATGTGAGCATATCACTGAAGTAATAGAGACGGGGTTCTCGGATCATAAGCCAGTCATGTTAACATTGTATAATATATCTATTAAGGATCCAGTGGTATATGAAAAATACAGAGAGAAACGATTTTTAAATGAAGACATCATAAAGGTTCTTAATCACATGTTAAAAAATATAACTTGGGACCCAGAATCAACCTGTGATGTAGATAAAAAAATTGAGTCATTCCTAGCAGATTATTGGCATTGTTATGATATCGCATTTCCTATTAAATGAGTCAAAATTAAAACCAAAACAAAGACATGGGTAACACAGGGAATAAAAAAATCTGCAGACACTCTGCAAAAGATAAACAAATCTGCAACAAATACTGTTGCATTAAAACCATATGCAAAAATTTACAGGAAAGTATACAAAAAAGTTATGATAGCGGCTAAGAGACTAAATAATGATTCATATATCAGGAAAGGTACAAACAAAATAAAATCAACCTTGGAGGTAATAAATAGGAGCATAGGTAAACAAAAAATTAAAAACAACATTCTTGTAATTAAAATTGAAGGGAAAATAGTTGAGGACCCACTAGAGATAGCCAACATATTCAACACACATTACACAAATATCGCAACAAAACTAATTCAAGGAAGATGTGATTTTAACTCCAGAGCACAACTACCAATGAATGATAAAACCATGTTTCTATACCCTGATACTGCATTAGAGGTACAAAATGCCTTAAATCAGTTAAAAAATAAAATGACATGTGGCTGTGATGAGATTCCAGACAAAGTAATAAAGAACACTGCAAGATACATAGATTCCCCACTTGCTGACATGTTTAATATGTCATTTAGCACAGGAGTCTTCCCAGGAAAACTAAAGAAATCGATTGTCAAGCCTATTTACAAGAAGAGTGACCAGTCTGATGTTATCAATTTCTGGCCTATATCATTGTTATGTGGATTTTCAAAAGTAATTGAAAGGGTAATGCATGAAAGACTGTCTCATTTTCTTGATAAAAATCAAATTTTAGTTAATGGGCAAAACAGTTTATGAAAAATAGGTCAACTGACACAGCAATTTATAACTTTTTGAAACTGATCATAAATTCTGTGTACAAAAATGAATTAAACTGTGGCCTGTTTTTGGACCTGTCTACAGCTTTTGATGTCATTGACCATAATTTACTGCTCATGAAACTATATTGCTACGGGGTTCGTGGAGTAGCAAATGATTGGTTCAAATCCTATCTTTCTAATAGGTATCAGAAGATAGAGATACAGCATGCGGGTAAAGTCTACTCATCGGCATACCAAAGAGTCAGGTATGGTGTGCCGCAGAGCTCTGTACTGGGGCCATTGTTGTTCTTAATATTTATAAATGATTTGCCAAGCCATTTATTAACAGCAGATGAAGTATTGTTTGCTGATGACACCAGAGTATTTGTCAAAGCTACGAATGAAACTGACTTACTGGAGAGTGTCACAGTAGCCACAGAAGAAGCAAACATATGGTTTACAAACAACAAATTAATTGTTAATGACAAAAAAACAGTTTGGATGAACTTCAGACATATAACAAAACAAAGTAAAATCTGACCTAACTGTAAAACTTGGGCAGTGTGAGATAGAGCAAACCCCCTACACTAAATTTTTAGGATTATGGCTAGATGAATATTTAATGTGGGAGAAACACACAGAAATGTTAATTTTTTGTTTAAGTCAGTATTTTTATTTTCTAAGAATACTAAAAAAATTCCTGCAGTGTTGATGCAGTGTTATGTTCATACTTTGCACTCATACATAGCACACTATGATATGGTATCATATTTTGGGGGAATATCAGTTTGGCCAAACACTCGTTTGTGCTTCAAAAGAGGGCAATAAGGATAATCAGTGGTATGACACACAGAGAATCATGTAAAAAAGTTTTCAAGGCACTACAAATCATGACTCTACCATGTATCTATATTTATGAAAGTATATGTTTTATGAAGGCACACCAGGAACATTCTTTGTTAAACAGTCAAGTTCATAATTACAAAATGAGACATAGAGACGACTTTCATAGAGAATGTCACACAAAAGCTATGTATCAAAAAAGTGTTCTTTATCAGCCAAAATCTTACTTAGTGCACTACCAAAGGAAATTAAAAGTACACCAAAATTCCACATATTCAAAAAAGAACTTTAAAAAAAATGTTAATTAGCAAGAGTTTTTATAGTGTCAGGGAATACTTAAATCACCAGCATTCAATATACAGTAGCTTATTTCCTTCATCGTAATGACCCAAAAAGCTCATTGAAAACTAAATTGTATTCATCTATTATTCCAATTTAGCATATTATGAATGTTGTTGCACATATGGTTTTGTGTTATATGTAATAATATTTTATTTATGGACATATAATTATAAATCTTTTCATGTCCTATTTTCTACGTAAGGCAATGTATGACAAATCCTATATCATTTTTATGATTATGAGATACAAGGATGCTAAGTAAATATAGGAAATACTTGATTTTCAATGTCTGTGAGGTCTTGCAGCACCTTGTTGGGCTATATACAATTAACTTGAGAGTGTAGCTATTGTTTGGATCATAGAAACTTCTTGTATGGCAACTATCTTTTAAGGTATCAATATTAACATCACTTATTATAACTATATATATAAGGGAATTACTTAATGGCCTTATCTAGAAGCTTTTCTAGTTCTTTTACAAACCTGTTTATCAAGAGCTAGGTGATTGGTATGGGTCTAATATCAAACACTTAACTTCTTGTGGCTTTATCTGCATAGCTGCTGCTAAAAACAATCAAATAAAAATAAAAAATCTCTGAACAATCATAAACCATTATAAGTTTCGTAGAACAGGCTGTTTTTAAACTACCTCTTAGTGCTACACAGAAGGTTAGAAGGGAAGCATGTCATGTGTTGACTGGGGCAGGTTCTGCTAATAGTAATATAATATCAGCTGAGAGGACTGCTTTATGTTCACTTAGAGTGGATCTGGATAATGTTGTTTTACCCATGGACCAGGCCAATGGTACAGTGGTTTGGACAAGCAGTATTCTACTCAAAAGTGTTAAGGGAAAGACTTACAATCTCATGAAGGAAAATTCCTTTTCAAGGGAGATTATCAAGCTTCTTAATTCCTATTGTGGTGTCAGCCTTAGATTATAAGGACTTCCGAAGATCCACAAGTAAGATGTTCCTATTAGGCCAATTGTGAGCCCATTAAGTGGGTCATTGTGAGCACATTAAGAACTTGGAAGATTTCTTATGTCAATTAGAGGGATTGTGCTTGAATGACTCCGATAGTTTAGTAAGTTTTGATGCTGTCTCTTTCTCTTCATTCATGTTTCGTTTCTCTGTCTAAGTTGTTACAATTAATTGAGGTTAGATTTGGTTTTGATTTAATTAACATATTTTGAGATGTGGTGACCAACACTTGCTTTTTATTCAATGACCAGTGCTCTGAACAGATGGATGGAGTTGTGAACCAAAACCCACTGTCCACTATTATTGCCTATTTGTTAATGGAAGGCATCCAGGTACATGCCTTAGAGTCAGCTGGATTGAAACCTGCATGTTACCTTTTCTTTTTTTTTCTTTTTTTTTTCTTTTTTTTTCTTTTTTCTTTTTTTTCCAGATATGTAGATGTTACTTTTATTGTTTGGTTTCATGGTAGTGTGAATTTAAATGGCTTTTTAGAGCATCTGAATTCAGTCCATCTGAATATTTGTTTCATGATGGAAGTGGTAAAGGATGGCTCCCTTCTATTCATTGATGTGTTTGTGAGGAGGAAGGTTGATGATGCATTGGGACATGCCATTTATAGGGGGCCAACTCACAGTAACTTGTATCTACAGTCTGATAGTTGTCACCAGCCAGCCCAGTGCGAAGGGGTACTTTGTACATTGGTTCACAGGGCTCAATCATCACAGACCTTGGAAGTTTGTCAGATGAGTTAACCCATCTTGAAGTTACCTTTCATCAAAATGTTTATGATGAAAGAGAGATAATATGTGCGCTTCGCTATCGACCAAACTTGCTGTGGGTGAGGGACAATATTGACATGCCACCAAAATTCGTGGTGTTTTTGTCTTACATGGGAAGCATTTCCAAGAGGATATGATGCAAAATGTGTTTTTCAACTCCCATCTAAGATTAGGGTCCTTTTAGCATACCCCACGAACCATGGACCTTGCCATTGGTGGGGAAGCTCACATGCCTCAGCAATACAGATACCCATACCGTAGGTGCAAACCACAACGGAGAGGTACCTGTTGAGAGGGCAGACAAATGTGTGGTTCCTGAAGAGGAGCAGCAGCCCTTTCAGTAGTTGCAGGGGCAACAGTCTGGATGATTGACTGACCTGGCCTTGTAACATTAACCAAAACAGCCTTGCTGTGCTGGTACTAGGAACAACTGAAAGCAAGGGGAAACTACAGCCCTAATTTTTTTCCAAAGGCATGCAGCTTTACTGTATGGTTTAATGATGATGGCATCCTCTTGGGTAAAATATTCCAGAGGTAAAATAGTCCCCCTTTCTGATCTCCGGGCGGGGACTACTCAGGAGGACATCATTATCAGGAGAAAGAAAACTGGCGTTCTACGTAGCAGGGCATGGAATATCATATCCCTTAATTTGGGAGGTAGGTTAGAAAATTTAAAAAGGGAAATGGAAAGGTTAACGTTAGATATAGTGGGAATTAGTGAAGTTCAGTGGCAGGAGGAGCAAAACTTCTGGTCAGGTGCAAACAGGGTTATAAATACAAAATCAAATAGGGGTAATGCAGGAGTAGGTTTAATAATGAATAAAAAAATAGGAGTGTGGGTAAGCTACTACGAATAGCATAGTGAACGCATTATTGTAGCCAAGATAGACACGAAGCCCATGCCTATCACAGTTGTACAAGTTTATACGCCAACTAGCTCCGCAGATGACGATGAGATTGATGAAGTGTATGGTGAGATAAAAGAAATTATTCAGATAGTGAAGGGAGACAAAAATCTAATAGTCATGGGTGACTGGAATTCGATAGTAGGAAAAGGAAGAGAAGGAAAAGTAGTAGGTGAATATGGAATGGGGCTAAGGAATGAAAGAGGAAGCCGCCTGGTAGAATTTTGCACAGAGCATAACTTAATAATAGCTAACACTTGGTTCAAGAATCATGAAAGAAGGTTGTATAAATGGAAGAGGCCTGGAGACACTGGAAGGTTTCAGATAGATTATATAATGGTAAGACAGAGATTTAGGAACCAGGTTTTAAATTGTAAGACATTTCCAGGGCCAGATGTGGACTCTGACCACAATCTGTTTGTTATGAACTGCAGATTAAAACTGAAGAAACTGCAAAAAGGTGGGAATTTAAGGAGATGGTACCTGGATAAACTGAAAGAAGCAGAGGTTGTAGAGAGTTTCAAGGAGAGCATCAGGGAATGATTGACAAGAACGGGGGAAGGAAATACAGTACAAGAAGAATGGGTAGCTTTGAGAGATGAAATAGTGAAGGCAGCAGAGGATCAAGTAGGTAAAAAGATGAGGGCTAGTAGAAATCCTTGGGTAACAGAGGAAATATTGAATTTAATTGATGAAAGGAGAAAATATAAAAATAAAATAAATGAAGCAGGCAAAAAGGAATACAAATGACTCAAAAATGAGATCAACAGAAAGTGCAAAATGGCTAAGCAGGGATGGCTAGAGGACAAGTGTAAGGATGAAGAGGCATATATCACTAGGTATAAGATAGACACTGCCTACAGGAAAATTAAAGAGACCTTTGGAGAAAAGAGAACCACTTGTATGAATATCAAGAGCTCAGATGGAAACCTGGTTCTAAGCAAAGAAGGGAAAGTAGAAAGGTGGAAGGAGTATATAGAGGGTCTATACAAGGACGATGTACTTGAGGACAATTTTATGGAAATGGAAGATGAAGATGAAATGGGAGATATGATACTGCGTGAAGAGTTTCACAGAGCACTGAAAGACCTAAGTCGAAATAAGGCCCCGGGAGTAGTCAACATTTCATTAGAACTACTGATAGCCTTGGGAGAGCCAGCCCTGACAAAACTCTACCATCTGCTGACGAAGATGGATGAGACAGGCGAAATACCCTCAAACGTCAAGAAGAATATAATAATTCTAATCCCAAAGAAAGCAGGTGTTGACAGATGTGAAAATTACCAAACTATCAGTTTAATAATTCGTGGCTGAAAAATACTAATGCGAATTCCTTACATACGAACGGAAAAACTGGTAAAAGCTGACCTCGGGGAAGATCAGTTTGGATTCCATAGAAACGTTGGAACACAGGAGGCAATACTGACCCTACAACTTATCTTAGAAGATAGATTAAGGAAAGGCAAATGTACATTTCTAGCATTTGTACAGTTAGGGAAAGCTTTTGATAATATTGACTGGAATACTCTCTTTCAAATTCTGACAGTGGCAGGGGTCAAATACAGGAAGCGAAAGGCTATTTACAAATTGTACAAAAACCAAATGGCAGTTATAAGAATCAAGGGACATGAAATGGAAGCAGTGGTCGAGAAGGGAGTGAGACAGGGTCGTAGCCTATCCCTGATGTTATTTAATCTGTATATTGAGCAAGCTGTAAAGGAAACAAAAGAAAAATTTTGAGTAGGAATTAAAATCCATGGAGAAGAAATAAAAACTTTGAGGTTTGCCAATGACATTGTAATTCCGTCAGAGACAGCAAAGCACCTGGAAGAGCAGTTGAACGGAATCGACAGTGTCTTGAAAGGAGGTTATAATATGAACATCAACAAAAGCAAAACGAGGATAATGGAATGTAGTTTAATTAAATCAGGTGCTGTTGAGGGAATTAGATTAGGAAATGAGACACTTCAAGTAGTAGATGAGTTATTGCTATTTGGGGAGCAAAATAACGGATGATGGTTGAAGTAGAGCGGATATAAAATGTAGACTAGCAATAACAAGGAAAGTGTTTCTGAAGAAGATAAATTTGTTAACATCGAGCATAGATTTAAGTGTGAGGAAATCTTTTCTGAAAGTATTTGTATGGAGTGTAGCCATGTATGGAAGTGAAACATGGACGATAAATAGTTTAGACAAGAAGATAATAGAAGCTTTCAAAATTTGGTGCTACAGAAGAATACCGCAGATTAGCTGGATAGATCACATAACTGATGAGGTGGTACTGAATAGAATTGGGGAGAGGAGATATTTGTGGCACAACTTGACTAGAAGAAGGGATCGGTTGGTAGGAGGCATCAAGGGATCACCAATTTAGTATTGGAGGGCAGCGCGGAGGGTAAAAATCATAGAGAAAGACCAAGAGATGAATACACGAAGCAGATTCAGAAGGATGTAGGTTACAGTAGGTACTGGGAGCTGAAGAAGCTTGCACAGGATAGAGGAGCATAGAGAGCTGCATCAAACCAGTCTAGGGACTGAAGGCCATAACAAAGGTTGATCTTGGTTTGTGGAAGGGGAGTGTCTATCGTATTCCCTGCAGTTGTGGCATGTCATATATTGGTCAGACCAACAGCACCATGGAGAGCCGATGACCTGAGCAAAAGGGTCACACACGCTTACAACAGCCAAGCATATCTGCTAATGCAGAACATTGCCTTGGCACCAGTCATCCTTTCGAATATAACAACACGAAGATTCTGGCATGCACTTCCAGCTATTGGAATAGTGTTATTAAGGAAGCAGTTGAAATTAAATTAGCAAGTGACCTTCAAAATGGAGATGGAGATTTTTGCTTAAATTATGTGTGGAAACCCCTGCTCTTTCCCTTGTCAAAAAATAGGGACAGAGTTAATGCTACCTCACCCGTTGATTATTAATATCATGTACTGAGAATGTCTAACATAGGTCATCTTTGTTTTTGTGGTGTTGGTGTTTACATGCACGTGACACCACCCCCCTCCCCTCCCCTCCACACACACACACACACACACACACACACACACACACACAGAGAGAGAGAGAGAGAGAGAGAGAGAGAGAGAGAGAGAGAGAGAGAGAGAGAATGTGTGTGTTTTTTGAGCCCAACTATCACTCCTAGTTCTTATTCTTACAACCCTTTTCTGCAATTTAAAATCTGTGTCCATGTTTTGTGCCTTCAATCCACAGAAAAGAGTCCCATGACTAAGAACTGAGTGTACAAAGGTGCAGCACGACACTACAAGACATTGGCTATTACAAACTGATGCCATAACCCTAAGAGCATAATGCACTGATGCTGTTCTTTTTGACAGTATCTTTCTGTATTCTTTCCATGTTAGCTGCCGACCAATTTTCATCCCTAAAAACTTTGTGCTTATTACACAACCTGCAGATTTATTATGTATGCTTAATGTGTCAGAGTTGTTTCTCCTCTTTATGCTGAAGTGCAAACAGTTTATTTTCTTCACATTCAGTGTTAATTTATTACATACTGCCTAATCATATTCATTATTGAGGGTCTCCTTTGCTTTCCCTAATAGGAGTTCTGGTGTTTTATCAGTGACTATGATGTTGCTGTCATCAGTAAAGAGAGCTTTGCCTCCATGTCTTCTTATCTGGAAAGTCATTTATGTATATTAAGAACAGAACAGTACCCTATATACTATCCCGAGGAAAACCTATGTAAGTTTTTTGCCTGACAATTGTTTTACTAAAAATTTATCATGGGCAGGTGTGTGAACCATCTCAACATATTGTACTTTTTTTTCCAAATAAGAGTGGAACCACTCATTCACTATTCCTTTTATACCAAGTGCTTCTGGCCTGTTTAGTAGTATTTTGTGGTGAACAGTGAAAAAATAATGTGAAAATGCCTTAACTAAAGGACTTATTTATTATGTTTGTTAGTGGAGCTTTTATGCTGTCTATGGATGCCTTCAGAACAGAGTCAGGAACTTCATCCACACTTGTTGACTTCTTACTTTTTAATTGTTGCATTGTCTTCCTGACTTCAAGTTCCATTGTGAAAATCATCATCATTGTGCTTGCTGTGTAAGTCATAGTGGATGTTACCTGCGTTTTAGGAAGGTTTTGCTACAGATTCTCTGCAATTCTTGAGAAATAATCATTTACACAATTTGCTAATTCCTGAGGACTTTTTATTATTCTACCACATCACTAATTTGTATGTTATTGTACTTGTCTCTGCCTTTTCGAGTTTCTTGTTTTATAACATCCCACACTACTTTCCTTTTATTTTCTGCAATATATACTTTCACTGAACTATTTTTTGCAGCAAGTAGTATCCACCTATATATATATATATATATATATATATATATATATCTAAAAACAAAGTAGATGTGACTTACCAAATGAAAGTGCTGGCAGGTCGACAGACACACATACGAACACAAACATACACACAAAATTCAAGCTTTCGCAACAAACTGTTGCCTCATCAGGAAAGAGGGAAGGAGAGGGAAAGACGAAAGGATGTGGGTTTTAAGGGAGAGGGTAAGGAGTCATTCCAGTCCCGGGAGCGGAAAGACTTACCTTAGGGGGAAAAAAGGACGGGTATACACTCGCACACACACACATATCCATCCACACATATACAGACACAAGTCTGCTTGTCTGCTTGTGTCTGTATATGTGTGGATGGATATGTGTGTGTGTGCGAGTGTATACCCGTCCTTTTTTCCCCCTAAGGTAAGTCTTTCCGCTCCCGGGACTGGAATGACTCCTTACCCTCTCCCTTAAAACCCACATCCTTTCGTCTTTCCCTCTCCTTCCCTCTTTCCTGATGAGGCAACAGTTTGTTGCGAAAGCTTGAATTTTGTGTGTATGTTTGTGTTCGTATGTGTGTCTGTCGACCTGCCAGCACTTTCATTTGGTAAGTCACATCTACTTTGTTTTTAGATATATTTTTCCTTCGTGGAATGTTTCCTTCTATTATAACTATATATATATATATATATATATATATATATATATATATATATATATATATATATATATATAAAAGAAAGATGATGAGACTTGCCAAACAAAAGCGCTGGCAGGTCGATAGACACACAAACATACACACAAAATTCAAGCTTTCACAACCAACGGTTGCCTCATCAGGAAAGAGGGAAGGAGAGGGAAAGACGAAAGGATTTGGGTTTTAAGGGAGAGGGTAAGGAGTCATTCCAATCCCGGGAGCGGGAAGACTTACCTTAGGGGGAAAAAAGAACAGGTATATACTCGCACACACACACATATCCATCCGTATATACACAGACACAAGCAGCCAAAATGTCTGCTTGTGTCTGTGTATATGCGGATGGATATGTGTGTGTGTGTGTGCGAGTATATACCTGTTCTTTTTTCCCCCTAAGGTAAGTCTTTCCGCTCCCGGGATTGGAATGACTCCTTACCCTCTCCCTTAAAACCCAAATCCTTTCGTCTTTCCCTCTCCTTCCCTCTTTCCTGATGAGGCAACCGTTGGTTGCGAAAGCTTGAATTTTGTGTGTATGTTTGTGTGTCTATCGACCTGCCAGCGCTTTTGTTTGGTAAGTCTCATCATCTTTCTTTTAGATATATTTTTCCCAAGTGGAATGTTTCCCTCTATTTTATATATATATACACACACACCTGTCCTTTTTTCCCCCTAAGGTAAGTCTTTCCGCTCCCGGGATTGGAATGACTCCTTACCCTCTCCCTTAAAACCCACATCCTTTTGTCTTTCCCTCTCCTTTCCTCTTTCCTGACGAAGCAACCGTTGGTTGCAAAAGCTTGAATTTTGTGTGTATGTTTGTGTTTGTTTGTGTGTCTATCGACCTGCCAGCACTTCCGTTTGGTAAGTCACATCATCTTTGTATATATATATATATATATATATATATATATATATATATATATATATATATATATATATATATATATATATATATATATATACTGTGCCAAACTTATATTCACTGGCGGGAAATGCAGATGTTCCTTCTAATATTGTACTTGTGAAAAACTGTCACTCTCCAACTGTAGTAGACTGTTAACAACAAATTTAATCATTGAATAAATGCACTATGAGGCTGTGATTCGTATTCCCAGTTGCTTGAAACCACAACTTCAATGTGTACCTGTGTGTACCCTACACACAATTCTAATTAACTTATTTTTTGCAGTGAATACTTTTTGCTGAAGTGAAGTTTACCCCAGAATATTATTCTACAGGACATAAATGAATGAAAGTATGAAAAAATGTTAATTTGCTGATCATTACAACCCCAAAGGTGGCACTAATTCTTATTGTGAAAGTAGCTGAATCTACCTGATGAGTTTGTACACTACCCAATTTTGGATCTGCAGGATGATTTCCACCCACCATGAGTCCGTGATGTTTAGCTTACCCTACCCCCCATGGACCTTGGTGGCACCACATAATCAACTTTGCCTCTGCCATCAAGAGCAGTAGCTGTCTGTTTCTCTGTCCCAATAGGATAGCATGCCAGTGAAGGCCCAGAGAAACTCAGCTGTCAAAATTAATGCTTTATTTTGCTCATACATTTCTGCTATGTTCGAGCTGCTTAGTGACTACACCGCCCACTCCATGTGGGAAGAGCTGGGTGACTGGTGAGATGACAACCAGTAACCAGCTGCTGGCTGTACACACATGCGCATCTTTGCTGATGCCTGTACCCAGTTTGTGGAAAGTGACCCCATTGCAGGAGTCATGCTACAAAAACCCTGCATTGCAGCCAGCTCTCAAATTAATGAATGCATCCCACCAACCTTTGGTATGGAATGTGTACACCACGATGGTGGAAGAATGGCTGCTGTACAGGGTTATGACCTATTGCCCCTGGGCACGAGTCCAGCTTGCTGGTGCAGTGAGCCTGAGATGATCCGCTGTGCCATTCCACTTAGTCCAGAAGGTGGACTTAGTGCGGGAAGCTGGTACTAAGACTATGATCCAAACTCATGGCTGCTGCTAGTGTCTCCGTGTAGTCTCCTCATCTGATGTAGTCTCCACTTCCTTGTAGAACTGCTGGACTGTGAATGAAACTGCTACCAAAATAAGAGCTATTTATACAAGGTAGCAGCACATATGTTATGCCAATGTGCTGATTCTAGTGACATCCTTGGCAATCTCCTTGCCTGTACTTCAAGAACCATGTATTACCACTGCGAGGCAGGTTTCACTGCGTGAGCCTGACCAGTCTCATCATAATTCAACTGCTCTGTTGCTATAACCTAAATGACAATGCTCTTATTCACCAACTACCAGTAGCTACTGCAATACTCCACCACATATTTCCACACAAAATGATTGTGGCACTACATAAGATAAGTCATAATGTCTATATTGCCTTGCATGTTTCTACATTTTTCCAGAAACCAGACTGGTCTTCCTTGAGATCTGCTTCTACCATTTTTTTTTTCCATTCCTCTGTAAATAATTCACATCAGTATTTGCAGCCATGCGTTATTAAACTGATAGTTCAGTAAAGCACCTGCTTTCTTTGGAACTGTAATTATTTCATTCTTCTTGAAATCTGATGGTACATCCTCTGGCTCATTCATCTTGCACATCAGGTGACTGGCTCTTGTCAGGATATCAGTAATTCTGAGGGAATGTTGTCTACTCCAGGGGCCTTGTTTTGACTTAGGTCTTCCAGTGCTCTGTCAAATTCTTCGCACAGTGTCATATCTCTTCAATACTCCACCACATATTCCCAAAGATTTGCCCACAAAAGGGTAGTGGCACTACACAACACCTGTTCACATAAAAGACCTGGCCACCTGTGTCTCACTTAAGACACAAGAGTGTGTTGCAGCTTAACAAACAAGGTTCAGAGACTACATTTAACCTACAAGTCTTTCTTACTAGACTTCTTATTTTAATAAGCTGCATATTTTCACCCCACTTAATAGTACATTAGTTCCTCTGGTACACTCATTATATAGTGTCATTTTAATTTTATTCTGCTAGTCACATGCTCTTGGCAGTCCTCTCTCCACACCCTTGAGGTTTGTTCCATGTTCTCATATCCCCTTAAACACTATAAAATACATTTATCATCAGCATTCACATAACAATATTCCACATACACTTGCTATGGCTATTATTACCTTGGAATCTCTCCCTGTGTTGCTTAACCTTACAACATATCTAGCGCCCCATGCCCTGATCATTATCTTAAATACTAAGAAACATTTCTGCTACCAGTCACCTTGCCATGCTTATGTACACACAACTTCTAACTCTTCATTTCACACTTACAGACTAAAAACCACCCTGGAAAACTTTTTCCCTCTTAATAAATTATCCTTAACATATCACCTTTAACAATACATAGTCTGGCTTATTAAACTCTTATGCTTGCATTTCATTTCTCTGTCTGGTGGTTTTATTACCCTTGTTTGGGAATATCATTTGGAACTTTTGTCCATGCTACAAAAATTCCCTTTATGCTTCCCTAGAAAACATATTCCCAATGTTATCCTCAAGCAAGCCCCACATATAGTATTACAACTCACAATTTGTTGATGGGTAGTCCCACTTATACCTCTCACAGCAGTGTGCATCACAGATGGCATTCCTTCTGAAATGCATGGCTTTCTGGTACTTTTGTTCTCCAAAAGCAGCTTCCTGGTGGCAAGTGGCACTATATTATGGGAATTATGCCTTAGTGTATTTTTACACAGTTTAAGTGGGTTTTCCAATATGATAGATGCACTTCATGACAGCTTTACACTGGCCACAGTCTCCTGTCACTGAAGGTTAACTTTGGCAAGATATTTGGTCAGAACATTTACTTTCAGGTTTATCTCATACCCTTCACCCATTTTACACTCACTGTGTGTATCAACCAATGGTTGTATTGTAAACAGCCCACAGTGTGCTTCAGCAATTTGCTCCACGAGGCTGTGAGATAGCACTTGCACTACTGAAACATTGCAAACCTGTGGTGTTCAAGCTGGTGGAGGCTCTGTAATGGTGTGGGGCATGTGCAGTTGGAGTGATATGGGACCCCTGATATGTCTAGACATGACTATGACAGTTGACATGTATGTATGCATCCTGTCTGATCACCTGCATCTATTCATGTCCATTGTGCATTCTGACGGACTTGGGCAATTCCAGGAGGACAATGCAACACCCCACACATCGAGAATTGTTAGAGAGTGGCTCCAGGAACACTCTTCTGAGTTTAAACGCTTCTGCTGGCCACCAAACTTCCCAGACATGAACATTTTTGAGCATATTTGGGATGCCTTGTTATCTGCTGTTCAGAACAGATGTGCACCCCCTCTTACTCTTATGGATTTATGGACAGCTCTCAAGGATGCATGGTGTCAATTCCATCCAGTACTACTTCACACATTAGTCGATTCCATGCCACGCTGTGTTGCTACATGATATTAGGAAGGTGCACCAGGTTCTTCGGCTTTTCAGTGTGTAATGAATACACAAGAAAAAGTAAGGGGCCTAAGATGGAACCTTGGGGGATACCACATGTGATTCATTCCCAGTTGGATAACGTCTGACAGCTTAATACATGTTTCTTTCTTTCTGATACTCTTTGTTTTCTATCAGAGATATAGAATTTAAACCATTTTGCAGCATTTCCTGTTACACCATAATATTCTAATTTACTTAAAATGATACTGTGATTTACACAGCCAAATGCCTTTGACAGGTAACAACATATACCAATAGCCTGTAATTTATTTCTAATGAATTATGTATACCAGATGTCACAAAGAAAAACAAACCATTGGAAAGAGTAACATGGGGCATTTCACAGACTTAACAATCCTCCATCAAAACATGCAATCAATAAAAAATAAAATACAACTATTAGAAGTTGAGCTCCAATCTTTGAACTGCACAGTAGTTTGAATTACTGAGCACTGGTGTAGAGACACAGAAATCCAACATGCAGTATTATCACTGTATGAAAAGGCAAACTCTTACTGCAGAACTATTTCAAGGTGTGGAGGATCATGCATTTATAACAGAAAAGGAACACAGTTCAAATCTTGACATCAGTACAGTAAGTGAAGATAAACACATTGAAATATTAGCTATTGAATTAACAGGGCTTGATATCACCAAGAAATTAATCTTTTGTGAGTGTATAGATCTTCCAGTGGTAGTATGGACACTTTTTCCAATAAATTAACAGAAGTTCTAGATAAAGTCTCAAGTACAAAGGTCAACATAATTCTGTGTGGGGACATTAACATCAGCGCTAATATCATAAATGAATCCAGCAACACCTTCATAAACATCCTTCAAAGTTTTGGCATGTCCCTATTGGTCAATAGTGCAACAAGGGTTACTACAACTACTGCATCAGTAATTGACCATGTAGCCACAACATGGACAGGGAAAAATGTGATGTAGCTGTAAAAGATCTCGGACTATCAGACCATCTCTGTCAAACGACAACAGTAAAATCAGGCATTCCCTAAACTACAAGCCTACAAACAACATCTATCAGAAATCAAAATAAAAGATTTTTCAAAAGAACTAGCTGGGATGAAGTGTATAAGGAAAATAAATTCTCCATATTGTTTAAATTGAAATTTGAAAATGCATTTCCAAAAGTATGCATGTCTGTATCAACATCTCACAAAAACAGAAGGATGCCAGCAGGTGTTAAGAAGTCCTCGCAAACACTTAAACATCTCAGTTCCATGAAAAATATTTGCAATCATCCAGAATTCTTAAATTTCTATCATAGATTATAACTCCCCAAGAACAGAAAACCCCAAGTAACAAACTTTGTGGAAACTTAAAGTAGAGAAGTGAGTCATCTTGACAGTAACGGCAACTATTGACGATAAAATCTACACTGGTAATATTTTGATTAACACCTACATTATTCAAATACTGAGAACAGCATACAAAAAGGTGAGATAAAAGTAAAGGATTATCATAGATTCTTTATCCAACATCTATAGAATAAATTCAAAATCATATGAACGAAGGTTAAATCCAAGCAAGTAATTCAGTCAAAGATAACATTGAACATGGAAGAGAGTTGTAGCCGCATCGAAAAGGAAGTTCAATGCGACTACAATGCAACTTGGAAATGGAAATTTTCAGTTAGTTAGTTGCTCTTGAGTCACTCTAGAGTAATTTTGCGATAGTTGTCTGGACGCAGACGCTATTAGATTGTTTCAGTTTTGGAAGTTTGATAATTCGTGAGGTAGAGACTGAAGTCTTGCTCAGCCATTTGACTGATGAAAGTTAATCTTTACCGTTCTCAATGAGACAGTATAGTAAGACGAGTGTTAAGACTTCAATTCAGTGATATTGGTTTATCGGACTTAGCCTTCGTACTGATGAACAGTTACAAACTTTGAGAGCAATGGATCAGCGACAGAAAAACAATTCATAGTCTTGAGTAGGACATAATAAAATGAAGACACGAAGAAAGACAAATATGCCGATTAGTCAAAAGTTGTCATCAGCATCACGATTACTGAAATGAACAGAAGTTAATCTTGAATGACATATCAGAGTGCATGTGTTGTAGGGACAAACAATTGATTACCAAAAGAACAATAAAATCTGAATCAAAAGATAAATCTTACATGTCGCCTAACGCTTTAAACATTTTAAGTGACTAAGTGAGTACATGAATAATGGACAGTGAAGAGTGATTAGTTTAAACCAGTATTATGGCGTATTAAAAAAAGAAAAAAACATTTACTCCAACATAAGTTATCTCTGGAGTTACGTCGGACCGTTGTTAATAACTGGACGTAGCAACGGCATAGCAACGGAATAGTAGACAGCAAATTTCCATCCTCCTATGTATGATATGAAAAACAACCGTAAGGATGAAATCAAGAATCAAGATTTTATTTCATCATGGAACTAACCGGGCATAATAATAAAAATAAACTATTGCACTTTACCAGTTCACACAAAATGAGAAGACTGTTGCGGACAGATAACAGAATATTTCTAAACCATGTGAGGAGTTGTGTTCTTATGAGTTTTACAGGTGCTGTTCCACGTCACACCGATGGGGACGAACATTGCCTCCTCCCGACGAGTGAAGAAGGAGAGAAGGGACATCACAAGATACAAAAAGATCTATAGGAAGGTGCTGATTGCTGCAAAAAAGTCAGTTAGTGAAAAAATAATATGTAATGCAGAGAATAAAAGCAAAGCAGTCTGGGATGTTATAAAAAAAGGACATGGGGAGAGGCAAACAAACGCAGAATAACATACTGCTAAGGGAGGGGGATAAGGTAATAAATGATCCACAACACTTAGCAAACTATGTAAATGAGCATTTTTCAAGTACTGCAGACAAGTTGCACCAAAAATTCCCCAAAACAAATATAACACCTGTAAATAATGTTGCACTAAATACAATAATGTTACTTTCAACAACACAGAATGAAGTCAATAAAACTGTTCAGAAACTAAAAAATAAAAAGTCAGTAGGCTTAGATGAAGTACCAATGTGTGTACTGAAACCATGCATAGGGATTATACAAGACCCCTTAACAAATATAATAAATGAATCCTTCACATCACGGACATTTCCAGAGCAGTTAAAACAGGCAAGAGTTGTACCTTTGCTTGAGAAAGGTAATGCACAAGACACAGAAAATTACCAGCCCATTTCCCTGCTGTCAGCATTCTCAAAAATAATAGAAGCAATTATGAAAGACAGATTAATGAATTACCTGAATAAATACAATCTCTTAAGAGAATCACAGTTTGGTTTCCAAAGTGGCAACAAAAACATGGAGTCAGCTATAGTAGAATTCAAAAATGTTGTACCTGATGCTCTTGATAAAGATGAGTGTGTCGCAGGCATATTTCTGGATCTTTCTAAGGCATTTGATACAGTTGACCACAAGATTCTACTCAATAAATTAGAAGCATTAGGAATAAGAGGGGTAGTTAATGACTGGTTTCGATCATACCTAACAGATAGGGTACAAAGAGTAGAGATAACACATACATCAAATAGATCTAAACATTTACTAAAACACTTATCAGTATCAAAATACATTAATATAGGGGTTCCGCAAGGTAGCATATTAGGACCAATAATGTTCCTGATATACATCAATGACTTTCCGAGTAGTCTTACTCATGGTGAAAAAATTCTCTTCACTGATGACATAAATATTATAGTCATGAGAAAACAAGAGAACTCCTTTCCGAGAAAGCAAATGAAACTCTCAAGGAAGTTTATGATTGGTCAATAAGCAATAAAGTGACATTGAACATGAAGAAAACTAATGCCATGAATTTCAGTTTGAAGAGGAAAAATGACAATGTTAAATTAAATGTAGATGGTACCTCTATAGACTGTGTAACAAATGCAAAATTTCTAGGAATGAATATTGATTCTCAGTTGAAGTGTTGTGAACACACAAAGGTACTTGCAAAAAGAATGTCATCAGCATGTTATGCTCTTAGAATCCCATCATCAGTGTGTAACATGCAATGTCTTTTGATTACATATTATTCATATGTGCACTCAATTCTTAGCTATGGCATTCATTTTTGGGGAATAAATGCACAAAATATGAACATAATTTTCAAACTCCACAAAAGAGCCATAAGACTAATATCCAAAAATACTAGTCGAGCTCATTGTAAAGATCTGTTCAAAACACTGGGGATTTTAACTGCTTCATCTGGATACATTTACCAGTCAGTTGTACACAGAAAAATAACATTGGTAAATACTGCACAAATAACTCTGTCCATGACCATGCAACAAGAGACAGACTCAACTTACATTTACCAAGAAAAAATAAACATAAAACTCAAAACAGCATTTTATACCAAGGGATAAAACTGTACAATAAATTACTGAAAGAGATTAAAGAAATTGCAAAAATACACTTATTTAAAAAGGCAGCTAAAAAGTGCCTGTTATGCAATACATTTTATACATTGAAGGATTACTTAGATAAAACAGCATAGGGGTTTGATAAAAAATGTTATACAAATAAATAATAATAATAATAATAATAATAATAATAATAATGATGATGATGATTATAAAACACCCAATATTCCACATATCACCATCACTTTATATTTTTTCCTTCTTTTTTTCCTTTCTAGAAATACTTCCCAAAGCTATTCATACCACAAGTGTGTGTGTGTGTGTGTGTGTGTGTGTGTGTGTGTGTGTGTGTGTGTTATGAAACAATGTGTGTATAGTGTGTGCAGTGACTGATAGACATGAGTGAACAGTGCGACATTACATTATTTAATAAGTTATTTGTAAAAAAAAAAGTATTGTATACCAGGAGTAAATCTAATGATTGTCTCTAATTAGAAGTCTGTAAATATATGTGTACATGAATTAGCTTATTTTAAATTGATCTAAACTTGTAAATACTTTGACATGTCCTATAGCCTTGTAAAAAGATATCTACAGATGAATAAAGCTACTACTACTGCTACTACTACTACTACTACTACTCACTATATGTGTCGATAACCTTCTCAGTATTAGTACCCTTAAGAAACACGAACTGTGTCTTGAATAATTTTATATTTGTGGTCAGATGGTTACCATGACAACTTTTCTAAAATTTCTGAGAATGCAGGCAAAAGTGAAATTGGATCGAAGTTTGAATGTGTTTCTTTATCTTCTTCCCTATATCAAGACTTCACTTTATCATATTTCAACCATTCAAGAAATGTTCCACTGATAAATGGCTGGTTACACATTTAACCAAACTCAGAGGCACACTCTTTGATCAATTTTTTGATGTATTGTCATACCCAATAGCATTTTTTTATTTTAAGAATTACAATGAGGGACATTACTTCTACTGGTGTTGTGAGGGTTATAGTCATATTATTGTAGTTAATGGTAGTGGCTGGTCTTAGATATTCCATGGCAGCATCTACTGAACCTGACAAACCCCCTCTTTTCAGTAACAATGATGAAGTGCTTATTGAAAAGTTTAGCAACACTGCATACATTTGTTACCCATGTATCATTTACTCTTAATGCTATGTGTTCCTCTTCATCTGTGGTTCAACCAGTCTCTTCCTTCACTATATCTCACATTGCCTTTGTTTTGTTATCTGATGTGACTACTCTTTCCTAAGAATGCATTTGCTTCGATGTCCATATTACTGTCTTCAATATTTTGCATTGTGCTTTGTAATGATCTATAGCATTTACATCAGAGCTCTTTCTGACTGATAGTTTCCTATTTGTCTTACAGGATACCTTTATTCTCTGAGTAATCCATAGTGTTTTTTAGAGACTTTGATCTAATCTGGGGTACTTTCGGGAGGACACAGTTGTCAAATAAATTAAGGATATTATTAATAAATTATTGTATTTCTCATTCATGCTATGAGCCTTGAACACATCACTCCAATTCATGTCTTTGAGGAGTTTCCCAAAACATTCAATTTTTGGCGTACTGACAACCCTCTTGAACTCAGATTTAGTACATTTTATATACTGATCAGTATTAATATTTAGCAAAAGGAACTGCATGTCATGGTGTGAGAAGCTACTTATATTTTCGTAATACAATTTTGTTCGTTAGACGTTTCTACAAATATGGTATCAATGGCCATCTTTGAGCCCTTAGTTATTCTAGTTGGAAACTTAACACTACAAATTAACTTGACTGCAATAGGTTATTAAAGGAGGAGTTTTCAAACAAATCTACATTAAAATCACCAGCAACCACTAATTTTTCTTTTTTGTTGTTAAACAGGCCAATAGATCTTCAAAGTGATTTACGAACATATTCAAATTACCTGCTGGTACTCAGTATACACTTGCTATTGAGGAATGATTTATTATGAAATTCTACTTCTATTACACATTCTTCCATGTGCTGCTCTAGGCAAAATTTATGAATGCCTATGTTATGAAATTTATGGCAGACCTAATGAATGTGGGAACTCCTCCATCCTCCATTTCTGCCCTACAAAAGTGAGAAGCTAACCTAAATCTTGCAACACTTAACACATCCACACCAGCTTTCTCCATGCTCCCACCTAACATAAGCATGAAATTGGTAATTCCTACCAGTTCAAAAGAAAACTAAAAACACATCTCATCAACACTTTCTAGAAATTATCTGAATACCTAGATACTGGAATTTAATATTTCAGTTAACTCTCGGCAAGTAGCAGTGTTTGTTATAAAGTTGTACAAGTAATCAGTACTTACAGATGTAAAAATATTTTCTCTGAAAAATACCATTGTAATTACATAAATATTAAGCTACTAAGAGCAGAGAAATAGCGGCGGTCTTACTAATTTACTGGATTAAATTTAGAGGGCATAAGTGTAAATAGCATCAAGCAGTGTAGAGATTGTTTATTGTTAATGCAGTGTACATATAAAGTTTCCATGGTGTCTTTGTTTCATCTTGACTCTTTCCACATCCCGGAAGGTTCTCCTTCTTCATGGGATCTGCAGATCATCATGAATGAATGAATGAATGAATCAGTGTGTGTGATTGTATGTACTTTTCCTATATACAGGGTGTTTCAAAAATGACCGGTATATTTGAAACGGCAATAAAACTAAACGAGCAGCGATAGAAATACACCGTTTGTTGCAATATGCTTGGGACAACAGTAAATTTTCAGGCGGACAAACTTTCGAAATTACAGTAGTTACAATTTTCAACAACAGATGGCGCTGCAAGTGATGTGAACGATATAGAAGACAACGCAGTCTGTGGGTGCGCCATTCTGTACGTTGTCTTTCTGCTGTAAGCGTGTGCTGTTCACAACGTGCAAGTGTGCTGTAGACAACATGGATTATTCCTTAGAACAGAGGAATTCCACCGCCTAGAACACAGTGTTGTTGCAACAAGACGAAGTTTTCAACGGAGGTTTAATGTAACCAAAGGACCGAAAAGCAATACAATAAAGGATCTGTTTGAAAAATTTCAACGGACTGGGAACGTGACGGATGAACGTGCTGGAAAGGTAGAGTGACCGCGTACGGCAACCACAGAGGGCAACGCGCAGCTAGTGCAGCAGGTGATCCAACAGCAGCCTCGGGTTTCCGTTCGCCGTGTTGCAGCTGCGGTCCAAATGACGCCAACGTCCACGTATCGTCTCATGCGCCAGAGTTTACACCTCTATCCATACAAAATTCAAACGCGGCAACCCCTCAGCGCCGCTACCATTGCTGCACGAGAGACATTCGCTAACGATATAGTGCACAGGATTGATGACGGCGATATGCATGTGGGCAGCATTTGGTTTACTGACGAAGCTTATTTTTACCTGGACGGCTTCGTCAATAAACGGAACTGGTGCATATGGGGAACCAAAAAGCCCCATGTTGCAGTCCCATCGTCCCTGCATCCTCAAAAAGTACTGGTCTGGGCCGCCATTTCTTCCAAAGGAATCATTGGCCCATTTTTCAGATCCGAAACGATTACTGCATCACGCTATCTGGACATTCTTCGTGAATTTGTGGCGGTACAAACTGCCTTAGATGACACTGCGAACACTTCGTGGTTTATGCAAGATGGTGCCCGGCCACATCGCACGGCCGACGTCTTTAATTTCCTGAATGAATATTTCGATGATCGTGTGATTGCTTTGGGCTATCCGAAACATACAGGAGGCGGCGTGGATTGGCCTCCCTATTCGCCAGACGTGAACCCCTGTGACTTCTTTCTGTGGGGACACTTGAAAGACCAGGTGTACCGCCAGAATCCAGAAACAATTGAACAGCTGAAGCAGTACATCTCATCTGCATGTGAAGCCATTCCGCCAGACACGTTGTCAAAGGTTTCGGGTAATTTCATTCAGAGACTACACCATATTATTGCTACGCATGGTGGATATGTGGAAAATATCGTACTATAGAGTTTCCCAGACTGCAGCGCCATCTGTTGTTGAAAATTGTAACTACTGTAATTTCGAAAGTTTATCTGCCTGAAAATGTACTGTTGTCCCAAGCATATTGCAACAAACGGTGTATTTCTATCGCTGCTCGTTTAGTTTTTATTGCCGTTTCAAATATACCGGTCATTTTTGAAACACCCTGTATAAGAATGATCCTGCTGCTGCTTCCCCTTTTTTGTATGTCCCAGGGACCTAGGAAACACATGGTACTGCAGAATGAATGTTGAAAAGAGTGGAACTGAGAACACGAGTGAGTGAATGGGTGCAAGCTGCAGAAGCAATGTGAAAGTGTAGACTTATGAGATGAGTGTGTGAATTGGCTTGACCATTCGAGGACCTATTATCATATTTTTATTTTGCTCAGAATATGTTAATAAAGTCTTGGATTGATTTTGTGTATATATCTAAGAGTAATTTAATTAATGATTAGATATAGATTTAGAAACTGAGGTTGGAATAGATGTACTATGCCTGACTGAACATCATATAGTCACACATATGGAAATGGTAAATGTAATTGGATATAAGTTTCCAGCACAAGTAAGTAGAGACACTATGGAGAGAGGAGGAGTTGCCATATATGTTAAAATGTATCATAATGTGAAAAATTAAGATACTAAAAAAAATCCGTGTAGAGCAACATATGCATGTGCATGTGACTTTAAATTAAATAATGGTACTTTTATAATTGTAGCTGTTTATAGGTTCCCATTGGGAAAGTTTCAGCTATTTTTGAAAAACTTGGATTCTTTGTTGTGCTATCTGTCAGACGGTGGGAAGCAAACTGTGGGGATTTCAATGTAGATTTTCTGAAAAGGTCCGATAAAAAGCTTGGCCTTTAAGTATTACTTGGTTCTTTCAATTTGACATCAGTTATTTATTTTCCTACTTGGGTGGTACAGGAAAGCAGCACACTGATAGATAATGTTTTCATAGACCAAGATAAATTGAATCAAATACGAACTTTTCCTGTTGAGAATGGTCTGTCTGTTCCTGATGCACAGCTAATTACAGTATATGACATAGCTCTATACAGTAATACAAAACAGTCCTCCAAAACAGTGCATTCAGTTAACAGTTTAACAATTGCAGATTTTAGGGAAAGCTTGCAACAGTTAGACTGGGATGAGGTGTACAGGGAACCAGATGCTAATTTAAAATTTAACCTATTTGATAATACCTTTGTGAATATATTTGAAAACTGTTTCTCTAAGAAAACAATTAAACATATATGTAATTAACCATCTAAAACCATTGCTTACAAAAGGGATAAATATATATTGTAAACAGAAAAGGGAAATGATTCTTATACCTAGAAGGAATAATGATCCAGAAACAGTGAAATATTATAAAAACTACTGCACTGTATAAAGAAAAGTTATTAAAAAGTCCTGAAGTATGTGCATTATGTCTGAGGTTAGCACATCTTTTAATAAAATTAAAACTATTTGGAATATTCTTAAAAGGAAACAGGGCGACCGAGAGTACAGAACGACTGCATTCCTATCAACCTCAATGAAAAGTTCGTTAACAAGAAGTCAGAAGCAGAAAACACTTTTAATAATCATTTTTAAGTGTTCTAGAGGAAATAGGATTCAGCTAGTCATTAGAAAATGCAAAGCAGTATGTGGAAGAGGCAATAGATATGCAATTTGATAAAATTTAAATTCAAATGACCTCTCCTACTGAAATTAGGAAAATAATAAATTCACTCAAAAGTAAATGCTCACATGGAATTGATGGCATTTTCAAGAGAGTACTAAAACTTGTTCTCAGCAGATAAGTAGGATTCTCAGCCATATATGTAGCAGCTCACTGAAACAGGGCATTTTTCCAGATAGACTAAAAATGCTATTATAAAACCATTGCATAAAAAATGAGATAAGTCTGATGTTAACAGCTACTACGAGTCTCAGTTCTGACAGCTTTATCCAAAATTCTTGAAAAAGTAATGTGTTCAAGATTACCTTCAAATATTTGTAAAAATGACGTACTAGCAAAATGTAAATATGGTTTTCAGAGGTGCTTTACAACATGAAATGTTATGTATGCTGATTGAATATTAAATGCTCTAAATAACCAAACATCATCCATTTGGATATTTTGTGATCTCTCAAAGGCTTTTGATTGTGTGAATCATGAAATTCTTCTAGATAAGCTTAAGTGTTGTGGTATGAGTTGGACAGTGCAAAAATGGTTTAATTCATATTTAACTGGAAGAATGTAGAAGGTTGAAATTAACAGTACAGGTAGTCTGGAAAAATCAGCAAAGTCCTCTAACCAGAGATGTACCAAGAACGATGTCCCACAGGCTTCAGTCTTGTGTCTGTTATTGCTCTTAATACACACGTAAATTTTTTTGCATCACTTCAGTTCCCAGAACTCCTGAAGATAGACATTGACTGTGGATACCGTATCACAGACTCAGTCCCTTTGACTGTTCAGAGATGTCACTAAACCCGCCCAAAGATGTAAAAAACCATGCATGAGCAGCACCAATCAGACGGAGGGGATCCGACGACAGCTAATCAGTTCCAGTCATTCCACCAGGAAGGAAGCACGTGGTGCATGTTGTCTGTAGTTTGACCATGCCTAGACGGTCAATACCACAGTTCGATCACGTCCGCATTGTTACTTTGAGGAAAGGCTCTCGACAAGGGAAGTGTCCAGGTGCCTCGGAGTGAACCATAGAGATGTTGTTTGGACACGGAGGAGATACAGAGAGACAGGAACTGTTGATGACATGCCTCACTCAGGCCGCTCAAGGGCTACTGCTGCAGTGGATGACTGCTACCTGTGGATTATGGCTCAGAGAACCCTTACAGCAATGCTACCATGTTGAATAATGCTTTTTGTGCAGCCACAGGACATCGAGTTACGACTCAAACTGTGCGCAACTTTCCTCCTGACATCCATGGTGAGGTCCATCTTTGCAACCGTGGCACCATGCAGTGCAGTACAGCTGGGCCCAATAACATGCCAAATGGACCACTCGGGATTGGCATCATGTTCTATTCAGCGATGAGTGTCGCATATGCCTTCAACCAGACAATTATCAGAGATCCATTTGGAGGCAACCCAGTCAGGCTGAACGCCTTTGACACACTGTCCAGCGCCGCTTATGGTCATGGAAGGTGGCGTAACGGCTCTACAATATGTGAAAGCCATCCTCCGACCGATAGTGCAACCATATCGGCAGTATTCATCTTCATGGACGACAACTCGCACCCGCATCATGCACATCTTGTGAATGACTTCCTTCAGGATCAAGACATCGCTCGACTAGAGTGGCCAGCATGTTTTCCAGACATAAATCCAATCAAACATGCCTGGGATACACTGAAAAGGGCTGCTTATGGATGACGTGACCCACCAACCAATCTGAGGGATCTACGCCAAATTGCTGCAGAGGAGTGGGACAATCTGGACCAACAGTGCCTTGATGAACTTGTGGGTAGTATACCACAACAAATACAGGCATGCATTAATGCAGGAACATGTGCTGCTGGGTATTCGAAGTACCGGAGTGTACAGCACCTCTGAATGTCTTGCTGTATGGTGGTACAACATGCAATGTGTAGTTTCCATGAGCAATAAAAAGGGCAGAAATGATGTTTATGTAGATCTCTATTCCAATTTTCTGTACATGTTCTGGAACTCTCAGGACTGAGGTGATGCAATTTTTTTTTTGTTTTTTTTTTTTATGTGTGTATAGACTAATGACTTGCCACTCAGTATTCATGAAGAAGCAAATCTGCTTTTTGGTGATGATACAAGTATAATAATGAATTATGTATAATAATAATGTATAATAATGAATTATGAAACAGTCTATTGTGAACCGGGAAGTTCATAAAACAAATGACAGGATTAAAGCTCTATGTAGTAAATTTCAGAATGTGTCTCTAGTAGATGTCAGCTATCTAGAAAGGGAGCTGCACACATCTCATGGTCTGCACATGAACAAAAGAGGCAAAAAGATTGTTAGTAGCAAAACTATTGAGGAAGTCAGGTGACATTGTTCACAAAGAGATGAAAAGAAGTCCATTGCCATGGGGTGGTACATTCCACCTTAACAAAATCTGCCGCAACACCAGCCACCGCTGGCAAGCCAGGGAAACTTGTAAAGCCTGCTGGCCTCATTGCTTGTCCAAAATTATCCCCTCAGGTCCAGCAGGTAAAACTCAGCCTTAAAATCATACACCAGAATCTTGGTAGTCTTAGATATAAGCATAATGATCTAGATGTAATTTCACGGATTGACAAACCCGATATATTAGTTGTAACTGAACATTGGTACAATGAAGCTCTGATTAGCATTAGTCAACCACTGTGTATGAAAATCTGCACAGCCTTTAGTAGAAAAGACAAGACTGGTGGAGGTGTAGCAATTTTCACTGTAAATGAAAGTAATTTTGATGTTATTGATGTGAGTGCCTTCTGCTTGGAAGGAGTCTCAGAATTTGCTGCAATAAACCTAAAATGGGGTAGAGATAACATAACAGTTATCGGTGTTTACAGGCCACCTGCAGCAAATACAGATACCTTTTTTGTAAATCTTTCTGACTTGCTTGTATATATAGACACAACATTTTCTGGGCCAAATGGTCATGTAAATATTATAGTTACAGGGGATATAAATATACATTTATTAACAAATGATGTCAGCACCAAAAAGTTACATCGTCTGTGTGATGAATTTAACCTGATCCCACTCATTCGGGAGCCCACTAGAGAAATTGGCAATAGTAAAACATGTCTTGACAACATAATGACATACATGACCCACCTATCCCACAGTGCATCGGTTTTAAAACTAGCCATCTCAGATCACCATGCAGTACAGCTTAAATTGGAGCTCCATGAGGCCCCCACTATCACCACAAAGCAACAGTTTCTAACTAAAAGAATAATGTATAATGACAACATAAATAGACTAAACTGCATACTAGCACAAATAAAATGGTTTGAAAATAATAGCTTTTCGTATGATACCTTTGCTGCTGACTTCTATTACTGCTTTGATACCACATGCCCAGTTGTAATCACAAAAATGAAACAAACAAAAAATATAAACAAAAATATTTGGGTAAATAGTAATTTCACTGAAGCGAGGAAAAATTAAAACTACTCCACAGTGCAATGCTGAATAATAGAGAGATTCCTGAGGTAAAGGAAGCCTTCAAAATATATCAAGCACACTATAAGGACTTACTCTCACAGAGCAGGAGCAACTATGTTGCAAATAAGCTTCAAAACTCACACAACGTAACTGCTGGCATCTGGGCAGTCATAAACAGTTTTAGAACCTGCAATGACAAATCCCGTATGGACTCTACTATTAACCACAATGGTATGCTCATAAAAGACCAACTGGAAATTGCAAATATTTTTAATGAATATTTTTCTTCCGTAGGGGAAGCCATAAATGACAAACATAAAAACATGCACTACAGTTTTAAAGGTAATACATGTGACCATAGTATATATCTAGCCCCCACAAACTGTGCAGAAATAATGGGCATCATTAGCTTTCTAAAACCCTCTAATTCAGCTGGGCATGATGGCCTAAATACTAATGTTTTAAAAGCCTGTAGCCAAAATGTCTCTGTACCTCTGTCTGCAGCAGTCAACAATATAATAGAATCAGGCACCTTTCCAGACAGACTCAAAATAGCACAGGTAACACCCATTTTTAAGAAAGGTGACAACAACAAAATAGAAAACTACAGACCAGTCTCAATCCTTCCCGTCTTTTCCAAAATAGTTGAGAAAGTTATATTCAACAGGATTATAAACTTTCTTAACAAACACAACCTGATGTTCGAAAATCAAAATGGATTCCTAAAAGGTAAATCAACTAGCACTGCAGCTGCTCAACTAATTGAAGAGGTGATAGGGGGTATCGAAAGCAAGGAACATGTGGCAGGTGTATACCTAGACCTGGAAAAAGCCTTTGATTGTGTGAACGTTGACATCCTATTAGACAAGCTATGGAAAATGGGCATTAGAGGCGCTGCTTATGACCTAATAAAGTGTTATATGAGTAATAGAAAACAGTTTGTTCTACTTAAAACAGAAAGTGGTGTCTACAAATCAGAGATCACGTGCATAAAATATGGTGTGCCCCAGGGCTCGGTGTTGGGCCCCCTTCTGTTCTTGATCTATGTAAATGATATTAAATACTGTACTATAAATTCCAAAATTGTTCTGTATGCCGATGACACGTCCATTGTATGTAAAAAGGAATCATGTAATGAACTAGAGGCAGAGTGCAATAATGTGACAAAAGAAATTGTTCAGTTTTTAAATGAAAGCCACTTAAATGTAAGCACCAGTAAAACATGTTTGATGGAGTTTAACAAAAGTAGTTTGAATAATGAAATTAAATTATACACGGGCAACGAATTGGTAAAGAAAGAGTCTAGTGTAAAATTCCTTGGCATAACAATCCAAAGCAACCTGAAATGGGACACACATATTGACTCCCTAGCAATTAAGTTGTCAAAAAATGTATTTGCAATCAGTACTATTAGCAAGTTCTGTAGTGACACCGTAGTCCTAAAGACTGCATACCATGCTGTTTTCTCCTCTCACTTGAACTACGGTATTGAAATTTGGGGGGCAACAACCAAAGCTAATCTAGATAAGCTACTCATTCTTCAAAAAAGGGGTGTGAGAATAATCTGTGGAGCAAAATATAGGGAATCTTGTCGCAACTTGTTTCCAAAAACAGAGGTGTTAACTGTTACAAACACATACATTCTAAAAGCCATATTGCTTGTGAAAAGACTGCACCCAAACACTTATTCAGATTTCCACCAGTACAATACTAGAAATAAAGAAAGATTTTACATTGGCAGCCACAGAACAGCACTTTACAAAAGGGGGCCTCAGTATGCAGGTATAAAATTAGCTAATGCACTGCCTAGTGCAGTCATGGCTCTTCCTACAATTAAACTGAAACATCAACTTAAGAAATTTTTAGTAAAACACACTTTCTACTCATTAGAAGAGTACCATACTTATATGAAGAACAACAAATGGTTTGTGAAGTTATGTGAATAGAAATCAATAAACATCTTATTGTAATTTTGTTGTAAATTAATAACGTATTCAGAAGAATGTGTCTTGTGTATTGTACAAATAACTTTAATCATTACTGTTTCTTTGTACATGTGCAGTGTACCATTCGATGTTGAATAAAGCTATTATTATTATTATTATTATTATTATGAAGTGTCCGATCCCGCCCGTCTGCTTTGACCCATGACGTCACAAATATGGCGGAAACGACCATAAACCACGATTCCAATATGGCGCATATAAAGTCGTTACGTACACATTATGAGGACGAAAATACATCGAGAAACAAACACACACACGTTCCACAAAAAGCCTAAGGACACTAACGGGACAAGCGCGGGAAATAGGGGGTTTTTGGATGGGGGAAACTAAATATAAACAAATTTAGACACCCATCCCCATACAAAACCACGCAAAACGACGAAAAAACCGACATCACAAAACTCCCCAAATACCACTAAACACAATATCATCTGGAATCGGACACTACCCTTGAACTATATAGCTCAACAGCAGCTCCCGATCCTATAAATTAGGACCTAACACTTCCCTTGACCTATATAGCTCAAAAACATCTCCTGATACCAATACCAACATTCACAGCCACACATTAGGATCGAACACTTCCCTTGACCTGTTATCCTTACGACATCTCCACATACGGTCCGAGACGCCGGAACTTTAAGTAAGCCTCATTTCTTCACAACATACTGAACACCTCACGACTTCATCCAAAAATCCGTATAGTTGAAGAAATTTTATTAGAGACAACGCACTGTCCCTCATCATAGCCGACATCCGAAAACTGTTGACCCTGTCCGTCATATCCATATCTACCAAAGACATAAAAAAAGCAATTTAGCAAAATTCACACCCGACGCCACACTCGCAAACTAAACCAAAAACATCACCTAACACACCACCGATCGCATCAAAACGACACCTACAAATACGCCACTCTCACAAACTAAATTCCGCGCCGTCGTGACGTCACACACCACAACAGCCTTACGTCACGGGTCAAAGCCGACGGGTGGGAGCGGACGCTTCGGTCGACGCCCAACAAACAAGAATTAGCTGAGGAAATTTTCAGTAACGTCTTTCACAAAATTATTATGTGGTTCTTTGCAAATGAACCCTCACTAACTTTTGAGAAAACACAGTACATACAATTCTGTAATACAATTCTATTGGTAAATAAAGACTTTGAACAGAAGTCTGTTGCTACGGCATAATATTCAAAATTTCTGGTTCTGTGCACTGATAAACAATTGAATTGGAAGAAACACATTGGTGATTTGCTGAAACAGTTAGGTTCAGCTACTTATGCAAGGGTTATTGAAAATTTTGGTGATAAATATATCAGTAAATTAGCCTACTATGCCTATTTTCATTCACTGCTTTCATTTGGCTTCATATTTTGGGGTAATTCATCAATAAGAGAAAAAGTATTCATTCCACAAGATTGTGTAGTCAAAATAATAGCTCGAGCCCACCCAAGATCAGCTTGCAGAATTTTATTTAAGGAACCCAGGATATTCACAGCACCTTAGCAATACATATATTCACGTATGAAATTTTTTATTAATAACCTGTACCAGTTCAAAAATAATAGCAAAATGCATAGCTACAACACTAGAAGAAAGATTATTGTCACTATTCTGGGTTAAATCTGACTTTGGCACAGAAAGGGGTGAATTATAGTGCCACAAAAATCTTTGGGCATTTGGTAAATAGTGTTAAAAGTCTGACAGATAGGCAATCAACATTTGAAAACAAATTAAAATAATTTCTGAATGTCAACTCCTCCTACTCAATAAATGTTTATCTATGTATTATCATCTTTGGGAGTCAGTAATGTTCTTGAAAATGGGCTTATAACCCCGAGACCCAGGATGTTCAATAACATTACTGTAATAATAAATAGTAAAACAAGGCTAAAAACGGTGTTTGTTTAGTTAAATGAATATTTAGTTATGAAGTAGCAATTGTAAAAACAATTATATTGTGTAATGAAAACCTATGTTAAAATAACCTTCCACATCATTAGAAAATGTCATATTCATAATATATGGAACAAGTATTAATGTAATGCAATGTTTAATGTATAAATACAATGGAAATCATGTATGTTGTAACTACGCACATAAATAGGTGTTGTCTATTATGGATGAGTGAGTAAACGAACGAATAAATTTCTGGAACAAGGAACTTAATGAGTAAAGTATAACATTGTTTATGTGTATTTTTTCATTTTTTCATAATTCTGGGTTTGGGCATTTCATATTATGTCACTCATATCTTACATTTCTGTGAGATCTACATTCAATTATCACAACTGCTGACGCAGTTTTGGGTTGTTGACTTATTCCAAACACCAAGAATGAAACCTGAGATTAACTGAGGTTTTTGATACTGCTTCAACAACTCACAACTTAGATTTGTATTTTCACTAAACGTATGATGATATGAATAGCTCTAGAGCCTTACATGCTGTTGTAGGTAATTGGGTTGCATAGTTTTTTTAAATAATGTTAAAAAACGAAAAACACGTAAATCAGTGCTTTTTGGGCACGATCCTAATCCCTGCTTTCTGCTGGTCTTTGAATCGACTTACACTGCCTGTCAATGGTTGGGGCTCACATTTTAACAGCGTCAACGGATCCTCCTGGCACCCAATGTCAGCTTTGTGTTGTAATTATGGTGTATCGTGTGATGTCGTCTTACACACGATGACATAGTGATCTGTAGTATAGTTCGATGTCTTAAGTTAGTTCGAAATGTGACTGACTGTGAGCAGGTGAAGAGGTACTGAGTGCTCCAGTTAAGCAGATAACATGTTGTGCATTCACATTTTTTCACAATAACAAATCATTGCCGGATGAGAAATATCGCAAGGAATGAATGACTGAAAAAAGTCTTAGGCCCGACTGGGGAATGAACCACAAATTACTGGTCTGGTACTCTACCCACAAAGCTAACCACTGTTAGTGGCAAACTTTTCATATGTGCTGAATACCTTTGTTATTATATTTTACTTCTTACATTTGTGTAAACCTTTGCGATATGTAATTATTTTTATTTCCTTTTCGGGAACAAAATTTTTTTTCTGCATGTTGCACAACAAATCCCTGGTAAATATCTGTTAGTAAATAAAACATAATTGATGTATGAACTTTACCTATCGTAAAAACTAATTTTGTAATACATGCCTCTCATCTTAACGTTTTTTTACATATTTAGAACTGATAAGTATCATCATTTGACAAGAATCTATATAATTACCGGTACATACAATTGAACTACAAGTTAATCAAAATCTCGCAGCAGCTTTTCATTGTATTCGACGAGCAACAACTGCTGTTATAAATTGAATTATCTATAAATTTATAAAACCACATGGCCTTGATTAATATTTTGTGAACTTTCAATAATTGTTGTAGCTATTAAATATTAATAAAGATACAAACACGCGGTTAGAAAAATTATAAGCTGCTATGCTATCCCATGTTCTACAATCGTGGTGACTGGGTCGCCGCGACCACAAAATTTTCAAAGATTAGCGCTAACTACATAACATCTATACCCGATATATTTGAATTTAACTATTTCAGTCAGACCTATTAGAATTAATATCGCTGTACGCAAGCTGATGGGAATAACTTGTTATGTCGACGAAAATGTAGTCGCTTCGATAATTTCTCCAACGTATCCGTCTACAATCTTTGGAGTGGAAGATCTATGCTAATCTTAAGTTAGTAAATATAAGAAACGTCCTAATCAATTTTATGACGGCAAAGATCTGTACAAGTGCGATATGCGTTCGGTTTCTATTTTAATTTTTAGTATTACTTCCAATAAAACGTAGCAGAAGTTACGTGTTGTTAGTTGTAGGCAGCAGCTTCTGCTGACATAATTACCCACATTCGTTGGGCTACGGAGCCAAGAGATCATTTGACAGGGCGTCTGATCTGATCCGATGTTTCATGAAAGTTAAGCAGGGTGTTTCAAACCCATATATACTAGCCGCGTTCTCCAAATAAATATACTGTTCACAACGCTTGCAGTGCCAGTACAACGGAATTTCCTCTGCTACTGGATTTGGAACCATTACGGATAAACACAGTTCTGTAAGCGCATGTTCACTGCTATTGAGTTTGTAGTTATGAAGATCCGATAACAATGTACAAGCGCTCGGTAGTAGAAAGCTGCTTCTCTACGAAGTACTTCAATTTCCTTCCTGTATAACAGAAAACATTCTATTAATGTTTCTGGTAGTGAAGTATTTGAATCTAGAGCAGTAGAAACAACGAAAAACCGCTATTGTTATAATTCTATTGATTCGATTTTAGCAACTAACACTGTAGCTTTCATCAAAGGTAAAAACCCGCACACATTCGTTTTCAGTCTTCAGCAGTAAATGAGTGTTTACCTTTGCTTTGCATTTCTCTCTCTCACTTTAGTATCATTGACTAATTTTAGTGTCCTCACGTTTTTATATCTCGTTAATTAAAACTTATAGCATATTCGTGTTCAAATGGGTACCTGTTGCAAAGAACAGAGGGAGATTTGCTATTTGTCTAAATGTAATGGTGAACTCTGAGATGACAACAATAAGAAACTGACAATAAATAAATAAGTCTGTTATTATCACTTTCAGTGTTTGGCTTTTAATATTTTTTGCCCTTCTGCTGTTGTGTTGTCTCAAGTGTCACCTTAGAATACCGGAAAACTTCTTTTTCCTTTAAGTATGCCTAACTCTGTTTTACTATTATTTGCCCAAGTGGCACTAACTATAAGCTGTGATGATTAGTTACAATTACTCTGGCAACTTAGTTTCCCAACTGTCTCTCAGTGTTTTCTGTACAGCTTCAAACAGCATTACTTATGTAAGTTGATGAGCTGTACACTGAATTAAATAGTTAATATACTGGTAAATACCCAACCCACAAAACATGTTTTTAATGTGTAATATGGGTACTTACAATGTTGTCTGCCACACAAATAGGGATGGGTGTTTCACCACCAGGGTAAGCCACAATGTCAGGTCCTGCTGTGACTGCCAGAGAGCACCCCAGCATCAGGTGTAAGGCTCTGCTGTGGCCTCGTGGCAGTCAATATGTTAAAATGTGTGTTCACAGTATTGTATTGTGTTGCTATATTTGTCAGAAGGTATTGGAAATGATCTCTTATAAGAAAATTTGAAGAGTTCCTTCCTTTAAGTGCATGTAAACAAATGAACTGAAGTGAATTATTGATTTTTATAGTTACAGTGTGCAGTTTCAAATGATGTGCTCAGATTTCTGCACATAGAATGTGATATGTTACTTTGGCAAAATTCAGAGGTTTAAACTGGTCTGTTATTCCAATATCTAATGAGAAATGGAAAATTAACTACAATTTATTGTTACCCATTGGAATGTTTTTTCGACACTTATCTCTAAGTAATTAGATCATCAAAGGTATTGGAGCAAGGGTCTTCTATATCTGTAGTCTGCAAACCATTTTACTGTATGTGGCAGATGCTGTTAGTGGTGCCACCATCACTTTCCTGTTACATTTACAAATAATTTGTTAAAACAGCTGACAGTAAGACTTCTTATGAACTCTAATTTGTCATTTTCTCATCGTTATTTCGCCAGATGTATGTAGGAGGAAACAATATGCTCTCAGCGCAGTTTGCAGTACTATCACTTAGCATTTCCCCACAAAATGAGGAGAAAAGCATTCCCAAGACTAGTAGTGTAGGCAGATGTCACTGTATTTGTACCTCCATACTATCGCTCTGTGACCAAAATGGTACTGAAACAGAGGATGACAGACTAAAGGCCGAAATACTAAATGTCTTTTTCCAAAGTTGTTTCACTGTAGTTCCTTCTCTAGATTGTTGCACAGATGACAAAATGGTAGATATCGAAATATATGACAGAGGGATAGAGAAACAATTAAAATTGCTCAAAAGAGGAAAGGCCTCTGGACCTGATGGGATACCAGTTCAATTTTACACAGAGTACGCAAAGGAACTTGCCCCCCTTCTTGCAGCGGTGTACCGTAGGTCTCTAGAAGAGCGTAGCGTTACAAAGGATTGGAAAAGGGCACAGGTCATCCCCGTTTTCAAGAAGGGACGTCGAACAGATGTGCAGAACTATAGACCTATATCTCTAACGTCGATCAGTTGTAGAATTTTGGAACACGTATTGTGTTAGAGTATAATGACTTTTCTGGAGACTAGAAATCTACTCTGTAGGAATCGGCATGGGTTTCGTAAAAGACGGTCATGTGAAACTCAGCTCGCGCTATTCGTCCACGAGACTCAGAGGGCCATAGACATGGGTTCACAGGTAGATGCCATGTTTCTTGACTTCCGCAAGGCGTTCGATACAGTTCCCCACAGTCGTTTAATGAACAAAGTAAGAGCATATGGACTATCAGACCAATTGTGTGATTGGATTGAGGAGTTCCTAGATAACAGGACGCAGCATGTTATTCTCAATGGAGAGAAGTCTTCCGAAGTAAGAGTGATTTCAGGTGTGCCGCAGGGGAGTGTCATAGGACCGTTGCTATTCACAATATACATAAATGACCTGGTGGATGACATCGGAAGTTCACTGAGGCTTTTTGCAGATGATGCTGTGGTGTATCGAGAGGTTGTAACAATGGAAAATTGTACTGAAATGCAGGAGGATCTGCAGCGAATTGACGCATGGTGCAGGGAATGGCAATTGAATCTCAATGTAGACAAGTGTAATGTGCTGCGAATACACAGAAAGATAGATCCTTTATCATTTAGCTACAAAATAGCAGGTCAGCAACTAGAAGCAGTTAATACCATACATTATCTGGGAGTATGCATTAGGAGTGATTTAAAATGGAATGATCATATAATGTTGATCGTCGGTAAAGCAGATGCCAGATTGAGATTCATTGGAAGAATCCTAAGGAAATGCAATCCGAAAACAAAGGAAGTAGGTTACAGTATGCTTGTTCGCCCACTGCTTGAATACTGCTCAGCAGTGTGGGATCCGTACCAGATAGGGTTGATACAAGACATAGAGAAGATCCAACGGAGAGCAGCGCGCTTTGTTACAGGATCATTTAGTAATCGCGAAAGCGTTACGGTGATGATAGATGTACTCCAGTGGAAGACTCTGCAGGAGAGACGCTCAGTAGCTCGGTACGGGCTTTTGTCAAAGTTTCGAGAACATACCTTCACCGAAGAGTCAAGCAGTATATTGCTCCCTCCTACGTATATCTCGCGAAGCGACCATGAGGATAAAATCAGAGAGATTAGAGCCCACAATCCTTCTTTCCACGAACAATACGAGACTGGAATAGAAGGGAGAACCGATAGAGGTACTGAAGGTACCCTCCGCCACACACCGTCAGGTGGCTTGCGGAGTATGGATGTAGATGTAGATATTCACACAGCTCAAAGTAATAGAAATAACAGCCTTCATACTTAGTTGTAATGTATGTAAGGGGTGGTGATATGTCCTATGTAGTTATGACACTGTTCATGGTTGGAGTATGCTTAGTGGGTGAAATATTAACCAGTCTTCAACCTCACTGAAATTCACACACACATTTGAAACAATGTTATGAACTCACTGTAATCTCTCACTGTGCTGCAGAACAGATGGTGCCCTGGTGTTATATTAACACCTTGATTTGTTAAATTTTTTAACAAATATTACGGCCCTGAATTGGCTATACCAGAGAATTCTACTAAATCTAAATGCTTAACGTTTTGTATGTATTACCTGAGCCAAACATAGCCTTTTAGTAGCAAAAGGACTTACAACCTCTTTAGAAGTTTTTGTGCATATTTTTAGTACACTCGATATAAATTTCAGTAATTTTGCCTCATCTGATACCTGTGCAGTAACTTTTAATCTGGCTAATGTGATGATAAATCATTTTAAAAGATTGAAAAGTAACTGGTTGCAGTTTCTACCAAATCTACCTCCATTATTGTGCCCAGAATGGAGAAGATAAAAATAATTGTTGTAATAAAAATGAATTTTTAATATACCATGTTTTTTAAATCTTTCTAAAGAGTACAAAAAATTTCTCCTAGCCCCATACGAATTCCTAACACCATACAGACAGTCCTGAAAATCTGCGATCTTGAATTTTTAATAGCTATAGAAATACCTGTAAGATTTAAAACCAGACATTGAGATGCATGCAACAGAGAATAGCAAGGAGGTGAACTACCCATACTAATCATGTATCAGTAAGTAGTGTAATAGTGAGCAGTGTAATGCATCAATTATGTACTGCATGCGCCCCATAGTTTTCATTTTAAATCTTAGTGTCTTTTCATAGTTACAAAAAATTCATACTCACAAATTTTCAAGACTGTACACCGGGCTAGGCTAAATTGCTTAATACTTTTTACTATGATTTTAAAAATGTTGTACACAAAAAAATGATTTTTATTTAAATAATTATTTCCCGCTTTTGACTCTTGTGTGTGAAATTTTTCAATTAATTTCAAGAACTTTGATGAAACTACAATGTGCAAGTTGTAAATTTCAGGTTCATTTCACTTTTCTTCATGTGAGCCTACAAGTATATTGCTGCCTTCTACTTATATCTCACAAAAAACCTGTGAAGGTAAAAATTAGAGATTTGAGTTCATACAGACACTTGCCAACTATAGTTCTTCCAGTGCACCATTCACAATTGGAAAAGGAAACTGGTCGTGGGGGGGGGGGGGGGGGGTGATGGCAAGGTACACACAAAGTACTTGCCACCACACTCCAGGCAAGGAAGTGAGTTAAATTTCATTGTTGTTCAGTTCGGAGCTATGTGGGAAGTTTAAAGGCTCTAGGTCATCAGAGTACCCCCCTCTATACACCAGACGGGAAAGCGAGTTAATATTGTACCATCATCCAATTTTGAGCTATGTTTAAAATTTAAAGTTTCTAGCTCATTGGGAAGTTCGTTTTAAATCAGTTGCTAGATCAAACAAGAAAGTGATGTAATAAAAACATGGTAAAAATTAATGCAAAGTTCTCTTACGCATGTATATCTGACAATTGCTTACATAGTTTCACAGTCCAGTCCATAAAATACTATTCATACAAATGACAGTATGTAACAGATCACAGTTTACATAACAGTAGATACTTTTTTGAGTCTCGGAGTGTTTGCATGTACTTAGTTTGTTTAATAATATATTGTGTGAAACACTTTGCAATTGATGTGACAACTGTTTTTTACTTTGTTAAGCGTCATCTTATGTGGCTATGGTGGTTCAGCACGTAGACGAAACACCTACTTGTGAACCCATATTTTTTCCTAATAAGTTGTTTTATAGGCAGTGGTAGTAGTCTAAAACAGTGTGTACACAACTTACTTTCCTTGTGCTAGTCTCCTAGTCGGCATCTCTTCTATTTACAAGAAGTGAGCTAGTCTTGTATGCTTAGTTTATTGAATCTGTGGTGAGAGTTTTGTATCTTAATAACAATTGACCACTAATATAAACTATGAAAGACTGCTCCCAAGCACAACTAATCCAGTCAGCACTAATGTGTCATGGCATACATCACCCCCTCATTTATGTTAAGAAAGTCTTTTCAGTCCCTGTTGGTACAGCATCCAACACCTAACCAGTTAATCCATAGTATCGCAGCAACATTAAAACCTTACAAAAATAAATATTGGTTTGGTGCACAAGTTCGTAGTGTTTTCCCACGAGTTCAATAGATCTAACAGATGCACATAAAAGAGAATTTAGTCCTCAAGAATATATTCTCCTTTACTACTTACAATCTGCCAATGCCGGGGAACTTTTTGATTCTGCAGTTGTGGAAATCACATGGTTTTGAGGCAAAGAATTCATCGAACAATGTTCGGAATGCATTTTCATCCAGAAAGGAAGTTCCTTGAAGGGTGTTATCAAGTGGGCACAGAATAACTTCCCAACCCAACTCCTGTAGAGTAGTTTTTGTCAGTCTAGCAAAATGCTGGTGGGCATTATCATGGAGTAGCATCACTTCACACAGTCATTGTTGTTGGATTGCATCTGCAATACATCGTGGTTGTTGACAGTAAATATCAGCAGTGGCGCACAAGTATTTGTACAGTGTTACTGCTTTGTTTCATCTCAACCATTCCTTTCTTTACCTTATGTTTGCATAAAGACACTATTTCTCATCACCAGTAATGGTAAAGGATAGGAATGGTGGTTGTTGTTCATGAACCACTTGATGACCAACAAGCAGAGATGCACATATGGCTGCCTGCTGATTTTTGCCTTAAGAGCATGCAGTAGCTATGCACCCATTTTTGAACCTTCACCATTGCATGCAAATGTCACACAGTGGTGGAATGATCACAGTTCATCACATTTATCAGATCTTGAGTATAGTGTCATGGAACATTGTGGATTAATGTGTTTAAACAATAATCAAACCCTGAAGGTATTCCTGAATGTGGATAATTGCCAATGTCAAAATGATCCTCCTCATAATGAGAGAACCATTTTCTTGCTGTGCTCTTTCCAACGACATTTTCTCCTTACACACCACTTAATGTTTCTGGCTGCCTCCACTGCTGTCATCCTTCTACTGATCTCAAACAGACGAATGTCAGAAATGTTCAAATTTCCCCACATAGCACATTTTCTAGCACCCACAGATCCACTCACAATCTCGAAATGACAACATGTAAACTCATATAGCCACAACTCCACTCACTATCTCCAAATGACAACATGTAAATGAAAATAGCAACAGTGAACTACAAATAAAAAAGACAACTGATAAACAAACCATAGCAACCAGGATACCAACTTTCAAAACAAAACACTAAAAACTTATGCATCAACTGTTAAAACTTTACAAAGTACCATCAGAGAAATATCAGGCGACTAAACAGCTGAATTGTGAATCACTGTGCCATATGGATTTTGGAGGCTGCGCAGACATCTAAAATACAAGAGGTGGAGCCCCTCCACACCCACACCAGCATGATTGCCAACTCAAAAGGTCTAGTGCTATCTCATCCAACATCTGTGCATGGGCATCCCATTGCAAACTTTAGCCCAACAACCTAATAAATGTGTGCTGTGACTGTTACTAATTCCACATAAAATTTCTCCAAACTAGATTACAGTATTATTATTTCATTTCATGTTGATATTCTTCACTGTGGGCGTACCATCTCTACCACTATGTACCTATGACCTGCAACAGCAATTCTCCTCTCAAAATTGGGAACATGTTTATAAAGAAATACAAATATTTATTGTTTATGAGTACATGAACATAGCAATGTTTATATTTAGTACAAACATTATTCATAGTTTATTATTATGAAGAAAAGATGTAGGCTAGTTTAATACTTCTATTACATATGTTATGAATATTCATCACAGACCTTGTTTTTTTATTCCTTTACCTTAATAGTACAAATGAGACAAAAACAAATGCTAAAAAACTTTTTCTGTCACTCCAGTTTCAAACAAGACTTTATAAGTCCCTAACCACAATATGCAAATTTCTGCTAGCCTGTCTTCTTTGCAGCTGTTCTTAGGTGAGAGACATCAGAAACACAAAATACTGTATCCATAATCCTATTCTACATAATTCAGTCTTCATATTGAATACTATAGTACAAATGAATAATGCAATGGTCAAATTTAGTAATTATAGACAAATGTATAAAAGTAGATACAATAGCTGAATATACAATGCACCAATGTTCTTGTCAAATCATGAGGTGATTACGACAAACATGGGATAATAATGAGTGTCATAATCTGTTACAACTGAGTTACTGTATTCATTCTCAGCCAATACAGACAATACAATAAAAACTTTCCTGAAACCATTATTAAAAAATGATTCACAATGCTGTGGCGTTTTATAAAATTTTGTTCTCTTGTTTGAACATTGCATGTCATTAGAGTCTGTAGAGTCTGCGTTGTAGTATCTTGTGTCACAATTGTATTCTAATGCTTGATTTACATCCTTTTCTAGCACGGGGTGGTACATCTGTCTCTGTAACATAAAATTTTAAGTAAGTTATTATTAACAATTAAAAATAATTACACTGAGGGGATCTATTGAAGAACATGTTTCACAAAAAGCAGTGGTCACATCATTGCCTATAGCCACATGACTTTCTCAGCTGTTGGCGAGCCAACAAAAAAGTGTTTGGTATGAGATTCCATTGTAGTTTAATCACAAGCACTGTCTTTTCCAGCAAGAAGCTGGGAAACAGCCAGTATGTGCTTAACTAGCTATTCAATGTTTGTAATGGTCAGGCCATTAGAGAAGTGTTAAGACATCCTGCAGAATGGAATCTCATATGATTAGTTAGTGATTAATACAAAGGGCGTAAATGCTTCCTACAGCTAGAATGGTTAGAACGTTCATCACTGCCCAAATGCAAGGACTGTGTATGCTGTCACATACTAATATAAATTAAAAAGAAACATATACTAATGAAGTGAAAACTTCCAATCTCCTTCATTACATTTATTCCTTTTCACAGGTATTAATGTCTTCACAGAGCAAAAAAACGTAGTGGCGAGATAAAATGGAAAGATCTGAAAATTATGGGCTTTTTTTATTAAAAATATACTTTCATAAGAATTTGGGTGTGAGTTAGCAAATGAATTGTTAGAATAAGTAAAAGTCAAGTAATAGTAGTGTTCATGTTCACATGTACACCAACATTTATGAAACTGTCAATGTCAGAGGATATAAGGAATAAAGTCAAGTGATTGCAGCAATAATGTTCACATGTATACCAACATTTATAAAGTTGGCAACATCAGAAAGTATCGTTATGGCTGAAAGGAACTTAACACAGCAGATGAAGTATGTCAGAATACACAAATGATAAATACGGGACTGTAAGTGATGCTGACTTTCAGAAGTGAGTATAATGTGAAGCCCCAACATGCTCCAGTCTGTATAAACATTGTGCTACAGAATTGAAGGTGGTCTGAAAATTTTCCTGCGAGACCTCTCTCCTTATGGTTTGTTAATGAGTTCATGAAGGATAAAAAGCAGTAACTGAATACCAGTGATGAATGCAGTGACAAACAAGATGCTGACCAACCATGTGCTAGAGACATTTGATGTATGATTCATCAGTCAAATGTGCAGGAAAAGCAAATGTGCATTCATTTTTATATGTGGCCAGGCGGCACTAGCTTTAGTATTGCATATGGAGTAGCCTGAAATATGGCAGTGCCTGCAGCTTATATCAGTGTTGCATATGGAGTAACCTGAAATGTGCAGGCAGTGCGTAGGGCTCTGAAACCATTATAACGTAGTGTTTACTGCTCAGATTGCCCTCAATATATAGATGATGATGTAACACTTCAAACCACAACACTTGGTGCTTCTAAACCAGAGGTGGCCAAGATTTTGGCTTGATGTCCATGCCCTGGCCTTGCTTAGCTTTGCCGCACATTTCCCCACTGCCACGCCACACTGTCTAAGTGTGAGGAGGGGGGAAGAGGGGAAAACTGTGAATGTGCCGCATTTACATGGCAATGCAGTCACACTGTATGTGACTTGATTTTATATTTAACATTTATCAACAACACAGATCACAAAAAACACAAAGTTTCAGTATTAATTTTTATTTTTGGCATGCTTAAGACATAATATAATTTTGATCTGGTACAAACAGTCTGCACAAATGGACAGACAGACAATATCACAGAGTTGACCAAGTTGCCATGTAATCATGACATTTAGTTTCACAATGGAAAAAAGGTTTCTCTCACAAATATGTCGATTGAAATATTGTAGCACTTTTGTGACCTCATTATGGGGACTCTGAAACTATTTGAGAAAAGCAATGTAGACATCCTAGACAGTTATAATGTACAAAGATTTGCCATTGTAACAGGAATTTCCTTGCAGATCCATCAGTTACATTTGCATCTGCACAGAAGTGCTTTCAATTGAAATGGCAAAAGGACTCAAAAACAGCTTGACAACATATGTAAGATTGGCAGTTTCCACAAAACCCTTATAAAACTATCCTTGTAATTCATTCAAGACCATATTTAATTCTTCAAACCTCACATTTTCCTGGGAGTATAGGCAGCTGGACTGTCTTTATCGGAATCTGTTCCATCTACAATGTGATTTTCTTTTAAAATGCATAACCATCAAATTAGAAAGAAGTTGTGCAATGTCCCACAGTGGGCACTGTGCAGTCAAGGCCACTTAAGGTGCAAGTCCACAATACATTCCATATGTTCTTTCATTCCTGCACTCCTCTTTCCTCCATAATTCAACAGTAGTGAGTTTTAAACTGAAAAATCATTCCAGGCATGACCCAAGACTTAACCAACATACTTTGCAGTAATATATGAAGTCTCCATATTACAATTTATTCTTCCTTATTCAAATTCATATGCTGATACTGCGGGCTTTTAACCTCAACTAGGCAGACTAGCACTTGCTACTATATTGTTTGACAGCTATGTTGCATTTCGACAATGGTTTGTGTATTTTTATAACTGGGACTCTATTATTTTGCAACCATCATTCATGAATCATACCTATTAGGATATGCTACAGTATTTAATAAATCATTTCCAATAATTACATTCAATCAGGTAACAATTAGTGTTTTGCGCCTGTATGAAACTTTTAGTCTTGTCTTCCAATGAGAGCTAAACTTTATGTGTTAACAAAGATTCTGTAGTATAGCTTAACTAATATTGTGATTTCTATTTTAATGCGCCATGCAGTGCAGGCGTTCATTCACCAATATTGTCTTGCTCATTAGTAACTGAGTTGCTACCCACTGAAGTGCTGGAATTCTTCCATAGCTGCTGATTGGACTGTTCTTTGAATAAAATGCTCCTGTTACCAAAGAAGTTGTAATTATACTCATACAATCAGTTTTGATTACATTATGAATCAATTTCAAGTGCATTAAGTGATTCTGCTCATTAAGTGGTTATGCTGAACACAGCACGCTAATATAAATTGTGTTCAGAATCGCACAGCATACACTGTCCTGTTAAGACAGTGATGTATTTTGTCCAGTTTTATACTCTGTGTTAACTGACTATGACTTCTAGAATAACAACTTGAACTTGCAAATGTGGAAGGTGATCATCAAAAGCTCAAATTTTTATTCTAATTTAATGCCATAAGAGCACCAAGAGTATTTCACACAAACCCGAGAATGATTTGTAACTGAATCATACACTATCTGAGTAAAATTGCAACTTATTTGGAAACTGAAGTTTATTATTTCAAGAAACATTCCTTCATTCATCACTACATGTTGTTAGAGTACATTTATTTACTGTGATACCTACTCTGTGAAAATGCATGAAACAGTGAAAAGTGCAGCAGTGTCAGTATACTGTGCATGGTGTGGCAATGCTGCTTACTTTCCTTATATAACCCCACAATTGCTGCAACACAGTGTATGCTTTATACCATGATTCCCTCTTAGACATACACATTAATGAAGCGATGAGTTACTTGAACTTACTGTGCGGCTATTGTGAGCAATTATTTATTTAGGTGTCTACTTCGTGTGTACCTTCCTTGTTCTATATTTAATGTTCTATAATTTCCACAGGCATATCTTTACACACATTATTTACATTGCTGTGCTACAGTACTACTTCGAGTCACTGCTCAGATATGTGTACCAGATCAGTTGTGACAGTAAGAAAAGCATGCATATTTGCTAGTCTTTTTCACCATTACTGTGTGTATATATATATATATATATATAAAAAAATCACTTCTGTGACCTTGAACTTTCTCACACACGTGTCAACAACTGAGTAGAAAAAATCGAATGACAACAGACATCAAGTATGCTAAGAACAAACTATGTAAAAGATACCATGCTTTCATTGCAGAATTCACATTAAAACATTGCTTTATTACCAATTCAATTGGTGTTTGGTTTCACGAAGACTACAAAACATGTTATCAGAGATTGAAAAAAATGTTGCTTGGCATCTTACACCTGACACTGAATAGAATGTTCCTCCAATTCCTAAATTAGCCACCACTCTACTACCTACTGAATCTAAATTATCCGTAATCTAAGAACTTTTCCCAAAATGCAGCAATTCATCAGGGTTCACAAGAATGTGTCTGAGAATATCAAAACTGGCAGACAAATCATCTAAAAGACGTAAGTCCCCTGATATCTACAAACTACTGATAGCAAAAATTTTGATGCATAAAATTATACTCTTTCTTTTCTGTACCATAGTGTAATTCCTATCATCCTAGTTTTGTTTCAGATATACATCTCAAAGAAGGCACCTGTAAACTTCAGCACTGACTTCTTTGCTATTGGTAAATAAAATCAAAATTACCAATTCAAATGTATGACAGTCTTGTATATGGAAGAACAGCTAATACATTCAGTTGCAATCCAAATAATCAGTTATCTCAAAGATGGTAAACATAAATATCACTAACATTTCGACAATTGGATCTAAGTGGGTGCCTGATGATACTTATTATCCACTAATCAAACATGTTAGTGTATCAGTGTGTGGTGCTTTGATAAACGTGGAATCTGCTTTCCTGGATACCACTTCTGTTGAGTTGCAGACATACACAGATACTTCAGACATTTAATCTTCACTAACACCATATTTCAAGTAAGTGCAGAAACATAGTGCACCAGTACATGCTTCCTACAACTACTGTACATTACTGATCCATTGTTGTACTCCTCCACAACCATTACATTTCGCTTTAGAACTACTATTTTGAAATCACGAGCACCTGATTTACTCATCCCTCCACTCACAATACGCTGATTCCAGATACGTCCACAAGCAAGATGTGAGACTGCATGCAATACCTTTTAACTTACATTTTAAATATTTTGTATCTTTCAATACTCCTTCATAAAGCTAAACATCCACTTAATATTCTTTTCACTAGGTAAGATAATACATCTTTCTATAATTTTTACAAAGATAATGCACATCTGATAATCACTACTGTTAGTTTTCAGACATACATGATACCAACTGCATTTGAAACCGTACTGACTGATAATAATTATTAAAAATCAGACTCTTTAAGTCTGGGGCAAATATGTATATAAAAATAAATATTTGGGACCCAAACCAAACAGGTCATCTGTAGCTTCAGTTTTTAACGAAATCTGTATTCGAGTTATGTTCATGGCTACATTATGGCACCACTTTATCCTATCATCATAAAATAAACCTCACCTCTAAATGTAATGCACACAACACAGTTCACTTACCTCTACCACAGCTCTCCCCTGTTTCGTAAGATGTTCCTTGCGTATAAGGAATCTCCCGTACTGGTATGGGTTTTCAATTACGTCCACTTGAAGAATACTGTAGTGACCTCGCAAATCTCTGACTGCCATATCATATGCTTTGCCACTGGAAACGGTTCGTCTTATGTACCTCTTGCCCTCAAACTTATCACTGCTTCTGGAGGTCCAATAATCTGGAGCATAATTTTGTAAGATGTCGTCTAATAATCTCTCTGAAATAAATGTCAAATCGAATAAGTATATGGATGTTGTCGAAAGTGAGAAGACATAAAATGATTTTATCATCATTTACTCACTCTCAGCAGCCATTGTAGTCTCACTCTTCACGCACTGACCGCTGATGACCTTCTGCGGCAAGTCTTTGTTGCGCATTCAGCGGGAAACGCGATAACGTCTCTTAGTGTTTTAAGTGCTACATTTACAGTTTGTCAATACAGAATTGTTGCTTTCAGCAGATTTTAAGGGTGAAAACAAATTTATTTGTATTACATATCAATTATAAAATAAATTCACATTTCGGAACTGTTAAGCTGGATATCGGGTGGGGAAGTCCCTATCTCAGTCGCTGCTTCACGCTTCCCCCGGTCATCGGTAGATGGCGGACCGATCCACAAACTGCAAGTACGTGTCGCCTCGCCAGGCGTACTTGAATGCTGCCGAGTAAAAAAGTAATGAACGTTTTGCGCCTTCACAAGTTTACAATCTTGTTACCACACACTAAACAAATAAAGAAAAGTGAATCTTAATTAACATAGTTTTATAAATACTGTTATCTAGTCCAAGTATTTCCACTACCGGTTTATCCTTGTTTCTTTTTTTAGGACACGATGGAGGAAGATAGAGGGGACGTCGGAAAAATGGAGAGTCAGGCGCTGTCTGGATACAAGGCTGGTGAGTACGCACTCATACAGTGGAGGACAAAGCTACAACCAAACTTGTGATCCTATCTTATTGGAGTAACTTCAGGAATGTACAAGGGGGCAGGAAAGGGCAGCTGCAAACACCCCCACCCCCATAGCAAACTGAATATGCAATCTTGCTCTACATACATACAACTACATACATACATACGAGGGTTGGAACTTAAATAGTGGTAACTATTTATTAACAACCGATACAAAAGAGTTACATGTTTGCACCTGTTATTGTTGCCAGCGATGTGGAAGGCGTAGTATACCGTTAGCAGAGACTGTTCTGTCGATGGTGCGAATGGGGGCGGTCTACTGCCCGTCGAATCTCTGGAACAATTCTGAAGCGAATGCCACGAAGTGGTTCCTTCATCTTCGGAATCAAATCAAAGTTACAAGGACTCAAGTCCAGGGAGTATGGTGGATGGTACAGGACTTCCCAGTCCTATCGATCGAACAGAGCAGCCACAGCTTGTGTTGTATGCACCCGCGCATTGTCGTGCAAAATGATGGGTGGGTTGCGCAGAAAGTGTCGCCGCTTCTTTCGCAAAGCAGGTCGCAGGTGATGCTCCAAAAACGAACACTAATACTGTGTGTGCATTGTCGGTGTGCCATGGAGGAACGTAATGCGTTAGGATAACACCATCAGAGTCGTACAAGAGAATCACCATAACTTGAGACCGCTCCATTCGCACCATCAACACAACAGGCTCTGCTAACGGTATACTACGCCTTCCACATCGCTGGCATCGGGTTCTACACAACACTGGTGACTACTTTGAAGGGCAGTAACAGGTGCAAACATGTAACTCTTTTGTATAGGTTGTGAATAAATACTTGCCACTGTTTAAGTTCCAACCCTCGTACATATATAGCAATTTAGTATCAGCTTGAAAGAATGCAGAACATGCAATGGGTATTGACTAGTAGCAAGGTGTATCCAGAGCCATTTGTCGTGAAACTACACTGCGCAACAAAATTAAAGGATCGTGCTTTCGAAACCTCGTAATTATCTCCGATTGCAACGAGTAAGTTTGAAATTTAGCGCAAAGGTGCCTAGAACGTTTGACACGTGTGAAAAAAGGCCACAGGGCAGAAGTTCATGTGAGCTGTAAGGCAGGTTAATGGTGTCACAATGGGAAGGTCACACCCCCATTTACCCACATTTCACCCCTTCTTTTGACGCCTCTCCGATTTAGTTCAGAACCGCCACACCCAGTGTCAAAATGGCTCTGAGCACTATGGGACTTAACATCTGAGGTCATCTGTTCACTAGAACTTAGAACTACTTAAACCTAACTAACCTAAAGACATCACACACATCCATGTCCGAAGCAGGATTCGAACCTGCGACCGTAGCAGTCGCGCAGTTCCGGACTGAAGCACCTAGAACCGCTCGGCCACCGCAGACGGCCACCCAGTGTCGAAATCGTGCTGTTTCGTAATGGTTGGCAAAGGAAAACATTTCAGACACACCGCCGCTGTGGACCGAAACGAAAAGGCCTCAGGGTGTGGCATAGTGGGCGTCAATGAAACTATCCCTGCTATTGGCGTGTTGATTCCGATACATCTCGCGGTCGAAAACGACAGTTCGATATGCACTGAGCAACAGGGCGTCATTCCTGATAAATATGGCCATTGCTGCCACCCTCCTGGGTGTTTCAACACTACTAACTCCACTGAGCATGATGTAACCCCTTTGCTGTGCCATACAGGGTGGAACCACTAGCGATCGTTGAAAACCATTCGAAGAAATTTGAACCTGATCCGAAGCAGCAGAGTGTTTTCATCCTGATCTGTCCTTTCTTTTTCGCGCTCTTCTATGGCGTGATGACGGGATTGTTCGATATTGACACATGCGTGAATAAAATAACAATGTGTCACTCTAAGACCACCCAGTTCGGTAACATCCCCGGTGCCTCCCATGCACCTTTGTTGAGCACCTGTCGGGAACTTCGACACAAATTCACTTTGCTTCTGCTCTAGCACCTGAAGGTAGGCAAACTCCACCCAAGCGTGTCGAAGGGGGTTGCCTAACTCTCCAGCTCAGTCCTCTACAGATGATGTGCGTCAAACGTTTCATGCGGTCCTCCTCTACTTCCATTTACGCGCGTTTAAGGCAAATAATACAGCATTACGATTGCGCCAAAGAAGTATAATAATAATCAGACAAACATGAGTCGTCATTATTTCTAATTGTGTCAAAGATCATAACAAGAAGTTACGAATAATTGGTACACACGTTCATTCTGAGGCTCATTGCATTTCACCTTCTGAAAATTCAGAAGCTCCTCATATCGCATTCGAGAGAACGGCGGTTCAGATTACCGTCAGGCCATCCTGATGTAGGTTCCTTAAGTTGCCTAGATCGCTTACGGAAAATGCTGGCATGGCAACTTTGAGGGACACGTATCATTTCCTGCTTTATGCTTGTCCTACTCTTGCTTATGCTTTGACTCTGATAACCGACATGTGTTGAACCCTAATACGTACTCTGTCAAGACACATTAATGTGACCACCTGTCAAAAGCATGAATAACCACCGTTTGCAGCGCAGATCGCTGCGAGATGTGGAGGAAGTGTGTCAGTGAGGTTCTAGAATATGCCGACAGGGATGTGGAGCCGTGCCGGGGCCAGCTGCGATAGGTTTCTTGATTAAGGATCCGTGGCATGAACAGCCAGATCGAGATGGTACCACAGAATCTGGATTGGGGGATTGTTGCGGCCAGGGGAGTACAGTAAACTCATCTTGGTGCTCTTCGAACCACGCATGTGCACTGCGAGCTGTGTGACTCGTTGCATTGTCCTGCTGGTAGATGCCATCGTACTGAGGGACAAGCAAACTGCATGTAGGCACGGGCATGATCCCCCAAAGATAATTGCGTATTTATGTTGATCCATTGTGCCTTCCAGAATGACCAGATCATTCAGGGAATGCCACTAAAACATTCTCCAGATAATTAACGCTCCTTGTTCCGGTCTCTACCCTTCCGATGTTGGTTGCGGGGCCTCGGCCATCTACATCCATACTCCGCAAGCCACCTGACGGTGTGAGGCGGAGGTTACCTTGAGTACCTATATCGGTCCATCTGTCCGATCTACATCTACATTTATACTCCGCAAGCCACCCAACGGTGTGTGGCGGAGGGCACTTTACGTGCCACTGTCATTACCTTCCTTTTCTGTTCCAGTCGCGTATGGTTCGCGGGAAGAACGACTGTCTGAAAGCCTCCGTGCGCGCTCGAATCTCTCTAATTTTACATTCGTGATCTCCTCGGGAGGTATAAGTAGGGGGAAGCAATATATTCGATACCTCATCCAGAAAAGCACCCTCTCGAAACCTGGACAGCAAACTACACCGCGATGCAGAGCGCCTCTCTTGCAGAGTCTACCACTTGAGTTTGCTAAACATCTCCGTAACGCTATCACGGTTACCAAATAACCCTGTGACGAAACGCGCCGCTCTTCTTTGGATCTTCTCTATCTCCTCCGTCAACCCGATCTGGTACGGATCCCACACTGATGAGCAATTCTCAAGTATAGGTCGAACGAGTGTTTTGTAAGCCACCTCCTTTGTTGATGGACTACATTTTCTAAGGACTCTCCCAATTAATCTCAACCTGGTACCCGCCTTACCAACAATTAATTTTATATGATCATTCCACTTCAAATCGTTCCGCACGCATACTCCGAGATATTTTACAGAAGTAACTGCTACCAGTGGTTGTTCCGCTATCAAATAATCATACAATAAAGGATCCTTCTTTCTATGTATTCGCAATACATTACATTTGTCTATGTTAAGGGTCAGTTGCCACTCCCTGCACCAAGTGCCTATCCGCTGCAGATCTTCCTGCATTTCGCTACAATTTTCTAATGCTGCAACTTCTCTGTATACTACAGCATCATCCGCGAAAAGCCGCATGGAACTTCCGACACTATCTACTAGGTCATTTATATATATTGTGAAAAGCAATGGTCCCATAACACTCCCCTGTGGCACGCCAGAGGTTACTTTAACGTCTGTAGACGTCTCTCCATTGATAACAACATGCTGTGTTCTGTTTACTAAAAACTCTTCAATCCAGCCACACAGCTGGTCTGATATTCCGTAGGCTCTTACTTTGTTTATCAGGCGACAGTGCGGAACTGTATCGAACGCCTTCCGGAAGTCAAGGAAAATAGCATCTACCTGGGAGCTTGTATCTAATATTTTCTGGGTCTCATGAACAAATAAAGCGAGTTGGGTCTCACACGATCGCTGTTTCCGGAATCCATGTTGATTCCTACAGAGTAGATTCTGGGTGTCCAAAAACGACATGATACTCGAGCAGAAAACATGTTCTAAAATTCTATAACAGATCGACGTCAGAGATATAGGTCTATAGTTTTGCGCATCTGCTCGACGACCCTTCTTGAAGACTGGGACTACCTGTGCTCTTTTCCAATCATTTGGAACCTTCCGTTCCTCTAGAGACTTGCGGTAGACGGCTGTTAGAAGGGGGGCAAGTTCTTTCGCGTACTCTGTGTAGAATCGAATTGGTATCCCGTCAGGTCCAGTAGACTTTCCTCTGTTGAGTGATTCCAGTTGCTTTTCCATTCCTTGGACACTTATTTCCATGTCAGCCATTTTTTCGTTCGTGCGAGGATTTAGAGAAGAAACTGCAGTGCGGTCTTCCTCTGTGAAACAGCTTTGGAAAAAGGTGTTTAGTATTTCAGCTTTACGCGTGTCATCCTCTGTTTCAATGCCATCGTCATCCCGAAGTGTCTGGATATGCTGTTTGGAGCCACTGGAGCATGAAACGTCACTTCTATGAAAAGGCCATCTATCGCCACTCAGTGGACGTCCAGTTGCGGTAACTTCGTGCAGATTCCTTCGTCGCTGATGAACATTTGTCAGCACGGATGCACGAACCAGGTGTCTGCCGCGGAAGCCTATACACAGCAGCGTTCGCCGAACGGTCACTCAGAGGACACAGTTGGTAGCCCCGTGGTTCATCTGGGCGGTCAGTTGCACGTCTGTTCGCTGGACACTTCTCCGCAGTCATCGATCACCCTGTCATTTATGACCCGTGGTGCACCGCAGTTGCCTCGGCGCCAGTTTTGGACAGCGCCATTTTGCCATGCACGGTACACTTTAACCAGCGCAGCACGCCAACACTTTACAAACTTAGCCGTTTCGGAAACGATTTCACTCTTGGCCCGAAGGCAAATGATCATGTCTTTTTGGACGTTAGATAAATCGCTCCGTTCCCGCATTAGGACAACGACTGCATTCAGAATGAGATTTTCACTCTGCAGCGGAGTGTGCGCTGATATGAAACTTCCTGGCAGATTAAAACTGTGTGCCCGACCGAGACTCGAACTCGGGACCTTTGCCTTTCGCGGGCAAGTGCTCTACCATCTGAGCTACCGAAGCACGACTCACGCCACGTCCTCACAGCTTTCCTTCAGCCGGTATCTCGTCTCCTACCTTCCAAACTTTACAGAAGCTCTCCTGCGAACCTTACAGAACTAGCACTCCTGAAAGAAAGGATATTGCGGAGACATGGCTTAGCCACAGCCTGGGGGATGTTTCCAGAATGAGATTTTCACTCTGCAGCGGAGTGCACACTAGTGCCGCCACCTACCGCCTGTGAGTGGTCACTGTATGTTGACGTCGAACATAGGCGGTGTTCACATTAATGTGACTGAACCGTGTTTATTCATATATGTATCCACTTCGGCGTTAAATTAATCATCAGTGTCTTTGTAAAGTATGCTGCAGTGGTAAGAAATTGGGCACTACTTACCAGAAAATTATGCTAAGCAGCTAATGAGAACTCGTGAAGGTAACATGAACAGACCTGAACTTTTCGACTTAGGATACAACAGGGAATCAATGATCGTAAGTTGCAATATGACTTAATACTGTGTAAATACGAATGTAAAGAAAGTTTGGAAGATATTTCGGCTTAACAGGAGAGAAAAGAAACCGACTTTACATTACCTGAGCGATCGACATGCGAATTTCATCTCCAGCGCTGCCAATGTTGAGGATCGATGGACAAAGTTAAAGAGTACTGTACAATATACTTTAGACGGGTATGCGTAGAGCTGATTTGCGAGGCACGTGAAAGACCCGCCGTGGTTCGACAGCCGTGTTAGAAAGCTGCTACGAAAGCAAAGAGAGTTCACTGTAAATTTATTAGCCAAGGCTTCACAGAGAAAAAAAAACTGAACGGAACCATAATTAGCGGAACGAGAATCACGCATGAAGCGCTCAACGGATTCAAAAGTAAAATTTTATCTGTCGACTTGACAGAAAATCTTAAGAAGTTTTGCTCTTGGGTTAACACAGTCATCAATACTCCGCAAGCCACCTGACGGTGTGTGGTGGAGGGTATTTCTGGTACCACTGTGTGATCCCCCTCCTCCGTGTTTCACTCGTGGATGGCGCGTGGGAAAATGATTGGGAGTAAGCCTCTGTATTAGCTCTACTTTCTCGGATTTTCTCATGGTGATCATTCGCGACAGGTATATGTGAGAAATTAATGTGCTGTTCACGGAAAATCTCTCTCTCCGTTCGAACAGGTTTCGGAAGACCCGACGGTACTGACTGTCCGCCGTGTCATCCTCAGTCTACAGATGTCATTGGATGTGGATATATGGGGGCGTGGGGTCAGCACACCCCTCTCCCGGCCTATGTCAGTTTTCGTGACCGAAGCCGCTACTTCTCAATCAAGTAGCTCCTCAGTTTGCCTCACAAGGGCTGAGTGAACCCCGCTTGGCAACAGCGATCGGCAGATCGGACGGTCACCCATCAAAGTGCTAGCCAAGCCCGACAGTGCTTAACTTCGGTAATCTGGCAGGAACCGGTGTTACTGCTGCGGCAAGACCGTTGACTCCTTCTAAATTACAGTTGTAACCCTCTTCGTGATGCACACCGCTTCTCTTTGCGTCTGCCACTGGGGTTTCTTGAACAGCTCGCTCACGCGCCGACTGAACGATCCCGTGACGAAACGGGACTGATTGATGAACAATACTAAAGAATCAGTGGAACAGGCGCCTTGTAAGCCACTTCATTTGTGGCTGAGTTACATTTCCTTAAATTCTTCCTACGAATTTCAGCCTTTTTTTGGGAGATACAGCCACCGCTTCCGCACGTTTCCGTGCGCAGCGGTGTAACCCCGACCGAAGTATCTGGTTCAAGATATAGGTCAATGGCTGATGGACCCCAGGTGGAAAGCTCTTCAGCAGGTGATTATTGATCCCATAACGGACTCCTGGTGTTCAGAGACAGGAGTTGCGCAGCTGCTTCTTCCTCTGCGATCAGTTGAATGACAGCTTCTTCTGCCCTACATGCCAGGATGGTGGCTCTTTGACCCTGCGGATGCGATTCTCGTCCACGGCGTCTGTCGCCGGCGTGAAGATGACCGCAAATGTGTCGGCCAGCTTTCTGGCCTCGGCATCTGGCTCACTGGCCGACCTGCAGCGACGGGATGCGATGCCGGCAACGCGGAAGCATTTTACAACTTTCCAGCCGCTGCCGTCGTCAGGGTTGAGCGTGGACACTGTGTCTGCCCAGACCTGGTTCCTGTGCTCCTCCCGCCTCGTGCGGTTAACGCGGCGTTTCATATCTGGTTTGGTGGGCGAGCCGCCATTCGCGGAATGGCCTGTTCTTCTTGGTGATCGCTCCAGTATGTAAGGCGGGAGTTGGCGTGAAAAATCTCACTGCCGTTGTGGCTACCTCTGAGCGTCTGTATCTACTACCCGGAGTGTTCTGTAGTGAGAGAGGCCAGTGCTGCGTCGGCCGCCACGTCGATCGAGGTCAGGTACGTCGTCGAGAACCTGCGCTCAGAAGCGCTAGTTCTCCATGTTTCGCTGGTTTTAGGTGGCCGGCTAGCAGCGCCGCGTCCATTACGTCCGTGTCGAAAATGACAGGGACGTGATCCGATGACAGCACTTTCGCGTCGTGACGGGCATGAATTGCGCACCTCCCTTCAGCAGAGCAGTGTCGAGCACGTGCAGGAGGCGTCTGCTGGGAAAGCAGGTGGGGTCGAATGGCCTAAGGATGACAGCGCCGTTCGTTTGTACGGCGTGAAAAACACCACGACCACTGGTGTTGGTATCGCGAGACATCCTCCCCTCCCCTCCCCTTCGTGGCTGGCAGGACGTCGAAGTTGTTAATGGGACCTTAAAACCCTAATCTTTCTTCTTTCGTTGTGGAATAGGCGGAGAGAGCCCGTGAACTGTTGTCAAAACAGTAACGATTATATCCCGCGCCCCTGGCGCAATTCCCAAAACTGCACTCCCCCTCCCCTCACCCCTACCTGCTCGTGAAGCAACTTTTCTGTAGTTTTTTTTTTTCTGCACAGTTTTAGAAAATTTTGTGCACTGCTTGACAAAAAAGGGGAAGCGCCCAGAGGGGCAGAATGAAACGAAATGAAACTTCACGATTTGAGAGGGTATGTGATGTTACTTCAACGATTATGAATTCGAATCAAAAATTTGCAAATAACGTGGCAGTATGAGCTCACTTAGCGGTATGAAGCTGTGCCACCTCTTCGCTTCGGAAGGATGTAATAAGCCGTTGTATTCTCTCGTGAGGCAAGCTGGCCCACAACTTTTGTAATTAGTCCTTGACATCCTGGATACTGCCACTGGGACGGAGTTGTCTGTGTCTTTCGGTGACCGCGGGAGTACCTCAACATCACGCACACGGTTCGTAGAGATACGTGCCATGTGTGGACGAGCATTGTCCTGTTGAGAAATGGCACCACATTGTCGCACGAAAGGTAACACGTGGGCAGGATGTCCGTGACGTACCGTTCTGGCATCAGAGTTCCCTCAGTCACTACAGGTAGGGATGTGCTGTGACCGCGCTCGAGAAACGACGCGAAGGCAATTTCTCGAGCATGTCTCGGGTACGCTCGAGAAGTTGACAGTACTGCGCAAACCTTCAGTACACGAACCACTGAGCCGCAGCGGTCGTACTCGTTGTAGGTACGTGCACGGAAAACTTTGAAATTCTATGATTGATATCAACTGTACTACCGTTAATAATGTGTACTGAAGTATTAGCATATGTCTCATAAGACAAAAATCATAGAATTGTTGTTTAAAACAAAGCACAGAATTCGCATGAAACAGAAGTTTTATTCTTACAAAATAAACTACCTTGTACATTCTGCATGTATGCATGCTTGCTTAAACGTAAAAGAGAAGTGCTATAGCCTTTTATATGCAGAAACTGCGCACATGCGTTTATTTACTGAAGAAAGAAAGGAAACAAAAGTTGTTCAGCAGAAGGCATTTTTACATCCAATTGCTGCATTGCCGTCGATTTTTGTTTAGAAATATGATTTTATTAACCAATTGGCCTTTTAGTGTGCTTCTTTGTTTGTTTATAAGTAGTCCCGTTTTCGAAAATATTCTTTCACTGGGAACAGAAGTTGCAGGTATTGCAAGATATTTTTTTGCCACGACAGCTAGACCTGGGTAACTGTTTTCATTTTTTTTTTTTCAGTAGTGTAAAGGATTATCCGTGCGTTGTAGGTACGGTTCTTCCAAATATCGTTGTACCTCCAGGTCTATGCTATCACAACCGCTTTTCATTAGATTTTTATTGGCAACCTCTTCATCGAAAGAAGTCCATAAGGAACTACTGGCGTTTTGTACGAAATGATACTCGTGGCTAGCGTCGTTAGCAGCCGAATGAGTAGATCGTACGGTCTCTACCACGTTTGTGCAGTCCGCAATTAGGCTTGCCACGGCATGTTTTGAATGAATGGGATTCGTAAATGGTAACGTTTTGAATCTTGGGTCGAGAACTGTGGAAACGGCATGTACTTTGTTTGTTTCTATTAATCCTAGCCGGGCTATTAGTAAGTTGTGCAGATGGTGCTGTAGCTCTTGCGCTGTCGTGGTAGCCCACTTCCCATTGCATACGGTTAGGATTAGCTGTCTGATTACTGGAATAGCTTTCGAAAGAGAGGTATAGTTTTCAGTTGAGATTTCATTTGTTACCACTTCAAATGGCTCCAGTACACATAAACATTCGCTCAAAATTAGCCACTCGTCAGCTGTGAGGTTCTCTGCACCTGAATACAAAGATGATAAACAGGCTGCAATGCATTCCTTTTGCTCCACTAGACGTTTTAGCATATAAAACGTACTGTTCCATCGGGTTTCGGTTCACTGTCTAGTAAAATGGTATGAAGATATTAAATTACTTGGAAAAATAGTGTCTACGGCATGCTATGACATTCAGATTCTAACAGCAGTACAGTTTTTTTGTGTGTCAGGACATACTGCTTTGCTTACGTACATTGTCATTAGTCATGTCCTAAATTTTCAGGATTGTGACAAATAACCAAACTACCTTCGTAATGCAGAAATGAGTAATACATATGATAACAAAAAATGGCAAATGCCATTGCTTAAAAGACATAAATTTTGACTTACTTTTGAATGGAATTTAAACAAAAATATTGATAACTATGTTAAAAATAACACAATACCTCGTCCTAAATGAGGACAAACTTTACACATCTTCAATGAAAAGAAATTAGTCGTAACTAAAACCTGTTAGCAATAAAGTACACATTTTTGCAAAATGTAGATTCTACTAACGACTATATTTATTAATATCCAGCTCATTTTGTTTCTAGTTATGGCGAAAAACAGACTTACCGTGACATTGTGTTGTTTTCGGATGTGGGAAACGTCAAAATACGCTACTGCACATACTCGCTCTGTAGTTTTGTTTCTGTAGTTTGTCCTCCATGGCACAACGTAGCGAAATTTTCGGGTGAAGGAAAGAAAACAGGTTCCCTCTAGGTTCCTGCATTGGACTTAGCGACACTTAAGCGACTGGGCCACGATGACATTGCGTTGCATGTGGCTATTTATACGTAGCCCGTTGTTAGGTCCTTTTCGTAAAATTGGTAGGTTATCGCTTTAAAAGAAAGAAAAGATAGCAACTGCTTTCAAAATTACCATGAATTGAAGATATAATTGGTTAATGCTTTAACTCGTCTGCAAGAATGGCTATCGCAGGTCAGCGTCTCTAACGATTACGAAGTCTAATTAGAGGATTGATATACAGCAACTTCGGTTGCACACAGTTCTTGTCAGTTGACAATGGTTTCGATTGCACTAGGGCAGTCTTCATCAGAATAAAAAGTTACTTGGAATACCTTAACAATATAATGACATGGCTTGAAATAAAATACACTTGATAGGCTTGCTTCCATAAATTATGTACACCATGGTTAAAACCGTCTGAGCAAAAATGCTCTCGTCAAAGAGAAATGTCATAGAAATAAAAATTAAAATGTAAAGTAACATGATTGTCAACTAGATAAAATACTCCAAGGAATATAATGACAGCCGCAGGGTCGCTTAGGACCAAGAGCGACATAACACAGCCGCTACCGTCAGACTAAACGGCTAACACGCCAAGGCAGCCACTAGGTGGAACGAAAACTGGAAAACAGATTCACGCCATCTAATAGGAAGTAATCGAATTACAGACAACTTAAGAGCAAATGAGGCATTGCAAGGACAATTTTAAACATTGCTGGTAACAAACAGGAACTAGTGTACGAAAGTTACAACATAACGTAACAATCTTTTTTACAAAAGAAAATACAGTTCAGGTAATATACAGAGAAAACATAATATTGGAAGGAAAAACGATGTTTAGGAGACTACACTGACGAGAGTATCGCCATTCAGACAATTTTAATTACTGGCTCTATACCTTGAAAAAAGATTGTGTTGCATAATTGCAACTGTTCCTTAAGAATGAGACCGTCCTTCAGAGATAGGTGTTTAAAAATTTCTAGCCCTTCTAAGATGTTAAACTTAAAGCCTTTTTTCTCTGAGTGCAAAATCTGGACGTCTTTTGCGTCTTCAGGAATATGCCCTGTGATTAATAAATGATCAGCGAAAGTTGAATAATGAACATAGGTGCCTTTTTTCCCTAGAAGGTGTTCCTTTGTTACCAGTAATGTTTAATCTGTTTTCGTGTCCACCTCGTGGCTGCCTCGGCGTGTTAGCCGTTTAGTCTCACGGTAGCGGCCGTGTTTTGCCACTCTAGATCCTAAGCAACCTTGCGGCTATATTCCATGGAGTATTTTATCTAGTTGACAATCATGCTATACTTTTACATTTTAATTTTTATTTCTATGATATTTCTGTCTGACGAGAGCATATTTGTTCAGACGGTTTTAACCATTATTATTTAACCATGGCGTGATTACACGTAAGTACATTCTGTTTGTACGTAATTTATTGAAGTAATCCTGTCGAGTGTATTTTTTTCAAGCCATGTCATTATATTTTTTAGGTATTCTATGTAACTTTTTAGTCTGATGAAGACTGCCCTAGTGCAATCGAAACCGTGGTCAGTTAACAAAAATTGTATGCAACCGAAGTGGCTGTATATACATACTGTAATTAATAGCGTAAAGTTGCTGGATCACGGCCAATCAAACTGTTAAAAAATTACAAAGTCGATACACGGCTCCTGTCGTCTTCGATACGGCGAGTACTCGTCAAATGACGCCACACTTGAGTCTGACGTTGTGGACGTAACGTCCTCCTGCAAGAACCGAGACGTGCCCCAGGCCACCGCGGGTCATCCGGGCTAGCAGAACCGCGATTTGTCGCTGAACACAGTGCGAGCTATTCGTCAGCAGTCCATGCTTCCCCGCGACGGCACCACTCCATACGCAGCCGTTTCTGTTGTGCTGTCAACGGCAGCTTACGCGTGGGACAGTAATTCCCTATTGTGGTTGCTGCTAGTCTCCGACAGGGTAACACAGAATGTTGCAGGGAAACCGCTAATTGCTTGCGGATGGCAGGCGGAGACGTGAAGGAGACACGATTTGATTCGGCATTACTCCCATATGGTGGTCACACGTGATCGGCCTGAACTTTGGCGAGGAATAAGCCTAACCTCACGTTCCCATGCAGTCTAACATCGAGTCACTGTCACATCCGAATGCTCCGCAAATCTGGATATTGCACTGTCTGACCAGTCAGCCGAATGGAGACCCACGTCAGACCCCTGTCAAAATATACCAGATGCTGATAACGCTGTCTCGTAGTTGTACGCGGCCTCTCCCTATGCTTTACAGTGACCACTCAACTTCTGACGCTGTTCGTCCCCTTTACCTTACCAGGGCTGGTGACGACACTAAACACGATTAATACTAATGCACTCTGGTTGTCGTTCTACCTGTCACAGAGAATTGGAGCTCACGCACCCAACAGTGCAGTGCACATGTAACGAAGTTTCGTTGACATCCTACTATGTTTCCTGGGTTTTTTATTTATTATGTATTTGCTGTTTTCTTTTAGTCTGTTACCTAGGTACAAGAACAGACAGTATGTTGCACATGAATTGGCATATACGAACATAACATACAATATTTTAACACCCCCCTGCGGGTTCGGGGGTTAGAATAGGCCCGCGGTATTCCTGCCTGTCGTAAGAGGCGACTAAAAGGAGTCTCACATGTTTCGGCCTTATGTGATGGTCCCCTCTCGGGTTTGACCTCCATCTTTCTAAATTCTTCCGAAGAGCGAGCCAATTGGGGAAGGGCGCCTTACGTGGTGCACTGTATCCGTCGTGCATTGAGACCTTTAGCCGGCTTTTTCGTCGTTGCAATGGTGTCCCGCACGTTTTCCATCTCTTGGGCGAGGATACGTCCCTGGGTGCGATTCCCACGCTGCACTCTGCAGTGTTTCTTTTAACTGCGACGACGACCTTGGACAGTTTTCCACCTAAGATCCAGCACGGTAGCCAGTCCGTTGTGTTGGGGCCGCCATGTACCCTCTTGGTTGTAGCCCCCTGACAACACAGGGATCGCTCTACTGATGCCTGCGCCGTTAACTCCCCACGTATGCCAAGGAGTAGATGCCCGTCTCCCTGGGGCATCAGGACTCCCGGCAATGGACATCCTGCCAGGTGGCTATTGCTGCGGCTGGGTGGCGCCCGTGGGGAGGGCCCTTGGTCGGAGTAGGTGGCATCAGGGCGGATGACCCGCAATGAAGCGTGGTACATCATCTCTCGCTGGCGGCCAGCCGCCAGCAGTCTCTAAGCGTTCTCGGGCTCAATTTAATGCTGAAAAGTACAATCCGAAAACGTTCCCCTCTCTGGCCACGCCGTGGGAGGAGCGTAAGTCTCAGGATGGAGGTAATAGTTATTCGCCCCGATTCTTAGTTTGTACGAGAGCTGATGGGGAGTCTTTTCTCTCCACAAAGCCTCAGTTCTTCGTCGAGCATTTAGAGGACAAGTTTGGGGAGGTGGAGGGCTTGTCAAAAATGCGCTCTGGATCGGTCCTGATCCAAACGGCCTCCTCTGCCCAGTCACGACGGTTGCTTGCTTGTGACAAGTTGGGGGATGTTGCTGTTCAGATCACGCCGCATAAGAGTTTAAATATGGTTCAGGGAGTTATTTACCATAAGGACCTTCTTTTGCAGTATGATGACGAGCTGCGCGCCAACTTAGAGCGCAGGGGTGTACATTTCGTCCGGCGCGTTCATCGGGGTCCGAAGGAAAATCAGATAGCTACCGGTGCCTTCATCTTGGCCTTCGAGGGTGATACGTTACCGGAAAAGGTCAATGTGATGGTCTACTGATGTGACGTCAGGCCCTATATTCCTCCCCCGATGCGGTGCTTCAAGTGCTGGAAGTTCGGCCATATGTCTTCCCGCTGCACTTCCAGCCTCACATGTCGAGATTGCGGACGCCCGTCTCATCCCGATACTCCATGTGCCCCGCCTCCCATCTGTGTCAACTGCGGGGAGCACCATTCACCTTGCTCGCCTGACTGCAAAGTCTTTCAGAAAGAGCGCAAAATTATGGAATATAAGACCCTGGACCGGCTGACCTATACTGAGGCCAAAAGGAAATATGACAGACTCCATCCTGTGAGAATGACATCTTCTTATGCAGTTGCTACGACAACTGTGCTAGCCCCATCAGTTTCGAGACTTCCAGCCAGCTCGATAAGCAGTAAGACTCCTCCTGCCCCCTTGCCTGTGGGGGTCTCTACCCAACCGGTTGCTCCTGCACCACCTACCTCAGGAGCAACCTCCTCCCACCTGTCGGGGACGTCCGTCCCCGCTTCTCAGCCGGAGAAGCGTCTAACTTCTTCGGCTACTCTCGCCCGTAAGAGTTCCCTTGGGACCCTCCCTTCCCAGGGTTCCACCAGCGGGAAGGATGACGGCCGCCAGTGGCATAAGTCCTCACCAGCGGCCGGGCGTAGGGCTTCACGATCCTCCTCTGTCCCAGAGACTGAATCGGTGAAGCCTTCCCAGCCAGTGCAACCCAAGGTTCAGCGAGAGAAGTCCAAGAGAAAGACCTCTAAGGCCAAAGAACTTGCGGTGGCGCCAACCCCACCGCACCTTTCGCGCTCTGCGTCTGAGGATGCAGTCGAGATTCTAGCGTCCGCTGAGGACCTTGATCTCGCTGGTCCCTCAGACGCCATGGATGCCTCTCGTACGGGTACTGAATCTGTGGCAGTGAGTGAACAAGCGGCGTAAATTGCCTTCCCAGTCCTTTCACGCCTTTCTCAGCCATGGACAATATCATCCTCCAGTGGAACTGCGGCGGTTTTTTCCACCATCTAGCTGAGCTCCAACAACTTATCAGCCTTCACCCTTTCTTCTGCATTGCTCTTCAGGAAACTTGGTTTCCAGCAATGCGAACCCCCGCCCTCCGTGGCTATCGGGGTTATTATAAGAACTGGGCAGCATATGAAAGGGTGTCGGGTGGCGTCTGCCTCTATGTGTGTGAAACTCTGCACAGCGAGTCTGTCCCTCTCCACACATCTTTAGAGGCTGTCGCTGTTCGGGTGTGGACGCCACAGGCTGTTACCGTCTGCAGTCTTTACCTTCCACCGGATGGAGATGTCTCGCAGCATGTCCTGGCTGCGCTGATAGCCCAATTGCCGCCACCTTTCTTGCTATTGGGCGACTTCAACGCCCATAACCCTCTGTGGGGTGGGCCAGTGGCAACAGGTCGAGGCGCCATCGTTGAGCATTTATTGTCGCAGCTCGATCTCTCGATTTTAAATGATGGTGCCTTCACACACTTCAGTGTGGCGCATGGCACATACTCCGCCATTGACCTTTCAATATGTAGCCCTAGCCTCTTACCGTCTGTCCAATGGAGTGTGCATGACGACCTGTGTGGTAGTGACCACTTTCCGATCTTTCTGTCACTACCACAGCGTCACTCTTCTGGGCGCCGCAGCAGATGGGCTATGAATAAGGCTGACTGGGACTTGTTCTCCTCCACTGCCGCTCTTGAGTCTCTCTCTAATGACGACATTGATGCGGTGGTTCAATCGGTCACCACCGGCATCGTTACTGCCGCCGAATCTGCCATTCCCCGTTCTTCTGGGTCCCCTCGGCGGAAGGCTGTGCCTTGGTGGTCGCCTGAGATCGCTGAAGCGATTAAAGATCGCCGGCGGGCGCTCCAGCGTCACAAGCGACATCCCTCCTTAGACCACCTTATCGTCTTCAAACGGCTGCGTGCGCGGGCCCGCCTCCTTATCCGCCAAGGCAAGAAGGAGTGCTGGGAGCGGTATGTGTCCACCATTGGCCTCCATGTTACTCCTTCGCAGGTCTGGGCCAAGATTCGATGCGTCTACGGCTATCGGACCCCTGCCAGCGTCCCTGCGCTCTCACTGAATGGGGCAGTTTGTACTGACTCCGACGTCATTGCCAATCGCTTAGCAGAGCATTTTGCTATGAGTTCCGCTTCTGCGAATTACCCCCAGGCCTTCCGCTCCATTAAAGAGCGGATGGAACGTCGGAGCCTTTCGTTTCGCACCAACCACCCAGAATCTTACAATGCTCCATTCAGTGAGTGGGAATTTCGCAGTGCCCTAGCTGCTTGCCCTGATACCGCTCCTGGGCCAGATGGCATCCACTGTCAGATGCTGAAACACCTTTCAGTGGACTGCCAGCGGCGCCTTCTCGATCTTTACAACCGTCTTTGGGTCGAGGGGGTGTTTCCGTCGCAATGGCGGGAAGGCGTTGTCATCCCCGTTTTGAAACCTGGAAAGACCCCTCTGGAGGTGGACAGCTACCGCCCCATTAGTTTCACCAACGTTCTTTGTAAGCTTCTCGAACGGATGGTGAGCCGGCGCTTACATTGGGTACTGGAGTCTCGGGGCCTTCTGGCTCCGTCTCAGGGTGGGTTCCGGAAAGGCCGCTCCGCCGCCGACAATCTGGTGAGCCTGGAGTCGGCCATCCGTACTGCCTTTGCCCGCCGTCAGCACCTGGTCGCTGTCTTTTTCGACATGCGGAAGGCGTACGATACGACATGGCGTCATCACATCCTTTCTACGCTTCATGGATGGGGTCTTCGGGGCCCTCTGCCGATCTTTATCCGCAATTTCCTGTCGTATCGTACCTTCCGCGTGCAAGTCGCAGCCTCCTATAGTTCCACCCACGTCCAGGAGAACGGTGTGCCACAGGGTTCTGTTTTAAGTGTCTGCCTGTTTTTAATAGCCATTAACGGGCTCGCTGCGGCCGTGGGAAATTCTGTCTCTGCTTCCCTGTATGCTGACGACTTCTGCCTTTATTACAGCTCTACTGGCATTGCAGCTGTTGAACGTCAGCTACAGGGCGCTATCCGTAAGGCGCAGTCTTGGGCTGTAGCGCATGGGTTTCAGTTTTCGGCAGCCAAGACCCGCGTTATGCATTTCTGCCGGCGCCGAACAGTCCATCCTGAGCCGCGGCTTTATCTTGCCGACGAACTCCTTGCTGTGGTGGAGACCCACAGGTTTTTGGGGGTGGTTTTCGATGCCCGGTTGACTTGGCTGCCTCATATCCAGCAGCTTAAACAGACGTGTTGGCGGCATCTAAACGCTCTGAGATGCTTGAGCCACACCCGCTGGGGCGCCGACCGCTCTACCCTGTTGCGGCTCTACCAGGCGTTAATCCAGTCCCGTCTGGATTATGGGAGCCTGGCTTATGGCTCAGCATCCCCATCTGCGTTACGGGTGCTGGACCCAATTCTCCACAGCGGGATACGCCTTGCCACTGGTGCTTTCCGCACCAGCCCTGTGGACAGCGTACTAGTGGAGGCAGGTGTACCTCCACTGCGGTTCCGGCGCCAACGTTTGCTGGCCGCTTATGCTGCTCGTGTTCTAAGCTTGCCCGGGCATCCAAATTATCGTGTCCTGTTCCCGCAGTCAGTCGTCCATCTGCCAGACCGTCGGCCCCGGTCGGGTTGTCCGATCGCCGTACGCGTCAAGGAGCTTCTCTGCGGGCTTGGGTTTTTCCCTGTTCCACCTCCTTTCCGGGCGCCTCTGCGTACACCCCCGTGGTGTGTCCCTCGCCCTTGCCTTCGGCTCGACTTGTCACAGGGCTCGAAGGACTCGGTCCCTCCAGAGGCCTTCCGCCGCCGCTTTTATTCCATCCTGGCCACGTATCAGGGCTCTGGAATTGTTTACACCGACGGTACGATGGTTGCTGGTCATGTCGGGTATGCGCTAACTCTAGGGGACCATTCCGAACAACGGTCCTTGGCGGCTGGCTGCAGCGTTTACACTGCTGAGCTAGTCGCCATCTTTCGAGCCCTAGAGTATATCCGCTCCTGCTCAGGTGAGTCCTTCGTTATCTGTAGCGATTCCCTGAGCGGTTTACGAGCTCTCGACCAGTGTTTTCCTCGTTCTCGTCTGGTGATGGCTATCCATGAGTCCCTGCATACTCTTGCGCGTTGCGGCCGCTCTGTGGTCTTTGTGTGGACCCCCGGTCATGTCGGTATCCCGGGCAATGAACATGTTGACCGCCTGGCGAAAGAGGCCACGAGTAAACCATCTCTGGATGTTGGCCTCCCAGAGGCTGATTTGCGGGCAGTCCTCCGCCGAAAAGTTTTTGCGCTTTGGGACGCTGAATGGCGCGATCGGATTACACCCAATAAACTCCGTGCTATTAAGGAGACGACGACTGTGTGGCGGTCCTCCATGCGAGCCAACCGCAGGGACTCAGTCGTCCTTTGTCGGCTCCGCATTGGCCACTCCCGGCTAACACACAGTTATTTACTGCACCGGGAGGACCCTCCTGTATGTCGCTGCGGGGCGGCTTTGACGGTGGCCCACATTCTGTTGGCCTGCCCCCTTTTAGCTGTGGTCAGTCAGACATTTGCGCTGCCTGATACGCTCCCTGCCGTTTTATCTGATGACCCTGTTATGGCTGCCTTAGTTTTACGTTTTATTAGGGCAGGGAGTTTTTATTCTTTCATCTGAGTGTTTCTGTTTTATTTTATTTTTTGTGTTGCTTCTGGCCTTTGGCCAGTTATTTACTGCACCGGGAGGACCCTCCTGTATGTCGCTGCGGGGCGGCTTTGACGGTGGCCCACATTCTGTTGGCCTGCCCCCTTTTAGCTGTGGTCAGGCAGACATTTGCGCTGCCTGATACGCTCCCTGCCGTTTTATCTGATGACCCTGTTATGGCTGCCTTAGTTTTACGTTTTATTAGGGCAGGGAGTTTTTATTCTTTCATCTGAGTGTTTCTGTTTTATTTTATTTTTTGTGTTGCTTCTGGCCTTTGGCCTATGATTTTAAACTGATCTTTTAATGTGTTTCTAAGTGGTTGGCTTTTCCTTTTTTATTTCTATGGTCGGCCAACCACTGTCACACTCTGTGTGGTTTTAGTTCGTTTTGTCTTGTCCTTGTCTCCGTTTCTCTTGTTCTGTATCGTCTGTGATCTATTCTGTTCCTCGTTTTTATTCTCTGTGGGTGTTCTTTGTATTTGGAAAAAGGGACCGATGACCGTAGCAGTCTGGTCCCTTTCATCCCCCAAACAAACCAACCAACCAACCAATATTTTAACATAATTGCAACTGTGTGAGTATAACTTCTGGGAGCTCCACTTTTTTGGTCAGACAGTGTAATTTTTTAAGTTGGTTTAATGTAAATGAATCATTATTGATCCTTTAATTTTTTTCATCAGCCACAGAAAGCGTATACTTGAATTCCTTTTTATTTACATACCGACCGTACCAACCTAAACTTGGGAGCAACAAAAGTACTGGTTGGACGGGGAAGTAAATAACATAATCCCCCCATCTTTTTTTTTGTTTACTTCCTGCACCGTCGCGTCTAGTCTTCAGCAGACAGAAATCGGCAAAAATCGCAAGCCTTCGGTCAAATGGCATACAATTATGTTTCAGCACCCACTCGCCCAACTTAGAGATCCTAACAATACCGTAACGAAATAGCAACAACATCTCCATTATCGAACATAAGCGAGCCGTGCAGGTGGCAGCAGTGTGAACCAAGTGTGCTATTTCGACATAAAACGTTTTAGCTATTCAGTAGCAGTTGTTTCTTTGTTACGTTGCTTGGACGAAACGGCACTGTAGAAATGGGGCTGTGTTAGAAGCGTGCGTCTGCAATGATCGGCCGACGGAGAGACTACTTCTGGTAGGCATAAGACAGGAACACGAAGGGTAGGAGAACTCACGTATTCTACGTGTTAGTTCTTAAAGCGTCTTTCCGTCGAGCTGTGCACGCGAAGAGCTGTGGCCGTCTCATCTCGGAAGGCGGCATCAATAGCTGTACCTGTGGCTCCTGCCCCCCTGCGAGTCCGGGGGTAAGAATAGGCCCGATGTATTCCTACCTGTCGTAAGAAGCTGCTAAAAGGAGTTTCACATGTTCCGTCCTTTATGTGATGGCCCACTGTAGGGTTTGACCTCCATTTTTGAAAATTGTCCCGAAGAGCGAGGCAATTGGGGAAGGGCGCCTTAGTTGGTGCATTGTGTCCATCGTGCATTGATATCTTTAGCCCACTTTCTCGTTGTCGCATTGCAATCCAGCCCATTCTCGACAGCTTCCAGGGTGCGTTTTCCACGATGCACTATGCAGTGTCCCTTTCTGTGTCGACGATGAACATGGACGTCTTTGCAGCTGATATCCAGCACGGTAGCCAGTCCATTGTGGTGGGGCCGCCATGTATTCTGTTGGTTGTAGTCCCCTGACCACACACGGATTACTCTGCTTATGCCTGCGCAGTTTTTTGTTGGGCATTTATAAGACAAGTTTTGGGAGGTGGCGATGTGGGCCAGTCTTGATCCAAACAGCATACTCTGCCCAGTCACTGGCGTTACTCGCTTGTGACAAGGTGGAGAATGTTTCTGTAACCATCAAGCCCCATAAGAGCTTAAATATAGTCCACGGTATCATATTTCACAGGGACCTTCTTTTGCAGTCTATGAGCTGTGCGTCAATTTAGAGCAACGAGGTGTACATTTCGTCCAGCGTGTCCACCGGGGTCCGAGGGATAATCAGGTTGCCACCAGTGCCTTCATCTTGGCCTTCAAGGGTGATGCATTACCCGAAAAGGCCAAGGTGATAGTCTACTACTGTGATGTAAAGCCCTATATTCCTCCCACGATGCGGTGCATTAAGTGCTGGAAGTTCGGCCATATGTCTTCCCACTGTACTTCCAGCATCACATGTCGAGATTGCAGACGCCCATCACATCCCAATATTCCACGTGCCCCTCTTCCCATCTGTGCCAACTGCAGACAACACCATTCCCCTTGCTTGCCAGACTGCTGGATTATCCAGAAATAAAGGAAAATCATGGAGTACAAGACTCTGGACCGACTGACCTACACTGAGGCTAAGAGAAAATTTAAACGCCTGCATCCTGTATGTATGACATCGTCTTACGCTGCCGCTACAACAGTTCTGGCACCATCAGCTCCGCCAACCTCAGTCACCTCTCAGAGCCAGAAGACTACACCTGTCCCATGATGGTGGGGGGCATTTCCGTCCCTGTTGCTCCTGCACCACCTACTTCGGGAGCAACACCCTGCCAACCTTTGGGGACATGTGTTCCCACTTCTAAGCTGGAGAAGCGTAAGTCTTCTTCAGCTTCGCTCGCTAGGAAGGGGTCCCTTGGGTCACTCCCTTCCCAGGTCTCTGCTAGTGGGAAAGGTGACACCCACCAGTGGCTGAAGAGTCCAAAAGCATCTGGTCGTAGGGCTTCACACTCATCGTCAGTCCCAGAGACTGAGCCAGTGAAGTTCTCCCAGCCAGGGAAACCCAAGGAGCAGCGAGAGAAATCCAAAAAGAAAACCCCTAAGACCAAGGAAATTGAGGTGGCACCCACACCACCGCTACGTACAGGCTCTGCGTCTGAGGATGGGGTAGAGATTTTGGCGTCTTCTGAGGACCTAGATCTCGCCAGATCTTCAGACACAATGGTTACAGACTGCTCAGGCAATAAGTCGGTGTCAGCAGGTGACTCTGATGGGTAAACTACCTCATTGAATGTTCCATGCCTTCCCAATCTCACGATGACGGCATCCTCCAGTGGAATTGCGGCGGTTTTTTCCACCGCCTGGCTGAGCTACAGCAACTGTTAAGCTTTACACCTGCTATCTGCATTGCCCCCAGGAAACTTGGTTCCTGGCAATACGGACCCCTGCCCTCCGTGGCTATAAAGGATATTACAAGAACCATAGCGAGTATAATCGAGTGTCAGGTGGAGTTTGCGTTTATATCCTAAACTAAGCCTGTAGTGAACCTGTGCCCCTTCAAACCCCTCGTGTAGCTGTGGCTATCAGAAGTAGTACGACGCAGGAAATAACTGTCTGCAATGTATATATTCCTCCAGATGGTGCAGTACCCCTGAATGTATTAGCTGCACTGATTGATCAACTCCCTAAACCTTTCCTACTTTTGGGAATTTTAACGCTCTACCGCTGATAACCTTGTGTCCATCGAGTCTGCAATCCAAACAGCCCTTTCCAGATGACAACATCTGATTGCCGTCTTTTTTGACTTACGTAAACATATGGCGCGACCTGGCGACATCATATCCTTGCCACATTGTATGAGTGGGGTCTCCAGGGCTCGCTCCCGATTTTTATCCAAAACTTCCTGTCGCTCCGTACTTTCCATGTCGAAATTGGTGCCTCCCACCATATCCAGGAGAATGGAGTCCTGCAGGGCTCTGTATTGAGTGTCTCTCTATTTTTAGTGGCCATTAACGGTCCAGCAGCAGCTGTCGGGCCCTCTGTCTCACCTTCTCTGTTTGCAGACGATTTCTGCATTTTGTACTGCTGCTCCAGTACTGGTGTTGCTGAGCGTCGCCTATAGGGAGCCATCCACAAGAAGCAGTTATGGGCTGTAGCCCACGGCTTCCAGTTTTCAGCCGCAAAGTCGTGTGTCATGCACTTCTGTCGGCGTCGTACCGTTCATCCGGACCCAGAACTTTACCTTCGTGACGATCCACTCACTGTAGTGGAGATACATCGAATCTTAGGACTGGTCTTCGACGCTCGATTGACTTGGCTTCCTCAACTCGGTCAGCTTAAGCAGAAGTGCTGGCAGCACCTCGATGCCCTCCGTTGCCTGAGCAACACCAATTGGGGTGCAGATCACTCTACGCTGCTGCGGCGGCTTTACAGAGCCCTTTGTCGAATCCCGAATATACCATGGGAGTGTGGTTTATGGTTCGGCAGCGCCCTCAGGGTTGCATTTACTCGACCGTATGCACCACTGCGGGGTTCGACTAGCGACAGGAGCTTTTAGAACGAGTCCAGTGACCAGGGTACTGGTGGAGGCTGGGGTCCCTCCATTGCAAATCAGACGTGCACAACTGCTCGCCAGTTACGTAGCACACATTCATAGTTGTCCTGATCATCCGAATTACCGTCTCCTTTTCCCGCCCGCGGCGGTCCATATCCCGCATCGGTGGCCCAGGTCGGGGCTAACGATTGCGGGTCGCGTGCTGTCCTTTCTCTTCGAACTGGAGTCCTTCCCTTCACCACCTCTACTTGCGGTCCGTTCACTTACGCCTCCATGGTGTACGCTTCGGCCGCAGCTTTGTCTGCCCCTATCACGTGGCCCTAAGGACTCCGTTAACCCTGCGGCTCTCTGCTATCACTTCCTCTCGATTCTTGACGTGTTCCGGGTCTCTGAAGTGGTTTCCACCGACGGCTCGATGGCTGATGGTCGTGTTGGCTTTGCCTACGTTCAAGGCGGCCATATTGAACGGCATTCCTTAGCCGATGGATGCAGTGTATTCACTGCAGAGCTGGTGGCCGTTTTTCGCACACTTCAGTATCTCCGTTCATGCCCTGGGAAGTCTTTTCTTTTATGTACTTACACCTTGAGCAACCTGAAAACTATCGACCAGTGCTACCCTTGTCATCCTTTGGTAGCTTCCATCCAGGAGGACATCTACGCCCTGGAACGGCCCAGTCGTTCAGTGGTGTTCGTGTGAACCCCGGGTCACGTCGGAATCCCAGGAAATGAACTTGCTGACAGGCTGGCCAAACAGGCTACACGGAAACCACTTCTGGAGATGGGCGTTCCCGCAACTGACCTGCGTTCGTTATTACGCCGTAAGGTTTTTCAGCTTTGGGAGATGGAATGGCAAAATCACATTGGCCATGCCTGGGCGACCCACAGCTACCTCCTGGGCCGTGAAGACCCGCCTGAGTGTCGGTGCGGCGCCCGGTTGCCGGTGGCCCATATTCTTCTGCTCTGTACTTCTTTGGCTGCCCTGCGACTTCATTTCTGTTGCCGGACTCGTTATCATTGATTTTAGCGGACAACGCCTCATCGACTTTTTTAGTTTTACGTTTCATCCGTGAGGGTGAGTTTTATCATTCGATCTGAGTTTTAGGGCATGTCCTTTGTCCCTCTGTGTACTCCACCCTAGTGCTTTTATGGTAGAGGTTTAAATGTGTTGCAGGGTGGCTGGTTTTTCCTTTTATTTTCGTGGTCGGCCAGCCACTGTAATCTGCTTCCTTGTTTTACTCTCTTCTAACTGTTTCTTGGATTTCTCTGTCGTTTTTTTTTTCTTGTCCTTTTGTTCCTTTTAGTGTTCATTGCCTTTCCTTCGTTCTTGTGGTCTGTCCTTTCTTTCTGTTTTGTGTTATATGTCTTGTATGTTGTATTCTCACACCTGTGACATTGTTTTCTTAGGAACAAGAGACCGATGACCTCGTAGTTTGGTCCCTTTCCACCTCTTTTAAACCAAGTAACCAACCTGTGGCTCCTGTTCCAGTAACGAAGTTCGTTCAAGCGAAAGTGGTGGCGCGTAACTCGGATAATCGGTTTGGACTTCACAGATGGAGGAAAAAACAAACAGCGAGAGGGTGGAGAAAATATTGCGGTAATATTATCGGGAAACGACAATCTTACATACGAAATATTTTGGCACTGTGCAGTATTTTGAATCCAAATATGACAGAAGCTGACAAAATCTCACACTTGAAGATTGTATGAAAGGAGTTACAAAAGACGTGTATCAAGCTCTTCTGGTAAAGGATGTTACATCTACCGAGAAATCCATCAAGTGCTACCAGTGAATCGAGGAAATGTAACAGAAAAGAATCAGACTAAAGAAGTTTGACTGACCTCCGATTGTGGCCGCTACGGCACTTGTGGAAGACCACCACGACATCGTCTCTGTCATATGCCGGATGGTGAGAGAAGAGATACAGCATTTTATGACAACCAGACGTGTCGGATCGAGTAAGCAAGAAATAGCAGCCATGGATCTCGACCCCATATTTCAGGAGGTAATAGAGAGTGTTGAAGAAGAGGTGTATCGACTTTAGCAGCAATCTCTGCCAACAGTTGAATCTTCCAGGAAGAATGGACTCGGCCAACAAGGATTTATGCCGCAGGCATCAAACGACAACCCAACACTAGACCAATGCAAGTACATCAACTCCTCCGCCAAGTACAGCGTACCGCAGAGCAACAGACATTTGGAGGATAGAGGACAAAACGCCGGTATGTTTACAATTTAGGCACCGTGTACACGTTGTACTCTGTTGCAGAGAACGAAGAAGAGTTTTTCGACGACTACTACGCCGTCAGACATCAACCATCACAACAGTTCTGTCCACGCCAGTTAACAGCATACGACTGTAGTCAATGTGTGGCACGAAGCCCATCTCCATATTCAGGGACGAGGTCGCTCTCCAACACCCCTTAGCTGTTCCCCGTCCCCTGTCACTCGCCTATCCACCGGACTCGGTAAAACTGAGGCGATAATCTATCGAGGTGAGGCCGCCACAGATGAAAATCCTCCATGGACAGTCAGGAAATCTCGTTGACGTCATCATCGATGGCCAGCCTTGTAGATGTGATAGTCGGCTCACGGGCTTCTTTTTTTGTAATATTAATGCTTATTGTCACCGGCTAAAGAAGACTATGTTCCATACTACGAAAGCGATTGTGCTGAAGGTCGCAAATGGGAAATACCTCCAGTTGACAGCAACACGTTTTCAAGAATATCTATTAGTGACGGAACGCAGCCCTTTGATTTTCTCATTTTAACAGAATGTAGTCATAATGTTATTCTTGGATAGGTCTTCTTGCAGGCATCACAAGGAACCATAGATTGTGGAAGGTCAGACCTCCAGATGGAGGAGCCATTCCAAAAAGCACACACAACTAAGATTATTCTGGGCGGTTGTTTGCCATTGAAGACATTGTTATCGTCATCGAGACTATTTCCAGACGCCAATCGAGGTGCTCAGTTAAACTGCGATTGTCGATTGCAAAAAGCTACTCAGGCTCACAAAAGAAATCTATGTGCCAACAATGATATAAGCATTGTAGGTGATCAAGGAGAATTTCGAGTCTCTAGTTGTCACGAGCAGTTATAACTAATCCCTACAAGTATGTGCGGAAGCACAGCTGAACCAGTCCAGGAAGAACAGCTTAGTGCCATAGACGAGGAACAACGCAGAGGAAGAAGCTGCTATCAAGTGGATTTGGGCTTACCTAAGAACAACATGGATGCTTTCAGATCTGAAGTACAGGAAAGACAGACCAAGGCCTCTGCCTGGGTCCGAAAAGTTGCCTTAATGTTGCCCAAGAAATAAAACTCTTGTGGCACCAAGTTGGTGGCGATGAAGTCTTCTTCGACCCAGAGAAAATATGAGTGGTCACAGATGTTCAGAGTTCTCGACACATTCGTGATGTGGGAATTTTTATGCGAATATGCTCATACTACGGGCGATTCATAAAGGACTTCTCTACCAAGGCACTTCTCTTGCAAGACCTACTGCTGGGAGAGCCAAATTTTCACGGAACAACACGCAAGACAGATCTTCCCCTATCATTAAGGAGGTGCTAACATAATCTCCTGTCCTAGTATTGTATGACGAGAATGCCGAGAGACAGAACTTGACACTTACGCTAGATGTTTTGAGACGGAGGCAGTCCTAGTGAAAATTCAGTAAGGTGCTGAAAATGTGGTACCTTATGCTTCCTGGGCACTATCCAAGTCCTAGATGAACTGCTCTACATTCAGAAAGACCGCCTTGCAGGTTTTTGAGTCATCAACAAGTTACAGCAGTTTTTATTTGGCAAACCATTCACTATTGTGATGGTACGCCATTCTTTATGCTGGTCAACTAGCTGGAAGGATCAGTTAGGTCGACTGGCAAGATGGGCTCTGAGGCTTCAGGGTACATCATAGTGGTAGACAGAAAGAGTCGCAAACGTAAGAACGTCGACTGCCCTTCAAGGAATTTTTTGCGGGAACTCAACAGCGTGGACGAATTTTTAGTCATCACTGCATTATTCAGGATGGGGCAAATAAAAAGGGCCCGGGTGAATGGGTACGGTTGGACATGAATGTTTGCATGTAACCAAACCCCGCGACGTGCACAGCACGTGTATGCCCGCCACATGATCCACACCAGCCCAGAGCGTTGTGCAGGCTGTGTGAGTGTGAGTGGAGCAGTGCAAAGGGGACGATGGTACTCACAGTGGAGCAGCAGGTATTCGTTGTGAAAAGTTATGTGACAAAAAAGCCGTGGAAACGGTGTGGTCAGTTGTTTGTTGAGAAGTTTAGCGGTGTCAAAGTGCCAGCAAAGAGTGCCATGCAACACTTAGTCCGAAAATGGCGTCAGACAGGATCTGTTTTGAACAAGTAAAAAAAAAAAAAAATCCGAAACGTGCCCATACACCAGAAAATGTGGGTGCAGTTTACCAGAAAATGCTTCAGAGTCCTACCAAATCAACCCGACATCTGTCGCATGAGACTGACATATCACATTGATAATGCAAATGAATATACCATCTGGACCTGCACCTGCATCCCTACCGAGTGTCTGCTGTTCATTTTGTGAGTGGCTGTTCACTGAGATAACAATGAATGGCTTGGACTAAGTCAACTAACAGAATCACAGGTTCTGGGCAGCGAAGAATCGACATAACTTCCACGAAATGCCATGGCATGATCAGAAGGTTGGGGTTGGGTGTGCAGTGTCTGCACACCACATTTTCTTTCATCAGGCTGACTTTGACGCGTTATATTGCCAACATTTTGAAACCATTTGAGGCAGTATTAATGGAGGATGGAAAGACCTACAGTTAATTCCAACAGGATGGAGCGACTATCCATACAGCTAGCTAAACCTTGGAGCACATTTATACAATCTTCATGGCTGACAGGAGTTGTTAGCAGGGGTCTAGTTGGCCACCCAGGTCGCCTGATCTGCCACTTTGCGATTGCTTTGTGTGAGGAGCTCTCAAGTTTAAGGTGTATTGCAACAACCCTCATAGTCTTCAAGAACTGCAGCAGAACATTTCATATGAGATTCCAGCAATACCAATAGTCTAGCGTCGATCTGCCTTCATCAATTACCTGACGAGGGGTCACTTTCAGCATCCGCTGCGGTCAGCTTACTACTGAATTTCCTTTCCCCTGCTGTGTTACTTTTTAGCCGGTACTCTGTTCTCCAGGCCACTTTTATTGGCCCCAACCTGTATGACATCGTCACAGAATAGAGCGAAGATCCAGTTCCGTTGTATACTATAGAAGCCTTGAAGGAAGAGGAACCGACCAAAGGAGAATTCCAGTTAATGAACGAAATATTTTATAAGAGGAACTATGATCTGATGTGGCAGAAATGGTTGCTCATCATACCAGCCCACCTATGGACAGTTTTCGAGAAGTTTTTCCATGACGCTAAAATATCTGGTCAATTGGTACTCGTGAAGACTCGAGGCAGAATCAGATGCAAATATCACTCTCCAGGACATTACTGATCCACTAGACAATATGTGTGCCACTGTAAGGAATGCCAATGCTGGAAGAATGTCTCGCGACTACCTCTGGGGCATCTAGTACAAATTGTGTCTGCAGCATCGAATTGGAATCGACCTCTTGGGGATCTTCCCCATATTGACAAAAGGGAATCGTCGGATAATAGTCTGCACTGACTGTCTCGCCCACTATGCTGTGACCTAAGCAGTGCTGACTGCCGAAGCTCTGGAAATTGGAAGGTTCCTTGTAGAAGACGACATTTTGAACCGTTGAGCATCCTGTGTGATGACTGATCATGGAAAAGTTTTCAAATCGAGGAGACTAGTATCAGAGGTAATTTCACATCACTCGCAGGGTAACTGCCTGCTATCCACATAGGAATGACCTCACAGAATGATTTAATAGGACGTTGGCAGATATGCCCTCGGTGTTTGTTGGTGTTGAACAGAGAGACGGTTACAATACTGCACATCGTTACTTTCGCATACAACACAGTGAGACAAGACGCACCAGATTTCACGCCGTTCTTTCTGCTCCACAGTTGTGAGGGCGAAACAACAAAGGAAACGCCGTCCGCGTTTCAGCCACGTGGCCCTCAGAATGACTACTTGAAGCACCTCATCACCAGGATCGAAGAAGATAGATGACTCGCATATGTCCTGGGGACTCAGAGGACAAAACCCGAAGAGAAAAGAGCGGTAACATCAAACACTGGCCAGTGAGATACGGACTGGATAACTTGGTATGAACTTTTATGCCTGCGTGGAAACAGAGCGGGGTGGCGCAGTGGTTAGACACTGGACTCGCATTCGGGAGGACGACGGTTCAAACCCGCATTCGGCCATCCCGATTTAGGGTTTCTGTGATTTCCTTAAATCGCTTCAAGCAAATGCCGTGATGGTTCCTTTGAAAGGGCACGGCCGATTTCCTTCCCCATCCTCCCTTCGTTCTCTGGGAAAGTTACTAAAGTGCTTCTTTGGGCTCCATTGTATTCTTCGTCATTTGTCGGAGGTCACATATAAAGTCGAGGATTGAGTCTTCATCAAGAAGACAAAAGGTCAGAGAACCCCATGTCCTTCGTATCAGGCACTACTACAGTCCAGAGGCGCAAATCGACGACGGGAAGCTCAAGGAAACTGAAGACCACCTCAGTGACCGAGAAACTTCGGCGGGAGGGACTACCCTCGACACTCATCTTCGTGAAGAGGATGTAACAACATGACTAGAACACGAGGATCCGCCAATGCCGCCATACAGAGAACTATTGCCATGATCTAGATCCAGAGTGGTGTAGTCGCCTCTATTAGAACAACAATGCCTCGAACTGTGGTGCATGCCGTGTATGCATATTGGTTAGCGTCACTGGCTGGCGTGTTCTGGGTCGCCAGTTCAAACCCGACCATCAGAAGTTATTTGTTATTTAGTATTTATAATTTCTGGTAGGTTCATGAAGTCTCGTATGTTTGTAATATTGTGGAATATTCGACGTTTGTATAAATGGCAGAACATTCCGCCCAGTGATGTAGTTATATTCTGGCAGTTCGTTGATACACCTAAAAAACGTTCTTTCAGTGCTACAGTAAGTATTGAAGTTAATTGACGACGCTGCTTCATTCGAAATGGCCCCTATAATTTTTTACGAAGTCAACTAATTTATTTCTCATGTCTAGAGAACCAGCAAATGTGTCCTCGAGCTGCTACATGCACACACGACAATCAGTGTTCTCTCTCAACTAAATAAAAATTCTATATTTGAACAAGCAGTCAACCTGGCAATTTACATGAGACAGAATAACGAACCAACCCAAACACATGCCCATATCCAATCTTCTCAAATTTTCACACGATCACGAAAGCTATCCAGCACATATATTAGTTCGCTATTCATATAGGTAAGAAAAGAGGTTCCCTATGCTTTCAACTACCTAGTCTCCACTACCTTTCAAGGTCATCTGTATTTCGAGTGGAGGAAGTGGGTGATTGGATGACCTTGAAAAGTAGTTGAAACTAGGTAGTTCAAAGCGTAGCGAACCCCTTTTCTTACCTATATGAAGACTATAAACTAAATAGAACAAAAATGGTTCAAATGGCTCTGAGCACTATGGGACTTAACATCTGAGGTCATCAGTCCCCTAGAACTTAGAACTACTTAAACCTAACTAACTTAAGGACATCACACACATCCATGCCCGAGGCAGGATTCGAACCTGCGACCGCAGCGGTCGCCCGGTTCCAGACTGAAGCGCCTAGAACTGCTCGGCCTCTCCGGCCGGCTAAATAGTACATGATCTGGATGGATAGTGATAGTGAAGCGGCAAGAACTAAAAGATACAGATAGCGAGCTAAACGGGGTTGAACACACACTCTAGAGTACATATATGAACTTCCGTTGGATCACAGATGAGCGGCCTCGTTTGGCGTCGTCAGCGCCGTTGGCAGCGGTACCACTAGTCCTCTTCATGGCGAATACACGGACGAACGACCGAACAGATGAATAGTCTACAGCGGGCTGAGAAAGACTGCCTGAAAGCGAGTCCTTATATAGCAGTGGTGACGTCATACCACGTGATTATGACGTTGGCCAATGGGTATCGAGTATCGAGGAGAAAGTTGGGCGCGATTCCAGCGATACTAGCGGCAGAATGTTAGCTGATTCCAATACTTTGAGCAGGACAGAGTATCTAGTTTAACATCATGGCACTTTGAAATATTTCATCTGCTACCGCGAGATGGCTATTATTACGTGTGTATTCTACCCCAACGTTCGAAATATTATACCCACTTTTAGTTACTGTACAAGTCTGGCAGATCACTGTTCAGTCCAATATACACTCCTGGAAATTGAAATAAGAACACCGTGAATTCATTGTCCCAGGAAGGGGAAACTTTATTGACACATTCCTGGGGTCAGATACATCACATGATCACACTGACAGAACCACAGGCACATAGACACAGGCAACAGAGCATGCACAATGTCGGCACTAGTACAGTGTATATCCACCTTTCGCAGCAATGCAGGCTGCTATTCTCCCATGGAGACGATCGTAGAGATGCTGGATGTAGTCCTGTGGAACGGCTTGCCATGCCATTTCCACCTGGCGCCTCAGTTGGACCAGCGTTCGTGCTGGACGTGCAGACCGCGTGAGACGACGCTTCATCCAGTCCCAAACATGCTCAATGGGGGACAGATCCGGAGATCTTGCTGGCCAGGGTAGTTGACTTACACCTTCTAGAGCACGTTGGTTGGCACGGGATACATGCGGACGTGCATTGTCCTGTTGGAACAGCAAGTTCCCTTGCCGGTCTAGGAATGGTAGAACGATGGGTTCGATGACGGTTTGGATGTACCGTGCACTATTCAGTGTCCCCTCGACGATCACCAGTGGTGTACGGCCAGTGTAGGAGATCGCTCCCCACACCATGATGCTGGGTGTTGGCTCTGTGTGCCTCGGTCGTATGCAGTCCTGATTGTGGCGCTCACCTGCACGGCGCCAAACACGCATACGACCATCATTGGCACCAAGGCAGAAGCGACTCTCATCGCTGAAGACGACACGTCTCCATTCGTCCCTCCATTCACGCCTGTCGCGACACCACTGAAGGCGGGCTGCACGATGTTGGGGCGTGAGCGGAAGACGGCCTAACGGTGTGCGGGACCGTAGCCCAGCTTCATGGAGACGGTTGCGAATGGTCCTCGCCGATACCCCAGGAGCAACAGTGTCCCTAATTTGCTGGGAAGTGGCGGTGCGGTCCCCTACGGCACTGCGTAGGATCCTACGGTCTTGGCGTGCATCCGTGTGTCGCTGCGGTCCGGTCCCAGGTCGACGGGCACGTGCACCTTCCGCCGACCACTGGCGACAACTTCGATGTACTGTGGAGACCTCACGCCCCACGTGTTGAGCAATTCGGCGGTACGTCCACCCGGCCTCCCGCATGCCCACTATACGCCCTCGCTCAAAGTCCGTCAACTGCACATACGGTTCACGTCCCCGCTGTCGCGGCATGCTACCAGTGTTAAAGACTGCGATGGAGCTCCGTATGCCACGGCAAACTGGCTGACACTGACGGCGGCGGTGCACAAATGCTGCGCAACTAGCGCCATTCGACGGCCAACACCGCGGTTCCTGGTGTGTCCGCTGTGCCGTGCGTGTGATCATTGCTTGTACAGCCCTCTCGCAGTGTCCGGAGCAAGTATGGTGGGTCTGACACACCGGTGTCAATGTGTTCTTTTTTCCATTTCCAGGAGTGTATGTTCCATAGTTTGCACATAATTACGTTCGTATATGTGAAATAAAATCCTAAGTATATATTCAAAATGCCTTAGGCTAAATACAGAGATCTGCCTACAGCAACGTAAGATTTTATTTCACATATACGAACGTAATTATAAATATATTTTCAGAACTTTATAGTCAAGGTCTGAATAATATTTCGAACGTTGGCGTAAAATACATGCGTAATTATAGACACAGCAGTCGAAATATTTCATAAAAGTATACACAGACATACAGAAAACAGAGCAAACGCTCTCCGAATGTGGAGGTGACTGGACACAGTCAAGTACAGTGCTATATTACACCTCACGATCAGTGCATTTGGGCTAGGGGTTGGCAGCTGTTATGTCATGATCGCATGGATAAATCTGACATAAAATCGAGCGGTCTTCTTCTGATAGGTTGCAGATTAATTCGGTAACAGTGCTGCAGGGTGGGTTGGTCAATGACAGTGTGAGGAGGGTCTTTCATTCTCTAATTTTACCCTAAGTCAGCGAGAATGCTCTGTGACTCTGATACGTAGAGAGATAGATCGCAAATTACGCACTACGCTCGAGGTGTTAGAAATATGTAAAGTGCTGTCTTGGATACTTTGATGATTTATGTGTTCGAGAATTAACACTGAATGGATGTTCTGAGTAGTCATCTATCGACATTTGCAATGATACTCATAAAGTAGAGAAGGGGTGGTTTAGCTATGATACTGAAACTGGGGAAACATGCTGTCACATCATTGGCCGGTGTTGACGTAACTGTAAAATTGCTAAAATTGTTCACGCTATCAATTGCATTGCTTATTATTACAGTACATTGGCGGTGTTTTTCCATCCTATCCATGCATTGGTGCGCTGTTGGTTACCACATAATGATTGACTGACAATGCTTGTTTGAGTTGGGGAATGAGTTTTGTGGATGGGGGTTAACTTCTGGGGGTTGCTAGCAGCGAAACAGTGATTGCATACATGAGTGCAATATGAGTAATCAGTTGAAAGGGAACGCAGAGCCATCATCTATTCCATCACTGTGAAAGATGAGTTTAAATGTAGAGGTCGTCAATCACTTTCGGGCACCAGTTTGGAAACCCTCCGCAACACAGCCAAACTCTTCTAGTTTCCTTATGTTGTGACTGTCATTTATTTAAAATCATCCACCGTGTGTCGTGTGTTATGGTAGTTGCAGTAACAAAATGATTTACACCATGCGATGTCTAGCTTTCTGTGAGAGGCCGTGGATCAGAGCGCCTTAATTTCAGTTTAGGACGTGAGACAGACTTCGACGTCGTGGCAGTAAAACAGAATATATGGCAGTGTATAAAGCGTGTTAGAAAACAATGTTTCATAGACACAGGGTCTCAGGGAGCGCCTCTTGCGAGCTACAGTATAGTCTGTGGGATACGGTCATCATCGTACATTATGGGTGATGAAACCTTAAACTGACGTCTGCAATGGATAAAAAGTTGTATATTTAATAGGATCGTCCCACATAGGCAGCAGTAGCAGTTTGACAGGTAAATTCGATGACGGACTGGGTGTCCCATTAGGAGTGCTAGGAGGAATGCTGTTCTGGGAAACATTGCGACAACTCTCTCTCTCTGCGCCGGATCCACATCGCAGCTATGCGTCATCGTGTGAGCAATGACGCCTAGGTAAGTTCTATATTGAGTGAAGTTAGTGGAGCTTCTATAGTTCTTAATTTTTCTCTGTTGGATGGTGCAGAATAACGTGATAGCATGTTGGACTGATAGACTTGAATGCACGCGGATCTGCTTTGGTCTGTAGTATGTGTATCTAGTTCGGAGACGTACTACATTGCGCACATTTCCACCGAATGGTTAAAACACTGTCCTGTTGCACTAACTCAGGTCGTTCTGTTCCTACATGGGTTGCAGAAGGTGGTGGATATGTCTTTCTCCGACTTCTGCCTAATTCCGACTTACATTGGAACGATCACATGCGCTAAGCTGTAGAAATGGGAGCAGTTGCAAGATGCGCAGGGGCTGGCTAAAACCACATTGGAATTTTACTGTAGCAGGCAGGTTCGAGAAAGGTGACTCGTTTCGAGATGTGAGAGTGCCAGAAATTTGATTCACTTGTGGGTGTGATCCGACACAGGTATGTGGTTGAATGGAAAGACTTGATTCCACATAATGGACATCATTTCTAGCAGATAGTGTAACACTGGAGATCTGAAAACCTTTTGTACATTTTCTTACGACCTCAGTCAGCACATCATCTACCACTACTGTTGTGTTCCTTGTCAGTCAGTCATCGCCAATAGCTCAGTGGATATATCGCAGAACCTCTGATATAGTATCGAGTCAGAATGCGTTACAAGTACTATAGAAATATCTAGCTGGGGCGGTCCTGCGAATAAATTCTGTCCTCGAGTTGCTGCCACTTTCAAAAAATTAGAAGACGAGTGCGAACATGTTGTCGTTACTTGTTCCATGTCAGGGAAACTAACAAAAGAGCTTTATGCAACATTCTTGGAAATAACATTGAAGCCATACGTCGCAGACAATAAATTTCTTCTGTTGTGGAATCTTGGAGCGGCCAAACAGATTCAACATTGTATGATGAGACATTTATGAATGAGCTGGGCGAGGCAATGTGTACCATGAAGGTCATTCCACCAAAATGTACACCGCTGGTTCAATCGTGTGATGTATATTTCTACCGCCAAGTCAAAATTCTAATTAAAAGACTACAAAGTGCCCCTGTGTTGCTCCAACAACAGCGAGAAATGTCATCAAGAGAAGATGCAATTAAAATACTTTTGATCGTTCAGCATCAATTCAGTGCTCCTGTGTTCACCCCTATGATCCAGTGTGCTTGGTTTGCATCCAAACTGATAGACAGACCGTCGTTTCAAAACCTGAACGAAGTGTCCTTTACAATGACGCATGTTTCGGCAAAATGTAACTGCTCAAACAAATCCTTCATAAAAAGTGCCTGGTGTGAAACATATATATGTTATACATGTTTCTATGACTGATGTCACCATAAAAATTGCAAACCTTCTACTGTGATACTGAATAAAAAGTAGCGCACTTAATCACAAGAATCTTTGGAAACTTTATTTTCATTAACACTTTCGCCTAATTATATAAATATACTGCTTGACTCTGTTTAACTTCTACGGTAAATAGTTGAACAATTGGAAGAAAAGAAGTAAAATAAACATGGGAAAAAACAGAAAAAAAAGTCAGGAAGCACCTTGGATTGATCCCAGGTCGCCTCTTTCGTAAGCAATGCGCTTTACCATTATACTACGCCGTTAACAACGAACAGAGCGCTGAACAAGGTATATAGTGTTATAGGAAAAACTTTCGAGAGCATTTTCTCCTTTCGTAACGCCCACTCAGGCGAAATATTTATGGCACGTGATGTGGAGACCCACCTCCTCCTACACACGCAATTTCGGCGAAATCGGCGTGTCCCGATTGGCTACCTCCCCTTGTCAGTAGTAGGGGGTGCGTGATATGTTCGCATTTGAGGATCAGGCTTGTAAAGTATGTGTCTGTGTTCCGACATGTGTAAAGGAAGTGACTATGTCCAGTCGCAAGGAAGGTATGGATTTGACGTGGAGTAATCTGATAGCATGGGAAGAGTATGTCAAGTCGTAAGAATGGTACTAATATTTCTATTTCCAAAGCCACAGCCGTCAACAGTGTGTATTTCTGATACTTCGCTCATTGTCGAATGTCGTTCAACTGAAACCGCGACCGTAACATTTACTTGTATGTACAGGGATAAAATATATATGTGACCGATTTCTTTGGATAAACATTCTACCTGTACGTGCTCGGCCGGCAGCGCCGGTGACCTGTGCGGGGTGGTTCACATTTCCCGTTAACGGTATGAGCTGTCTGACTGGAGATGCTTGTTGGAGTGTAGGAATGTAGATGAATTAACCTTTTGTCCTCTAGACGATCAAATAGCGAACTAATACTTAGTATGTGTTGGATAGCTTTCGTGATTGTGTGAAAATTTGAGAAGATTGAATATGGAGGTGTGTTTGTGATGGATCGTTATTCCCACCCTTGTAATTTGTTCGGTTGACTGCTTGTGCACATTTCGTGCTTTTATTTAGTTGAGAGAAGATCGATTGTGCGTGTAATGTCCTTAGGTTAGTTAGGTTTAAGCAGTTCTAAGTTCTAGGGGACTGATGACCTCAGAAGTTAAGTCCCATAGTGCTCAGAGCCATTTGAACCATTTTGGAATCTACTACATCACCGACATCAGTATTTGAGAGTGAAAATATCAGTTTCCTCTATTTGTTTCGAGTTGCCGAGTAAATGTCTTCGCAGACATGACAAATGGTTTACAGCATGCCCCACCTAGCTAAAGTGTCAGGTTTGTAGAGAACTGATTTCCAGTCTATATCTTGGGAATTATGTTGCGCTCGCGATTCGTAGGATGCTGCTTAGTGCTTGATATTGAGAAGTACCCTCGAAAATGGTATAATATTATGGCGAACCATGCGAAAAAATACATGTGTTCTTGTAATCCCTAAGTCTGGAGATGTGTGTAGAAAAGCAAGCAAGCAACGAAGCAGGTTTGGAGCAGAAACAGTAACGTGTTTGCGCCGAGGGGAAACAATTCCGAATTTGTAGAACATTTCTGAGAGTGACTTCGGTCCGCTGTGGGTGCTACGGTCGCACGTTGGGGTGGATGTCTTGTGATTGTCGGCTGCTGGAAAATATCTAGTGCTGAGAGGAGTATATAAATGGTACTGCCCGTCTTCTCGGTATATGTACAAATGATATAAAAGGGGTGATTTTGTTTGGCGCAGGATACGAATTGTATGTTTACTACATCGACACGGTACACAATGATATATTGCTGGGTTGGAGATCGTTTTTGCACACTAATATTCAAGCTCATGTCCTCGGTGGGAGAGCAGTGTAATTTGACATTATGTAGGGCACGCAGTGATGTATTGATGGGTCGCAGGTCGGTTTCATGTTCTAATATTCAAGCTCCTGTCCTCGGTGGGAGAGCAGTGTAAACGAGTAAGAGTCTTTCCGTGTTTGACGAAATGTAAGTTTGTAAGATTCAATTGCTGTGCAATATGGCGATCTGTGTAAAATAACTGCTGGAAGTCTTGCCTACAGAAAGAAAGAAAAGGCAGATAGTGCTTCGATACCTGCAGCATCAGTAATTCGGTGGTAAAATTCGATAAGAGCCAATCATAATGCTCGAGTCATTCACATCCTTTGTGCTGGGATATAGGAGCCTCTACATAGCGGAGGGAGCGTTTGTCTGTGTTGAGAGCAGGAAGGGTAACATGCGATGGATGGGGTACCATATTAGGTCCGCGAGGAATACTGCATTCGACGTTATTCTGCGCTATTATGCGTTATTCTGCGCGTAAACAGGTTCTGTTAGGGCAAGAATTTCCGTGCATACAAGCTGAGATATCAAGAAAGCGAGCATTAACTATTTCTGGGACACTATACAATTTTCGCAAGGTCGACTCGATTCTTATTTTTACATAGTCCTGTGACATCAGTATAAGATTGAGAACCTTGTTAGATGCACTTGCAAGGGTTTGTAGCTAGCGCGCACACTTCACGGCGTTGTGTCAGTCACGTTGGGCAGTTAAGCACGGTTAGACGCGTCTCTCATGTTGTGTGAGGAACAATGCACCCTATGCTATTCTGGGAAGCATTGGAACATCTCTCTCGGTGCTGGGCCAAACCACAGCTATACATCATCACATATGGGACCAGCATGAGAGTGGCTTGGAGTTTTGTGACGTCAGTATAACACTAGAACAATTCTAACTGTATGCACAAAAATAGACGCAACTTCCACCTGCAGCAGTGTGAGACCAATGGCTCGCGCTGGCTTGTGTCCGGCGGTGGCTCGTGGCTTTGGTGGGGGTGACGGCAGCGGCGGTGTCAGGTGTCGAGTGGCGGGATGTGTTTTTTATTAGCAATCTTTTGTTTAAGCTATATTCCATCGATTTCACTGACCAATAGGATGCTGCGAATTAAGAAAAACCACACCATACATGTGAAGAATACCGATTTAATTAATTTTCAGAAATTGTTTTATATCAATGTGGTGTTAGTGGTACAGTAGTTAATGGGAGGGAGTGCGTGAGTGGGTGACATGGAGCATAATAGCAAGTTAAGTGCAGAACATGTGAAATTCGGAAAGTGTACCAAAAAATGGTGGGAGAACGTAACTAATTGCTTAATTTGGTATCAATGGCGGTAGAATATTTTAAGGAAATCTGGGTGACGTGGAAAACCACTTAAACAGTAGGTTAAGTGCCGACAAAGGTCCAAACATTAGGTTAAGACACCCAGAGTACAGTGCCGAACATTAGGTTATGCATCATGTTTGCTCCATGTAATTACTTCTTACAAGACCTACGTGTTTCCAGACAGCAGGGAATTATGAGCAAGAGAAATCTAACCTCCACAAACTGATTTTTTTTTATAAATAAACAATATACCCTTGAATTTCCTGTTATGAGATCCTTCCTCTCCACCAATTTCCATATATTCCATACAATGCCTTGAATCCCCTAAATTGTTCAAATAAACAATATTCCACATGATGTCTAACTTGTTTAAACAATGTTCCATACACTACAATCGAATACTCTCCAAATGATTGAGCAGCTGAGTCTTTGTTCCACCAATTCCTAGGAAGAGGTGGCTGTCGGGTGACTTAGGTTAGTGGAGGTGCCCTTTTTTCCCACCATTTTCTTAGGTTAGTAGAGGTGTCATTGCCCTGATGGAATCAGAACTTCCTGCCAGAGGGGCGTGGCACTTTCCCACCAGAGAGGTTAACTAATTGATCAATTTAATCAATCAAATTGATAAGAGTGAGAGGGGGGCCTATTCCAATAACTGAGACATGAAAGTGTAACTGTAGCAGTGAGGGAGGAGGAGGTTGGTGGAGGGGGAGGAGGTGGGGGGACAATAGATTAAGTGCCTGTCAATCAAAAGGAAATGTGGGTGACATGGAAAACCACGTAACAGAACAATAGGTTAACTCAGACCTGAAAGTGTACCTGTAGCAGCGAGGGGGGGGGGAGTGGGAGGGGGTGGGAACAATAGGTTAAGTGCGGTGACATGGAAAAATCACTTAACAGAACAATAGGTTAAGGACCTGTCAATCAAAGGAGCACAATACGTTAAGTACCTGTGAATCAAAGGAGAACAATAGGTCTGCCCCTGAGTGCATACCTGCCCCTGATGTAGCAACCCGCACTAACAAAATGTGCTCGTATGTACATAGCCCCACTACTCACAACCTGATAAGAAGTATTGGGGCACCCCTATGTATTGTTTAATTCACTAGTAGCTGTCACGAGATGTGGATGCGCCGTGTACAAGGAGAGGGGGAGTATTGTTTTGTCAGCAGGGAAGCAGTAATAGCAGAATTTGTCGGGAAGGAGGGCTCGGTGATTTTGAAAGGGGACTAGTCATTCAGTATCAAGCTTCTAAAGCTGTTGGTGATGTGAGTGTGACATGGAAAGTTGAAGGAATAGCCACAGTTAAACCGAGACCAGGCAGACCTCATGTCATGGTGGACAGGGGACGACCATTGCGGAAGGTGATTGTAAAAGTCAGTCGAAGAAATCACTCTTTGGTTCTAAAGTGCTACCAGCAGTCCAACTAGCACAGTGACTGTGCGTAGGAAGCAGACAAGAATGGGGTACAATGGTCGAGCAGCTCCTCATAAGCCCCACGTTTGAGTAACTATTGGTAAGCGACGCTTGAGGTGGTGTAGACAGCGACGCCAATGGACAGGGGACCACTAGAAACGAGTGATTTAGAGTAATGAATCACGCTGTACCCTGTGTTAATCCAATGGAAGGGCTTGGTTTGGCGAATGACTGGAGAATGTTGCCTGTCATCTGTGTGGTGCCGAGAATGAAGTGCATAGGGGGTAGTGTTACTGCATTGGGGTATTTTTCGTTATTAGGATGTGATCCATTGTTGAGCTTAAGAAAACGTTAAATGCGGAGGGATATGGACACAGTTTACTGCATTGTATGGTGTATATCATAGGGGAACAGTTCAGAGACGGTGACTGTATCTGCCTGGCAATGCACCCTGTCATAAAGCAGCATTAGCGACACAGTGTTTTGTCTACAACAACATTCCTTGAATGGTCTGGCCTGCCATACGTCCTGACTTGAATCCAATGCAACAGCTATGGGATGAGTTAGAACGTCTACCTCGCTTCAGACTCCAGCGTCCAACATTACTACTTTCTCTGGGTCGGGAAGAAGGGCTTGGTGATTTTGAAAGGGGACTAGTCATTCAGTATCAAGCTTCTAAAGCTGCCCCTGATGTAGCCAACCCGCACTAACAAAATGCGCTCGTATGAACATAGCCCCACTACTCACTATCTGATCTTGAGGAAGAATGGCTGCTATTCGTCCACAGACGTACAGTCACTTCATTGAATGTAGCTCCCAGCAGAGTTGAAGCCGTCCTAAAGGCGAAGGTTGGGAGCATTACTTATTAATATCTACTAATATAAGTCCAGATACTTTTGATTAGACAATGTATTTATCAGGCCTGCAAATTGTGGAAACAGGTCCTTGCTAACTAAGGCCTTTCAGGGAAGTCACTTTAGACTGGCCCCTGGGTAGTATGTCGAAGCTAATCGAAATTGTTAAGCTTCTCCATTTCAGATTACAGGCACTGTCTCAGTGAAAGTTATTGTTTCAATTTCGGATCTCTGCGTCCTCATGTTTCATCAAACGTAATTTTATACTTATGTGTCACGTTGGAACGGTTCACTTTTCTAAACCACGATTTTAAATGTACCGTTTCTGTCTGCACAATATTGGAAAGCTGTACAGAGTTACTGACTAATATCGTTCCCCCTGAGTGACAAGGGACGTTGCAAATAGTATGGATGTTGAGACCAAGACTTAATTCAGTTTCTCCTTCGTGGACGGTCGGAAGACAGGTCTTTTTAGTTTGTCATTTCTGAATGTTTATGTGCGAAAGTACTCCTCGTATCCACACGTGACATATTATTGTTCAATAGGCATAATTATTCACCAAAACACTTTTTACAAGTTCATAGAGCATACTGTCACTAACATCGGGGAGAAGGGTTGGGTTGGGTTGTTTGGGGTAGGAGACCAGACAGCGAGGTCATCGGTTTCATCGGATTAGGGAAGGACGGGGAAGGAAGTCGGCCGTGCCCTTTCAAAGGAACCATCCCGGCATTTGCCTGGAGCCATTTAGGGAAATCACGGAAAACCTAAATCAGGATGGCCGCATGTCCGGGAGAAGGCAATATGATATTAATAACTGTTTACAATATACTGTATTATATCAGAAGTATATATACACACAAGGTGGATAAAAACAACCTGATCGTAAAGTCAGATCAGGGCAGGGGGCGTAGAATGGAGCAAAATGTTCCAAATAACCACAGGTCGGAACCGTTGTGCAGCTACGCCCATAAAAAAAAAGACAGCCAGTGAGCGACGATTGCCTACAGCTAACTTGATTTGCCCCGGTTAACACCTGTTGTGCTAAACTGCGCAGTTAGTAATGAATTAGCTGAAGACAATGGTTTCATCTGAACAGACTAAGCTAAGCATACTTTAAATTCGTATCCGTGGCTGCGTTTGTTAGACGCAAATTTTCTGTGATGTTTGGTACCGCAATAGCGTTAATTCGTTGAGATAGTAAGCTGTATTACATTGCTTGACGTACCAAAACACATTCGCTTACCGGGACTGTCTTCCGCTGGTCGCCGATTGTCGTTTATGGCCGTAAGTACACAAAGGTACAACGGTACAAATGGTTATTCGGAAAATTTTGCTCGATTCGACATCCCCTACCTCATTACTGTTTTTTTTCCTCTATTCTATATACAGTGTGGCTGAGGAAGATGGTCAATATTCAGGAAGTTGACAGGAGCGATCATTCGAGGCAAAAATGTCTAGTAAACATGGTTCGAAAATGCATACCTTAAGAAGTATGAGCTCTTGTTCATCTTCACTACTGTGAAACATCTCTTCTATCGAACAAGTGCTCATAGCTCTTAAGGTATTTTAGAGATCACGTTTACTAAATTTTTTTAAAATGGTCGTTCCTGTCATATCCCTGGATATTGACCATTGCTCCTAGCACACCCTGTATAAAGTGAACAGGAAGTGATTAAAAAAAGACTCTTTCTGTACCCAAAGAATGTTTTATTGCTTCAACCGTCTTGAAGCTGCAGCAACAGCAAGTATTCGAGGGATTTTGTTCCTCCTTCGCGAGCAGTGGATCTGCGCTGTTGGATACGATGTGGGGCTTCGTCCACCTCCCTCCCTTCCCCTCCCAACATTTTTAGCTTGGCCGTGCGCCCACTACCATGTCCACGAAAAAGGACACACTTGCAAAACACACAGCTCTGTAACCTAGTTAGCGAGATCGCTCCACTTTGCTTCTGTTTTTCCATAAAAACGCCGTTTGACTTTGTCTGGAAATGAAAGTTTGTTGCGGCTACGGCCGTCAGAATAAATTAAACACTTTTCTGCTTGCCCTACGAGTAGCCGAAATGACATATGAGGTTGGACATAGTTATAAAATAGTAAAGCATTAATGTAAGGCAAGAATAAAGCACCACTTTGATTATTAATTAATGCATGAAGAATAGTGTCGAATTCATTGTGACGTACATTTGGCCGGCCGCTGTGGTCGAGTGGTTCTAGGCGCTTCAGTTCGAAACCGCGCGACCGCTACGGTCGCAGGTTCGAATCCTGCCTTGGGCATGGGTGTGTGTGATGTTCTTAGGTGAGTTAGGTTGGTTGGTTGGTTGCTTGGGGAAGGAGACCAGACAGCGAGGTCATCGGTCTCATAGGATTAAGGAAGGACAGGGAAGGAAGTCGGCCGTGCCCTTGCACAGGAACCATCCCGGCATTTGCCTGGAGCGATTTAGGGAAATCACGGAAAACCTAAATCAGGATGGCCGGACGCGGGATTGAACCGTCGTCCTCCCGAATGCGAGTCCAGTGGTTAGTTAGGTTTAAGTAGTTCTAAGTTCTGTGGGACTCATGACTTCAGATGTTAAGTCCCATAGTTCTCAGAGCCATTTGAACCATTTGACTTACATTTGACTTTACTGTTATGCTCCCATCAAATCTTACACAGTTGTTAGAATAGTCAGTCTTATATTTGTACACAGTTAACCTGCCAGAGAAAGGAGAATTCTCGTCGCGTGAATCAACTCTGCGGTATTAGAGACCTATATTCTCGGGAATTTGTGCATATTCACATCTCAGTCCTTCTACTCTGAAATGTGTTTGTTTTCTGGCGTTTCATAATGGTAATTACTATTGTGCAAGTAGTGGAATGAAGTCTGGCTTGATTACTGTTTCTCTAACTGGTTGGGTGCGATATGTAGATACTTACCAAAACTGCATTGTTATTCACTGAGAACCAGTTACTTGAGTATTGCATCCAACTTTTTCGGCGACATCCATGCAGAAAATGTTTAAACCGTGTCACATTTGGGTAGAACTTGAACAACTCCGCCGTCAGAAAATGACTGTGTTTCTACCCAAATGTGACACGGCTTGAGCACAGAGAGACTTCTATATAATTAGTCTGAGTAGTACGGAATGTCTACACTAATTTCGTATGTATCGGACGGTAGAGCAAAAGGAGTGTTGCAGTTACAGTTGAGGAAATATGCTTTCGGCATTACACTAAAAGTATATTTTATGAATTGTTAATACCAATATTATTTAACTGATACGGAACTAGTAACAACATGTAAAATCTAGGATGTAATGTAACAATGTTAGAGAAGGAAAGTTGCTACTCACCATATAGCAGAGATGCTGAGTCGCAGATAGGCACAACAAAAGGACTCTCACGATTATAGCTTTCGGTCATTAAGGCCTCCGTCAACAATACACACACACACACACACACACACACACACACACCTTTGTCACGACGACTCGGTATTTACAGAGTTCGAATCGCAGTTTCTGCTCCCACTTCTCCATGTTAGACTTGAAAAAAGATTGTTATCCGCAGCTCAAGACACCGCAGGTAGTCACAACTGAACGAAATTCAAGGAAATGCTTTGTGCCTTACAGGTCATTTGAAGAAAGTCTGTTAGCTCGAGTTAAAATAGATAAATTCAACTTCTCTGGGAGATTGTGAATGTTTTTGTTCCACGAGAGTTTACAGTGTAAAGTTATTCCCAGAAACGTGATCTCTGCTCATCTAATTGTCACAGTGATGACAATGGACTCGCATTCAGGACCGCGTTTCAAATCCCTGTCCGCCCGTCTCGATTTAGGCTTTCCACTGTTTTCCTAATTCGCTTAAGGCAAGTGCTGGGAATTTTGTTTGAAAAGAAGCTCTAACCTGCCCAATATGAGATTGCACCTTGTCTCTAACGACAACGTCATAGAACGATTTAAAACCCTATTCTTCTTTCCGTCATTCGTTCGAGCTATCAGGACAATCCTTACTGTCTTGTAGACAGGCAAATATCTCTTGAAATCGATGAAAGATTCGTTGAGTTGCTCTCGCTAGCTGGGTGTGATACATTGGAGCGGATGAATAACCGCCGTCTGACATGGGCCCTAGAGACAATTAAGTGTTTAGTCGACTTCGAGCAGGTTTTTAGTTATGCGTTTTGAAAGTGGTTACCTTACCCTGGTTTAGCACGATTTGAAAAGCGCAATTCTTCACTTCGATTGCTATCCGGAATTCTACGATACCAATTCATGTATGTCAACCACCTCAGTATAACTTTCACATGTGAAACATATGATGTCGTTCATAAGTTAATTCATAGGTTCGCCAGAGGAATCGCACCTGAGATATGGTCTTACATCCGAAAGATACTTCGATCATAGATTGTACAACCCTAAATTGCAGTAACATAAGTGAAATGACACAGGCCGAAAAAGCTGCGATACGTACGATCCAAAAACAGCGCAGCAGTTTTGATGATCGGACACCTGGATACTGACATAGTTCACAATCGACTAGCCATTTTCAACGATTATTTTCATACATAGAATTAGAATATCAAATAATAAGTTTCCATAAGTACTACGCAGAATTATTTGGCAACTGGCTGAATACAATAATCAGTTCACTATACGAAACAAGAAGAAGGAAAAGAAGAAAAGAAGAAGAAGGAAGCTGCAACAATGGTCAGCTAAGACTGAAATGTTTCAAAGTGCACGAGCTTTCAGTCATGCGGTACAAGAAACCCCAGAGATACAACACAAAGCAAAATTTGTATTATACTTCAAATGTAAATTTTGTTGTAATATTACTATGTACAATAATCTTCAAAGTTATTCTGAGGCAATATGCTAATCGCAGTGGTATTTATAATATACATAAATAACATAAAACTTAAAGATAACGTCAGTTACTTTCTGATTTAGGATTTAGGAAATCCTGAAGAACACAGAATTGTGTGTTGCTGAATACAGAATGCGTTACAGAAAATCAGTGCTTAATCCACGGGCTGCTCATGATTCTCATTATAAGAAAATGTAAACGTGTGTGTGTGTGTGTGTGTGTGTGTGTGTGTGTGTGTGTGTGTGTGTGTGTGTGTGTCTCTGTCTGTCCATCAAAAGTTCCAGAAGACGTAGGTCCCAGTCCGATATTCAACTAGTTGGATTTGGGAAACCACCTAAAAACCACAAAGAGGCTGACCGGCACACTAGCCCTCGTCGTTAACTCACCGAGCGGAATGGGTCCTCGAATCCCGGAAGCGACGTGCTAATGCGCGTGTCTATCCTGGCGGTTCGTTCCCAATTTACGCTCCTTCCAATAATTTGTCACGGCCGATAAATTGACAAAAGAAGCATTAAACGTTTCGCTGTTTAAGGTAGTACCGTAATGATTGTTGCAACCAGGAACTGATTACACTAGCCGCTGCAGTCGCTGCCATTAAGAAAGATATCAGTTTTTATGATACACGGTCGTGCTAGTCTTATGTCGTCAAGTATTCGTGTAGTGCACCTTATTCCTATGAAATGCATCTAAATCTACAGAGATGTTGCTCGTAAAGTGCCGCAACTGAAGTGATGGTTTCTATAATTTGCGGCTCTGAAGGTTGGAGGATTTACTCTCAGCTGTCGTGAGGTTCCGAAACTTGTAATTACGGTATTGTGTGACTATCATTATTTGGATTAGGTCTTGTAACGCTAACCATTCCACTGAAATCAATGTCTTCACCGACACAATGATGATGATGAGCGTTTGGCGTCATTGGCCGGGAGGCCCCTCGCGGGGCAGGTCCGGCCGCCTTGGCGCAGGTCTTATTACATTCGGCGACACATTGGGCGACCTGCACGCCGGATGGGGATGAAATGATGATGAACACAACACAACACCCAGTCCCTGAGCGGAGAAAATCTCCGACCCAGCCGGGAATCGAACCCGGGCCCGGAGGACGGCAATCCGTCACGCTGACCACTCAGCTACTGGGGCGGACACCGACACAATAACCACACAAGATTTAGGAAATACTGCTATTTTATGAAATTATGAGCAGTGAAATGTGCCGTATTCTTTTATCATTGGTTTCCGGAGATCAGTGTGGATGCATTGATTAACTTTGAATCCAAATATTGCATATGCCACCCCCTGACTGGAGTAGCTTACGAAGATTTTGTGTCGGTACTTATATCCGCACTATCTGTGCAGACCTTCTCTAATGGCCTAGATGCAGACTGGTTGTAAACGATATCGTTTCCTCCGAATCGCTTAACGAGAAGGGTAGTAATCCTGTTACAAATATTCGATGTTTGTAGCACACATTACCATTCAGATAAGATGAATGAAGTATTGATTCAAAATGTAGAATATCAAGAAATTGTGGACATTGCAGCCAAGTTTATATCATCACCGAAAGAAATGGTGCTCAGTGCGAGAATACACAAAAGATTTTATTGAAATCCTAAAATAATTAAAAATTCGGTTCATAACGAAGAGTTGAAGATAGAGAAACATAGAAACTTAAATGATGTTTATTTCCTGTATTTGGATAAACCCTGTGACACTTTTCTCGTCTATATTATTTCATTCTTCTCTAACGCAGCAAACGCAGTTCCATTGTCAATGAATGTGAAAGGAGTACCGGTAATTGTTATATAAATTATAACAATGTATACAAATTCGAGAGCGTGATGTAAAAAGCCTTCAAATTCTAGAACGGACCCTAGAAACGGGTGTAAATATGATTGTCACTTGGTGCTCGTTCAAGCCGAACTTCAACGCTAATGCGTGCGATGTTGCATGGAAAACGGAGCAGATATTCTTCTGTACAATAATATCCATACATACCTGCAATGACAAGTTACAGCAAAATGTCCGAAGTATGTAATGGATAGCCAGATCTTCGGTCATTATTCAGTTTGAAGACAGGTGGAGTGCCCTCGGTCGTTGCTTGTCTGTCTGTCTTAATATTCCCTCATTTTCAAAGTAATCTTCAAACGTAGTGGTTGCCGATAGTAATTGATGTGGTTCACATTCATTTTAATATGATGTTACATGGTTGTAAGATTTGTACTGTTGCTCGGGGTGATTATATACCTGATTGGACTTCACTCCAATGTCTACTTGAAATACCCTCTTGCTGTCTTCGTAGGTTACGTTCCAGATACACTGTGTGTTCTTTACTTTGTTTCGTTTTAATAAATATGTTGTACATTTTATTCCGTTGAATGTAGCATATTGTATTGTATTGTATACTCGGATTCCCCATTAATTTCTGTTAATTTTGCATTTTACGTGAAGCAGCGCACATGCACTCTTCATGAAATGAAGAACGATTAGTTACAAAATTTTTCTGTCTTAATAAAGTCCGTATGCAATCAGTAGCGCTGTATGTATTTAGACCTTTCAAAAAATGTTCTCGAAAGGAACTCAGATCTAAATTTTTCATGGCTTGCCAAAATAACCTCGACTGATTAGTGCGATGGTTCACTCCCACAGCCGGTTCATCCTCCCATTCTTGATTAGTATAACGTGTATACTATCACTAATGACGTCGACTTCCAGTGTACGTTTAAATCTAACTTCTTCTCCTTCCAGAGTACTTTTAGCTCACTAAAAATTTTCTTATGTTTGTGCTTTGCTTGAAGAAGTGTCTACTTCATTTTTAGTTGTCGTTGCTTTTCTAAAGTAATGATATAGCCAGTATAAAAAAATGCCGAACGTTCAGAGTACTAGAATAATGAGTATTCATATAAGCGTCAACACCAAAATCTCTGTGTCAAAATATGTATTTGGGTGTGGTCGAATATATCTTATTTGCACTAGGCGTAATGTTTTGTTTCCAGAATACTTCCGAAGCTAATTTAACGTGTGAGTACTTCCTAATTCTATCCTTCATTGCCATTCTAGGTAGAAATTGTCTGTCGGCGCCTGAAACATTTCTATTCCCATAAGACGACGCGAATACTTCTTTGCCCATGAAAGGTGTCTAACTTCTGTAACAAAATGCGTGTGCATATCTGCACGTTAAGCTGCAGCTCAGACAGAAATCTACTACGTAGTGCTAGGACGCGGGCTGTAAATGGTGTTGAAATTGCGGAGCTGACGTCACCTGCACGCAGCAAGCGGCATTACAGGAAGTCAGCCATTGATCGCGCCCCACCGACCTGCTACAGAACTTCTCGCACATGTCATACCACGCAGGAGTGCAACTACTCTGCGCTTCAAATACCTAATTATTCTCGGGCGTTATCTACTCCACTTTGTTCTCTTTGAGCACCCAGCGTCTTCTGAGCTGCCGTATTGCAGTCGGTTCTTTTACAAGTGCTGGCGTTGTATATTAGCCGGCCATTTCCTTATCTATTTGCCTGCTTATTCTCTGATATCGAGTGCCACAGATGTGAAATCAATTTTCTGTTAACGCCAGAGATACAGTATTGCCTTTGAACATTGAGTAACGCCTACGCTGCACGCTGCAGGAAGCCACCGCTCGTGACACTTTATCGAGAGCAGTTTTGTGATTTTGTTATAGTAATCGAATTAACATTAGTATTTCCCCACAAACCGTGCCTTCAAATGCGTCACTTTCAGTAGAATGGAGTCGGTCACTGCTGTCCGTGAATTTCGTTTTATGGCCCCTTTTGCTGGCAGTGCGATTCAAAACCTGTATAATGTTCGTAAAATTACTAATTCGTTTTCTGATGCATGCAGTCGCTTCTGTCAAATGCTATTACTGTAGGCATCAGCATAATATTATTGGTGCTACCGTTTCGTACGTGCAAGCGTGAGGTAAACATACCTCCTTCCCCAGTCTGCGACGCCAGTTTACAGTGAGTTGCAGGAATCCCCACTGCAAGCGGTGTGCACGACTGAATTCTGTAAATCCCCGCCCGCGAGAAGCCCGGTCTGTGCGGTGATAGGGGAATACCCTTTGGCGCTGCCTTTGTCCGTCTGGAGTGTTTGCTGCGAGTCAGCGCTGTTCTTAGCGCTGTTGCAATTCGTTACTTTGTGTGCAGGCGTGACCTGCGAGGATACGCTTTGAACTTTATAATGTGTTACAATACTGTACACTAATGGGAAAGAAAAATGAGCGCCTTGAAGCAATATCCCCGCTTGAATGAATCTTTATGTGCTGTACGCATTATGCGATCATAAAAAACAGGTCAAATAAGCACAGCGGACAAAAAAATAGTCATCCCAGGAGACATACCGCATCACTTCCCGTACCCTTGATCATAGCCTCAATTCAACGTGAAAGAGTCCAGCCAAATGATAAGATTCCGCAGAGATAACAAATTACAGAGATGTTGACTGGTATGTTTCATATGCTGTTCCAAACAACCTCTGAAATTTAGAGTTAATATCGGGCTAGTCCAGGTATGATACGATCAAACCAGTAACGCAGGCATGGAACCTTTGAAAATCGCTCTTGCCATCTTGGAAGATGCGAGTTTACACTGCATACTCATCACGAAGACGCAGAAGAGAGGACAACACTAGGTCACTGTGTATGTTCAAATAAACATCCTGATTCATACTCATGGTCACCTAATTGAATGAGTGGATGTGGGCCATTGTACCAAAAACGGTCCCAAAACATGGTAGAACCACTTCCTGCCTGAACCTACATCCTCCACACGTTGAGGGTTGAACGCTTCGTTAGGTTGTCTGTGCACTCAACGCATTACATGATTTGAAAAAAAGTCAATATTGCAATTCGTCGGACGACATTACCCGCCTCTAGTCATCTACTGTCCAGTTTCCGTATTGTTGGGCCCATTGAAGACGTACAGCTTCGTTTGCCGCTGTGAGCAATGGCCTTTCGCGAAGTACCCGAGACCAGATGTTCATTGCATGCAGCTCCTTTCGTAATTTTTGCTCGGTAAGTAGTTGAGATGGACATGCATACAGTAACAGCAGCAATTCCTGTCGGATATGAAACCAGTTGTGATTGTAAAGGACGTGACAGTTGTTTACGGTCCCTGGTAGTTCGGATCCTTTTATAACCCCTGTCGTTACGGTGTGTTACGTGGCTGCGAGTGGTGCAGCATTCCTTGTAGACATGTAGGACCACCACAGGCTTCGTTGATATAGAACAGATCGGGCAACGTCATTCATGGTGTGGTTATAGGCACGTCCAAACGCGATAGCTTCTTTCGGCCATTCTGTCACGTCCCCAAGTTGATCCATCTTATTGCACTGATTACAAACAACCGACTGGCACAAACACACCGCTTCACTGACACGACTTCCGGCAGGGGTGAAAGGCAACATGACAGGGTGATACCAGTCATACACATCTACGGCGCTCCATATCGACCAGTGTTCTTTCTTAAGGAGGTGACGAATATCTTTTCCGGTAAGGTTACCATATACGGACGTTCTCTGATACGTCATCAGTCATTTTGGGAGATAATCTTTCACGCCGTTCGTACGTCTTGTCGTGGTTACTGAAGGGGTGATGCCCATAGTGCTGGCCAGATTGATGGCGAACATCTTTGAGAGCTCGCATGGTAGGATGATATGGTTAATGTATCCTGCGTTGTATTTATGGAACCAACATCGGAGATGCACGGATATTGTAGGCTGTAGGTCATGAGGGGCGTTCCATATATAAAGCAGCACCTTTTTTTTGAAAGCAGGTTGGTATTATTCGGGATTCCAATACACCATATCATTCCCCATTCTTTTGGCCACAAAACCCTATTTTTCAACATAATCTCCGTTCAATGCGACGTCCTTATGCCATCTTACTGGAAGGGCTTGTATGCCCGCATGGTACCACTCCACTGTTCGAAGTCGGAGCCAACGTCTTGCTGCATCAATAACCTCCCCATCATCCACGTACTTCTTCACGTGGAGTACATCTGCCGTTGGGCCAAACAGATTGAAGTCGGAAGGTGCAAGATCCAGGCTGTAGGGTGGATGAGGAAGAACGGTCCAATGAAGTTTTGTGAGCTGCTCTCGGCTGCTCAGATGTGTGTGATGTCTTGCGTTGTCTTGGCGCAGTACAACTTCATTTGCATTTTCATGACGACGAACACGCTGAAGTCGGTTCTTCAATTTCTTGAGGGTAGCTCAATACACTTCAGAGATGATAAAGGAGGACACCAAACAAAATAACCCCTTCAGATTCCCAGAAACCCGTCGACATGACTTCACTGTCTGAGAGAGCCGCTTTAAACTTTTTCTTCGGAGGAGAGATGATGTGGCGCCACTCCGTGGACTGCCGTTTTGTTTCCAGGTCGAACTGATGAACATATATTTTAAATGTTTATTTGAAACTAAATAGTGAAGCCTTAGTCACTTTTTTTTTAAAAAAGGGGTTGCATTACCTGTTTCAACGAACTACGTCGTCAGTTTCAAGTGTAAAACATCAGTTGGAGAATATATAATGGGAATTGTGACCATATATTATATCTTCTTCGGCTGATCTTTTAAATTTGAAAATGACGACTTAGTTCGTTGAAACCGGTAACGTAACATTTTTCTTAAAAAAACATTTAACTTATACTATAGTCGCACTCCTTCACAACAATTATGTCGCAATATAGAACACACATTTCATCGCCTGTGAGAATGTTCGACTAAGTAATTGTGACGATCAGCCTCGTGACGTGCAAGCAATTCCGTGCAGGTGGTGCTTCGTAGCTGTTCAACTGGTGGACGAGTGTGTCAGCACTACCAGTTGAGCAGAGAGGTGTTTCATTTTGATCCGTCGATCACCTCGAATTAGTGTGTCCGCACATTCTAACATTGCAGGATTCGCAGCTGTGTGTGGTCAGCCAGCACGGGAGAGACCGTGCAGGTTTGCGGGACCTTGTGCGATGACGACAGACGTCTCGCCCAACGACTCACCGTGGCATTGTTCACTGCCAGGTCTCCGAAGAAATTACGCAAGCGCCTACGAATATCTGCGACGCTCTGGTTTACCGCCAAAAGGAACAGCCCTCTCCCTGAAAAACACTCCGTTACTTTCGCCCTTTTGAAGGCTACGTACAGTGCCTCCACGAATCAGAGCTTCATGAAACTATAGGAGCTGAAGCGAGAATATGATATTCCACAACAAACGCATTTTTGCAACCAAAATTAACCGAGGAAAAACGTGTTGCATTACTTATTGAACGCTCCTCCTAGCTTTCCACACCACGGATCTTGCTGTCACCTGTCCTGACATACGCTGCTCTCATAAATGAATAGTAAATGACAATTATTAACGTTAAGGTAGTAACTGATATCACCAGTAAGCAATTTTGCATCATCCTGGCCGCCTTACGTATTTAGTTACACCATGAGTGAGCCCCCCCCCCCCCCCCCCCAGGGGGCCTCGCAGTTCCTTTTGTAGGTACATGTGTGGCACACACGAGGCCCCGAGCTATTGCAGTCTCCTTCCTTTTTACAGACTGCATTACCGTCCCCGTTCCTCTCCTTCCCTGTCCTTCCCCCTTTCTCCCTACCCCCTCCTTTCCTTCTTGGTGGACCTTTTCATATAGACCTAGCTAGCCTACCGACTTTGTTTCGGAATGTGCTGTTGTTTAGTTTGCTGTTTCTATCTCCTTTTTGGCGTTTTTGGTCCCCTTGGGGTTTGACCTCCATTTCCAACGTTTTCCGTTCAGTGTGAGCAATTTGGGGATGAACTCCCAACCTAGTTTTCATGGTGCAGGCTCCTCTCCCCCTCCCATCCCTTTTCCCCTTGCACCCTGGCTCCCTTGCTGCTAGGTCACCAGCACGGTAGCCAGTCCGTGTGGTGGGGCTGTTATGTACCCCCACTTGGCTGAGCCCCCTGGCAACACAGGGATCACACTGCTAGTACCTGATCTGTTAACGTCTCGTGTCTTATGCCAAGTAGTCGATGCTCATCACTTTGGGGAATCAGAAGTCACGGCAATGGCCGCCGTGCCAGACAGCCCTTGCTGTGGCGGGTGGCGCCCACGGGGCAAGCCCTGGTCAGAGTGCGTGGTACTAGGGCGGACGTCTTGCACATGAAGCGACGAAAGCTTCAAAATCCTGGCCATTCTGTGGTCGTCTCTAGGAGTGATAGAAGACATGACACTCCTTCTTCTGATCCTTCAGCCTTCCCCTCCCCCTGTCGGAGGTTCGAGTCCTCCCTCGGGCATGGATGTGTTTGTTGTCCTTAGCGTAAGTTAGTTTAAGTTTCTTTAAGTAGTGTGTAAGCCTAGGGACCGATCACCTTAGCAGTTTGGTCCCATAGGAACTTACCACCACCTTCCCATCCCTGGCCACCACCTGGGAAGAGGGTCAAGCTCGCCACCTTGGGTTGAAACCTTTCCCTCGGTACCTGGTTTGTACCAGGACAGATGGCGAAAGTCTTGCCACGACCAAGCCTTTGTTTTTTGTGGAGACGATTGAAGATAAGTATGGCGAAGTGGATCCATGAGTAAACTGCGGTCGGGTTCTGTGCTCATAAAGACATCTTCTGCTGCCCAATCTGAAGCCATGCGTGCTTGTGACCATCTCAGTGATATCCCAGTCTCTGTTGCATCCCACCAATCTTTGAACTCGGTACAGGGCATAATTTTCCACCAGGATCTTCTTCTCCAAACTGACGAGGAGCTTCGTGCAAACCTCAAGCGGTGAGGAGTCCGATTTATCCGCCGTGTACGGCGAGACCCTAAAAACAGTCGCACTGATACAAGCGCCTTTATCCTGCCCTTCGACGGGCATACCCTCCCAGAGAAGGTAAAGGTGATGGTGTATCGGTGTGATGTAAAACATTATATTCCACCACCAATGAGATGATTTAAATGCTTACGGTTTGGACACATGTCTTTCCAGTGCATCAATAATCCCCTCTGCAGTGACTGTGGGCGCCCCCTACCAGCGTGTGTGAATTGTAATGCGCAGCATCCTCCAGATTCACCAGCATGCCTGGTGTGCGTGAAAGAATGACAGAGTCAAGAGTACAAGGCCTTGGATCGACTTACTTACACTGAGGCATGTCGAAAGTATGACTGGCTCCATCCCATGCCTATAACTTCCACTTTTGCTTCAGTTATGTCCATCCCCCCTCTTACCCCCTCCCCTTCCCAGCCCTGCCCCATCCGCCCCACACCTTCCGCCTCACCCTCAGTCTCCAACTCCCCTCCCCCTCCCACTCCCCCTCACCCTCCCCATCAGTACCCATACCCACCCCTTTGGGTGCTGTTCCCCCTCCCCCACTGGAGAAGCACTCGCCTTCTTCGGCAGCCACTGCTACTGGAGCTCCCTCCAGGGGCTCCTCTTCCCGACACTCTCCTGTAAGGTGACCTGCAGCTCCACATCGGTCACCCGATGCGCGGCTGGTGGATGCCAAGATTTTCAGGTATAATTCCGTGCCCCCCCCCCTCTCGCTGCAGTCTGCTCTTCTAATCCTTCACAAGAGAAGAAGCAGAAACACAAGAACAAGGCCCGTCTGGTACCCCTGAGGTGCCGTCTTCCCCTCCTCCAGCCAATGAACCAACAGTCTGACCCCACCTATATGGACATTACCCTGTCCCTATTGGTGACAGATGGCGACTCGGCGGTGTGACTGGCTCTGGTCCATTTGCTTCCCATTTGGACTCCAATGGAATTGTAATGGCTATTTGCATCACCTCCCAGAGTTGCAGGTCCTTCTTTCCCCCTACTCTGCTGCCTGCATTGCTCTCCAGGAGACCCATTTTGTCAATTCTTACTCAACACCCTTCGTGGGTTCCACGCTTTCTGTCGAAACCGAATTGGCCCCTTGTGGGCTTCTGGTGGTGTTTGCACCTTGGTCCGCAAGGACATTGTTAGTAAATGGGTTCCCCTTCCATACCACGCTGGAAGCAATTGCTGTCAGGGTCCATCTGGCCACTCCAATCACAATCTTTAATCTCTACCTCCCACTTGACAGGCTGCCCACATCCCTTGCACTAACCTCTATTCTTCAACAACTCCCTTCTCGCTTCTCTGCTTCGAGGGGACTTTAATGCCCTTAACCCTCTTTGGGGTAGTCACACGACTACTGCCCTGGGCAGGACAGTTGAAGCTGTTCTGGTAGGGATTGACTTCTGTATCCTAAACACTGGCGCTCCCACACACTTCAGTGTGGCACACGGCACTTTCTGTGCCATTGACCTCTCCATCTGCAGTCACGGCCTTCTTCCCTCCATTCAGTGAGTTGTCTAGATGACTTATGTAACAGCAATCATTACCCGATTGTTTTGACCTTCCTTCAGTATATCTCGCTCCATCACCCTCCCAGCTGGGCTTTCTCTAAAGTTGATAGGGATGCCTTCTCCTCTGCTACCATCCCCCATGTACTACCACAAAGTAGTATTGGTGAGTCTACACAGACTTTGACTGCCGCCATTCTTTCTGCAACTGTTTCAGCCATCCCTTCTTCCTCAAGTTCCCCTGTTGGAAGATGGTCCCTTGGTGGACTCCGGAAATTGCTGTGGCCATAAAAGTCCGCCGCTTTGCTCTTCAACGCTTTAAGCGGCACGCTTCCACTGCTCTCCTTCTGGTCTTTATACGATTCCGCGCCCAGGCCCATTACCTAATCAAATTTCAGAAACGGATTTGCTGGGAACGATTTGTGGCTGCCATAGGACCGCACACCCCCTCTTCACAAATCTGGGCGAAACTCAGGCAAATTTTTGGCTATCGTCCTCCCACCGGCATTGCAGGAATTTCTGTGCATGGTGTTATCCTTACCCATCCGGACTTTGTCACAGAGCATTTCGCTCAACACTTTGCCCAAGCCTCTGCATCGACTCAGTATCCACCCATGTTCCTCCTCCTAAAAGAGCACTCGGAATAACTGCTTTTGTGTTTCGTTTCTCGCTGCTTGGAGCCTTATAATGCCCCATTTAGGGAATGGGAATTCGCCAGTGCCCTTGCCCTTTGTCCCGACACGGCTCCTGGACCGGATCAGATACATAACTAAATGCTCCAACACTTATTGGTGGCTGGCCACCATTGTATACTGACCATTTTCAACTGTCTGTGGAATGAGGGGGTATTTACTACCCAGTGGCAAGAAAACATTGTTATTCTGGTGTTGAAACCTGAGAAGCCGCCTCTTCAGTTGGATAGCTACCGTCCAATTAGCCTTACCAACACCCTCTGCAAGCTCCTGGAACACCTGGTGTCTCGGCGGCTATTTTGGATCCTTGAATCCCGCGACCTTTTGTCATCGACTCAAGGTGGTTTTCGCTGTGGCCACTCTACGGTGGATAACTTAGTCCACCTGGAGTCTGCTACCCAGTCGGCTTTTGCCCATCGGCAACACCTCATTGCAGTCTTCTTTTATTTGCATAAATCCTACAACGCCACCTGGCGCCACCACATCCTCAGCACCCTTCACAAATGGGGCCTTCGGGGTGCTCTGCCCGTTTTTATCTGTAACTTTCTTTCTTGTCGGTCTGTCTGGGTCCAAGTTGGGTCCTCCTACATCTCTTCCCAACAGCAAGAAAATGGGGTTCCACAGGGTTCCTTGCTGAGCGTCTCTCTCTTTCTTGTAGCCATTAACGGACTGGGCTGACAGTGTCCCCCTCTTTATATGCTGACAGATTTTTGTATCTGCATCACTTCCTCCATTGTGGGTACTGCAGAACGCCATCTACAGGGGAAAATCTACTGAGCGCAATCTTGGGTTCTCTCCCATAGCTTTCAGTTTTCGGTGGCCAAGTCGTGTCTCATGCATTTCTGCCGTCGCTGCACAGTCCATCCCCATCCGGACCTGATCCTCGATGACCAAGCCCTCGAGGTGGTGGACACGCATCACTTCTTGAGTCTGGTCTTTGATGCCTGGTTGACATGGCTCTCACATCTTCGCCAGCTGAAGAGGATGTGCTGGTTACATTTCAATGTTCTTAGATGTCTGTGCAGTACCACCTGGGGTGCAGACCACTCTATTCTCCTGCGATTATATAAAGTGCTTTTTCAGTCTCATTTAGACTACGGGAGTCTTATCTATGGTCCTACATCACCTTAGACATTGCAGATACTAGACCCCATCCACCATTGTGGGGTACGACTTGCGACTGATGCCTTCCATACTAGCTCTGTGATTAGCCTTATTGCAGAGGCACGGATTCCACCGCTGCGAGTTTTGCGCCGACAGCAGCTGATATCTTACGTGCTCCACATTCGCTGCACCACAAAGCACCCTACTTATGGTCTCCTTTATCCAGAGATGGAGATCAACCTCCCTCGTTAGCAACCACAATGTGGGCTTACTATGGCTGCCCGCATTCAGTCGCTCTTTTCTGAGCTCCAACACTTCTCTTTACCGCCTCTTTTCTGTGCTCACGCACGTACCCCTCTGTGCTGCGTCTCTCGACCACAGCTCTGTCTTGATCTCTCCATCAATTCAGAGGATTCTATGTCTCCGGAGGCCCTTCGCCACCCATTCTACTGTCTCCTCAGTTCATTACAGGGTTCAGAAGTGATTTATACTGATGGCTCCATGGTTGCTGGTCACACTGATTATGCTTACACCTATGCGAGACACACGGAACTTTGTTCCTTGCCAGATGGCTGTAGAGTTTTTACTGCAGAATTGGTAGCCATCTTGCACGCACTGGACCATGTTCCTTTCCTCTGCTGTGTTTCTTTGTATCCTGGAACACTGTTCTCCGGGCCACTTTTATTTGCCCCACACAAAGGTACACAAAGATACAAAAAGCGCACGCATTTCTAGTTGTCGATTTTGACGAGAAAGTCGCTCGCGTAAAAGGAGCTCCAGAGTAGTATAGAAGGGAGGCTTCAGTGACAGCTCAGCAGTGTGTTCGTCGCACCTGAAGCTGTCTGTCTATTGCACCAATAAAGTTTTCCTGCGCCCCAGAAACGTTCGGTGAGCGAATTGTAAATTTTTTTAAAAGTTTATTCCGGCCGCTGACAGTCAATATAGGCCAATACGGCCCAGTGTGCTAATCGAGGAGGCCACTGAGCAGTACTGCAGACATCAAAAACTCCGGCCGGACGGGTTTGCGACAACATCCACGGGCGAAGCGCATAGAACAGCTAACGCTGCAACACATTGTGATCGAGAGTGAAGTAACATCTTGTAACTCAGAGCACTCGCGTGCTGCCGAAAACTCACGCATTGCAGATACGCCTTAACCGAGCCTAGCAACCCGTGCTTGCTGCGGAACTCGGGAGCGAGCCAGGGAAAGTTGACGGGACGGGTAGTGCGTAACAAACCCATTCGTCCCCGCCCCCCCCCTCCCCCTGCTCACACAGACTGCGTCAGAAATGTAGCAATAAGCGTATAAATATCTATCCTAGAGGCTCAGGGTATTCAGTCATGCTGCCACTCTGTCTGCATCTTAAACCGGAGAGAATGAGGTCTGTTGAGTTTCAGAGAAACCGCTACTAACACTTTGGTGACGAAGGTTTGCTGGCTGCCTGCCTGCTGATCAACTTGTCGAGGTCCAGCCCGAGGCAGCTGCTGGACTAGGAAACTTCACCAGTGCGAGTAGCTGGTGTGCGGCCAGCCCCCGCCCTCTGAGGGACTTTGGCCGACGGAATGCAAGCTGTTTACAATCTGTCTGGGGGAGGCGCGCCCTCGCAACCTCCTAGCCACCTATACATCACCGGCCACCGTGCTGGTCTACCCATGGTGGGTCACGGGGACCATTGCTGCTCTGCATCACACTTAGTGTCGGCTACCGCACCCACGTACGGCGTGGGGACCTCGAATAAGCGCACGAGTGCTTATCCGGCAAACTCCGGCGGCCCTGAACGAGCCGTGCTCACTTCTTCGTCGGCGCCGTGGTAGCAGCCGCCCATGACTCGGGGCAACGGACGTCACGGGCGCATCTGCACATTCTGCAACCGACTGCGCTGACATGATAAACGCTTTTTAATGCTCTCACTGTTTCACTGTGCGCCCCGGGCTACATCAGCGTCTCCCGCACCATTTCTCTCGCCCGTCATGACGCGTAGCGACCTCGAGTAGGCAGGGCCGCTAAACTATCGTGGGAATTTCACTATGACATCCGATGGCTCGCCTGAGAACCATTTCATCAACAAAAATGTTTGGAAAGACTCGAGCAACATGGAAACTTTTATGTTTGCGGATGACATTCTTATTGTATGAGAGACGCCAAAAGACTGGGAGATTAGTTGAAAGGGATGTAAAGTGTCTTGAAAACATGTTATAAGATGAATATCAAAAGAGTAAAACAGGGGTGATGGAGTTTAATGTCATTAAATCAGATGATGATTAGGAAATTGGATGAAAAAGTCAGACAGTAAAAGTACGGGACAAATTTTAATATTGAGCAGAAAATGACTACCAACGCCAGAAACAGAGGATCTGCTGACAGTCTGACAATAGCAAGAACAGCTGTTCTCAAAAATATAAGTATATTATCATGTAACAGAGAGGGTGACAATTATTGAACTATATGAAAGAAACGTAAATTGGTTGCAAACTACGGCGTGCACACACTTTCAAAATGGCTCTGAGCACTATGGGACTTAACTTCTGAGGTCATCAGTCCCCTAGAACTTAGAACTACTTAAACCTAACTAACCTAAGGACATCACACACATCCATGCCCGAGGCAGGATTCGAACCTGCGACCGTAGCGGCCGCGCGGTTCCAGACTGTAGCGCCTAGAACCGCATGGCCACATCGGCGGGCGCACACACTTTATTCAACATGTGAACGTCACTACAGGGCGATGATTTGGCGCAGACGAATAGTGAAATTCTGCATGACGCACTGAAGTGTCGGGACATCGAAGCTGTTGACGACCTCCTGAATGGCTGTTTTCAGCTCAGCAATGATTTTGGGGTTATTGCTGTACACCTTGTATTTCATATAGCCCCACAAAAAGGAGTTGCATGTGCTCAGAACCGGAGAATATGGCGGCCACTGGAGGTGCATGCCAGTTTCCCAAAGTGCTCCTCTAGAACATCAAACACACTCTTGCTTCGATGGGGTTGAGCTCCGTCCTGCATGAATCACATCTTGTCTAAATCGGGATCTCTTTGGATAATGGCGATGAAATTATCTTCCAAAATCTTCACGTACCGTTTGGTAGTCACTGTGCCATGAAGGCACATCGCACTGATTATTCCGTGATGGGCATTGCGCACGACACAGTCACCCGTTGAGGGTGAAGATACTTTTAGATCGCGAAATGCGGATTCTCACTCTCTCAAATGCGCCAATTTTGCTTATTGACGATCCCATCCAAATAAAAGTGGGCTTCGTCGCTAGACCAAACCATGCATGCGCATACTAATTCCCATGATGCCCCCGGCCAACCGTGCCGTTTGAACGTCCGGACGCAAACCGTTCAGAAATTATGACGATTTTATTTCATATAGTTCAATAACTATCGCCCTGCAAATTTAAGTGTTAGGAAGTGTTTTCTTAAAGTATTCGTCAGGATTGAATAGAAACTATTGAAATATACTACTACAGAAGAATGCTGAAGGTCATGTAACAAAAACGTATGGCCAAACTTCCAGGAAACATTCCTCACGCATAAATGAAGGATATATGTTGTATGGATAAGGGCCCAGAAACACTTTGTTTCCATGTTAGAGTTCACTTTCTACAAATCTTCAACACAGTAATCATGGGTAACACAAGGAAAAGAACTTACCAGCATAGTATGAAACACTTTTGTAAATAAAGTGCTCAAAATGCCCTTCGTTGGCAATGATATATGCATCAACCCGCCGTCGCATCGAATCCCTGCTGTGCTGATGTATCCTTGGAGAACTGCGTATTGTTTCACAATCTTCCACAATACGGGCACGAAGGCTCTCCACATCTTCTCTGGAGTTCTGTACACAAGAGTTTTCAAATACCACTACAAACAGAAGTCTAGTGGGTATAGGCCCGGAGAGTGTGGAGGCGAAGGAAATGATCCACCTCTACTTATCCATCCGTCACCGAATCTGTTATCTAGAAACCTACGAGCATTAATATCGAAATGAGGAGGGTCTCCATCGTGCATAAAGTACATTACATGTTTAGTCACATTCGTAAAGACACATGGTCTAGCAGAAGGGGTTGAGTATTCTCCAAGAAAGAATGTTTAATTTCTCTCTCGGGTCTGAGTGGAAGTACATGAGGCTCTACCAAAAAGTCATTGATACTGCAAGCCTAAACAGTGGCAGAAATCGTTGTTGATGACGTGATCGTACAATTTCGTGAGGATTATCGACAGCACATAACAGGGAATAGGAGTGGATCGAAAACTGTACCTCGTGTGACTCGCTTCGAGAATTCTCCCTTGCCACTAATTTTTTTTTCTCCCGACGTTGTTTGAAGTATTCAGTAGAACGTTTTACATTCTGTTTGTTAACCGTAATTCAGACAACTTGTTTCCCTTGGTATAGTTATGAAGAGAGTTAGAAAATGAGCTCTGATATGGAAATCCAGCGTTTCCTTACCCACGTCCCTATGACACACTTTATTCCTCTGTGTACGCAGCTCGTGGTCGTGCGGTAGCGTTCTCGCTTCCCACGCCCGGGTTCCCGGGTTCGATTCCGGGCGGGGTCAGGGATTTTCTCTGCCTCGTGATGACTGGGTGTTGTGTGATGTCTTTAGGTTAGTTAGGTTTAAGTAGTTGTAAGTTGTAGGGGACTGATGACCATAGATGTTAAGTCCCATAGTGATCAGAGCCATTTGAACCATTTTTTTTTTATTCCTCTGTGTGTGAGGAATGTTTCTCCGTGTATAGGTACCCACATAACCTTCAGCATGAGACATCAATACGTAACTAATATGATAATGAACGTAAGTGTGTGTGTTCGTGTGCGTCAGGGGAGAGGAGGTGGAGAATGAATTAGAATAGGGTGGCTAAAGCTTGCATAGAGTAAGATCACAATACGTATGTAGGTTGCAGTTGTTATGTAGAGAGAGTTGCGTCAAACCAGTCTCTGCACTAAAGACGACAACAATAGCTTCACTCGTTTTCTGCATTAAAAGAAACACGTTTAAGGACAGATCTCGATGTAAATCAACTATCAAACTGGAACGTCATTTAGGGGTTGAGGCTCGTGGTCGGCATGTAGACTGGTTGTGTCGATTCCAGACTTTGAGATCCAGAAGCACTCTGACTCGGACTGAGACTGCACTGCCGAGGTTCAGTGCTGTTGCATGTCTAGCGAAACTCTTCGGGCCCTGGCATGCTGATATACCATTGGTAGAGCTGTGGGAGACCTTACTGCCACGTGGAAGTTCCTGAGATTACTTTGTTCTGGCCCGGATAAAATTCATTAGCTGAAGTGGTCTGAGGCATTTCGTATAATGGCGTCAGCCGCGAGACACGCGCAGCTACTGCTACGCCTTACTATACACGTTTTGTTAAATAAATATTAACACGGATCTTAGAAATCCAATTGCTTCTACTACATTTTATTTTGGAGAAAAAATTGCAGAACTTTAGGGTCTGTACATAGGTTAGTCGAGACGAAAGGTTACGTAAACTATGTAAAATGGGATATCGTAAAATTATCATAAGTGCGGCGAAAAATCGGATACCAAATACCGTGACAATGAGAGAACGTGTTTTATTACAGAGAAACAGAGCAGGGGTAAAATTAAGTCGTATATAAAATTAAAACAGTGTAACAAATATTGAAGGAATGTTAAGACGTGTTTTAAAAATGGTGATATTTAAGAGACAATCAGGTAAAAAAGAAAAGACGCTGAAAGCGTCAAGGAGACCAAATACAGGGAAAATCCCAAAGGTAATAAAGCATCTATTAAAGAGAAGGCGGGAGTTCCAGGCAAACGATAAGAAGAACGTGATACAAAAAACTATTCGAAAATGTCTATAAGACGATGTGAGAATATACGGTGAAATTTTCATAAGAAAAACGATTGCAAATAAGAATAATATGAAGCGAATACAACAGAGTTTGTGAGGTTTTGGGTACAAGGCAATTGTAGCAAATACCTACATCGGCAGCAAAAAAGAATAAACAGAAAAGAAAAATGGCATGAAGTGCTTTGCGAGTGATTATGTCGTATGATTTATTAGTTTTTGTGGTTGAATTTTCCTCTGGTACATTACTTTCAGTCTTTGTAAATAATTACGTGTAATTCGTTTGAAGGTCTTGTATCAGTTTGACATGTCCTTAACGAAAACTGGATGGACTCTCGACAGTTCACTCATAAGAGATGGTTATTCCTCCCTTGACACACAAAGCACCGTGTCTGTGCCTCTTCATCTTTATTCACCCTAAAATATGTTTTTCCTCTCTCGATACACAGAGTGAGTCAGGCCTGTGGCTGAATCCTATCTGTTAATTGTTTACTCCGCCGACATACACAGAGCGCGACAGAGAAAGGAATTGGCAAAGCAAGGCGTAGGACGTGCGTCCGCCAGTAGTGGTTGTGGCAGCTGCGCCGACGGATTAAGTGACAGGAATGTGCCGCCCACACTCAGTAGCCGTAGAGCTGCTGGCGCATCGGGGCGGACCGTTCTCGTTGTCGTCACAGCTTCGCATCGGTAAACTAGAGTCCGTTTCGGTTTTACTCTTACCTCGTTTTATTCTTGGCTCCAAAACCAGCAACAGAACATTGTCACTACGATCGGCTAATTTCCATCTTAGTTTTCATTTATCTAAAGATGTATATCTTCGAGTAAGCGGTTGCCGATTTTCCACAGAATATCTTCTGTATCTTTGTCCATTTTATTTTCACGTAGTAAGTACAGCTTTCAGTTCTCGAAGCATAGTCCACTGTTATTGCGAGCAACAACAGATTTGTTTGCTCCAGAAGCGAAGTAACAAAATATCTGGAACTGCAGTTCGCTACAGAAAGCCAAAACACAACGTCACTTGGAGATGTCTCTATTCAACACGACTTCTTTCCTTTCTCTTTTGCCATAATGTCCGACCTCTCGCGCCCGCATCTCGTGGTCGTGCGGTAGCGTTCTCGCTTCCCACGCCCGGGTTCCCGGGTTCGATTCCCGGTGGGGTCAGGGATTTTCTCTGCCTCGTGATGGCTGGGTGTTGTGTGCTGTCCTTAGGTTAGTTAGGTTTAAGTAGTTCTAAGTTCTAGGGGACTGATGACCATAGATGTTAAGTCCCATAGTGCTCGGAGCCATCCGACCTCTCGCGGGAATGCAGTATGGCTGTGAGTCAAATGGATTAATGGACAGCGGGGAGTAGTGTCCGCCACATCGAGATTTGGTCAGAAGGGAGACGTGCTCGAATAGCTGAAGCGGTTAAGGCGACCGCTCGTGTAAAGCGGGAAATCCGGGTTCGAATCCCGGCCCGGCACAAATTTTCGTATATAGCCATTAGTTATTTCATTGCCCCATTGCTTCAACAGTCGGAAATTTCTTTCGGCATGTACAATAATATGACGTTAAATTTGGACTATATCCTATATTAATTCCGAAATATCGCAGAAATAATAATAATAAAAAAAACTTAGCTTGCCATCATGGAGAACATTTTTTCTAGCTAGTTTACACTGCTGCAGATACTTTGAAGAAGAAATATATTTACAATTGCGAAAACAATTATGTTATGAGACGAACTATTTTACATTTTACGGAGATAACTTTTTAATTCACTGTTATACACAGTGTAGAGGGTATATTTATAGTTGCATTGTAATGTACAGAAATACACAAATGTAGGTGAGAGTATGATCGTTGAAATAATGCCACACTATCGGCTGAAGCTTATGCCTGCGTCCTATGGTGCTTTTAGAGGACAGCAGGCATGTGCTGCCTCTGGATTTTGCCCGCTCCCTTCCATTGATTTTCATAATCGTGTGTAACAACACTATTTCCGTACTACAGAACGCAAGCGCTCATGTGCCTTCACGCGATAAAGGTACGCATCCTTATCCTCAGGTCGGAGGAAAGCAACGACGACCATCCTAAAACAACACACTCAGATGTCGTACATTTCTAACTTATACAGTAATGTCAGGTACTAAGTTAGTTATGTTGTACATAAAATGAAGCAAAATAGTCGTTTCTTTTAATATTATACCGTTCTTGTATCTGCGTCATTCTTTCTATCCTTTGACGTAATTAACGACAAAACCTGCAAAAAATTACTACCAAAAACAAATACGTTCTTCTCTGATCGAAATAACCAAGGGATCGGCCAAAATATCTGGATACATATTAACTGTGCACCAGCGTGCAGTAAAACCGCTCCGTGTTTCTAAAGGAAGAGGGAAAAACCTGTCGTGCATACGTAGACACGTGATCTACACATGTGAAAGCTTAATGGAACGTTCCTCATTTAATGGAAATGGAAGAACCGTTATTCGGTGATAGATTTCGATGGGACTTAAAGTGATGCATTGTCTCGTGAATTTGATCGCGTTAAATCTATTGCAAGGCGAAATAGAAGCTGCTGAATCACTTGAATCGAAAGCAATTGGAATGTGTAAAAAGAGTAATTTCACAATCTTGGACTCTTACTCTCTTATTGAAAGCACTTGTTGTTTTTGAAGAAAATAATGGCAAGCTCGTCTAGGGCCCGTCGAAATGCTAAGTGTAGCACAACTGTAGTGGGTATGATGGATGTCGTCTTTCTGAAGATAAAATCTGTTGAGGTAGGATAATGACATGTGTACCGTCAATAGCGCGACACGTTATACCCGAAGCAATTGAGCGGAGGAACATGGGGAATGGAACCAGTTTCGTAGGCTATCAGCGAGATTGACAGATCGCCTATACGTGCGGAGTGAGAGGGAAAAAAACAAAAAACAAAGTGTGGACTGTAAGAGCATAAACGGACTTACAATTCACCATGTTATGTGACTGTGGTATTTAGAAAAGATTCTCCGACTTTCTGAACTGCCGCATGCTGGTGTCACACACATTTATGTACGACCATGCTTTTCCACCGAGATTAGTTGGCTGGCGCCATGCTGCACTATTACTCGAATGCTGTGTCCAGCGCTTCGTGCTTGAATCGGACCGAGCATATCTGGGATCGATTGGAAGGCATATTCTGTCTGCTACGTCATCGCCCGTACCAAATGTTCCAGGGGTGAGGTTAATTAAACCTAACTAACCTAAGGATATCACACACGTCCATGCCCGAGGCAGGATTCGAACCTGCGACCGTAGCGGTCCCGCGGTTCCAAACTGAAGCGCCTAGAACCGCACGGCCACTTCGGCCGGCTCCAGTTATCTCAGTTAATCGTTGCCACGAAAGTGAAAAACTTGCGGCAATGCATCGCGTTAGGGGACAGTTCTCATAATTATTATTACTTTTCCTGTTTCCGTATTCCACCATTTTTGTGCATAAATTGTCTTCTTGTGAATTATACAGGTAAGAATTGCAGACCATCGACATCAGTATATTCCATTTTATGAAACTATCGTATGACAGAATGAATTCGAAGCTGAAATGTATATAATGCTTGATATATCACCCAGCAACCTAATTATTTTGATCGTTATATTTTTATATGGAACCGTGTCTGGGATTTGTGTGTTCGTTGGCAAAGAGCATCGACTCGTTGCAAGGCAACATATTGTGGCCCGTGCAGAGGTTAACGCAGAACATCACAGAACACTTGCAAGTAGTCGTAGTGGCAAGAACAAACTTTAGGACGGTAAAAGTAATGCCTGAGGCGGACGTAAGGATTAGGTTACGGAGAAGGTGCGAAGCAGCGCGAAACTACTGCCTCAGAACTGCGCAGTTACAGGCCCTTGTGCAGCTTTCTCGCCACAGCACACTACCGTGACGTCACACCGGCCTCGCGTGTCCACTGCCGTGCGCTGCTCCTTTGTTTTTCGTGCTACCCATCACACCAAATGCATGCCTTTCGTGTTAGGCTTAACTTGGTTCACATGCGCACATTCACCAGAGCAACCGTCGCTAAAGCATCAATAAAACAACTTGTAGTCGCACATGTAGCCTTGATACCGAAATGAATTCAATAAACCGAGAGAAACTCTTCTTAAGCATAATTGATTAAGATGTTCAGCTGTGTGATACATTAGTAATCGCTGTATTACTCGTTAGCCGCCTCTGTAAGTGGAAGAAAGCGACGTATGAACAAACAAATTCTATCGCTCCTTATGCAGAGATAATAATCCACTCTTCGAAGGTACCTTATTGATGTCGATTCGTCTGACAAGATTTGTCGACCTACTAAGGTCTTTAGCCCTGCCACATTTGGACACATGTGAACAAAAGATAAGCGGAGAATTGCTGAAACAAAATCCAAACTTGAGCACTTGCAGCGTGTAGTTCATAAGGAGGGAAACAGTGGCATAGTGATGCGTAACTCAGTCGATGGGTTGTGCTCCAGTTGTGGTCATGTGGAAAATTGTGGCAAAGATAATAAGTTGCCCCAAACGAGAACAGGTTGGGTATAAAATTAGACATTTTGTGTGCAAGACGACTGTATTCGATACTGACACATGAATCGCACTAATGATTAATGAATAGAGTTCTGTTGACTTCAGATTTTTTGCATATACTGGTGTACGTGGGGAACCGTGTAGCCATTGTCTGACAGACGATTGTGGGAACTGTGAGACCAATTAATTTTATAAGTAATAATAAATAAGATAAGCCAGTAGACGTCCAGAATTCATCAGCATCAGGTGTTTAGGAGTCGCCTAAAGGAGACGCTAGAAAAATGAAGTATTCCACCATACAGGTTTCATCAAACTATAAAGCACGGGAGGGCATCAGATCCGCGATTGATTTCATTCCGGGCTGTGGAAGAATGAGCTGCGCGTGACCGTTAATAGCAATGTTACTCCAGAGAGCCTGTCGACTGGGATTGACTATCTCATTGCCTTATTTTGTTTGCCTATTCTTTATCGTATTAATATTATTGAATAATTCTTGTCCATTGTGGACACGTTAGAACGCTGCGACTGCAGCTAGTTGCATTTATAGGCGTTCATGTTTCTGTGATTTCAAAATGCATGGCATCCCATCTCTAGATGTTTACATTTATTTACATGTCGGAAACACTGTTTCCTTACTATAAAAAATGGCTCTGAACACTATGGGACTAAGCATCTGAGGTCATCAATCCCCTAGAACTTAGAACTACTTAAACCTAACTAACCGAAGAACATTACACACATCCATGCCGGGGCAGGATTCGAACCTGCGACCGTAGCGGTCGCGCGGTTCCAGACTGAAGCACCTAGAACCGCTCGACCACATCGGCCGGCTACTACAAAAGTGTTGCAGAATTCTAGAGCTACTGTAAAACGTTGTAAGTAAAGGAAAGACGTCCACGATACGCAAATAATGTAACATCAGATGATGAGGTGAACATAAAATGATGACTCTCAAAAACGCATGTTTTGAAGCGTAATTTACTGGCGTGGCGTGTAGAGAAAGGATTTCCATTCCTTTTTGGTGCGTCAACCCATGAACATTAACGTGGCGGACGCTTAGTTTCGCCTTTGCGCGCTAGGAGTGCTACTGTCGCATCACGTGACGAGGCAGCCAGCGATTTTAATGAAGTATGTGAAACAGCCCCGCGGGTCACCAAATGTTGCCCATACCTGCCACAAAATCTCCAGACACTTTGAAATTTTATATTAATCAGGCGTTGTGATACGCTCGCTATGGAGTTTCCTTATGAGGTGGGTGGTGTAAGCCCCACTATTCCAATCATCATCATCATCATCATCATCATCATCATCATCATATCATCATCATCATCATCTCCTCTTTGTGGCTTAAAAGGACGGGACAGGCGCATATTTTCAAGGAAGCGCTGTATACAAGACACCGTCTGATTATCCAGATACATATTTTTGCTTGGTCTCTGTGAATCGTTTGAATACAATCAGTGGACAAGTTCGTCAGGAATGTACAGTTATGTCTGTCCTTGTCCGACTGAGAAAGTGCTTCGTCTCTGAAGACCTCTGTGTTAATGAGACATTAACCCCTAATAATTTTTTCCTTTCTTCTCATTAATTAGGCACAAACACATTTGCGTGTGACGTGTGAAATATTCTGTTACCGACTCGCTAATACAGCATGTACTGGCTTGATACCCAACAGCGGCTATTGATACCCAACTGCGGCTACCGGACTGATATTGAAATTTCGCTTTTTCATTCCGTTGTTAAGATTCTGAAGAACAAGACGAAGAAGAAGATATGTGTTAATATTTTCGTGGAAATCAGTAATGCAACATCATTATAGTTCTTCTTTAAACCGCATGGAGTTAAAATAATGGGAGACATAAAATAACTTTGTGTACAGATTAGGATGTAGATGGGCTGATGCATCGTGAGGCTTAAGAAATTAGAGCGTAGTGCAGCCTGCATTTTCGCGGAGGGCGCCGCAGTACAAGTTTGCGTGTAACTGCCGTAATTGAGCGATGAGCATGGGCGTTGTGGTGGCCTTAGTGGTTAATATTGACTGAAATTTCCGTGGCGACCCAATGTTTAGCTTCTCACGTACCTGGTCGATAAGGACTCGTCCACTCGGCTTTAACGATGCAGCGTACGGTGTGCTCAGACTAGGAACTGCTAAAACGAATCTAGGAGCATTCAACTGTTTCTCGGAATTCCTCCCACTGATGGACGATCAGGGAAGGACAAATACAGGCATCCGGCTAATCTACAATACTGTTCGTATAGAGCTGCTTCGTTGCTCGAGATATCATTCCAACTGTTCTCTTTCTAACAAACTCCGTGCTTACTTAGGCCTCACATTTATGATATCTGTCTCCTCACTATATCGTTACACGAGACAGTTTGTTTTGTACACTGCGTTACAATGTGATCCTTCACATTGGTGTAGTGGCGACAGTAATGAATAGTATAGATTCTGCGTTGATGTTACCACTCCAGTTAAAGATGCATAATATTATAAAGCTTTTATGACCTGTCAGATGTATCAAAAAACTAATGGCGCTGCTCCTTTACTAACATTACACCTGAGCTGCAAATAAGTAGTTCCATTTTCAAAATATTCCGCTTAGCTGACATCTTCGCAGACACACAGCGACTGTATGAAATAAAAGAATGCTCAGGCGATCTGTCACATTCGGATGAGTCGCTTTCTCGTTTCGTAGATGACATGGAAATATTCGTCTAAAATGGAACGAGTTGTCAGTTGGAAACGGCTGCAGGATTTGATGAGGGTTTATATTTTTGGCAAAATTCTGCCAACTATTGGCTGAAGACTTTCCACAGTCTGTTGCAACTTCCGTCTACTTGATCTCATATTGTGTAATTTTATCAGTCAACATTTCGTTATCTCGCAGTTCAGAATTATAGATATGAAACTCAGCAGCGGAAAAAACACTGGACTTGGCACCGAAAGAATGCGGTTTTAGATACCGTACATGACTCTGTGCTTTAGATGTCCAGTGCACGATAACACTACGACCTACTGCGTTCCTCAAGCTTCTGAAAATGAGAGGGGCAGTGAACGTACAGTACACAATACATTTACCCCCTGCTCAGTCCCCCGCCAAAAATAAAGACCACAATCGCATATTCAGTTTGTTACTTCACTGTTAAACTCGTAAAAATTACATGAATTGGTGTTGTGGCTTTGTAAACGTCGACAAAAAAGGATTTAAAACATTTCGTCGCAACCGGTCCTCTTATATGTAGAGCGTTATCACTATTTGGTGAAAAGGAGTCAGCATGATTACATTATTCACGCAGTCCGCATTACAGAACATTCTCTGATCAACTATGAACTTAAAACAGTTTAAGCATATTTGTTGCCTACAATCAGTAATTCTGTTTTTCAGCCTACTTTTTACAGTACAACGAAAAACCAGCCAGAGTTGCAAATTTAACCTTTTTTTATTTACTCGATGACTCGTTTCGGGCCGGGGCCCATTTCCCGATCATCGTAACAGATGGTAAAAATGTTATTTCCGAAAATGCAAAAACCGTGTCAAAAATATGTGTGTATTATGAAGTGCAAACGAACAGTTACAGCGCGTAACAGAGTTGTGTGTATGCGCTGTAACTGTTCGTTTGTACTTCATAATACGTATATATATTTGACCTACATTTTTCATTTTCGGAAATACAATTTTAACTATCTATTTCGATAATTTGAAAATAGGCCCCGGCCCGAAACTATACAGCGCGTAAAAAAAGTTGAAATTTGCAACTTTCGCTCGTTTTTCGTTGTACTGATTGACAGAAGTTGTTGGCCTACAATTATTCCAGCATGCTGGAAGTTCGTACATCCTATTTAGCCGTACTTTTGTGCTGAATGTGACAGCGGACTCGCATTCAAGAGCTTAATTCTCGTTTGACTGTCTAGATTTTGGTTTTCAATAACTTCCTTAAATCGAATAAGGAGAAGGCTGTGATGCTCCCTTCGGAAAGGACACGGTCGATATCCTTCAGCACTCTTTTCGTTGGGATATTGTGGGCTGCTTCTACTGACCTCGTCGACCATGAATTATTTTTTTCATATCTCCGTGGTACTATTGGATTTCTCTCGTACTTTTAAGCCTTATTGCATATTCTTTTTGCTCTTACCAACCTATTCAACTTTGCTAGTGCGTTCGTCTGTTTTCAATAGCTAATATATCGTGATCTGCCGATGATTTTTCATTCCTACAAACAATTACTCCTCGTAGCTCGCAACTTATTTGTAATCCATAGCAAGCACTGTCATGTCGTTTGTTTTCCTTAGTAATTTTTGTGTGTACTGACGAGGAGAACACGGAAAGTGCCATAACTCGATTTCCCAGAAACTTGGCTCAGTGGAACACGGGTCAAAATAAACGAATAAGTGTATCGGCTTATCTGTAGATACTTGACCGTTTCTGAGAAAACGACAGTCAGAGTTTTCGAAGCCCTCCACATGCCCTTTAGCGAGTAAATAGTTCAGCCGAAGCGGTGCCGCAGCGGCTAGCGTCGTGGCCACATAAGTTCATAACCCGATTATCATCTAATAATTTTTGTTTTTCATTTATCTATCCATGTCCATAGGAGATTACGAAACGAACGTTTTCCAGTGTATACAGAAATGACGTTACCATTATTCGCCTACTAATTGTGTGATGAATGAATGACAAACAAGAAAAACAATAAATGAATGAAAAAATTATTTGTAACTGTTTTCGGCGAAATTCCTGTGGTGTATCTCGATTCATAATAAATTTCACGCACCAGTTTTCTGAAAAGTAATCCGTTATGCGTGGTTTGTCATGAAGTTATTGCCAACTCGTGAAATCTTCAGCAGTGTTAAGGACGTTTCTTTGTCGAGTGAGATTCATACGAAGAAACGTCGCTGTGGCAAACGTGGTTTCGTGCGATGCTCGTATTGTTTGGAAGTTCGATGTTTCGAATGTTTCTACGATCGGTAGTATCGAAAGGAATGTACCAAATCATTCCTGAAGAATGAACATAAGAATAAAATATAAAAATTAAAAACCGAAATAAGAATGAAATATAAGAATATGAGAATTTAAAAAGATTTTAACCCCTAAAAATACCATTACACATGTACAATAAATGTGTGGTACTTATTGTGGAACCTAGTTGTAATTTTACAATTAATATATCGCTTTGTACCCCCTAACTTGATAAGTAACATTCTTGTAGTAACCTTGTACGGACACGGGTAGATAAATTAACAAAATAAAATAATGTAATAATCGGGTTTCAAACACGGGACGCAGAAGTGCGAGGCCGGGACGCTAGCCACTGTACCACTAGTTGGGTTGAACATATCGCGCTAAAAGGAAGCTAAAAGTATGTCTAAACTGAGAGTTGTTTTCCACGAAACCGTCGAGTATCTGTGGATAAGCAGACACACGGGTTTGCTTATTTTTACTTCTCTTTCACTGAGCGACGTTTCTGGGAAATCGGGTTATGGCACTGCCGTGTTCTCCTCTTGAGTATAATGAATCTTGTGAAGCATACAGTTTTTTAGTGAACTTGACTGTCGTCATCTAGTGTCTTGGTGGTGCAGAATCAGGGATTACATAGGGAGAAGACCGCTCTCACCTCGCAGTGACCTGCTACAGATGACCCTGAAGAATAATACTCTGAATGAGCAAAGGAAACATTGCAGGCAGAATTTGAACCTTCACGAGATAAGTGAAATGTCAGATTGAAGTATTTAGTTTTTTAAAAGTAATTTAGAAGAGGACGAAGGAAAGTATTGAAAAATATGACAACTGGACTGACTTACTGGCGAAGGCTAAAGGGGTAAGCGAGAAGACAACGGATGGGAAAAGGAGTGGGCTTTAGCAGAAGTTCGAAAGTTTAGGAGCGACAGACGAAAATCAATACGAGGTTCGAAATAGAAACCAGAGTCGTGCTGACTGTTGTGATGGTCTGCCTCCAATGCATAAACGAGATAGGAAACTTGAGCGAGGATACTTCTCTCTGCGCACTTGCGGAGTTTAGATGCTGGAGGTAGCTTTCGGCGTCTTACGCCCTGCTAAAATGTTTGACTCGTCTGTCGCCAGGAATAGCGTTGTTGGTTACCGTGTCGCTAGTCTCTACATCCGACGTCACACTGGCCGGTCGAACTCGAAAGGGTCGATGGTAAGTCGGGAGAGAAAGGTGTGGCGTGTGCGCGCAGCTAACGCATTGTGGCACGGGCCAGTGGCCTTCCATCTCGGCGCCTCTGCAGAAGTGAGGGCGCGCGCACACAAATGCAGACAGCAATTAGCATGGAGCCGATGGCGGCGCCGGCGGAGCCCCGGCAGAGCAACAGGCCCAGCTTCAGCAGGATACTGGGGGGCGGCGCGCACGCCGACGACCTCGGCTCTTTCTTCGGAGCCTCCACGCGAGGTACCTGCCTCTCTTCTACGTTCTAACCCCAACAATATGAAAACAAATACAATTTAAATTTTTTCACAAAATTAAACTACAAGAAGAAATTGTCAAAAAGTAAACCGTCTTTTGTTTAAAAGTTGTTGTTTCACTTTGGGACTGCTGGGGCTTACAATTGTCAACCACCCATCACTTCGTATGATATATTTGAAAGCAAGTTCGCCTCTTTCTTAGACACTATCACACATTTGGAAAATTCTATGAACTTTTAATGCCTAAAACGTCGTAATAACGAGCAAACAGGAACATAAAAATTAATAATTTTTGTATCAAAACTACATACGGCCCCAGTGGTTTCATTTCGAAACCACTCGTAAAAGAAATAGTACAAACTCAAAGTTTGTTACAATAACATAGATACCCTTGCTTTACTCAATATGTCTACTATAAAAAAGGCGCTTGTCACCATCTCTTACAGTCACGTACCACAATTTCCGACTGTTGCTTTGAACGCTCTAAGTGACTGCTACAGTCGACTGTATTCACAGAAGTACCTCAGTGTACTACTAGATATCTCTGTCTTGCAACAGCAACGGTGGTTTCATGCACTGATATTCCAAAACAAAATTAACAGGATGTCGTTGGAAGAAGAAACTAGTGGCGCTAAAAGGGTTAAACACTCGAGATCAGGGAGGGGAGATAGTAACACTGTACATTCCACTATTCACGCGATAGGCGTCCATAAACTAAGCACCACAAGGCACAACTATCACTTAAGTTTGACTATACTTCTCGCGCTATGACAACATTTATACACAGCGCGCCGGCCGGACTGGCCGTGCGGTTCTGGGCGCTACAGTCTGGAACCGGGCGACCGCTACGGTCGCAGGTTCGAATCCTGCCTCGGGCATGGATGAGTGTGATGTCCTTAGGTTAGTTAAGTTTAATTAGTTCTAAGTTCTAGGCGACTGATGACCTTAGAAGTTAAGTCGCATAGTGCTCAGAGCCATTTGAACCATACACAGCGCAAGTACACGAATCGACATTTCGTCCGAGTAACTCATTGGCCGCTTTACTTCTGACGAGTGGGGTGCTTTCGGGCGTATACGCGCGTTGCTGAGCCCATTTTATACATGATATATCAACGACTTACCAAGCGCTGCGAGCCGTATTTAGTGCCTTGAATCCCAGACAGGCTGCCTGGGTTGAGTGCAGGCAGCGATTACGCAGGAGTGTGGGCAGCTCGCTATAGATGAAGAAGACTAGCAAGCAAACAGGCTGTCTCAACATCCTTTTTTTCTTTTTCTTGTACCTTTATCCTGCATCGGCGCAGAATCGGAATGTTTATTAACGGATTTGACAGGGTTAGTTTAAGGCGTGACCGGATGGCCTTCCTTTCGCCAACTCGTTACCTCCGGAATGGAGTATGTGTACCCCAACTGTCTGCGTGTATTGTTATGCTTGTGAAATTGAACAAAAGTTTTTCTGAATGTTTGTGAATCGAGTAAATGAGGCGGGGCTTGGGTGCCAACCCGGTATTCAACTAGTGGGATGTGGCTAAACACCTGGAAACCTTACCCAGGCTGGCCGGCACACAGACCGTCTTCGAGCGGATTCGATTCCCCCCTGTCCGCCGTCCACCGTCCCGGAAGCGGCACCAACACGCACGGCTATCAGGACGGGTAAACAGGCTACAGAGAATCAATCACGCCGAGTTAACTAGATACATCGTATAATTCTGATGCTCTATTTTTGTCGGAAAAGTATAATCTTTTCTGAAACAATGCCGTCTCGTTCTCAAGTGAAGACTCGTTTATTGAGACACCTCTTACAGACGAATTCCATACATACAACTTCATTTCTTGGTGTTCCTTCCTTTGTTTTGTTCACAACATCACAGAAATTTCTGCCTAACAATATATTGTGGTATTTGTGTAATTTTTTGCAGCTGCTTCTTTGGGAACCCCACGCCACTTGGCATGGTGTCCTTACGGCCGTATATGCACATTATAGATTTACTCGACTGTATCATTGTGCTTGCATGTTTCGTCACATTTTCTTTCTGGACCATCTTTAAACTAATACGAGGCCGTACCTAGTTCCCGTTACGGCCGGTCTGCGGTTTCAGAAATTGTTCAAATGGCTCTGAGCACTATGGAACTTAACATCTGAGGTCATCAGTCCCCTAGAACTTAGAACTACTTAAACCTAGCTAACCTAAGGACGTCACACACATCCATGCCCGAGGCAAGATTCGAACCTGCGACCGTAGCGGTCGCGTGGTTCCAGACTGAGGCGCCTAGAACCGCTCGGCCACACCGGCCGGCGGTCTGCGGTTTGCTTCGTTGAGTAATATGTACCGCTGTAGCGCTTTGTCCTGTCCGCTGTTTCATCATTGTTGTTGCTTGATTTTTTCTTTCGAGCTCTCAGATTTTGTTTATTTAATGAAATCCTCTGTGGTGGGTGAACATCACGAAATACAGCGTCTCGCACAAACATTGATAATTTTTTTTTTTTGAGTGGATCCGCCTTGTTAAAAGACAATTATTTCTTTTCTTCTACTAACCAGACATGTTTCGCTGTAGTTTCAGCATCACCAGCTGGCTTTTATTTTCTTTTTATTAAACAGGATAACTGCGCTTCACTACTTGTATGCATATAAATTTGAGTTTTTAACAGAGTATTTACAAATTTTGAAAAACGGATACAGTTTCACCACATGCTGTGCTTTTTCTGGTTTTTAAAGTTTTGCATTAAACTTGTTTTCCTTTCACTGTTTGTCATCTGCAACCGTATCGAACTTAATGCAGAAAAGTTATTTAGTTCTAAATTTTACGACTGAGTATCTTGTGGTTAGGTCTAACATTAATTAATTCTCTGAGTGTGTTTGTTAGTGCCTGTATTTACAATGTGTTACTTACTTTTTGTGGTTTCTCCATAATTTTCACTGTTACAAAACTGCATTATGTGACATTCACTCTAACTGTTTATAAACTAGGAAAACGAGATAGCGGACAGTGGAACAGCTGATTGTGTTCTAAGCGGGAGTTTTGAATATTTGTGAGGTGTATCTGGGTTTTGTTTTATTATATAGTTTCGTGGTGTGTGTGTGTGGGGGGGGGGGGGCAGGGGGGATTGGTATCTTCTGATAGTTCTTTCAGAGCAGAGAACAGAGTGCCATTGCAGAGAGCTGTGTATTCATTTGTTACTTGTTTCCTGTCGATTATGGCTTTTTGTATTTGGTATTATCGTGTCCTGTTCCCGCAGTCAGTCGTCCATCTGCCAGACCGTCGGCCCCGGTCGGGTTGTCCGATCGCCGTGTGTTTTTCCCAGTTCCACCTCCTTTCCGGGCGCCTCTGCGTACACCCCCGTGGTGTGTTCCTCGCCCTCGCCCTTGCCTTCGGCTCGACTTGGCACAGGGCTCGAAGGACTCGGTCCCTCCAGAGGCCTTCCGCCGCCGCTTTTATTCCATCCTGGCCACGTATCAGGGCTCTGGAATTGTTTACACCGACGGTTCGATGGTTGCTGGTCGTGTCGGGTATGCGCTAACTCTAGGGGACCATTCCGAACAACGGTCCTTGGCGGCTGGCTGCAGCGTTTACACTGCTGAGCTAGTCGCCATCTTTCGTGCCCTAGAGTATATCCGCTCCTGCTCAGGTGAGTCCTTCGTTATCTGTAGCGATTCCCTGAGCGGTTTACGAGCTCTCGACCAGTGTTTTCCTCGTTCTCGTCTGGTGATGGCTATCCATGAGTCCCTGCGTACTCTTGCGCGTTGCGGCCGCTCTGTGGTCTTTGTGTGGACCCCCGGTCATGTCGGTACCCCGGGCAATGAACATGTTGACCGCCTGGCGAAAGAGGCCACGAGTAAACAGTCTCCCTCCCAGAGACTGATTTGCGGGCAGTCCTCCGCCGAAAAGTTTTTGCGCTTTGGGACGCTGAATGGCGCAATCGGATCATGCCCAATAAACTCCGTGCCATCAAGGAGACGACGACTGTGTGGCGGTCATCCCTGCGAGCCAACCGCAGGGACTCTGTCGTCCTTTGTCGACTCCGCATTGGCCACTCCCACCTGACACACAGTTATTTACTGCGCCGGGAGGACCCTCCTGCATGTCGCTGCGGGGCGGCTTTGACAGTGGCCCACATTTTGTTGGCCTGCCCGCTTTTAGCTGTGGTCAGGCAGACATTTGCGCTGCCTGATACGCTCCCTGCCCTCTTATGTGATGACCCTGGTATGGCTGACTTAGTTTTCCGTTTTATTCGGGCAGGGGGTTTTTATTATTTACTCTGAGTGTTTGTTCTGTTCTTTTGTGTTGATTCTGGCCATTGGCCTACGATTTTACGCTGAGTTTTTAATGTGTTCTCGGTGGTTGGCTTTTCCTTTTTATCTCTATGGTCGGCCAACCACTGTCACACTCTGTGTGATTTTAATTTGTTTCGTCTGATCTCTGTAGGAGTATTTCTTGTCCTGTGTCGTCTGACGTCTTTCCTGTTGTTCGTTTTTTTTTTATTCTCTTTGGGTGGTTTTACTTTTTTTGGAAAAAGGGACCGATGACCGTCGCAGTCTGGTCCCTTTAACCCCCCCCCCAAACCAACCAACCAACTTTTGTATTTGGTAGTCTTCCTCAATTATTAGTTTTTGTGGGGTGCTGTCGCTGCATTTCAGAATTTTCAAGTCGTTGTTCATGTCTGTTGGACTGTGTTACAGACATGTAAGTTACTTTCTGCCATCGAAGAACTATCAGCTGACACCAGTCCGTACCCCCCTAACCCTCCCCCCTTCACACACACACACACACACACACACACACACACACACACACACAAATGGCACACACACACCACAAAGATTCAAAACTCCCGCTCAGAACACCTTCTGTTACCTTGTTATCGTTGTTTGTAAACAGTGACATTAAAAGTTATATTGTGCAGTTTTTCACAGTGAAGATAATGGGGGTACCAGAAAATGTAATGTTGCCAACACAGACAAAAACACACACAATCTTCCACATGGAATTAATTAATGTTAGGCCTAACTAGAACATTCACAGTCGTAAGAATTAGAAGTAAATAACTTTTGTACATTAAGTTTATGTGGTTACACATGGCAAACTGTGAAAGGAAAACATGTGTAATGCAAACCTTACAAAATCAGGACAACTACAGCATATGTCAACACGATATATAAAACTTTGTCATTGTTTTTTTCAGATTTGTAATTAATTTAATAAAAACCCAAATTTATGTAAAGAGCATTTGTGTTGTGTCATAGGAAGAAAATAAAAGCCCATTGATGATACTGAAATTTCAGCGAAACATGTCTGGGTGATAGCAGAAAAGAAATAATTGTGTTTTGCTAAAGGCGGACACCCTACAAAAATAAATTTATTTGTAATAAAAGACAACCAGAAGAGCTTCAACCTCAAGATTTGTAATTACAACACAAATTCAAGTGCAATCTCGCTCACTGGCATGACCGTTTGCTATGAAAGGCATTGGAGTTACTCATAGTGGAAATAAAAGAGAAGCAATTCCACGAACGGAGAAGGAAGTTGGTGACGTAAAAATTACGGAAGGGTGTGGCACAGCATAGAGGTGACTTGGATTCGAATATCTATTCCTACGAAGAAGCAGCAGCGTACTAAAAGAACTATTCCATCGACGGTTGTGGATAAATATGCTATTAGACTGCAACCTCTGAGATACCATGCAGAATATGAGAATATGAGCACTTACCAGAATTTGTTGCACATAACTAGGCGTCAAGTTTAGCAAACATTAGCTTCGAAAGATACCATACTAAATTAGATGTTTCGTAAAAATGTTTTGAGAAAAGTGAAGCGACATATTATAAACAGCCATTAGTTTCTCTTTTTTTTTTTTTTTTTTTAAGTCGAGACTTGATGCAAGTGTAAGAAAAGCTACGTATACAAATTTTGAGTGTGTTTAGAGGAGATAAAAATCATATTTTTCTTTTTTACAAAAATGTTACCGGTGCATCGTTTCTCAACTGGTGGTCCATGGAAGCTTTGACGATACCGATATTCGTAAACGCCATGTGTTGAACATTGTTTTAGAGAAGTTGCTGAAAATGTCGTCCGTTAACATTTGTGCAGAACTGGAATCAGCGTGCCAGTGATTGTCTAACACTCTGAAAACAACCAGCTTTTTAACGACGAGCAACCAGCTGTTCTGCACTGCCTGTCGCTGCCTCGTACACCAATCCCACGAAAAGAACTCCATAGGAGTTCGGCAACATTTCAAAAACAATATTCATCCCACTGAAGTTTGAATACCGTGTCTGAACATCACTACTGTTAAATCTTTCGTGGCCCCTTGCTGCAAAACGGTACACCTGTGACACTTTCGTCACCTAAAAAAAATTCTTTTTATCTCCTCTAAATATTCTAACATTTTATATCCCGGTACATAGTTTTTTTTTATTTTTTTTTTACATCCTGCATGCATTATACTGTGAATAAATACTAGCTTAGTATTAGTGTGCGATGAGTGTTGTCGAAAGAAAGGACCCATCAACAGTTAATTGATGCTCGCTAGTGCTCCACTTGTAACATTAACGTAGCCACTTTCACGAATGATGATGAAACGACGAGGAGAACACAAACACCCAATCCACGGGCAGAGAAAATCCCCAAACCGGCCGGAAATCGAATACGGGACCCCGTGAACCAGCGGCAGCAACGCTAGCCACTAGACCACGAGCTGCAGATGTGACTTCAGTATAATTATAGTCTTTTAATAAAAGTGCCATTTCTGTTCGACTCATTATGTATTTATTTCAGTTACCTTCTGTACTATGCTGTAGTATGTCTTCCTATTTATGGTCCAAATTACATACAGCTATGTTATTTGGCAGTGAAAAACCATGCGAAAGTTACTTTCGTCCTTACGTTTTGCACAGCAATATGTGGATAATATATAAAATATTGTATGTCACCATGAATACTGAGTATGTAAGATCGGTTCGGAGTTTCAGGATAACAGGTCTAAAATTCATGGCAATAAATAGAATTGAATTGGTTTGGAAGGTAACTATATCGTGATCGGGTACAGTGTTTCGTTTTTTAGCGAGTGTTTGTAGAATGTCTTCATCTGATACTGGCGTGTTTAGTCCCGTTGGTTGAATGCTGTGCAAGTACTGGATGTTCGTTGCGAGAGATGGGATACCTATGTTGTGCGTTCATACACTCAGAGATCAGTCGAGCAATCTATGCTGCGATGGTGAAAGTGTCTTCCAGGTAAGATGCAATTTGGTTGGCGTAGGTCAGATTGTGAGGAAGGGGTCTACTGCTACGTAAGTTGAAAGGGTGTGTTGTACGAAATCACTCGTGCTGGATTTCGTCAGGATTTTGAAGGTTCGAGTCATGACTTTAACTCAGGGTATGCGCTTGGACACGGTATGCATTTCAGTATGCTTGGAAATAATCCTAGCTCACGTTCTATTTTTCCGACATTTTTACTCTCTAATAATTCATGAGTTTCGGCATTTACGTGAAAGGTTATGGAAACCATTTCTATGGTCTCGCACGACGTCATCTAATCACTGTGAATCGTTGTGCCACGCCACAAAAGTTGCCCGCATCAAAATTTGTTAATGAAGGTATAAAACCATGTAACTGTTTTACAATATTTAACATCTTCCTTATTTACAAGAAGGAATCATGGATGTCTTATCCGACGAGACGAACTGAACTCCTGGCTTGAGTTACGAAAATAACTAATATATATATATATATAAACATTTTATAAAATCTGGAAACGTGCGCTGCAGTTTGAAAATAAGGTAGCAAAATTCAGAACAATGAGGTGTCGAGCACTACTAGTGAAGACCAAAAATACCACAGATCACAATTGCATTGCAGCCAAGAACTGGTAAAGGAACAGAGCCACCCATTAAGAGAAACAAAGTTCAACAGAAGAAATGCCGTTGCCCCTTAAGGTCGTGACTCAACACAATCTAGAGTTCATAACATGAAGATTGAGACAGGACAGACAGCGATGAACAATTTCAAGTTGGAGTAAAACGTTCATAAACCCACAACAATGTATGCCAGACTGGAAGAACCTTCAAATCTGCTAACAGTACTCAGACTTAGGGCCTACAATAAGAATGAAACACGTGAAAGAAATATCTATAACGTTTCCACTACCCGGTGCTGTAGATGGTGTTCAGTTGGGATCGAAGAGCCTACCTATTGACGCACAGCTTCTGGAGAATTTACTGCTTAAAGTTTTCTCAGAAGAAATATAGTATGCGATATGAGGAGCTGTATAAGCAGTTCATTATATATTACCGCATGGTAGGATAGCACGTGACCCTCAGCAGTGGTGGCCACACTGCTGCTTACACATATACCGTCTATAGATGGACTCGAGGTGTTTAAAAATAGCCCAACTAAACTTCAAGAGAAGCCAGGATGTCAAGCATGAAATTCGTAAAGTAGCCGAGGCAATGAAGTTCGACATTCTATACTTACAGGAATCGTACATAAAAAGCGGAAAACTTCCGGGAATGCCAGTCGCAGCTCTGTTTATCACACATGGTAAAAAACCGATGACAGCCATTGTCATTTTAATATACGTCTTAGCTATAAAATAGCATAGTACTGTAATGAACACGTGATTTGTGTTTATGTTCTGATACTCACTGGAAGTTTGATTTTTGTCTCAGTTAAGTGATGCCATACATGAGTACATGGAGCGATTTTAAGACATTAGTCACCTTGGCCAAAGATGACTAACACTAAATCACCACTATGGTTTGGTTCAGTGCAGGATGAAAGAGGCATTATGCTACAGGAAGCCATAATGAAATTAAATATGAAAGTGGCAAACAGACATGGAAATCCACTCACACATAAAGGGAGGACAGGTGCGCAGTCCAATATTCCAGGGTTGGACAGAAATACGAAAAAACCGCGAGCAGTGCATGCTTGAACATAAATGCAGGTGCTAGCCAAGCGTGCAGATTGTGCTGTTGTATTTCATCTTGTGTAGTGTCCTCTGTATGTTGAAGTGCCAGTGCATTCTGTCGGAGCTCAGTTTATCCGAACGCGGGCAAATTGTTGGTAGCCCAAGTGTTTGGTGCCTCAAGAGGCACCGTATCGAAGGTTTCTACCGCATACGGGGAAAGCGGGAAAATGTCATCCGCTCAGTTACAACGCGCACGGAGGTGTGTATGGAATGATCGTGACGGGCGGTCATTGAAGAGGATTGTGACGAAAAATAGGAGGGCGACAGCTGCAAAAGTCACTGCACAGCTGGATGTCGCACTCGCGCAGCCTGTCAGCACCAAAACAAACGAACGCAGCTCCATAAGCAAGAAACTGAAGTGCGAGCTGGAATTTCAAAAACGCGCATTATTGATGGAAATAGAACGTGGTGCCGAAACCATAAAACGTGGATTCTGGGGCAGTGGACAAATTTCACTTGGTCGAATGATTAGTGTTTCAGATTCTAAACTTCTGGCCGAGTTTACATCCCAAGAGTGAAACATGGCGGGGGGTTCAAAAATGGTTCAGATGGCTCTGAGCAGTATGGGACTTAACATCTGAGGTCATCAGTCCCCTAGAACTTAAAACTATTTAAACCTAACTAACCTAAGGACATCACATACATCCATGCCCGAGGCAGGATTCGAACCTGCGACCGTAGCGGTCGAGCGGTTCCGGACTGAAGCGCCTAGACCCGCTCGGCCACACCGACCGGCCGCGGGGGGTTCGCTGATGATTTGGGCATCCACATTGTTTTATTTTATGGACGCCATGGTTATTGTCAAGGTCACTTGACTACCAAGGATTATGTGACCCTTTTGGCTGATCGGGTCCGTCCCCAATGGCGATGCTGTGTTGAAGACGACAAGGCGCCTACTCACACAGTTCGTATCGTCCAGGATTGGTTTTGTGAGCACGAGGGCGAAGTGTCGCATCCCCCCTGGCCACCACAGTCGCCAGATCTCAGTATTATTGAGCCTTTGTGATTACTTTGGAGAGAAGGGCGCGTGATCGCTATCTGCCTCCATCGTCGTTGCTGAACTTGCTACTATTTTGCAGGACCTGTATTTATTCATTCCGAATCTGTGTCGAATGCCAACGGTTTTCCCACGCCGTGTTAGGCATTATAATGTATTTTGTTTTTGGTGTTTCCATATTTTTTCCACCCGCTGTAGACGACGTCACAATGGTTAACAAACATGCTGTCAGGAAGATCAGAACCTGGACAGTTGAAGGAGGCGTCACCACAAAGTTATAATATGTGCAGCTGACTCTTGTAGAAATGAACGCTAAGATGACGATGCATTTAACACAGTAAATACTCGTTACAACATAAGGGAAGCCTACTGGAACAATCTGAGTAGTATTTTCCGCTGTCCAGATCCAGTGGCTCTGGACACAAAAGCTGACGAATTCGTCACCGCAATACAAGAAGACATGAAAGATGCAATACCAACCAAAAGACAAACGGACTGGAGTTCGTAAGTACTATGAGAAGAGCGTCTTCAAAGACTGAGAAGAGAAGAGCAAGAAGAATCTGCTAGAAAGACAGCATTTAGGGAGAAAAAGCTAGTAGATTGAACAGATAGAGAAACCTTAAGCAGTAATTTCAAAACTTCCTGCGGCAGGCAAGAATAGAGAGCTGGAAACGATTCGTGGCCCAGAACAGTCTATATTTTGACGCATGGGGTATACCGTATAAAATTGCCTGTCAAAAGATAAAATGTCCTACAATGGTATCAACTTTAAAACTAGCAGACGATAGCATTACAAAAAACAGGCGGCAATCTGCACAATTTCTGATGGACACTCTTTCCAGATGACACTGCGGATGATGAATTTGATGAAAACAGAGAATTGCGAAACAAATATAGGGAAGCATACTGTGGAGACGGGATAGGTAGACCATTTTCAGAAGAAGAAGAAGAAGAAGAAGAAGAAGAAGAGGTGAGAAAAGAAATCCTGAAACTGAAAAGAAATAAATCACTTGGTCCTGACGGCATCCCTGCTGAAGATCTACATTCCCTTCATATGATCATAAGATTATATTTGCGCCAACTCTGTAACGTGTGCTATTGGAGGGAACAATAGCAGATTTATGGAAGAAAGTAAATATGATTATCTTGAAAAAACGTGACAAGGATCCCTCAGCTTCAAAATCCTACAGACCAATTTGCCTTCTCGATACCGCAGGGAAAGTGACGGAGAAGCTGTTATACTGTATACTACAGGAGAAAAGACCTCTTCGTCGAATGAACTCCCAGTAGTGTGGATTCACAAGTGGGAAGTTAACAGAAGACGTTGTAAATGAGACAATAAAACTTGAAAAAACTCTCCTCACGGATATTCTTGCCACAACTGTGGACATCACCGTGGTTTTTTATCACATACGGTGGCTAGCACTTTTTGACCGCGTGACGAAATTAGACTGCCCACGAGCGTTATGCAGCTGTTTTAAAAACTATTTTCAAACCAGAGAAGCAACTCTGTTGTGCCCAGCAGAGACCGTTGCAAAAGAAATGTCGGAAGATTGTCCCTATCTTCCGGTATCTGATACTCGATTCGGTATTAGGAAAGCTGCAAGATAACACAGTGGTCGTGGCATATGCCGAGTACCGGATCATCCTTGTGAGGGGAATCTCCAGAAAAAAGTGGAAGATGGTTGTACTACAGCCCAACAGTTATGTCAGTGGTGTCAAGGAGTTAAACTCTCTTTTGCTCTTGAAAAAACCATGTGCATATTGTTAAAAGGAAACCTTTTAAAAGACTCGATCATGAAATTAAGCAACAGATCACTAAACTGGAATTCCTTCACCAGATACCTAGGCCGTCTCTTGGAGAAGCAACAAAATTATAGTGCACATATTTAAGAAATGAGCAACAGAGTCAGAAGAATGATGTAAAAAATTATTAATCAAGCCAATTACGATTATAAACTACTAATGGAAACAGTAGGAATATACCAGAATGCTATCCCAACTGCGATCGTGGGATACTGTGCGAATGCAGGGTGCACAGGCTCGTACTCATAACACCAGCATGGACAGTCAACACAGTGCAGCGCAGTATACTTCTGTGGTTGACCGGACGTTCTGGTACTGTGTAATTTGAAGCATTGCAAGTAATACTTGGAATAACCGAGCGAGGTGGCGCAGTGGTTAGCACACTGGACTCGCATTCGGAAGGACGACGGTTCAATCCCGCGTCCGGCCATCCTGTTTTAGGTTTTCCGTGATTTCCCTAAATCGCTCCAGGCAAATGCCGGGATGGTTCCCGTGAAAGGGCACGGCCGACTTCCTTCCCCATCCTTCCCTAATCCTATGAGACCGATAACCTCGCTGTTTGGTCTCTTACCCCAAACAACCAACCAATACTTGGAATATGGCCACTCGATCTACAGATACGAAAGAAACGTGATGCATTGACTGAAGAAAGAACTATATCATGAAGTGCTAATATTAGTAGGAATAGGAGCCACAAGCAAGCAGCAAATTCACCCGTGGTAGAAACAATGGGGTGATGCCCAAGCAGCGATATACACGAATGGTTTCTCTCCCAAATCATAGCATGAAACCAAGACTGGGAATGGGCACTTGAATCCGTCAAGAGGCCTAGCACACGTCTTGATGGGTCATGGGCCGGTCGGTGTGGCAGTGCGGTTCTAGGCGCTTCAGTATGGAACCGCGTGACCGCTACGGTCGCAGGTTCGAATCCTGCCTCGGGCATGGATGTGTGTGATGTCCTTAGGTTAGTTAGATTTAAGTAGTTCTAAGTTCTAGGGGACTGATGACCACAGATGTTAAGTCCCATAGTGCCCAGAGCCATTTGAACCATTTGATGGGTCATGGGCCTTACGCTAGCTACTGGCATAACTGGTCGAAGACAAACGTCCGAATGTGCCTGGTGAAGAAGGCACGCCAGAACATACTATCTAGGAATGTCTGCTGTATGCCAGTGTTGCTGATACTAATGAGCAGCAACTGAAGCGGTAAGCAGAACGGAAGATTTAGTGTCAAATAGATACTGCATTGAGAAACAGCGTGGCAGATCCTGGACAGTATTGCCAAGGCTATTTCAAGAAAGGTTTGGGTAGTGTGTTACCTAATCAGTCAGTCAGTTAGTCCAATCAATCACTCAATCAACTAATCTACTGAACTGTGAGAGGTTGCAACAGAAGATTGAGAAGCAACACAGTGAAGACAAGTAAAGTCAGTAGTTGCAGCATATGAACAGGCAAAACCACATGCATCGTGATCGTAACAACACCAGAGTGGAGCCGGCCGGCGTGGCCGAGCAGTTCTAGGCGCTACAGTCTGGAACCGCGCGACCGCTACGGTCGCAGGTTCGAATCCTGCCTCGGGCATGGATGTGTGTGATGTCCTTAGGTTAGTTAGGTTTAAGTAGTTCTAACTTCTAGGGGACTGATGACCTCAGAAGTTAAGTCCCATAGTGGTCAGAGCCAACCAGACTAGAAACGCAACAGTGGGCTGTGTCTCGTCACCCAAGGAACTGAAACCGATGTGGCGTGAGCCCGCCGCTCCGAACTGGTAGCAATGAAGCTCCCTCATAACAGGGGATTAGTCTACATTGACCACGGAGCCGGCAGACAACCGAAGAGACAAATACAAACACAACACCCTCCGCTTCGTGAAGTACCGGCAGGGTATTCGTACGAACCAGGAAGCAATGGAGTGCATTGTGGAATGTGGCAGACAAAAACTGATGTTATCATAGGGTAGACATAGATATGGTAGTAGGTGTAGTTTTATTTATAGCAGAAATATTTACAATGATGGACAGAAGTATTGTATTGAATGTGGATGTATATTGTGTGATTGGTGCCAATATATAGAAAAATTCCTGTCGATATTAATAATTCATGTAAGAATAAAACAGCCTATACTTTATGTATGACAGGCTACAATTTAATAAACAAAGAAATTAACAAAATAAATATCATTATGTCGAAACCACAATGACATCGACATCTGAAAGTAGGGTCATCAATGAAGTATAACACATAGCGCTGAAAAAGCGTTTATTACGGACACCAATGTACAACCAGAGGAGAACTGTCCTCCTGGACATGCCGTGCAGCTATTTATACATACATCGAATATTACAGAATATACAAACATTACAACCCTTTGATATTTCAAGAACCTTCCGGAAATAATAAATACTAAACAACAAATAATTGCCGTGGTTGGATTTGATGATCCACAGCACACCAGCTGGGCGACACTAACCATCATACCACACAGAATGCACTACAGCTCATGGCAATATCATTGTCTATTGTGAAGGAAACAGTTCTGCTTTGTGCTTATGATCTGTTGTTATTGTGACATTCAGGATGTACTTTTAATCTTAAAGACTGAAAGCTGACCTTGGCCTTTTTAGATCTTCGATGTGCAGTCATATTAACTTTAATCTATAAGTTTTGGTCATTTACAGGTGTTTGCAGACCACAGTCTAAATTACATACATACATCCATCTTCTGACGTATTGAAACAGCAGATACTATGTTGTTGTGCAATAATGATGATGCGTTCAACTGTATTACTTTCTAATTATTTATGAACAGTTTCAGTCGTAAAATAGATCTAAAAACATAGTGTTCAAAATATTATACAAAAACATAGTATGAAAATAGTGAAAATATCAACTATAGGAAGTGTGTGTGTATGGTAACAACATTTAAATTTTTTGAAAACCGAACAACCTGTATTGTAGGCATATAGCATTACTGAGGACTATATTGCTCTAGTGTATAACAGAACGGTTATAGTTAATTTGGTTTAATTGAAACACATGTTAAATGAATTTTTATATACGGCAGAAATACTGTTTGTAATAGGTTACATCTGACTGCTAATGATGCTCCACACACTTTGTCTAACACATGTACATGATTTGGAGTGGAATTTCTGGAACAATGAGAAAAATAGTTCTACGTGTGTGTCAATCCATAAATGGAAACTTATCGGATATAGACGTACTATGTGTGTAATAAATATAGCATGTGATAATACCTGTTGGTTGATGTGAGCCTCAGTGTATTTGTTTACTATAAGCTGTATAAGACACATACGAAATCATTATTTACAAGTTTATGGTTCAAATGGCTCTGAGCACTATGGGACTCAACATCTTAGGTCATAAGTCCCCTAGAACTTAGAACTACTTAAACCTAACTAACCTAAGGACATCACACACACCCATGCCCGAGGCAGGATTCGAACCTGCGACCGTAGCAGTCCCGCGGTTCCAGACTGCAGCGCCAGAACCGCTAGACCACCGCGGCCGGCTACAAGTTTATGTGAAGGATGAAATGTGCCGACCTCTACTATGTGTGGCGGTCATATTTTTGACGCAAGACTACCATTATAGTTCTAGTAAAGGTCCATAACCATTAGTGTCTGTGAAAGTGGTGCTGAATGTAATGTAATACATGAGTCAGTCTATAATCAAGATTATTTCTCGCAAGTAATATGTTAAGTTTATCATAGTGTCTCTCCATACCTTTCGTTCGAGGTATATACAGCTGTATCACATAAACTTAATTCCTAGTAGAAACAAAAATGTTAAGATATCAGAATCAGAGATTCGTGTGCTAGCATGACTAATGTGTGTGTTAATGTCTGATAGGACCACTGGGAAGAGACGTAAATTACAAACAGTACCATGGAGACATAATTTGACAGAATGACATATATGGCTTTAGTAATGAAGTGCAACTCTCTGTGTGCAACAAAAAATTTGAGAGCTGAAAAACACTTGTCACCATGATACATCATGATTTGATTTGTAGCTCATACTGGTTGTAGTAAACAATTATTCTGATATTCACATAAACACACAGATATATTACACGATAGCCGGCCGTTGTGGCCATGCGGTTCTAGGCGCTTCAGTCCGGAACCGCGAGACCGCTACGGTCGCAGGTTCGAATCCTGCCTCGGGCATGGATGTGTGTGATGTCCTTAGGTTAGTTAGGTTTAAGTAGTTCTAAGTTCTAGAGGACTGATGACCTCAGATGTTAAGTCCCATAGTGCTCAGATCCATTTGAACCATTACACGATATATTTATTACACGCATGATATTTTTATACAGATAAGAGTCTTTTTCCAGACTGATGTATGTGTAGAACCATTTACCAGATAACTTTTGTTACACAGACGAAGTAATATCTCGTTGTTATAATTACCACACTTACAGCGATTCCATTTCAAATCACATACCTACCTTAATCGGATGAAATGTGTGGAGTGTCATACGTAATCACATGTAACTTATCATATTATAAGTAATATTTCTATCCTATATAAATAGTTTTTTAAACATATGTTTCAGTTATGACCAGATTAACTATAAATGTTGTGTTACACACAAGAAGATGAAGCTGGAGACCAGCAGCGATGGACTACCATCTACAGTAGATATCTCCTCTGTTTGACTGACTGATACCTTTATATTGTGCTTCTTGTAATATCTTCTTTTATAATATTTTGTAGAGTGCTATTCTTCTCCGTTTGTAATGTGGCTGTTTCTTTTGTCTTCTGCTGTAGGGCTTACAGACCCGTTAATGCGATGATGATTATAATGTACACAATAGTAATACAGTTCTCAACAATCCCCTATACCTAAAATATAGGTTGCTTGGGTCTCTCAAATAAATAAATAAATATTAGTTACCATAGGGAGACCTTTGTATTTGATGTCTTCACTGTTATACTATGTTTTTGTACAGTATGTTGAACGATATGTTTGCTGTACCTAGAGACCTGAAGACAGTGCATTTTACCACGAAAACTGTCGTAAATAAATAAAAACTGACGTCTGCGTTCTCTCTCCACCTGGAAATGGGGTCAACTGAAAACGATATGATCAGCCGAACTTTCCACATTCACAGATTGGTGTGTCCCAACATCCTACTCGATGGAGATACTTGGATATGGCCCATGACCTGTTAATAAATGCACCTTTAGGTCGAGTAGGATTAGTGTCGTACACGCTGACCCTGCTTAGGGATATGCTGTGTATCCGCCTTGCAGTGCCTCTGTTTTCCCAGTCAGACTGCAATTCGCCTAACTTCTAGGCTCCTAAGTATCTTTTATTAAAAAAAGTACGAGTTCCTGTGATCTGGTACAGTCAGTACCACCCAATACAAAGCAGCCATGTAGCGTACCACGATCTCCATGGGATATATCCCGAGAATCACCAGTAAACCCTCAACAAGTTTAGTACGATAGGCACAGGTGAGGCTCGGAAGTACATTCCGATGTATTCGTTGGATTATCGCTCTGTAGCTCTCCAAATGCGCCCAGATGCTGGCAGCGAAGCCCAAAATAGCGTCAAAGATAGCTGCCTAATATGATGGTACAACATGCAGCGGTAATTTATATTTGACAGTGCCAGCACAGTCAGTATTATGTGTAATTTTAGCTGCTTTCTGATTGTACATGTCCAGGAAAGTTCCTTTTCTCGTTTAGAAGAATGCGTAGATCTCTGCAAACCATGCTGTGTTTTGTAGGGATTCCATCAAGCCTAAGGGAATGACTACCTACCGCCATCTCAAGGAATAATCCAGAGTCTGCCACAAAACACTTTTCATCTTAGATAGTACCATCCTCTACATAGGACATGACCCAAATCTGTGGAAACGTTCTATCGACGTATCAGCCTCATGTCACTTTTCAATAAAAATCTGGAAACCATCATTACCCAACGATTCCATCAGCACCTTGCAACATTCGCACCCATCCCAAACGCCCAGTTTGACCTTTATCCCAACTATTCCTTAGTCCTCTTATCTCCCATCAGCTGAACGGAAAACAACCAATTTTTGTCTCCCTTGATGTCCCTAAAGCCTTTGATTGTGTATGGAATTGTGGACTGCTCTTAAAGCTACAAACTTATATACTTCCAGTTAACTATGTCTCCCTTACAGCATTCTTTCTTCACGACCATCCTATGTATGTCACAATCAACCACAACCTGCCCCCCGTATTTCATCCGCATTGCAGATATGCCTCAGTGCTCTGTCCTGTTCGCCCTCCTTTACATCCTGTACACTGCAGACAGATCCAAATCACCACTCCCCACCCACCTCCTGTAATACACTCCTGGAAATGGAAAAAAGAACACATTGACACCGGTGTGTCAGACCCACCATACTTGCTCCGGACGCTGCGAGAGGGCTGTACAAGCAATGATCACACGCACGGCACAGCGGACACACCAGGAACCGCGGTGTTGGCCGTCGAATGGCGCTAGCTGCGCAGCATTTGTGCACCGCCGCCGTCAGTGTCAGCCAGTTTGCCGTGGCATACGGAGCTCCATCGCAGTCTTTAACACTGGTAGCATGCCGCGACAGCGTGGACGTGGACCGTATGTGCAGTTGACGGACTTTGAGCGAGGGCGTATAGTGGGCATGCGGGAGGCCGGGTGGACGTACCGCCGAATTGCTCAACACGTGGGGCGTGAGGTCTCCACAGTACATCGATGTTGTCGCCAGTGGTCGGCGGAAGGTGCACGTGCCCGTCGACCTGGGACCGGACCGCAGCGACGCACGGATGCACGCCAAGACCGTAGGATCCTACGCAGTGCCGTAGGGGACCGCACCGCCACTTCCCAGCAAATTAGGGACACTGTTGCTCCTGGGGTATCGGCGAGGACCATTCGCAACCGTCTCCATGAAGCTGGGCTACGGTCCCGCACACCGTTAGGCCGTCTTCCGCTCACGCCCCAACATCGTGCAGCCCGCCTCCAGTGGTGTCGCGACAGGCGTGAATGGAGGGACGAATGGAGACGTGTCGTCTTCAGCGATGAGAGTCGCTTCTGCCTTGGTGCCAATGATGGTCGTATGCGTGTTTGGCGCCGTGCAGGTGAGCGCCACAATCAGGACTGCATACGACCGAGGCACACAGGGCCAACACCCGGCATCATGGTGTGGGGAGCGATCTCCTACACTGGCCGTACACCACTGGTGATCGTCGAGGGGACACTGAATAGTGCACGGTACATCCAAACCGTCATCGAACCCATCGTTCTACCATTCCTAGACCGGCAAGGGAACTTGCTGTTCCAACAGGACAATGCACGTCCGCATGTATCCCGTGCCACCCAGCGTGCTCTAGAAGGTGTAAGTCAACTACCCTGGCCAGCAAGATCTCCGGATCTGTCCCCCCATTGAGCATGTTTGGGACTGGATGAAGCGTCGTCTCACGCGGTCTGCACGTCCAACACGAACGCTGGTCCAACTGAGGCGCCAGGTGGAAATGGCATGGCAAGCCGTTCCACAGGACTACATCCAGCATCTGTACGATCGTCTCCATGGGAGAATAGCAGCCTGCATTGCTGCGAAAGGTGGATATACACTGTACTAGTGGCGACATTGTGCATGCTCTGTTGCCTGTGTCTATGTGCCTGTGGTTCTGTCAGTGTGATCATGTGATGTATCTGACCCCAGGAATGTGTCAATAAAGTTTCCCCTTCCTGGGACAATGAATTCACGGTGTTCTTATTTCAATTTCCAGGAGTGTATGTTGACATCACCTACCTAGCTTATCACCACAACCTCCTACTGTCCTATGCCTCTCTCGAACACCTATTTGAATCTCCTGAGCAAGTAGTATAATACAAGGAAACTTCAAGAATCCCCAGAAAAGCCAAGCCACCATCCTTGGTCGCACCACTCGGCGTTTCTATCGTTCAGATTTCCATCTCTCCATCTACAACTTCTCTGCATCTATAGCTAACGCATCCCTTTATTTAACACAGTAAAGGATGCACACATCCTTGCCATCCAACATAAAGCCTGTACCTAACTAAAACTACTAACAGGCCGCACCTGTGCTCTACATCCTTCTTCCAGTACCGTCACCTATAAATCCCTCATCTGTCCCATCCTCACTTACGCCGACGTTGGCTGGATCTCAACCTCATCTAAATTGTACCTATCCCTTGAAACTCTGGGAAAATATATATTGCACCTCAGCTTCCGTATCTGCCTGCTTTCCCATCTTGCATCCTATACCAACTCATCCATTTCCCACATCACCTTCTCTTCCCAAAGCACCCTCGGATCCAGTACATTAATCGCAAAACCCAGTCCAGCTACTCTGCTTCGCCACTAACACACCAGGGACATTTGCCAGGTGAACTAAATTAGAATTATATTAATACCTTCAGCCGCTGACGTGCGTTGATATATATCAACGGGGACAGCTGAAAATGTGTGCTCCGAACGGGACTCGAACCCAGGATCTCCTGCTTACATGGCAGACGCTCTGTCCATCTGAGCCACCGAGGGCACAGAGGATAGTGCGCCTGCAGGGACTATCTCGCGCACGCCTCCCGTGAGACCCGCATTCTCACCTTATATGTCCACTCACTACATTCGTAGTGTCCCACCCCAACACACTCATTACTCGCGGAAGACATTCTTACCAAGTCCCGCAAGAGTTCGGGTAATATGTGTACATCCGTACAGAAGAAGAAGGTCATGACCGGTATTGCCAGAACTGTATACTTATATGGATATGGTGTCTGTTCTTTCGGACTTATATCCATATAAGTATATTTGCTAGGTGCGTCAGAATCTTATTCGCCGATGTCATGCTTGCATTGAGGTTGATGGCCGTCAGTTTCAGCTCATTTTGTAAGATACAGTATAAGTGGTACGTTCATTGTGTCAGTGGTTGCAATTGCAGTTAACTGTAACTAATGTAAATAAAAAGTACATAGTAATCTGATTTTATTCCTATTATCTCCTTAAGCTGGCTCGTCGGATCCCAGGATCCCTACCTCAAATTGTTCAGTGGAGCATCCTGTATGTTCGGTTAAATTTTTACATGCTCTTACAGAAACACTCTGTATATAGGTGTACAACAATTAGGAAACATTGCAACAGGCGTTTTACAAAGTATCGATTGAACAATACGTATTTTTAACACATTCACCTACAAACATGATCGTCAAGTTAGGTTACGGCTGTTGTGCAGTTCACAATAAATGTTCGAATATCCCACCATCAACTTCAGTGCATTTGTGCACTCTTGGGAGAACATGATGTGTTGGTTGTCTGAGTGCCTCTGCACATTCCCTAATGAGGGCAACAAAGTGCATGATTTGGCCAAGCAGTTTATCTCACCTTTCATTTGTACATCTCAGACTTCATCCAACCCTATGGACCAAAATCTAATGTCATAAAGTCTGAGGATCTTAGTGGACAATTAATTGTCCTACCGCAACCAATCCTCCAACGATTAGGGCAAATGAGGCTGAGATGCTCCCTCACACATCTGGTAAAAAATGTGGAGGGCCTCTGTCATGCTGGAAGTACATTGTATTCCGCGCGGCTAAAGGAACGACATCAGGGTGCTCAACAAATCAATTTAAAAAAAGGCAAATAATTCTTTTCCCTGATTCGCACTTCTATAATGGCTGGACCTATCAACATGTTACCTATCATGCCGCACCAAACCCTGATCGAAAAACGAACTTGGAAATTGGTTTCCACAATGGCGAGTAGATTTTGCTTCGACCATCGATGATTCTTACGTGTGTTGTTGGTTCCATTCCGTGTAAATGTTACTTCATCAGTGAGTAGTATTAATGGAAGCAAGTGACGACTATCATTTAGACAGTGACATAATTTAAGTCGTGCGGCATTGTCGCCAGTGTGCAGATTGTGGATACGCTGTATGTGAAATGGGTACAGGTTTTCCGCAAGCAATGTTCGCCATTCACGTGTTCGTGGGACATTGATACCACAGAAAGTCGCCGTGTGCTGGCAGTAGGCCTACTCTGCACCATTTCAACAATGTGTTACCGTTCCTGCACAGGCTGTTCAACTACACCTTCAAAAGGCAAATGGGACTACATGTTTCACTCAATATGCCTACAACTCTGGTAAACAGTCTACGATCACAAATTCGACGCGTCGCAAAGCGCCGACAGTATTCTCCGGCAGTAGCAGGAGCACTACTGTCGCACAAGCCTTACATACACCATATATTCATCAGTGTAGATGTGTGGTACTCCAGCCAGCGCGTCTACGTACACAGTTAGCCGACGCTTCTCTCTGATACACTCTCACTCGCTTGCATTTCTTCGCTTACAACACAACGTGGACAACGGCTCGCTCGACGGGCTAGTTGAATGGCGGAAAGACATCACGAGTAAAGGGGTTGAAAGAAGCTAGAGGAAGTGGGCTAGAATAAAACGTCAAAGAGGTTGAGTGGTTAAAACACATACGAATGTGCATTAAATGTGTTGTATTCGGAAACAATTTGGTATAAGGCATGTGTCGATATGAATTTTTTTTTGCTTCAAATGGTCGTTCCTGCGTACTGAACATTCCTCCTGGGGCACTCTGTATGTCATCCACCTTAACTATTACACTGCGTTTAGTAACATACAATGTTAGTGGATTCTTATACAGGGTGTCCCATGTGGAGTAGTCATTATTCACAAATATAACGGGGACGATCATTCTAACCAAGAAACTCCAGTAAACATGGGCTCTAAAATGTATACCTTAAGAGCTATCAGCACTTGTTCAGTAGATAAGATGTTTCACAGTAAGTAAGATGAACGGATGCTCAAAGTTCTTTAGGTACGAGTTTTAGAGGCCATGTTTACTAGACTTTTTTGCTTCGAATGATGGTTCGTGTCATATCCCTGAGTATTAACCATTCCTAGTGGGATACCCTGTATAAAGTTTGACTCACAGTATATGTTACTAATCGCAGTGTAACAGCTGAGGTGATGAAAATCAGCAGAAACAGTTACAACTTTAGTTATAAGTGCAAAGGGATACAGGTTGTAAATTTTTAAAATGTGATTTAAGACTATGATAAATCACAACCAAATATACCATTTGCAGAAAAGTTTCTATAGTAATGTATCACATCACGAACAACTTTACCTTGGCACAATACAGTGCACCTTTAACCCATACGGACACAGACTCTGATTCATTTACTTTACGACGATTCCTTTTCCTAAGAACCAACGGCATTGTAGACATATAGTAAGATTAGTATAGAAACTGAAATAAATATATCTATCGACACAGACTAGTTACGCCACGTTATTTTAGGAGGAGAAGGCGTACGCGCTTTACAATGTACACTACAGGCCATTAAAATTGCTACACCACGAAGATGACGTGCTACAGATGCGAAATTTAACCGACAGAAAGAAGATGTGCAAATGATTAGCTTTTCAGAGCATTCTCACAAGGTTGGCGCCGGTGGAAACACCTACAACGTGCTGACAAAAGGAAAGCTTCCAACCGATTTCTCACACACAAACAGCAGTTGACCGGCGTTGCCTGGTGAAACATTGTTGTGATGCCTCGTGTAAGGAGGAGAAAGGCGTACCATCACGTGTCCGACTTTGATATAGGTCGGATTCTAGCCTATCGCGATTGCGGTTTACCGTATCGCGACATTGCTGCTCGCGTTGGTCGAGATCCAATGACTGTTAGCAAAATATGGAATCGGTGGGTTCAGGAGGGTAACACGGAACGCCGTGCTGGATCCCAACGGCCTCGTATCACTAGCAGTCGAGATGACAGGCATCTTATCCGCATGGCTGTAACGGAGCAAAAAAAATGGTTCAAATGGCTCTGAGCACTATGGGACTCAACATCTTAGGTCATAAGTCCCCTAGAACTTAGAACTACTTAAACCTAACTAACTTAAGGACATCACACACACCCATGCCCGAGGCAGGATTCGAACCTGCGACCGTAGCAGTCCCGCGGTTCCGGACTGCAGCGCCAGAACCGCACGGCCACCGCGGGCGGCTGTAACGGAGCGTGCAGCCACGTCTCGATCCCTGAGTAAACAGATGGGGACGTTTGCAAGACAACCATCTACACGAACAGTTCGACGACGTTTGCAGCAGCATGGACTACAGCTCGGAGACCATGGCTGCGGTTACACTTGACGCTGCATCACAGACAAGAGCGCCTGCGATGGTGTACTCAACGACGAAACTGGGTGCACGAATGGCAAAACGTGATTTTTTCGGATGAATCCAGGTTCTGTTTACAACATCATGATGGTCGCATCCGTATTTGGCGACATCGCGGTGAACGCACATTGGAAGCGTGTATTCGTCATCGCCATACCGGCGTATCACTCGGCGTGATGGTTTGGGGTGCCATTGTTTACACGTCTCGGTCGCCTCCTGTTCGCATTGACGGCACTTTGAACAGTGGACGTTACATTTCAGATGTGTTACGACCCAAGGCTCTACCCTTCATTCGATCCCTGCGAAACCCTACATTTCAGCAGGATAATGCACGACCACATGTTGCAGGTCCTGTACAGGCCTTTCTGGATACAGAAAATGTTCGACTGCTGTCCTGGCTAGCACATTCTCCAGATGTCTCACCAATTGAAAATGTCTGGTCAATGGTGTCCGAGCAACTGGCTCGTCACAATACGCCAGTCACTACTCTTGATGAACTGTGGTATCGTGTCGAAGCAGCATGGGCAGCTGTACCTGTACACGCCATCCAAGCTCCGTTTTACTCAATGCCCAGGCGTTTCAAGGCCGTTGTTACGGCCAGAGGTGGTTGTTCTGGGTACTGATTTCTCAGGATCTATGCACCCAAATTGCAAGAAAATGTAATCAAACGTCAGTTCTAGTATAATATATTTGTCCAATGAATACCCGTTTATCATCTGCATTTCTTCTTGGTGTAGCAATTTTAATGGCCACTAGTGTATAAAGCTATTGATAATATATCTATTGCTACGAATAGCGGAGTAGGTGCGCAAGTTATTCTTCATGCTTCTTCAGTGTTTTGTGGGTGCGTACTGACTTTTACACTTACTAATGCTGATGCTAGTGCACATGGTAATGGTTGGGCTATTGTGGCTCTAGATCGTGGTGGGAAAGTGGAGACTGCATCAGAGTTGGAGACTTTCAACAGCCGAGAAGTTATTGCTTATCGTACATTTCAGATATGTGAAGTATATAACAGAGATCGTGGTTCTTCTTACTATATGTCTACAATGCCGTTGGTTCTTAGGACAAGGAATCAGCGTCAGTGTCCTCAAGAGTTAAAGGTGCAGTGAATTGTGCCAAGGTGAAGTTGTTGGTGATTTGACACATTACTATAGAAACTGAAATTGAGTGCGATAACTATAATCGAGAATGAAGGGCTTAGCCCATCCCTAGCGACCAGGACTGTGCACGTTTCTGCCGTCCTTCGCTAGGTGCGGGCATGCCACACCTCCGGAGGTGTCGGCTGTTGAGCCACGACACCGTCAGCAGCAGTGTGTAGTAGCTGACGAGGCTAGCAGCAGCGGCTGGTCAACCGTCTTCACTGGACAACAACAGCACTCTTTGAACATGATGTTCTCCAAGGCTCCAACCGGACACAATCGTCTCGCAAAAGGGTTCAAGTCGATTCACAGTGGTCGTCAACGAACAGAACGTCAAAACACCTCAAACTGCGGCATTCACGCGTAACGTCAACAAATGGCGGGACGCAAAGGAAGGGAACGTCAACGTGAAGTATTTACGGGAAGAAAGTTTAAACGTTGACATAGGTAGGGGGAGAACGGTAGTTACGTATTTTCGCCCCGCCCACTCGTGTTTTAGAGGCGCGGATTCTGTGCTTTTCCGTCTTCTTAATCATAATATTATTGTTCGCTTTGTTTTAAAGGCACGTTGTGAATGTTCTACGAGGAACTGGATATTTTTCTTATGAGTGTTCTTGCAAAACCGAACTCAAATATCTGAAATGGAAGAAAAATGATTTAAGTTTAACAATACCTGGTGAAAGAAAAAGCCTACACTGGCAATGAGTAAGAACATAAATTGATGGAACGATTTTCATTAAATAACCTTTTTTTAACAGTGATACAGTTGCTCTACCGAAGCAGAAAAATGCTGTTGTTTTTAACATGATTTAATGCTTGGAAAGAAAATAAATCACGTTGCTTAAATAGGGTAAAATGGCTCTACGTATTGCCTCCTAAATATTGTTTGATGTGTTTGTATGTGTACATCTCTTCGAGCAAGTATATGTCGACATTTTGAAATGGTTAGAGTCACTTTTCCTATTCTTTCACTCCTTAAACTTGTGGAAAATTTACAGTTCAGTCTTTTTCAAAAACACCAGTAATGAATTTTGCTTTTGCCGCTAATGCAATCTAATATAGTCGCTAGTCTAATACATTTTATAACTCCACGTTCACCACTCCGAGCAGGGCTTAGCGAAGTGACGTCGTATTGATGTTCCGTCTAGTGTGGACACATCCATTTGACTGTTACGTTCACATACAGTATGAATCGACTTTTCTCCTGGCCTCTCTCTTTTTCTCTCGGTTTAATGCAACTGAGCACAAGGTCATCTTGAGTCCACCTTCTTAATCCGCAGCCGGCCGCGGTGGCCGAGCGGTTCTAGGCGCTTCAGTTTGGAACCGCGTGACTGCTACGGTCGCAGGTTCGAATCCTGCCTCGGGCATGGATGAGTGTGATGTCCTTAGGTTAGTTAGGTTTAATTAGTTCTAAGATCTAGGGGTCTGATGACCTCAGATGTTAAGTCCCATAGTGCTCAGAGCCATTTGAACGATCTTAATCCGCCAAACAAATCCCGTAGAAACAGTGATCGGAATTTTCTGGTATGGTTGCCAAGTTCTTCCGGACGTGGGGAACATTCCTTCTAACGACAGCCGCTCCGCCGCATCCGTTCCTCAGGGACTAACGTTCCCTGTTTACGGAAGTATGCCAAGCCATGTACCCACTAACAGCTAACGGGCAGTTGCCAGGAATGTCATCTTGTAGCGGTCTGCCACCAACTGCTGTCGTGGGCTGAATCTTGCACACTGCCGACACCAGCGACCGCAGTCGTGTCACTCACAAATACGAGGGCGTGCTCAAAATCAATGCCTCCGAACTTTTCATATGAAAACTTTTAAACCTTCGTAAATAAAACAAACGTTTTTAGCATTATACATCTTTATTCTTCGTGTGTACAGATTTGCAGCCCGTTGCCGCTAGAGGGCTCCGAATTGTAACGTTCAACATGGCGGAGTGTAACGTAACTACGTCAGTGCGTGAGAAACAGCGTGCTGTAATCGAGTTTCGAATCCGAAGAGTTCGTCCACACAGAAGTATGTATGCCCTTCAGCATGGCAATGCCAGACCACATTACACATTAAGTATAAAGATGTAGAATGTTAATAAAGTTTGTTATATTTAACAAGCATCAAGAATTTTCACATAAAACAATTCGGAGGATTTCCTTTTCAGCTTTCCCTGTAGAATCACTTCGCTCCTACATTTACGACCACGTGCTCTCATCTGTGTTGTGAGCGCACTGAGTCCTACATGGTATTAATTTGTGTTTAAGGAGAGAGAGAGTGCAAATTCCAGTGCGATCTTAGCGTCGTGATATAGATCCACAATGATTTCTATCGATTGTTTTGGACGAATTTCGGGACAATTTCTTGACTAAGACCACGACCAATTCCTCCCAGGTCCATATCCAATTTAATTGTCCTTCGTCTGTAATGACTTTAATATCGAAAGGATGGTAAATTGGAACGTAATATTTTTATTTGCTTGGAAGTTGTTACTTAGTATGCTGTGTTTCTGGATATTAGATTCATTTGTTATTCCGATCAACTTGCGGTAGTATCCAGCCTGACGTTTCTTTCCCCGGGAGCTCGACAAATTTGCTATCAACTCTACATTCCCGCATATGTGTTAGTTATAGGCTTCTCAATAATGAACGAAGCCTGAGTGTAAAATGTTGAGGGACTTCTGTGTTAATATGGGCTTTCCTGGCTTGTACAACTGATGAAAACCTGTCGGGTTTCTAGGCAGGTGACAGTGCTAATAAGTCGCTACGTTTCATCTCCTGATACGTATGACATTCGGCGAAACGTCGCTGTATATCAGCACTGTCAGCCAGCTGGAAACCCGAGAGTCTTTCATCACATGTGTGATGGACGTTTCATAGAGAAATAACAAAAACGAATACAGGAAGTTTCACCTCTATTCAGTTCCACAGATGTGTTCTTAAATTTAAGTTCCATCTGAGCTCAGTGTGTTGTTCTAAATGTCTCAGAGTGCAGCGTTTTTGGGCAAACATACTTTGACTCTATTATCCTCACAGCCAGTCTTTTAGTAAATTCCTTCGTTCGCCAACGCTACGCTATTATAAGACGATTTTTTCCACAATTTTGTATAAACAACAAATTTATAAATAGATGACAATGTTGCACTACATTGACAGTCTTTCATAATAAGCCACATTTCACATTTTCTTTTGTTAAGACTTTTAAATTTCTTCCATGTGTGCTCTCAAAAACCGTCGTTCACAACGTTGTCCTTTCTCTTTTCTGATAGGTTTCTTTCCGGATATAAAGTAGTCTGCTAAAATAAAACGCTGAACAGTGCTAACCCAAACTGCCACTGCGCAGTTCCGCATCTATTTATGACTCAGTCACATCACACTGACCTGGAAGTCATACTTTGCCTAACATCTGGGATGTTTCCAGAAATTGACGTTCATTCCTTGGTTCAATTTTTATAAGAAATTTTAGAATGGATTTTTAACGACAGACACAATTTAGCGAAGGTATGTACTACAGAAGAAGATCACAAAAATGTTTGGTTTTTGTTAAAGAAAGTTACGAAATTTCGCATTTAAATTTTTTACCAACACCTGTTAACGTAGTATGGGAACACTTTTTACGTGGCAAAAACCGAGCCATCATAAGTAACTGAAATGGTATGAAACTGAAATCTTCATGGCCAGACTGGGCAACCAACAAGTTCATTGCAAAGAAGTTCAAGAAGTGCCACATGTAGTCAGACATACACCAACGTCTGTGAAAACTACGCCTCCCAAAAGTGCGGCCCCAGTGAATCCAAATGCCGAAAATGTAGAGAACACTTTACTAGAAAATAAGTGATTAAGGTCGCAGAATAAGGCTGGCGGTTGGGAACAGTTACATGAAATGTCAGCGTTGCGTCAACTAAGTCAATCCGACAGGTTATGACATAACGCCTTGTACTCGGCATGCTGAAACGACAGTGATGTGTGTTAGGAACTAGTGGATAGAAGAGGATCGTTCGCACTGTCGAATGATACACAACATGACCACGACATGGCAAGGCACATAACTATAGGTGTGCAGCTTCGTCCACAATGTTAGTTCCGCCCTGGAGCACTGCAACGGTTGTGGATCAATCTGCGTCGACGATCAGGCGGCGCCTGCATCGGTGTTCACCGTCCGGAAGCCACAAAAACCTCGGACTGAAATAGGAACGTGAGCTCAGTCGCTGATGTGCTTTCAAATAACACATTTTCAACCTGCCTTGAGTGACGGCTGCGTGAATATTAGAAGGTGCTGTGTGACTGCAGACTGACAGGCTGTATTTTTGTTGACCGATCAAAGTTAATGCATTGGACTAGCATATAGAAAGAGCTGGGTTCAAATCTCCTTCCAGCCATCAAATCTTATTTTTTATGTGGTTGTCCTAAATCGATTAAGTTAAATTCTGGGGTGGTTCAAAAATGGTTCAAATGGCTCTGAGCACTATGCGACTTAACTTTTGAGGTCATCAGTCTCCTAGAACCTAGAACTACTTCAACCTAACTAACCTAAGGACATCACACACATCCATGCCCGAGGCAGGATTCGAACCTGCGACCGTAGCGGTCGCGCGGTTCCGGACTGAAGCGCCTAGAACCGATCGGTCACCGCGGCTGGCTGGGATGGTTCGTTTGAAATTAATTTGACCGATTGCTTTTCCCATCCGAGCGTCTACTTCTGAAGTTTCCACTGACGGTACATTAAACACTAAAGCCACTTCCATGTCTGCCGCGTCACGGCCCGCAAAATCAAGGAGAGAGGTTGGGCGCAGCCCGGCGCTTCCGGTTTGTACGTCAAATCGCACCGCTCTCCACAAGTTCCGCACACTGTCTGTGCACCAAAGGAAATGGTTCGTTTGCGCGTGCCGTTTCTCGTTTTCCATTTTTATTAACGCGCGCGCAGGCGCTGAAACAGCGCGGCACTCGTACGAACAGACTGCTCCATTCTGTGCGGTTCTGCCGTTGACACAAGCACAAATACGGAATCGGATGCTACATCACATAGACAGGAAGAGAAGACGAGACGAGACGAACATAACAAAATTAAGGGAAGGTTCTACAACACTACGTCGAATTAATCTGAAAAAAAAAACCCTCTCTGTGCAGCTGTTCGTTGTAACATTTCAGAGAATGTAACACTATCTGAAGGTGTGACTTTTCGTCTTCTTTCGCTGCATCAGGTGTGACTAGCTAGAAGTTTTACTGAGCCGTCCCACCTGATGCAGCTGACTATGACATTTAAATCAACTCCTAATCTCCACTGTTATCTTAAGTTCGGAAACACATTATAACCTAACTATTGCCAAGACAACAAATTTTTAACAGACGTAATCACACGCAGAAGGTATAAAAAGGGAAGAACTGTCACATCATAGCTAAGTGAAATTTCCATTTCTTCTTTCTTCCATTAAATACACTTTTAAATATAAATTAAAATACATCCACAACCTATTGTGTATCTCATTACTATCATTATGTAAGTTAGCAACAAGTTTAAACAAAATTGCCTGTATGCGTTTGTACTTATTATATATATTTTTGTTTTTTTAATTTATATATGTTTTGTAAAATTTTCAAAAATATGGTTCAGATGGCTCTGAACACTATGGCACTTAACATCTGAGGTCATCAGTCCCCTAGAACTTAGAACTACTTAAACCTCACTAACCTAAGGACATCACACACACCCATGCCCGAGGCAGGATTCGAACCTGCGACCGTAGCAGTCACGCAGTTCCGGACTGAAGCGCCTAGAACCGCTCGGCCACTGCGGCCGGCAAAATTTTCAAGAAAAGAAAGAAATGTACTTGTAATAATAATGAATTTGTATGGAAGAACATGTTAAATCACACAATGTACGACCTGCTGTATAATAACAGGCAGCAGGTTTTAACTTAATAAATAAATAAATAAATAAATAAATAGTTCTGACGTGGTGTGTGCCGTTCTGCGCTACCTTTGCGCGTTGGTCCGCAGCGCGATGCGGTGTTCCTGTATGGACGCGACCTTAAGCCACTTCCTTGCCTTCCTTTTAATTGTTGAGCAATATAACGGGTAAATGTCAAGTGTGATGGTTAGGAACTCTTCTAGCTTCAACGTCGATCTTTCGTCCCGGGTTTCTAGAACGATGTGAACAACAATCACCACAGTCTCAGGGAGATTTCGGAGACCTCGTTATTGCCCATCGTCCAGGCAACAATGCATATTATATTTCAACAGATATATTCCCACCTGTGGGAAGGGATGCACAAGGATTCGTGTAAGGCTGTCACACCTCTCCTACCCTGGCCTGCACGTTCTTTAGACATGTCGCCCATCGAACATGCCTAGGATATGCTCAGTCGGCTCATTTACGACTGAGTTGGGTAAAACAAAATGGGGCGTATAGTATAATCGACGTACCACTGTGCTGTAAGGGTGCCGCGCATGACATCCAAAACAGCCGTGCTATGAAAAGAAATGCCACCCCAGACAACCACCCTCGGTTGTTGAGCCGTATGGCGGGCGACAGTCAGGTTGGTATCCCACAGCTGTCCGGGGCGACAGTCAGGTTGGTATTCCACCGCTGTCCGGGGCGTTTCCAGACATGTCTTTGGTGGTCATCGGGGCTCACTTGGAAGCGGGGACTCGCCACTGTAGACGATTCTACTCCAGTCAGTAAGATTCCAGTCCGAAGACGTGTCTGGAGACAGATGAGGTGTGACCAGAAGCTTGGCAAAAGGCACTCTGGTTCGTAGTTGATAGTTGGCCTTCCACAAACGCTTCCTGAGGGTTCTACTTGCTATTCTGGGTGCAATGTGGATTTCTGTTTCTTCTGAGTTCGCCGGAGAAGTCAGCGATGGTTCCGCATCTAATACCGTATTTCTGACATGATTCTCTATGATGCTGTGCGGCACCAGAAGGCCGATCATGCGAATCTTCCTTCACAAGCGCGCGTGTGCTAGATGCCTCTTTTGCAAAACTGACTATTACTTGAACATGTCAGATCGATTGTGTTTCTGTGCTGGTGCTGCTGATGTAGGAGGACGCACTTGATAGGTAATCACAAATACGGCGTTAGATGCGGAATCATTACTGATTTTTGCGGCGAACTCAGTAGAAACAGAGACTGACATGCACCCAGAATGTCATGTAGAACCCTCAGGAAGCGTTTGTTGGAAGGTGAACTACGAACCAGAGTGCATTTGCCCAGCTTCCGGTCACGCCGTATCACTATGCAACCCCCTTTCCATTGTGTGATGAAAGATGTAAATGGAGGGGTGAGTGTCGAAGGTTTGTGCTTAGTGATAAGACTAGATTCTGCCTCAACGTCAGTGATCGTCGTTTGCGAGTACGCGGTGACCAGGAGAGAGGCAGTTACCGGAATATTTGGGGTAGCTTCAAACTTCATTGAGAGGGGGAACGGCAGTCTATAAGGACTGTATAAATATCGTGTTTGCGGAGAGATTCGTGAACACTGCTGATTCGTCAAGGACATCACCCAGTCGGCTGTGTTGCCATTTCTACAACTCTGGGCAGTGTCCGAGCACACTGTTCTCACATTACCCAACGCTGCCTCCAAAATGTCTGTCAGATGCGCACAAGCCACCTCTTAATTATATCTACGCTCGATTGCTGGACTGAATTGTAGCTAAGGGAGACTATACCAGCACTGAAATTCTTGGCCAAGACAGTGTGTTTATTTGCTTTGTGTTTATGATAAATAAATGTCGTGTGACTAGGGCCTCCCGTCGAGTAGACAGTTCGCCGGGTGCAAATCTTTCGAGTTGACGCCACTTAGGCGACTTGCGCGTCGATGAGGATGAAATGATGATTATTAGGACAACACAACACCCAGTCCCCGACCGGAGAAAATCTACGACCCAGCCGGGAATCGAACCCGGGCCCTTAGGATTGACATTCTGTCGCGCTGATCTCTCAGCTATCGTGGGCGGACTGTGTTTATGATCATATACAGGGTATCCACAAAAAATAGGAAGAAACTTTAGGGACAGGTTTTTACACCAAAACAAGAAAAAAGGGTCTAGTAAACATGGGCTGCCCTCCCGGCTAGACGCGCGGTCTAACACGCTGCTTCGCGAGCGGGAAGGCGGGGTCCCCGGCACAAATCCGCCCGGGCGGATTTGTGTCGGGTTGAGTCCTGCATGACCGAGTAAGCGAGCACAAAATACGAGATGGGGCGAGCACACCCTAACTGGATAGGCTGCCCGCACTATAGTTCAATTCTTTTATCTTGGCGGCTCGCGCATGCCCGCCCAGACGCGGGAGATTGCTGCGTTGCCAGTTGCACACGACGCACGCGCCAATAGAAGCAGCGCCAGAGTATAGCATAGTTCGCAAGCTTACGTTTAGGGGGGAGCGTGCAGTTCATGAAGTAAAGCCATTACGGCCGCATTAACCCTTTCGCTGCTACAAAGACGTGTTCCCTGCATTCCGCGCTGTGCGCGATTTTGTCACTGCGCTGCTCCCCTGTGCAGACACATCGTGTTCCGACTGCTTTGACACCCTTATCAATCGATTCCACAAAAGCTAGATTTTTACACGTCATCTTGACTGAAACCTTCCCCCCATAAATGACTTAATTTTGTTTAGATGTTCAACGCATTTATTATTATGCAGCATTAAATATAGTAAACCATTGCACGAAATTTTGAAGATTTTGCAGAGGTAAAAGTCCATAGAGTATACTTTCCGTATGGTCGATTTTAGTTGCCACAATGTTGAGAATGAAATGTGGACAAGATACCTAAATTTCATATAAAATTTATTGTATAACAATAGCTCATTTAAGTACCACATAGGTGTCGTATGTAATATTGAGAAATATTCCGTCTTTCGCGACTGTAACAAAAGTTTTATTTACACTGAGCACGTTTGGCTTTATTTTAAAGCACTTCAATCAATCAAAAGGAAGTAGACAAAATACATTAAACAAAACTGTGGAGTTACAAAAACATTAGGACTTGAATATACCGTCTATCAGTGAAGTGCTCTGAGTTATGTCAAATATAATTTTTGTATGTGACACACACAAACATCATTTATTTGCTAAAACACTGATCTGCCAACACAAACGTTGAATATTGTGTAACCGCAGCACAAAACTACGAAAGGTGACTTGGCAATAGAGGAGACAAAATACTGTCCACTGAACATGCTTCAAAAGAGAGAAACGCGTCTGGTCTAAATAAGCCCCTTATTACAGTTGCAGAAGAGGAATATATTTCAGTACCATTGGTAAAACTGCGACTGTAGAACAAAAACAAGAAAGAGAACATGAGTACCATTGTGTATGTGCCATATCTTTCCTTGATTGAAGTGCTTTAAATTAAAGCCAAACGCGTTCGGTGTAAATAATACTTTTATTACAGTCGCGAAAGACGGAATTTTTCTCAATATTACATACGACACCTATGTCGTACTTAAATTAAATGAGATATTGTTATACAGTAAATTTTATATGAAATTTAGGTATCTTGTCCACATTTCATTCTCAACATTGTGGCAACTAAAATCGACCATACGGAAAGTATACGCTATGGACATCTACCTCTGCAAACTCTTCAAAATTTCGTGCAATGGTTTACTACATTTAATGCTGCATAATAATTGCGTTGAACATCGAAACAAAATTAAGTCATTTATGGGGGGAAGGTATCAGTCAAGAAAACGTGTAAAAATCAAATTTTTGGGCCAAATAGTTTTTGTGAAATCGAATGATAAGTGTGTCAAAGCAGTGGGAACACCATGTGTCTGCACAGGCGAGCAGTGCAGTGATGACAAAATCGCGCACAGCGCGGAATGCGGCGAGCACGTGTCTGCAGCAGCGAAAGGGTTAATGAAGAGACAAAGCACTAGAAATTTCAAAAAATTGCATTCAAACGAATATAGTTCGTGAAGTAAGGCACTTCGATATTGTTTTTAAATAATGAAAATGTTAAGCATCGCACAAGGTTTGAACTCATAACCTTTCGCTTAACTAACTCAACACCTTAACCGTTACGCTAACGCACCTCGTCTGACTGCAGAACGCCATGAGGGAGGACTATAACATGTCACGCAAAATACTGACAAACACTGTTGGTATGACCATCAATTACTCACGCTTCGTCGAAGTATAATAGGAAATAAACAATTACCGCTGCTCTTTATTGCGAAAAAGAGGTTCGTGAGAGTGATACAAACACCTTTCCTTGCTATCGCCTGAATTAGGAGTCTTATTGCTTGTTTGGTTTAATTAATTAATAGAGTATGAAGCAATTGGTATAAAGAATGCTTTTTCTAAACTTTCTATAAAAGAATGTCTGCTATCAAGACATCGCTTTTGTTCTATTACTTTATTTATGACTGAACGTTTCTAAAACTGAAGACACTCGTCCATGCTCTGCACTGCAGTCGAGATGTGGTAATGTCGTTCTCTGTTCATTGGCTGACTGTGTTTTGTGACGTCAGATGCGCAGAACGAACCTAAACTCGGCCGCCAACATAAATGAAGCGCACTTTAGTTCTTCCGACCGAGCATAGAAGCCGTGACCGAATACGTAGTACGTAATTTCAAACACATTACACGTGTCATTATCCGTGTGAGACTGCAGCCAGTACGGGCTTGTCATGTATGTTGTGCTCTCTCTGTAACCATGCAGCGCGAGGAAGCCAGTGCAGTAAGACGTAAGATTGAAACTAATGTTTACACATTGAAAAAACGGGAAGGTCTAAAAAGCCAAGTATGGAGTACATTTCTGTTGCTTGTAGACGAAAACAGCGCCTCTACTGGGTACGTATCGTGCATAAACTGCTCCACATTATTGTGTTTCCAGTCGGGAACCACTCATTTAAAGAAACACAGTTGCAAGAACTGGACGTTAAGAAGACGGGAGTAAATATCATGAAAGAAATTGAAGAGAGGATGGCTGATTGGGACATTTCGCCGGACATGTTACACAGTTTTGTTTTTCTCTGACCAGAGTGCCAATGTAATAAAGGCTTTGGAAAATCACGAAGGATTCCTTGTGCTGCTCATTGTATAAACACAGCACTTAGCCATACTTTCGATGAAGATAACTTCTTGTTAAATCATGTTCCGAAGATCGCACCAACAATAAATACTCCAAAATGCATTAAGAAAAGTGGCCTCTGCTCGTCTTCGAAATCACCGTTGAAACAAGAGGTCTGCACACGCTGGAACAGGTTGTACGCTATGCTGGAATCCTTACACACTCAGTATAACGAAGTTGCTGCTTTGCTGACGGAAAAGGACTCCGCTTACAGATTGCAAGGATATGATAATGAGCTTACAGGAACAATTGCGAATTTTCTGAGACCATTTAAAGAGGCCACAGATGAATTAGAAGGCGAAAAAGAACCGACAATCCAGTTAGTATCATAGATCCTTCAAGTACTGTGTCATCAACACCAAGAAAGAGAGATCGTTTCAAGGAATGGAGGAACAACAGATCATCTGCAGCAGATGAAGTAGATCTCTACATTTTAATGCACCCCGGAGATGATGATGACATCTTAAAGTAGTGGAGCAGACATGAAACAGATCTGCCAGGCCTGGTAGCAGTCGCAAGACGTATTTTATGTATCCCGGCAACAAGCGCACCTAGTGAAAGATAATGTAGTAAGGCCGGCATGTTACTAACAAACCGCCACAGGCAATTAAATCCGGAACGCGTTAGTGATTTACTGCTAGTCAACAATAACTATAATTTTATTTCTGTTGCAAACAACTGTAAAGTGTGACAAGTTACGTGAGAGAGAGAGAGAGAGAGAGAGAGAGAGAGAGAGAAGAGAAGAGAAGAGAAGAGAAGAGAAGCGTTGGATTTGTACAGTGCAGTGCAGAGAGCCGGGGCGAGGAGAGGTGAGACGTCAGCTGTGACCGGTCATGTTCGGTTATCCGCGTGCCCGGAATCCGGACAACAGACATGGGTCGAGTACGTGATCGAGTCGAGTCGTATGGGGCCGGACAAGAGCGGCTCGGTCCCCCCGTCAACAGGCGAGCCGTGACCGGTCAAACATTGAGCGTTGCGGCACTCTAGTGTCGAGGTCCGGTGTGCAGGCCAGCCTGTGGATGGTTTTTAAGGCAGTTTTCCATTTGCCTAGGCGATTGCGGGCTGGTTCCCCTTATTCCGCCTCAGTTACACTATGTCGGCGATTGCTGTGCAGACACCGTCTCCACATACGCGTACACCATAATTACTCTACCACGCAAACATTCGGGGTTACACTAGTCTCGTATGAGACGTTCCTGGGTGAGTCCACTGGGGGCCGAACCGCACATAACCCTGGGTTCGGTGTGGGACGGCGGTGGGGTCAGTGGACTGCTGTAGCCCGCTGTGGAGTTGTGTACCGCTGAGGGCTACGGCGGGGACGACGCCTCTCCGTCGTTGCTAGGTACCCGGTTCAATACATGTTCATCTTCGATACTGTGAAACAGATCTCTTCTACTGCAAGGACTTTGCTTTCCATATTTTGGGAGGATGTTGTATAGACGAAACCAAAAAAGTGTCCATTAAACATGGGGTCTAAAATACATACTTTAAGAACTATGTGTGAAACACATCTCTTCTACTGAAAAAATCCTCATAGCTCATAAGGAATGCAATTTAGAGCCAATGTTTACTAGGCATTTTTTTCTTGTTTGGCAATACTACTACTCCCAAAATATGAAAAGCAGAGAGCTTGGAGTGAATTCCATACTATCGAAGGTGGTAAGTGAATAGGTGTATGCATTTCAGAGCCCATATTTTCCACTTTTTTGTTTTGGTATAAGGAATCTGTCCCTAAAGCTTGTCAGTGTTGTTTTGGGGCAACCTGTGTACTTTACTTTTTGTGTAATACGAGAGTAAATTTTACATACGTGGATCTGTTTATTCGGGATGTTCAGTTTTCATTTTATGCTAGCGTACATCACGGCCTGATACCATGTTCGGCGTTATGCTTCAGTTTTTCGACTAATCTTCTGAAATCCACAACTATTTTCCTGTAGATGTCGCCAGCTCCTTCAGACAAAGAATGTAACTGACAAACTGGCGATAACATCAGCAATCAATTTAGAAGGCTGTAGCTGGAAGAGCTCGCTCAAAAACAGGGAAATTGTGTACAATGAACCGTGCATGCTTGGCGCGAGAATGGAATGTGCTGCACACAGTTTCAATCTGCATGAAGTGAAGTGCAGCAAAGATACAGAACTGAGATACTGAGCAGGAAACTCATTGAAAGCCTTGCTCTGACACTTTTCACTGTTTTCGCTAACACCGCCAAACGAACGCTTCTGCTTAATTCTTGAAACTGTCTGCATCGCCAGAATGCCCTGATGGAGTATGAAAGTGAGTTTCGTACATATTGAGCCCGAACTCCCGTTTCTCATTAAGACATAGGTGGAACGAGTATACCGAAGTTTAGCGATTGGGGGAAGAGAAGATAAGAAGGCAATAGCATTTAGGGTATCTTACGAGGGGCGTTCAACAAGTAATGCCACACACATTTTTCTCGGCCAATTTCGGTTGAAAAAATGTTGAATTTGTTGTGGAACATTGTGGAATATTCCCGCTTCAGCCTCTTTAGTTTCATATAAGTTCCGATACACGACGGCGCTATCCGTGGCCTTCAAAATGGCGTCTGTAACGGAGGCCCGTTCCAAACAAAGAGCCGTCACTGAGTCTCTTTTGGCGGGAAACCAGAGCAGCGCAGATTTTCGTAGTCGCTTGCAGAATATCTACGGAGACCTGGCAGTGAACAGAAGCACGGTGAGTCGTTGGGCGAGGCGTCTGTCATCATCGCAACTAGGTCATGCAAACCCGCCCGTTCTCCCCCGTGCCGGCCGGCCGCACATAGCTGTGACTCATACAGTGTTGGAATGTGCGGACACTCTCATTCGAGGTGATCGACGGATCACAATCAAACACCTCGCTGCACAACTGAACGCCTCTCTTGGCAGTGCTGACACACTAATGCACCATTTGAGGTAGTTAAAGGTGTATGCCCGCTGGGTTCCTCACTGCCTAAGAGAAGTGTTTGGCCGAATGAAGGATTCACTCCACCGCAAGCAGTATACGGATTATGGGGAGAATGTTGACGCAGCAAGATGGTGGCTCTGATGTCGACCAGTAGAAATGTGTTATGCGCGCATACAGGCCCTCCTAGTATGGTGGCATAAATCTGTCGTATTGAATAGAGATTGTTAAAGAATAGGGTTTTGTAGCCGGAAGCGTGGGGAATAATATAGTGTATTGTAATCCTGAGGAAAACCAACTTGCTTTCAGAATAAAGTGTTGCGTACTTATTGACTGCCCTTCGTATATTGATGAAAAGCATATAGTTAATTCCGTACTAAGTGAGTCAAATTCAACAGCGATTCCTTTGTGTTAGGTTTTGTAGTAAGTGACAAAGCATTAAACAATGTAAAGATGGCACATGTGAGTAGAATCGGCTTGAGTAAAATAAAAAGTGCAGGTCTAAGATTAATCTGAAAAAAATTCACATCTGATCCCGCACCTTTATTCTGCGAGCTCCCGTACCGTGCGTGGCCTAGGTTACCGTAATTTTCCGTTTTTCTGTTCCATTTGCGTGGTAAGAAAGACCGCCAGTACTCCTTTGTCCTATTATGACGAGCAGCACCCAGTAATCGACCGAAGTACGCTCTTGTAAGCTGCCACTTTTTACATTACATTCTTATTGTGAATCTCCGCTGGTATGTTATTTTCCTGCAACTAGGTTTATGTGACAGTTCCACTTTAGGACGGTAAGTCCCAAATATTTCATGGTTCTTACGGCTTTGATGAGTTTTATCCTCAATCGTACGATCGAGCAGTAATATACCTTTCCGCCTATTTTTGTGCGAGACGATAAATAGTTATGTGAAGGGTCAACTGCCAGTCCTTGACAAAACCACCGAGCGAGGTCGCGCAGTGAACTCACATTGGAGAGGACGACGGTTCAAACCCGCGTCCGGCCATCCCGATAAAGGTTTTCCGCGATTTCCGTAAATCGCTTCAGGCAAACGCCAGGATGGTTCCTTTGAAGGACACTTTCCGATTTTCTTTCCTATCTTTCCCTAATCCGAGCTTGTGCTGCGTCTCTACTGACCTCGTTGTCGACGGGACATTAAAAACTAATCACCTTTGACACAAGCGTCAGTCCTCTTCAGATCTTGCCGCATTTCGCTTCAGTTTTCGGACGTTGTGTCTTGCGTACTGTTACGCCACAGAGTAGAAAAGGGGGAGAAGTTAAAATTTTTCTGAAGTACGCTCTAGCACAGCCACAGGTGACAACAGGCAGAGGTGGTGACATAGCTATGCAGGAGAAAGAAACAGTCAATACTAGACCGGTCGCGTACATGGGCACACGTCGCTGCATCGGCTCCAATCCGCAGGCACAAGTTACATATTCAGAAAAATGCCAATCGAGAGAGAGAGAGAGAGAGAGAGAGAGAGAGAGAGAGAGAGAGAGAGAGAGACGGACGGACGTTGTTCTTGTTACATGAAGCAACAAGCTTTACCTCGCATCAGTAACACCTTTCAGAGACTTGGCAGTGCAGTTAAGAGTCTGTAACAAATTGGTAAGCGAACACAGCAGGAGGAGGACCACTCATCACTAGTTAAGAAGCGGGCCACATTCGGTAGTAACAAACGAAGCCTCACTTTATTGCCTCCCGCCCGCCTCCATTAAATACCACAGTTCTGCTGCTCTGAATTCAGTTGGTCATTGGGATCGTTGGCGTTCGTACCAAAGCACCCGATTCAATAATTTTTACGGTGTTGTGACATCCATCTGTTAGACGTTCCAGCACTTCTCGTGAAAACGCTGCTTCCTGTTCCCGAGAAGACAACATTCGAGTTAAAACGACCTGCCGCTCGTGGAACCTAGCATTGGCTACTGCCTACCACGCTTATCGTACTAACATTTTCGTCACTACTGAGTGAGATGGCTATCCGGCGCCTCTGTTCCCGATCGTCGCTACAGGCACTTCCGGGTGTCGGCGCCTACCTGCCCAGTAGGGCCAGGATCAGCTGACTACATGACTTCCGACAGCGCGGTACATCCCGATGGGTCTCCGCGGTCCATCGACGTCTTCCGGAGCGGTATCGAGGACGATGTAACAGTGTGGCGGCATAATCTTAAGCTGTGGCTTCGCCTGCAGATTATCAGACGTCAGCCGGCAAGATTTCAGCCTAATTGTTCGAGCAGCGACCTTACCAGCCAACTCGCTGGAATTTCACTTTGTCATTAGTACGACGCTGATGAGAAACCACTGAACTGTAGATAAGAACGAATAAATGTATATTGCTGATTATGTTTTATTAGCGCCGGAAGATGCTCTACAGGTTCCCCAACGCCACCCTGACAACGTAGGGGTGTCTCCGCTCGGTACCCTCACGTTACATCATCTACTAACGGCCTCGAGAACTTCCCAACGCTATCTGCCACGTCATTAAATAATCCAATATAGTGAACAGTAATGGACTTTTGGTCCAAGTCCGTATGTCCTTTCACATTGATGATTACTCCCCACTAAGAATGAAGTGTTGATTTTTAGCTGCAAGGAGGTCCTCAGTCCAGTCTCAAAGCTAGTGCGGTATTCCCTATACTCGTATTTCGTCCACTAAACAACACTGCAGACTTGTATCGAATGCCTTTCAGAAGTCAAGGAACGTAGTATCTGGGTGCCGCCGAGCAGTCTCAGTTACACAGAATCGCGGTTTACGGAATCTTGCTGAGGAGATTTTCCTTTTCCACAAACACAGCACTACGCTAGCATAAAACGCGTTTCATATGATCTGTATTCGTGGAGGGAGGTAGGAGCAGGCGATTAGTGTTAAACGTCCCGTAGACAGCGAGGTCGTTAGAGACGGTGCACAAGCTCGGATTCAGGAAGGACGGAGAAGGAAAGTGACCGTGCCCTTTCGAAGGACAACAGGCATTTGCCGTAGGCGATTTAGGGAAATTACCGAAAACCTAAATCAGGATAGTAAGAAGGGGGATTGAACCGAAGTCCTTTCGAATGCGAGTACAGCGTGATAACCACTGCGCTGTAACCACGGTCACCTGATGTCACTTAACGTCTGCCTTGTGGGATCGTATGCAAAGCTTAATTTACGCGACTCCTGTAGAGAGAGTGAGATCTGCTGGCACGAGTTCTGGAAACTGAAGAGACACCACCTGAGATGGAGAGTGTGTATCAGAACATGCTTCGTAGGTACAATGTCTGTAACAACGGTGGTGGTCGCCACATCGCGAGTCGCTCTTGTAATGCATCAGTACTGTCCTCTATGTACAGTACGCTGTGTTCGTTTTTTTATTAATGTAAACACGTAATGTTTATATGTTAATACAAACAAAAGTGAATGAGTGATAAATTAATATTTCGCTATGCTTCCTTTCGATGTTACGTAATAAATGTTCGGCATCACGCATAGTTCAATTCCTCAAGCAGAAGTGGATGAGTTAAGCATCTGAACTGAAACCATCGTAGAACAGAAACAGTACGTTTCCGGCCATGGATTCCTATTCAACATATTATGTAATCATTCCCCTCTACAAGTACTAGAAGTTTGTAACGGTAATTTCCGATCACCCTGTTTCAAATTTCTCTTTTTGTCTAATTACTTTAAAATTACATAATTTACAAATTATTTCACTTTATATCGGAGAAAACGGGTCAGAAACACATTTTTTACGGTGACATGTTAAACGTAATAGACTGTTTAACTACATAAGATGTATTTTTCATGAGAAGATAATTCACGAGTAAATTCTGACATGTAACGTGCTGAGTAGCATCGCATTCTTGTTAAGGTAGGCCTTGAGTGAAATTAGAGTCCAGTTACACTACTGGCCATTAAAATTGCTACACCAAGAAGAAATGCAGATGATAAACGGGTATTCATTGGACAAATACACTCCTGGAAATTGAAATAAGAACACCGTGAATTCATTGTCCCAGGAAGGGGAAACTTTATTGACACATTCCTGAGGTCAGATACATCACATGATCACACTGACAGAACCACAGGCACATAGACACAGGCAACAGAGCATGCACAATGTCGGCACTAGTACAGTGTATATCCACCTTTCGCAGCAATGCAGGCTGCTATTCTCCCATGGAGACGATCGTAGAGATGCTGGATGTAGTCCTGTGGAACGGCTTGCCATGCCATTTCCACCTGGCGCCTCAGTTGGACCAGCGTTCGTGCTGGACGTGCAGACCGCGTGAGACAACGCTTCATCCAGTCCCAAACATGCTCAATGGGGGACAGATCCGGAGATCTTGCTGGCCAGGGTAGTTGACTTACACCTTCTAGAGCACGTTGGGTGGCACGGGATACATGCGGACGTGCATTGTCCTGTTGGAACAGCAAGTTCCCTTGCCGGTCTAGGAATGGTAGAACGATGGGTTCGATGACGGTTTGGATGTACCGTGCACTATTCAGTGTCCCCTCGACGATCACCAGTGGTGTACGGCCAGTGTAGGAGATCGCTCCCCACACCATGATGCCGGGTGTTGGCCCTGTGTGCCTCGGTCGTATGCAGTCCTGATTGTGGCGCTCACCTGCACGGCGCCAAACACGCATACGACCATCATTGGCACCAAGGCAGAAGCGACTCTCATCGCTGAAGACGACACGTCTCCATTCGTCCCTCCATTCACGCCTGTCGCGACACCACTGGAGGTGGGCTTCACGATGTTGGGGCGTGAGCGGAAGACGGCCTAACGGTGTGCGGGACTGTAGCCCAGCTTCATGGAGACGGTTGCGAATGGTCCTCGCCGATACCCCAGGAGCAACAGTGTCCCTAATTTGCTGGGAAGTGGCGGTGCGGTCCCCTACGGCACTGCGTAGGATCCTACGGTCTTGGCGTGCATCCGTGCGTCGCTGCGGTCCGGTCCCAGGTCGACGGGCACGTGCACCTTCCGCCGACCACTGGCGACAACATCGATGTACTGTGGAGACTTCACGCCCCACGTGTTGAGCAATTCGGCGGCACGTCCACCCGGCCTCCCGCATGCCCACTATACGCCCTCGCTCAAAGTCCGTCAACTGCACATACGGTTCACGTCCACGCTGTCGCGGCATGCTACCAGTGTTAAAGACTGCGATGGAGCTCCGTATGCCACGGCAAACTGGCTGACACTGACGGCGGCGGTGCACAAATGCTGCGCAGCTAGCGCCATTCGACGGCCAACACCGCGGTTCCTGGTGTGTCCGCTGTGCCGTGCGTGTGATCATTGCTTGTACAGCCCTCTCGCAGTGTCCGGAGCAAGTATGGTGGGTCTGACACACCGGTGTCAATGTGTTCTTTTTTACATTTCCAGGAGTGTATATTATACTAAAACTGACATGTGATTACATTTTCACGCAATTTGGGTGCATAGATCCTGAGAAATCAGTACCCAGAACAACCACCTCTGGCCGTAATAACGACCTTGATACGCCTGGGCATTGAGTCGGAGCTTGGATAGCGTGTACAGTTACAGCTGCCCATGCAGCTTCAACACGATACCACAGTTCATCAAGAGTAGTGACTGGCGTATTGTGACGAGCCAGTTGCTCGGCCACCATTGACCAGACGTTTTCAATTGGTGAGAGATCTGGAGAATGTGCTGGCCAGGGCAGCACTCGAACATTTTATGTATCCAGAAAGGCCCGTACAGGACCTGCAATATGCGGTCGTACATTATCCTGCTGAAATGTGGGGTTTCGCAGGGATCGAATGGAGGGTAGAGCCACGGGTCGTAACACATCTGAAATGTAACGTTCACTGTTCAAAGTGCCGTCAATGCGAACAAGAGGTGACCGAGACGTGTAAACAATGGCACCCCATACCATCACGTCGGGTGATACGCCAGTATGGAGATGACGAATACACGCTTCCAATATGCGTTCACCCACCGCGATGTCGCCAAACACGGATGCGACCATCGAAATGCTGTAAACAGAAAAAATGTCGTTTTGCCATTCGTGCACCCAGGTTCGCCGTTGAGTACACCATCGCAGGCGCTCCTGTCTGTGATGCAGCGTCAAGGGTAACTGCAGCCATGGTGTCCGAGCTGATAGTCCATGCTGCTGCAAACGTCGTCGAACTGTTCGTGCATCTTCTTCCTGTCGGTTAAATTTCGCGTCTGTAGCACGTCATCTTCGTGGTGTAGCAATTTTAATGGCCAGTAGTGTAGATGGGATTTAACAGTAATTTTACATTGCAAATACTTACAAGGACAGTGTTTGATACTGAAGCAAATGACGGCTCGTAACCACACACTCTCAGTTATATCGTAAATGATTAGTTTGCTGATTCATGTTTCTTGGAACAGATTTGCTTCAGTTATCGTATAGCGTCACGTGTCAAGTTTCACTACTAATGACGACACATGCGCCTTAAACCGCCCCTGGGCATTATAAAGTATTGACTGATACCATATATATAGTGTCATAACAACTTAAAGTTAAACAAACTTGAAAGAGGTTTCGGCTTAAAAACAAAAGTTGGAATTAAAAGTGTAAAGGCCTTGAGAAGTTTCGGCATAAGGAATTGCATACAGGTTGGTTATAATTAAACTTTTGCTACTTGAGCCAGTTTAGACGGAAAAATGTTTACCATAATGCCACCCAACTTTATAGGAATGATTATCGGACTGTGCTCTGCAGCACTTGTGTTGTTATTGGTGCTTGTGACACGATTTGCCGTTAAGCGCAGGTACTGGTACCCCGCCGTCGGTCTGAAACACGAGCATCAGTTGCAGGCAGTCAGAATGGGTCTGGACAAGGTGATCAAGGCTGTACTCGTAAAGTTGTTTTGTCAGAACAACAGCAATAGTGCTACTGCTCTTCCCAAGTATGTACACATTAAAGGATTACAGAGAGGTCCACTTTCCGCATTGGGATTGAACATGATTCGGAAGTTGGAAATAAGTGTCAGTTTGGGAATTGGACGAGGCCGACGGCCAATTGTGTGACAACTTGTTGAAGTTGCTGTTTCCGTGGATGATAATCGGCACAATGTGCGATCTCCAAGCAGTGCACGAGTTGTGCCACGTCAGGTGAACATTCCATGGTCCACCGTTCGGAAAGTGCTGCGAACAATTGTGAAATGTTGTCTCTAGTGTGGTCTCAGGCTGTCGAGGATGCAGATGGTCGTCACATTGAGCAACGTTTGTAATCTGGAACATAAACATGGTACGCAATTGACATATGTTACGCTGTCATGTAAAGATTAAAATGTGCTCCTTTCAGTGGTTTATTCGTTATTTCTCTTCCGCATGTCCTTACTAATGTTCCCACAAAGTTTTCGCTGTCCTACGATCACCCGTTTTTCATGGGGGCCCTCGCAAGTAGAGTTATAACCATCCTTTGCATCAGAACATTAAACCATTCGATATAGAACTGAATTGTACCGTAATTTATAATCTTGCGGCCTATTAACGTCTGTTTAAAGGAATATCATTGATGGAAAGGAAAGGAAGGCTGAAAGATTAAGCTTTAACGTCCAGTCGAAGACGAGTAATTAGGCTCCTAGCACAAGCCCGTACTGGGCGAGGATTAGGAAAGAAAACTGTCGCGTTCCGTTCAAAGAAACCATCCAGGCATTCGCTTAAAGCGATTTAGGGAGAGCACGGAAACCTAAATCTGGATGCTCACATGGGGATTTGAAACCCAGTCCTCCCGAATACGGGTCTAGTACCGTAATCAATGCGTCTGCTCTCTTGGTGATCAAAAGTGTATTACAGTATCACTGAGTATACAAAAAAACTCCCCCCTCTTACGGCAAAATTGAGCAGAAAATTATAACTGTAACACCAGGAAGTGTAGCAAACAACGAAATGGTACTTATTGTGCATATACAGTAGCGGTAATAGCGAACGCGGCAATGCTTCGTAGTTGTTGAATATGAATGGGAATGGGATATAAGCCCTAGTCTCCTCCTCTCCCCCTCTCTCTATCTCCTCCTCCTCCTCCTCCTCCTCCTCCTCCTCCTCCTCCCCCCCCCCCCCCCCCCGATATCCATTTTCTTCACCCCACTCTCCATCTCCTCTTCTTCCTCCTCTCTGACGTCGAACCTTGTTTATTGTTATTGCAAATTGTGGTTCCGTAGCAATCTACTAATCGTAAGACGATAACCAATAACTACAACTTTTCTGTTTTCTATGAAAACAGAATACGAGGAAGAAAACAAAACAGCAAATTATACTGTACACAATTTTTGTTTGGAAATGTGTGCGATAGTAAGAATGTACAGTCATGGACAAAACGAACGAGACCCCTCGCCTTTTCGTTACGCTGATCCGCACAGCTTTAAAGTCTGCTACACAGCATAACAGGCAAGGCGACCAAGTGCTACCAACATACTACGCACAGGCGTGAAATTGGAAAACTATTCTAACTTTGTCAGACTGTTTACAGTCATGTGTAAGCCTATATTAACGCTGATTAGTGTGTTAAACACAACACGTAAATATAAGATATAAATGAAAGAAGAAACGCTAATTAGTATGAACTGAACTAATAAAAATTAATTTAAACTTATCGAGATAGCACAACTGTTTTAGTAAATCAAAGTACCCCAGATAGTTACGAATCAGAAAAATGTTATGTGCATTCGGCCGCGAAACGTTCTGTGTCAACGTTCAGACCAGCCATACTGGATTACCGTTGCTGACCTACCATGAAAGTGTGCAAATTTAGCAATGCGTGAAGATTTATAACGAAATTCAGCTAAAAATCATTCAGTGCCACACTTAAGTCAATTCAGTTATTGACTGTAACGGAAAAAGTAGGCAGTAACAAGTATGAAGTTCTACAAGAGTTTCATATTTATATCCACAGGGCGCCGGTACAGAATAAAGGTAGCAATAAAACGTATTGGGGGCGCGAGAATTTCTTAAAATTGCTTTACTGGTAGTCTATCTGCCTCCAGCGAGATTAGAACTGAAAACGAACCAGACCTCCCTTTGCAGTGGCAAACACCTTTCACTACGCTAGCAGACAACCCAGGCAAACAGCCCACTATTATTACCCCAAACTTGAATAACCCGGCAATTTCGCAATGAAAATGGCAAAATGATCAGCAGTTTCTGTTGCATAGAGCTTTCTGGACTCAAAAACATGAATTTCCTACCTTTATGTCACCGCTTATGTGACAATCATTCTAGATGTTTATCGAAATAACAAAGTATTGTTATTAGCGAGTAAATTTAGTAGGATAATTCTGCACCACCCCGGGAAACAAACGGCGGCATAGCTGCCAAACGTATTCTTGTGTGTTCCAAATTCTCCATTAGATTCGCCACAGCCAGAAAACGTTCATTAGCCGAAGTGTTTCTTAAACTAGCTAGCAATGGGAATGATCGCACTTCTCACACGCGGTGGCGTTAATACTGGGATCTGAATTACCACGTGTATAGGCAAATGGATTTTATTTGCATTCCTGTAAACGTGATTTGGACCGAAAGCGTAGCTACGATTAATATTCTGATGTATCGACTGCAACTAGAACATTTGGAATAAAGAGTAGGGGGAATTATTTATGCGGCCTTCATCTTTAGTAACTTCGTAGCTATTTTCGTTGTTAGGATTTCGTCACCTAAATCGGTAAAAATGGAACTCTACTATTCTCACTTTCTTGACCGCCTCTCTGTCTACCCAACCCTTAAAACCCGTTTACCTCGAGTATGGGTAGACATAAAAAGCGGAAATGTTTCCCACTATATAGACATATACTAAGATGGTATCTGTTCTTTCGGACATGTCCGAAAGAACAGATACCATCTTAGTATATATATAGTTAAGGCTCACCGGCAACTTGATCATCTTCTTCTTCTTCTGTGCGAATGCACAGTGCCCGAACTCTTACGGGAATCGGAAACGCGCCGCGAGTAATGAGTATAATGGGCGGGGGCACTACGAATGTAGTGCGGGACAATACGTTGAGAATGTGGGTTTCGCGGGAGGCGTACCAGAGATAAATCCCTGCAGTCGCACTATCGTCTGTGTCCTCGGTGGCTCAGATGGATAGAGCGTCTGCCATGTAAGCAGGAGATCCCGGGTTCGAGCCCCGGTCGGGGCACACATTTTCATCTGTCCCCGTTGATGTATGTCAACGCCTGTAAGCAGCTAAGGATGTTCATTTCGTTGCAATGTTTCCCACTTCCTACGGTATACGGTTTCTTGGTGATGTAAAAAAGTAAGCTTCTATGTCAACGCAATCTAAAGATACGGCCGTTTATGTAAAGAAAATTTACGCGAAAGGTCAAAAAAAAGGCTCTAAGAACTATGCGACCAAACTGCTTAGGTCATCAGTCCCCTAGACCTAGAACTACTTAAACCTGCCTAACGTAAGGACATCACACACATCCATGCCCAAGGTAGGATTCCAACCTGCGACTGAAACAGCTGCGAGGTTCGTGACTGAAGCGCCTAGAACCGCTCGGCCACAGCACCCGGCGAAACCCTTTTCACCTCATGTATAATGATAATATATACTGTCTAGTGAGGATAAACTGTATTCGCCAGCAACTCAGATCGTTTGATCACGGAACTTTTACGAAGCTACATTCAAATTTTGTTCGAAGTCGTCTGCAATATCCACTTATAAACACCCTAGGAAGGTCGTATGCGATATCCACTTCCGAAGACGCTGGCAGATACTGCAGTACCATAACAAGTAGTTAAGAATTTATTGTTATGGGTCCACGCATGACACTTTATTTCAGTATCAATTTGACACACCTAGGTGTTTGTCTGTGGCTGAGAATAATGAACAAAAAATAAATAAACAGCAAACAACTTCGATGTTCAAATCAAATGTAACTCACATGTCGCAATTACAACATAATTTCGTTGTTACATCTACATTACTACATCTACAGGATTTCTTTGCAATCCAGATTTACGTGCCTGGCAGAGGGTTCGTCGAACCACCTTCGGACTATTTCTCTACTTTCCTATTCTTTAACAGCGTGCGGGAAACAGGACCACTTAAATCTTTTCTTACGGGCCCTGAATTACAGCCGGCCGGTGTGGCTGAGCGGTTCTAGGCACTTCAGTCTAGAACCGCGCGACTGCTACGGTCGCAGGTTCGAATACTGCCTCGGGCATGGATGTGTGTGATGTCCATGGATTAGTTAGGTTTAAGTAGTTCTAAGTTCTAGGGGACTGATGACCTCAGATGTCAAGTCCCATAGTTCTCAGAGCCATTTTTTTGAACCTGAATTACATTATTACTATGGTCATTTCTTCCTGCGTAAGTTCCCGAGGAAATAATGTTTTGGCATTCAGAACAGATGATGGTGATTGAAATTTCGTGCAAATATCTAGCGGCAACGAAAAACGCTTTTGTTTTCATGAATGTCACCCCAACTCGCTTATCAAATCTGGAACTCTCCCTTATTTCGTGACATCAAAAATCGTGCTACCGTTCCTTGGACGATTTTGGCGTGCACCGTCAATCACGTCTGTCAAGGATCCCATACCGCGCAGGAATACTATAGCAGTGGAAGGACAAACGTGGTGTAAGCAGTGTTTTCACTAGACCTGTTGCGTATTCTTAGCGTGCGGCCAATAAAACGCTGTCTTTCGTTTGCCTTCCCCACAAAAGTGTGTTTGCGATTGTTCCAGTTTAAGTCTTACTGGGTACTGAGATGAATAGACAGTATTTCGACTTGTGTTTTGTCATGTAACCGAAAATAAATTATTATTACTGGACGCAGCTTTTGTGTTTAATGTATTCCTCATTCAACAGAGTACACTCCTCGTACGCAACACGTAACTGTTTCAAAGTATTAAATTGTTACTGATGTTACCAAGTCGCAGTGGTCATCTAAACTTGCCGTTTTGAAACAAAGGAAAATATTATAGCGAAATATGGCAACTAAGAAGCAGACTATCCAAATAAACAAACATATCCGGTTCAAGTCGTTGCAGTAGCTCTACTACACAGTTACGTACAATAGGAGCAAAGTCCATTACTAGATCGTTATCAGGAAAACCTGCCTCATAATGAAAACTGCCACTACTAGAACGAAAGTTTCCAAACATGTCAATGAGTAGTCGAGGAAAGCCGACGCATCCTGTCTACTGAATCGCAACGCACGCCACTTACGAGGGGACCCGCCAAGTGTCATACCCCGATCATGCTGAAACTTCGCTCAGTGAAAGAGGGGACACGTGTCGCGGATTATCTGCATACACTCGACCGCTTCTGAGAAAATGACGGTCAAAGTTTTCAATGCGCTGTTGCTATAGTGTAGACACGCTTTAGCAGCTGAGCCACCATTTCAATTGAATCCTTACATGCTAAAAGGTTTTCCGTTTCAGTCAATAATTGGATTGACTTAAGTGTGGCACTGAATGATTTTTAGCTGAATTTCGTTATAAATCTTCACGCATTGCTAAATTTGCACACTTTCATGGTAAGTCAGCAACGGTAATCCAGTATGACTGGTCTGAACGTTGACACAGAACGTTTCGCGGCCGAATGCACATAATATTTTTCTGATTCGTAACGATCTGGGGTACTTTGTCTTACTAAAACAGTTATGCTATCTCGATAAACTGAAATTAATTTTTATTAGCACAGTTCATACTAATTAGCGTTTCTTCTTTCATTTATATCTTATATTTACGTGTTGAGTGTAACACACTAATCAGCATCAATACAGTCTTACACATGACTGAAAACAGTCTGACAAAGTTAGAATAGTTTTCCAATTTCACGCCTGTGCGTAGTATGTTGGTAGCACTTGGTCGCCTTGCCTGTTATGCTGTGTAGCGGACTTTAAAGCTGTGCGGATCAGCATAACGAAAAGGCGAGGGGTCTCGCTCGTTTTGTCCACGACTGTACATGGAAGAAACAGTTTTAGCTGCGATAGCAGAATATTTAAACTCTCACACAAATTATCTGCGAGAAAGAAAGCAAAACCGCAATTTCACAGCAGAGCACAGCACAGTATTTTCTTTTTCGTAGTTGGAAGGACTTGTCTTTATATAGCAGTATCGACAGTAATAAGTATAACATGAGGGTAACTCGATGAAAAATTAAATCAAAATGGAAAAATCTTGAGATGCGATAGATTTTGTCTTCCTGTACATAAATTCAAAAGTGAGAGTACATAATCTCTGGAATTGTTCAGTATATGCCATAATTTAAATAATTTTATTTCTCCCGAAAAAGAAATGATGATTTACTAAAAAAAGTTTAAGAAATTCGTGACTTTTGATAAATTATATTTTGATGCTAAATATGTGTCATTGCTATTTTAGTGTTTTCATTAAATCATTTAGACACCTACAAACAATTTAAAATAACATCTGGAAATACTTTTAACATTTCGGAGTCAAAAGAATAAAATACCTTAGGGATTTCATTTACTGTTACATCTGTAACAGATTGAGAAGAAATGTTTGCCCCTACATCCATAATTTTGAATATAACAAAACAAAATTATTGATATATGTGGTGTCTGTTCTTTTTGACATGTCCGAAAGAATAAGTACGACACGTATAAATATATGTGTCTTGACAGCAAATAATGATACCTTCAGTGCGGATGGACGCTTCGTTCGACCTCTTGCTGGAACCAAGTGCCGCTGCGAGCAATGAGGATAATGGATAGGGGGCACTATATATGTAGTGTGCGATGTACGGGAATTAGGGTTGGAATGGAAGCGTGCTCGGATAGCCGAAGTTAAGGCGCCCAGTCGCAATAAGCTTGAAATCCAGATTAGACTCCTTGTCCGGCACAAATTTTCACTTGTCACCATTGGATTTATTTCAGTGCCCGATAGCAGCTGACGTCGGAATTTCTCTTTCGTCAAAAATTATTTTCGTTTATTAGCTACTAGCAAATCCCCAGTTCTATAAGGAATCGAACTCCCATGTACAAAACACCTACAAACGTCTAGAATCGAACTCCCTTATACAAAATGGCTACAAAGGTCTGATTATTTTACAGAAGAGTTTGTGAGTTAACGAGCATTTCGCTCTCATTTAAGTATATGGCCGAAAGGGTCATCCTTCAGGAATTGTGAAACAAATATCTTCGCCAAGAGATGGGGAAACTGTCTTGTGCTGAATGAGGCCTAAGCGCTGTAGTGTGCGAGTGAGACAGGTGAGAATCTACGTCATAGGGAAACCCAGTAGAAGCCCTTTGTGGCCAAGGAGATGTAGCAGTGTTAAATATGGCGGACCTAAGATCGGCCATAAAGGGAGACATTTATGGAAACTTTAATTATGTAGTAATGCAGGGAATGAAGCCACATTAATTTTAATCTCTCATCTTTCATAAAACTTCATGGTGATCCCAACAAAACTTGAATATTTATCATATCTATAATAGTTTAGGATTTAATGTTAAAGAGAAATTAACAAGTTTTGTAACAAAGACCTGAATGCTAAAATTTGAACGCTTTAGTCGATCTTAACGATCGACATTTCATATAGCAGCGCATCTTTAAAATGACAAACGTTGTAAGTATCAACGCTGTAACTTTATTTGTTTAAAAGATATAGTAAATTTAAATTATCAGTATTTACAGTTAAGCATCAGATCATCATTTCCTCCACACAAAACATATTGAACGATGACAGCATGACACCTAATTGAATCATTAGGTAACAGAATATTTGTTGTAAAGTTTAATGCGTAATAGTTACTTTTGTTCTTTCTGTATTTATCAGAGAGCACATTGGTGCAAGGCTACTGGCCGTGGTATTCAAAGCTAAGAAGGAAATTGTATTGGTTTTATTTAAAAGAATTTAACTTTTATTATGTAATGGATATTATTGTTACTTTAGTTAGAACGTGAAAGTGGTCAAGCTTTCATTATTTAAATATGTTAAAGTGTAAAATAATGTAACTGCCCTAGTCAGTGACCGAGGATATTCGGCGCGCGGGAAACGCGGCGGGGGACGAGTAGAAGGGATAGTTCTGGTCTAGACACCATAGAGTACAGTTCGGCTGGAGACACCAGAGGATACAGTTCGGATTGATACGTAAAAGCATACAGTCGGTCTTTAGGCAGCTAGGAAGTGAAACGACTTTGTGTGGTATCGCGTGACTTAGTCTCTGACCGGTGAGCAGCCGCGCGCCTGGTGTGAACTCGACTTTTCGCATAGTTAACGAAGTGGAGTAGTGAACTTGTATTTCTCGATGAGATTGTGAATGATCGAACTGTGTCAAATGGATATGCGCTCGAGTGTAACAGTAACTCTAAATAGGACCACTTTCGCAATTAGTTTGCTTTGTGAATAAACATTATTCTAACCAAATCGCAACTGTGTGGCCTACATCATTTATGGGTCGTTAATTTGGTTCCCGATATTACTATTAATGTAATTATGTGTCATATTAACTTCACACAATTTCACAAACTTGCCATCAGCCAGACAATTTAACCAAAGGGTCGCAAGTGTTTAATTTAGGGCGTGTAATGCGACACGTGCGGTTCAACCCCTAGACAAGTTTGAGCCAAGACATTTCGACGAAGTGGAACCGCATGTGAGCCCGAACATATTTTGGATGTTAGCTCGCAAGTTAATGTGTTAAATATTTGACGTTAAGCGCGTAAGCGAGAAAAAGTTTATAAAAGGTTTGAAATCACGCTTAAAGTTTGTTGGAAGTCGCTAACTGCTCTCATTATGAAACACTGGATGAATATAGGCTGGCTAATTTGCGCTCCATTTTCAGCGAAAGCAAGTTTTCCGTGCATCCAAATGTTCATGACGTCATATGCCAGGTACTCTGTAGCGTGCAAAAAAATGGCTCTGAGCACTATGGGACTTTAACATGTGAGGTCATCAGTCCCCTAGAACTTAGAACTACTTAAACCTAACTAACCTAAGGACATCAAATGGCTCTGAGCACTATGCGACTTAACTTCTGAGGTCATCAGTCGCCTAGAACTTAGAACTAATTAAACCTAACTAACCTAAGGACATCACACACATCCATGCCCGAGGCAGGATTTGAACCTTCGACCGTAGCAGTCCCGCTGTTCCGGACTGAGCGCCTAGAACCGCTAGACCACCGCGGCCGGCCTAAGGACATCACACACATCCATGCCCGAGGCAGGATTCGAACCTGCGAACGTAGTGGTGCCGCGGTACCAGACTGAAGCGCCTAGAACCGCTCGGCCACTCCGGCCGGCTTGTTGCGTACATTGATATAATTTTGCTGGTACATTCAGTGATACATGTCGAGAATGTCTGCAAAATGGATTGCGAGTAGAGGTAGTAATAAAGAGGTAATAAATTATAACGTCGTGCCTGGTGTTGAAGTTTCACAGCGCGCCACACTAAAAAAAAAATGTTCAAATGTGTGTGAAATCTTATGTGACTTAACTGCTAAGGTCATCAGTCCCTAAGCTTACACACTACTTAACCGAAATTATCCTAAGGACAAACACACACACTCATGCCCGAGGGAGGACTCGGACCTCCGCCGGAACCAGCTGCACAGGCCATGACTGCAGCGCCCAAGACCGCTCGGCTAATCCCGCGCGGCGCGCCACACTGCCTTGTGAGTAGAGACGGTGGTAAAGAAGTACAAAAATGAAAACGTCATATCTCGTGCTGAAGTTTTACTGCACGGACAGCGAAAATGTAGTAAGTTATAAACTTTTTTCTTTCCATCATTTTATGGGAGGGGAGGGGGTATCAGCGAGGAAAAGTTTCGAAAATGTTTGAAATTATGCGTTATGTTCGTTGAATGTCGCTAAGTGCTCTCATTCTCAAATACTTGATGAATAGAATATGGGTACTTGTGCGCCGCCAGGTACGCTGCCTCAAGACAAACACACAGTTTCTACCTGTGATACTTGTCTTGTTGTGTTAAATTTTTAATGTACGAGTGAGTAGACTATGACAGCGTTTTAAATTTTGCAATTCGGTCAATAATTATGTCAAATATTGAAAATCAAGGTTAAGTTTTGTTGTCCCTGGAAGTCGTTTGATAGCCAACCCGCAACTGGTATTGGGTTCCGGAATAGTCGCTTAGTTATAAAGTTGACAGATAAAATGCCGGTAAAGAGATATCACGGTTACCAGCAATGATGTTACAGACTTAAGCACTGATTACAAAACATTTTTCAAAAAGATATTCTGCACATTCCAGAAATGTGGATATTTAAAGAATTTCTCAACTCATTGCTACCTTGCTCGGATGAACTCATCAGCTGGTATCAGTTGAATAATGACGAGACAAGAAGACTAGTTAAAGTGATGCAGGAAGGTTCTGTAGATCATGGTTTCAAAATGTTGGAGAACAAATTACCAAATTTTCTTATTTACCGTGCAACGTCCCCTTAGAAAAATTATGAATTACTGTGCTGGTAAACCTCTTACGTTATTTGATTTTCAAACAGCTGAGCAAAACTGAACGTACTCAGACTTTTCTCTCTTTACTTATTCTGATCATCACGAAACTGACGCACAATATTTTTAGCGCAACTCAATCCGACTTTCAATAATCCCTGCAAAAGAATGGCTCTGACTAACAATAACCTATAGCTTTCATGAATCACTTACCTCACAAAAATCTTCGTTACTCGAACTACTGCAATACAGCGAGCGCCAATACTGCCAGCTAAATAAAAGATTCTAGCTACTGGAGGGACTAACTACTGATAGGCATAGTTAGCAAATGAAAGATTTTGACAGATAACAAAAAATGTATTTACCTTAATAGTGTTCAGAAGTCCTAATATACACTCCTGGAAATTGAAATAAGAACACCGTGAATTCATTGTCCCAGGAAGGGGAAACTTTATTGACACATTCCTGGGGTCAGATACATCACATGATCACACTGACAGAACCACAGGCACATAGACACAGACAACAGAGCATGCACAATGTCGGCACTAGTACAGTGTATATCCACCTTTCGCAGCAATGCAGGCTGCTATTCTCCCATGGAGACGATCGTAGAGATGCTGGATGTAGTCCTGTGGAACGGCTTGCCATGCCATTTCCATCTGGCGCCTCAGTTGGACCAGCGTTCGTGCTGGACGTGCAGACCGCGTGAGACGACGCTTCATCCAGTCCCAAACATGCTCAATGGGTGACAGATCCGAAGATCTTGCTGGCCAGGGTAGTTGACTTACACCTTCTAGAGCACGTTGGGTGGCACGGGATACATGCGGACGTGCATTGTCCTGTTGGAACAGCAAGTTCCCTTGCCGGTCTAGGAATGGTAGAACGATGGGTTCGATGACGGTTTGGATGTACCGTGCACTATTTAGTGTCCCCTCGACGATCACCAGTGGTGTACGGCCAGTGTAGGAGATCGCTCCCCACATCATGATGCCGGGTGTTGGCCCTGTGTGCCTCGGTCGTATGCAGTCCTGATTGTGGCGCTCACCTGCACGGCGCCAAACACGCATACGACCATCATTGGCACCAAGGCAGAAGCGACTCTCATCGCTGAAGACGACACGTCTCCATTCGTCCCTCCATTCACGCCTGTCGCGACACCACTGGAGGCGGGCTGCACGATGTTGGGGCGTGAGCGGAAGACGGCCTAACGGTGTGCGGGACCGTAGCCCAGCTTCATGGAGACGGTTGCGAATGGTCCTCGCCGATACCCCAGGAGCAACAGTGTCCCTAATTTGCTGGGAAGTGGCGGTGCGGTCCCCTACGGCACTGCGTAGGATCCTACGGTCTTGGCGTGCATCCGTGCGTCGCTGCGGTCCGGTCCCAGGTCGACGGGCACGTGCACCTTCCGCCGACCACTGGCGACAACATCGATGTACTGTGGAGACCTCACGCCCCACGTGTTGAGCAATTCGGCGGTACGTCCACCCGGCCTCCCGCATGCCCACTATACGCCCTCGCTCAAAGTCCGTCAACTGCACATACAGTTCACGTCCACGCTGTCGCGGCATGCTACCAGTGTTAAAGACTGCGATGGAGCTCCGTATGCCACGGCAAACTGGCTGACACTGACGGCGGCGGTGCACAAATGCTGCGCAGCTAGCGCCATTCGACGGCCAACACCGCGGTTCCTGGTGTGTCCGCTGTGCCGTGCGTGGGATCATTGCTTGTACAGCCCTCTCGCAGTGTCCGGAGCAAGTATGGTGGGTCTGACACACCGGTGTCAATGTGTTCTTTTTTCCATTTCCAGGAGTGTATATACAGGACTATTACAAATGATTGAAGCGATTTCATAAATTCACTGTAGCTCCATTCATTGACATATGGTCACGACACACTGCAGATACATAGAAAAACTCATAAAGTTTTGTTCGGCTGAAGCCGCACTTCAGGTTTCTGCCGCCAGAGCGCTCGAGAGCGCAGTGAGACAAAATGGCGACAGGAGCCGAGAAAGCGTATGTCGTGCTTGAAATGCACTCACATCAGTCAGTCATAACAGTGCAACGACACTTCAGGACGAAGTTCAACAAAGATCCACCAACTGCAAACTCCATTCAGCGATGGTATGCACAGTTTAAAGCTTCTGGATGCCTCTGTAAGGGGAAATCAACGGGTCGGCCTGCAGTGAGTGAAGCAACGTTTGAGCGCGTGCGGGCAAGTTTCACGCGTAGCCCGCGGAAAATTGGCTCATGCCACAACTGGAGACCGACAGCGCCGACTTCATCTTTCAACAGGATGGTGCTCCACCGCACTTCCATTATGATGTTCGACATTTCTTAAACAGGAGATTGGAAAACCGATGGATCGGTCGTGGTGGAGATCATGATCAGCAATTCGTGTCATGGCCTCCACGCTCTCCCGACTTAACCCCATGCGATTTCTTTCTGTGGGGTTATGTGAAAGATTCAGTGTTTAAACCTCCTCTACCAAGAAACGTGCCAGAACTGCGAGCTCGCATCAACGAAGCTTTCGAACTCATTGATGGGGACATGCTGCGCCAAGTGTGTGGGGAACTTGATTATCGGCTTGATGTCTGCCGAATCACTAAAGGGGCACATATCGAACATTTGTGAATGCCTAAAAAAACTTTTTGAGTTTTTGTATGTGTGTGCAAAGCATTGTGAAAATATCTCAAATAATAAAGTTATTGTAGAGCTGTGAAATCGCTTCAATCATTTGTAATAACCCTGTATATATATAATCAGTTCATGACATCCAGTCTTACAAATTTCCTTTTTCTGGCGGACACACGTCCAGATCGTCCACTCTCAAAACTCTGGCATCTCTCTCCCTACATCCACCACTGCTGGCGGCTCACCTCCAATTGCGCAACGCTAAGCGCTGTTCACACCCAACAGCCCAACAGTACACAAGCGAATATTCCAACAATGCCAACCAGCCACAGAATGCACACAACACAGTCAGTGATTTCATACAGAGCGCTTCAGGGCGTTACCAACATAAAAACCTAAACAGCCTACTTACAACCGTTTTACCAGAAATAAGGAAAGTTCCTTTTGTTTTGCTTTGGTGAAATTTGTTCATGTAGCATTTGTTCATTTCCGTTAGAATTTCAGTATTGCTCATCGGGATGAGGTGCACAGCGCACACTGGGGTAAGGAACAAATGACTGTTCGCACAGCAGTGGCTTACACAATAACTGATCCAGCCTTTTGCGCCACTATATCTGATGATCTACAGCATGTTAAGCTATCTGTTCATTCTTTTAGTCAGAAAACACTTCAGAACCTCAAAACTAAATTTCCTAATCAAAATGTGATGGAAATATTCTCTGATGGAGATAGTCAACATTTCAAACAGTGGTACACAAGCGCCATTGTAACTTCAAGCAAACGAGACTGTGGTCTTGCGTTAAAGTGGCATTCTTTTGTACGTCTCGTGGAAAAGGAGCTTGTCGGAAGAATGTTGAAGCATAGTGTGGCATTGCGTGAAACTAGACAGTTCTCATTACTGATTGTCTTTTGTACAGCGTGCGAAATCTATAACTGTTAAAGTCATTACACTTTAGCGCCAAAGAAACTTGTATAGGCATGCGTATTCAAATATAGAGATACGTAAACAGGCAGAATATGGCGCTGCAGTCGGCAACGCCTATATAAGACAACAAGTGTCTGGCGCAGTTGTTAGATCGGTTACTGCTGCTACAATGGCAGGTTATTAAGATTTAAGTGAGTTTGAACGTGGTCTTATAGTCGGCGCACGAACTATGGGACACAGCATCTCCGAGGTGGCGATGAAGTGGGGATTTTCCCGTACGACTATTTCACGAGTGTACCATGAATATCAGGAATCCGGTAAAACATCAAATCTCCGACGTCGCTGCGACCGGAAAAAAGATCCTGCAGGAACGGGACCAACGACGACTGAAGAGAATCGTTCAACGTCACAGAAGTGCAATCCTTCCGCAAATTGCTGCAGATTTAAATCAACAAGTGTCAGCGTGCAAACCATTCAACGATACCGACGTCGGACTGCTGACGACTGGAAACATGTTGCCTGGTCGGACGAGTCTCGTTTCAAATTTTATCGAGCGGATGGACATGTACGGGTCTGGAGACAACCCATGAATCCATGGACCCTGCAAGTCAGCAGGGAACTGTTCAAGCTGGTGGAGGCTCTGTAATGGTGTGGAGCGTGTGCGGTTGGAGTGATACGGGACTCCTCATACGTCCAGATACGACTCTGACAGATGAAGCGTACGTAAGCAACCTGTCTGATCATCTGCATCCATTCATGTCCATTGTGCATGCCGACGGACTTCGGGAATTCCAGCAGGACAATACGACACCCCACACATCCAGAATTGCTACAGAGTGGCTCCAGGAACACTCTCCTGATTTTAAATACTCACGCTGGCCACCACACTCCCCAGACATGGACATTATTGAACGTATCTGGGATGCCCTGCAACGTGCTGTTCAGAAGAGATCTCCATCCCCTCGTACTCTTACGGATTTGTGGACAGCCCTGCAGGATTCATGGTGTCAGTTCCCTCTAGCGGTCTAGCACTACTTCAAACATTAGTCAAGTCCATGCCATGTCGTGTTGCGGCATTTCTGCGTGTTCACGGGGGCCCTACACGACATTAGGCAAGTAAACCAGTTTCTTTCGCTCTTCAGTGTATAATACCAATTCCTGTAGAGGAAGTAAAAACGCCATGCTGCCCAGTTACAGCAGCGTTGTAGCTATATCAAGTCGATTCCATACACTTAGCAAGTCGGCTGTCTCCACACAATTCGGAAATATACAGTTAAAATAGGTTTATTGTCTGAGGAAGATGGCACACTTTCCAATTCAAACCTATTGCAGATTATAGCGTTCAGGAAGAAACTCAATTTGTTTCATAACCAATTACTGTGACAACTTCTCTCTGCCTTTATTGTGTGGGTTGCTGATAAACTAGAATCAGAGCAAGCACATTTGCACAAATTTGCTGGACCAGTTGTCAGTGAAAAATATGAAAAAAGTCTTTTAATTAAATTCTTGAAGAGAGCAGAGAATAAATTTAATACTAATGAAGGTGACATTTCCGAAGTGGTTTGTATCGTACTAAGAGCCTATCGCAGATTCTCGGGAAAGATTAACTTTTGCTGAACTCAAATTAAACCTTTTAAACTAAACTAGTTCGCTTTTATCTGCATGTTCTTCCTTTTGTTCATAAATATGTCAGTACACAATGATTTTAACAGTGGTAGGTATATAATTCCAGTCCTACACTATATGTTAGATACGTGTTTGTTACGTCTGCAGTACTAAAATGTACGTCCGTAATATTCAGTTGTCTTATTTCGTATTAGCTATCATATACAGCGTATTTCACAATTGATGTTATACACTTCTAAAGGTTGGAGAGGGGACTTACTAGATCAAGTTTTACGTAGGAACCCATGCCTGGAAACATTCATCGACGCTACTACACCGAGCGGGATGCCAGAGTGGTTAGCACAATGAACTTGTATTCGTGAGGGCAACGGTTCAGACCCGCATCCGACCACCTTGATTTAAGCTTTCCGCGATTTCCCTGAATTGCTTATGGCAAATGTCAGGATGCCGAGCTTGTGCTCCGTCTCTGATGACCTCGTTGTTGACAGGACGTTAAACATTAATCTCCTCCTCCACCAACGACGCTACAGAACATCAAAGCTATATAGGCGCCGGCGCCTGTGTGTACAGGGTGATTCCTTGACGACGTTACAAACTTTCAAGGATGGTGGACAAGGATAAATGTATCAATTTGAGGTAAGGATCCCTATACCGGAAACGAACGACTCAAAAGCTATAAGCGAAAAATGTTCTGATACTTCTGACAGTGGAATACATGCACCGATACTGTTCAAATTCAAATGGCTCTAAGCACTATGGGACTTAACATCTGAGATCGTCAGTCCCCTAGACTTAGAACTACTTAAACCTAACTAACCTAAGGACATCACACACATCCATACCCGAGGCAGGATTCGAACTTGCGACCGTAGCAAAAAACACTATGGGACTTAACATCTGTGGTCATCAGTCCCCTAGAACTTAGAACTACTTAAACCTAACTAACCTAAGGACATCACACACATCCATGCCCGAGGCAGGATTCGAACCTGCGACCGTAGCAGCCGCGTGGTTTCGGACTGAAGCGCCTAGAACCGCTGGGCCACCACGGCCGGCTTACCGATACTGTTGTTACCAAGATTGTAGGGTAGGCAACTTTCAGAGGTGGTAGTACGGATAAAACAAGAAACAATGTGCAGTAAACATTGTTTCTAAAATGTGTACCTTAAGAGCACTTGTTCAATAGAGGAGACGTGTTTCACACTAGCGAAGATGAACAGGTGCTCAATGCTCCTGAAAGATGAACAGGTGCTCAATGCTCCTGAGGTATGCATTTTAGATCCCATGTTTCCTAAACTTTATTTTTCTTGTCTTGGTCCATACTGACACCTCTGAAGCTGCGTACCATACATACAACAACAATACCAGTACATGAATTCCACTGTCAGAGTTATCAGAATGATTTTCGCTTGTAACTTTCGACCCGTTCGTTTCCGAAATAGGGGCTCATAACTCAAATTGATTCATTTATTCGTCTCCATCATCCTTGAAAGCTTGTAACATCATCACGGAATCACCCTGTATACACATACATTTACGCACAGGCGCCTATAACTCTGATGCGCTGTACCGTCGTTGGATGACGTTCCTGTGCAAAACTTCATCAACTAAGTCCCCTCTACAGTCTCTAGAAGTGTGTAACATGAATTGTGAAATACCCTTTATTTATTTAATGCTGTCCCTTGTACATTATACAAAGACAATAAGTTATTTGTACTAAGTAATTTAACAGATATTACAAAACTTTCAAATACATGTGCATTAGCTTTGATTTTCTTAGTTATTTCTGTAACACTACCTTTTTAATTTTTTAGTGGCAAATGAACACAGCAAACCTTAGCTATACTAAGTCGTTGATATTAAAGTCTATCTAAAAGAATAGTAGCTTTTGGGTATTATTTTCATGCTAATACCCTCATGTTCAGAAAAAACGAAACACCTTGAACGATTACAGATAGGACGGTCGTACTCACAATGTATGTATGTACATTGGTATGTTCTGCAGAAATGATTAGCATTTCAGTCAGTCAGATCAGCATGTGTCCTGTTGCCTAGTAGGCACAGGGTCCGCCATAGACCCTGATAACTTGTCCCATGCGTAATGGCATCGAAGCGTAAAGACACGAATGGCGCCTTGTGGTATAGCCATCCATGCTGTATTCACCAGGTTCCAAAGCTCATCTGTGATGGTTAGCATTGGGTCGCAGCGCTGCACATGTTGGTTCACTATATGCCACACATTTTCATTTGGTGACATGTCTGGTGATCTGGGGGGTCAGGGCAAAAGGCTGACATCCTGTGACACCAATAAGGCACGTGTTCGTACAGCAATATGTGGTCGTGCATTGTCATGCTGAAAAATGTCGTTGTGCAGAAAGGGTAGAGGAAAGGCACCTAATATGAGACACACTTTTGTAAACCCATTTGAAAGACCTAAGAGTAAGGGCAATTGTATTTTTTATTATGGTAATAATATTTTGCATTATTTAATTTTATCATACAATGATCGTATTTGCAATAATAAACAATCTTTCAGAGTAGTTATTAAATCTTTACGAACAACGCATTTCGTAGAAATGAGATCAAGGTTTCCTAATATGAGACAGTAATAATATTTTGCTTTAATTATTTTATTACAGAATAATGACATATGCATATACAATTTTTACATGTTCATTCGTTTCTGTTATCCTTCTCTCATTTCACACTACTTAGGTTTATATTTACGACTTACGGAGCAAACAAAATTGTCTTCTGTGACACCGCAATCTTCATGAGCCCAGCGATAACATTTCGTGCACTGTGCCCATTTCTCCGCGTGCTTGTCTTCAGAAAAGGGCCCAGTACAGAACAGACACTCTGCTTCATCGTCATCACTGCTGTCTGAATCCCCACTGTCATCAAGATGTACATCGGATGCCGAGTCACTAGACAATTCGTCTGCTTTAGGTCTACCATTTGAAGATTTTCCACTCTTCTCCCCAAATAACTGTCTGGCTGCTTTCTTAGCTTCAGCCTCTGATTTCTTCTATTTAAGTTCTTGCAATTGCTTCACATAAGGAGTTGAAGTTAGTAACGCAGCAGAGCGCGAACGCGATGTTTGATCTACACTCCTGGAAATTGAAATAAGAACACCGTGAATTCATTGTCCCAGGAAGGGGAAACTTTATTGACACATTCCTGGGGTCTGATACATCACATGATCACACTGACAGAACCACAGGCACATAGACACAGGCAACAGAGCATGCACAATGTCGGCACTAGTACAGTGTATATCCACCTTTCTCAGCAATGCAGGCTGCTATTCTCCCATGGAGACGATCGTAGAGATGCTGGATGTAGTCCTGAGGAACGGCTTGCCAAGCCATTTCCACCTGGCGCCTCAGTTGGACCAGCGTTCGTGCTGGACGTGCAGACCGCGTGAGACGACGCTTCATCCAGTCCCAAACATGCTCAATGGGGGACAGATCCGGAGATCTTGCTGGCCAGGGTAGTTGACTTACACCTTCTAGAGCACGTTGGGTGGCACGGGATACATGCGGACGTGCATTGTCCTGTTGGAACAGCAAGTTCCCTTGCCGGTCTAGGAATGGTAGAACGATGGGTTCGATGACGGTTTGGATGTACCGTGCACTATTCAGTGTCCCCTCGACGATCACCAGTGGTGTACGGCCAGTGTAGGAGATCACTCCCCACACCATGATGCCGGGTGTTGGCCCTGTGTGCCTCGGTCGTATGCAGTCCTGATTGTGGCGCTCACCTGCACGGCGCCAAACACGCATACGACCATCATTGGCACCGAGGCAGAAGCGACTCTCATCGCTGAGACGACACGTCTCCATTCGTCCCTCCATTCACGCCTGTCGCGACACCACTGGAGGCGGGCTGCACGATGTTGGGGCGTGAGCGGAAGACGGCCTAACGGTGTGCGGGACCGTAGCCCAGCTTCATGGAGACGGTTGCGAATGGTCCTCGCCGATACCCCAGAGCAACAGTGTCCCTAATTTGCTGGGAAGTGGCGGTGCGGTCCCATACGGCACTGCGTAGGATCCTACGGTCTTGGCGTGCATCCGTGCGTCGCTGCGGTCCGGTCCCAGGTCGACGGGCACGTGCACCTTCCGCCGACCACTGGCGACAACATCGATGTACTGTGGAGACCTCACGCCCCACGTGTTGAGCAATTCGGCGGTACGTCCACCCGGCCTCCCGCATGCCCACTATACGCCCTCGCTCAAAGTCCGTCAACTGCACATACGGTTCCCGTCCACGCTGTCGCGGCATGCTACCAGTGTTAAAGACTGCGATGGAGCTCCGTATGCCACGGCAAACTGGCTGACACTGACGGCGGCGGTGCACAAATGCTGCGCAGCTAGCGCCATTCGACGGCCAACACCGCGGTTCCTGGTGTGTCCGCTGTGCCGTGCGTGTGATCATTGTTTGTACAGCCCTCTCGCAGTGTCCGGAGCAAGTATGGTGGGTCTGACACACCGGTGTCAATGTGTTCTTTTTTCCATTTCCAGGAGTGTATTTGACTATCTCCAGGTGGTTTTGCGATGTGTGGGAGAGGTCTGATGTCTGCCAGGTTGGCAGCTTGACCATCACCATCAGTAGTTTCATTTTCGTTTTTGGCATCTCTTTCTTGAAGAGCGTCAGCATGGCAATGAACTGAAAATTCATGTTCCCTAAAGATGTTTCTGTTGCGTGGTATGAGACCTGTTTTTCTGAAGGCATTCACAAATGCTTCCATTGTTGCTGCTCGGTTGTAAGCTGCCCCAAATAACCTGGCTATTAATAATGGGGTTATAACATGACCTGGGTTACTTGCCAACCACGTTTCTATATCTTGAGCATAGTAGGTTTTCAAAGGCCCCATAAATCCGAAGTCAAGTGGCTGCATTTTATGCGTTGAGTGAGGTGGCAAACATACAATATGAGCATTATTTTCACGTGCTTTATCTAACACATCGAGATTCTTTGTGTGGGAATAATGCCCATCAAGAATCAAAATGATAGGATCATTTGAAGATGACTTTGTATGACTCACAAAATGATCAAACCACCGAGTAAAAATGTGAGTTTGTATCCAGCCACTTGGATAACAAGCTGATATTGATCCTGCAGATGCACTGTCCATCAATTCGTGCTTCATATTCTTCCTTGGGAAGACGATTAGTGGTGGAACATAAGTGCCAGCTGCGTTCATACACGTTGCAGCTGTGATGAGCTTTCCCCTTTCTGCTGAAGTCAAGGCAGCAACTTGTCTCTTCGCTTTCATAGCAATTACCTTGCTGTGTTTGTGCTGCACAGACGTCACCCCAGATTCGTCAACACTGATGACTCGATGCGGGTTATGGTTGACTTTAGATAGCACAGATTCGTAAACATCAAAAAAATCTCCCCACATTTTCTGGAGTGAAAGCTTTCACTCTTGCTGCTGCAAGACCCTGAGGAGTTCTCATTGATAAAATGGGATGTCTCTTAAGGAAAGCTCGGAGCCATTTCTTTCTTGCAGAAGCCTTTTCTGGATTGAAGGGATTCTTCAGCCTATTCCTGAAAGCTAACTGGAAGGCCATGTTTCGTATGTCCTTACATTTAAGAGCATAAAATCGCTCTTCCATTGCAAGGCAGTATTTCACTATTTCATCTTCCAGTAGAGATGAGAGAACAGGCCTTCTGCCAAGATTAACACCAACCAACTTCTCGGGTGTACGAGTTTTATCCTTCACATACCTTTCCAAACGACGTTTTGGTACAGCAAAAACTTTTGAGGCTTTTAAGTACCCCACCTCGCCGTTCCTCACACATGTAATGGCATAAACCATGGCGTCTTTATCCCACGTTTTCCTTTTAGGTGCCAGTGCCATCTACAAAGAAGAAATACAATAATCAGACATACTTCTTAAAGGACTTCAACTTCTATGATTTTATTTGTTAGATTATTTTTTATAAGTACTGTGAACGGAGTACTTTGAATTTGGAGTAATATTGATCAACTTCTGAGCAAAATACTGCCTTGAAAGTAAGTTCCAGAAAACATTACAATTTCTGATCATAAGACTAGTCAAAGTAATCCCTGTTGATGATAGTTTAATCGAATTAAAATAAACGCAGTTGCCAAAATTTTACTACAGTAAATGATAAAATATTGTTATCTCGTGATAGTATTGCGTAACTTACATATAACAAATCGTGAGAGACCGAGTTCCCCCAATATGCGATAGGTATCGTAATATGCGACACTGTCGTGTATTTGGATCCCCATACTATCACATATTAGGAATTTCGCCATCTTACACAAAGAATCACGCACTTGCTAACAACGTTCGCTGGAAAATGAACCTAATTGTCAATAATTATAGAAAGAGTGCAGTAATATCCACTCACCTTTAGGCTTAAATATTGTCTTAACACCGATGTCGCAAAAACTCCAAACATAAGAAATTTTGTATCAACCTCTACGTACTGTGTCCGGCTCAACTATGGCGTCCTGCTCGCTGTGTCGTCGTCTGGCACGCAGTAGACGTGTTTAAGAAACTCTCCACCAGAGTGCAGCCCCTAGCATGAGCACATTTGGGGTGTCTCATATTAGGGAACTATCGCATAATAGGCACCTTTCCTCTATAGCTAAGGGTCGCAGGATGTTATTCACGCAGGGTACACTGGTCACAGTGCCCTCGACACGCACCTACTGTGATTAGTGGTTGTAGCCAATAGCACCCCACACCATAAGGCCTGATTTGGCGCTGTGTGTCGTGCGCGAATGTAGTCACCGTGATGCCGCTCACCCTGTCTGTGGTAAACCAAAATGCGGCCAGCATTTTCAAACAAACAGAACCTGGATTCGTCTAAAAACACTATCTGATGCCATTACTATCGCCAGTGACATAGTTCCATACACCATTGCCGTCTAGCATGTTTCTGAACATTCGTCGAAGGTAGTCGAAGTGGAGGAAGTGCGCTTAACTCGTGCCGTAATAAACGCCGACGGACTGTCACTCCTGATAGCGTACGATGTGTTACACTGTTCCACTAGAACCGAGGAGGATGCAGATATGTCCTGCAATCCCAATCATATGAGGTGTCGATCTTCTCGGGCGATGGTCTGGGTGGTGCGACCTGATCCATCTCGTCGTGTTGTACGGCCGTCTGTGAACCATTCTGCACACACTCGTTGTACTGCAGAAACGCTACGTTCCCTGTGAGCAACAGTTTCCCGGATGGATGCATCGACATTCTCTCGTGCATATAATGCTCCCTCTTTCAGACTGACTGATTTGACGTTACGGTTCGCGCATAGGTCAGCGAGGCATCCTGCATGTCTGCTCAAGTCACACTCATTCATTACCTTCCGTTTATAGCGACAACCAACGCAGGCACATTTTACGGGTTGGTAGTGTTGCGCCGCGATATCGATGGTGACACTGAACCCGCGGGCTGACATGGTTCAAATGCTAATCATTTCTTCAGAACATACTAATGTACATCTCCTGTGAATATGAACGTCCTATCTCTAGTCGTTCGAGGTGTTCTGTTTTTCTGAACATGAATGTACTTAACTTTCAGTGGTACAAATGTTACATTTGTAACACTGGAATTACCCGCGAATAAGTTTGTAGGTGATTTGGGGTAATATAGGGTGCGAAATTTAGTACTTGGAGCCTCCGCCTGTGGCAGCATCGACGGCTCTGACCGGAGTGGTCATCGAGTGCAACAGAGCTCGAATAACAGACACCAGTGCATCATTCCATACTGCTTTAACTCTGTCCTTTCACCTGCCTCGAGATGACTGGGTGTTTGTGTTGCCCTCATCATCTCATCATCATTCATTCAAGTAGCGAGATTGGACTGAGCAAAGGTTGGGAATTTGTACGGGCGCTGATAACCGCGCAGTTGAGCGCCCCACAATCCAAAAAATGGTTCAAATGGCTCAGAGCACTATGGGACTTAACATCTGAGGTCATCAGTCAACCGGCCGGCCCCACAATCCAAACATCATCATCAACTCTGTCCCAGTGATTGTCGAGTGTTTTGCGTGCCAGTTTCTCGGCAGCAGATCACCAGATGTTTTCACTGGGTGAAAGATTTGTAGAACATGCTTGCCAGGGCAACAGTCGACCACTCTTTGTATCGCTTTAGGTCACGACAGCACGGGCAACATGAGGTATTGCGTTATCTTGTTGAAAGATAAATTCACGAAGACAGAACAATTCACTGGCCTTAGAGCGTTTTATGTACCCAGTGGCACGCCATACCATGAGTTGTTTCTATTCGTAGCTTCCATACACGGATACGTTCATAGTGATGCTGTTCATAGATCCGAGAGTCGTCTGACAAGAGGGCATAGTATCACTTCTGCGCCTAGTGTTGTCGCTGGGAGCACCACCGTCGGCTCAATCCGCTGCCGCGACATGGGAAGCCGCAAAAATGGTCGCCATACTGCCAGCCCGTGGTGCTCGAGACGTCGTCACGCTTTCCGTGTGACTACTTGCCTTGCCGCATACAAGCCCATTTCCTGGCTCAAGGTATGTGACGTAGCTGTCTTGCTGCACGAACGAGTGAACAGTCTGTTTGCCCTCTCGGGCACTAGGCACATCGGCGTTTGAGGAGTTTATGGCGCTGAATGTGGCTCTACTGAAACCATCGTTTCCATATTAGCAGGCCTCTTTTGGGATGCAGACTAACACAAGCAACAGTATCGCGTAACGATAAATCACAGTCACAATGAACCACAGGTCTGTCACCACAGATATGACACACGTGGTCGTAGATATTTCTGAATGAGAAATCCACTGCGTAATCTTTCCTTCTATACGGAATGTAGACGACGTTATAGCTATCTAATTTGTTCAGCTGCGCTCAGCCTTCGTGGTATTGCAGTTTTAGTGGCCAGCAGTTTGCATTCATACTCGGAAACATCGTTCCATTAGAGCAGAGAGTACGACGAGCAATTAATGTGCTCGTGTCCGAGATCTTGGAGATTACGAACATGGATCTCAAAGGCTGGCGCAGAAGTATTTTGCTTGCACGCGGAAAACCGTACGTAGTTACGAAGTATGGACTTTGAGTTCACTCGTTTCTGCGTTGTGTGCATTCATTAGCAGTCGAACATAGATACCCTTAGCACTAGAGTGTTACGCAAAGCGTTGGCGAGGTATGCTTATCGATGACCGCTCAACTACCACCTACGACTCTTTGAAATTGAGAGCTGGGTCCAAGGCTTTCACATCTCACTTGATGTCCTAAGTATTCTCCGTAGGATTTAGGTCGGGGGGCCTGCGGGAGAGAAGGTATACTAGCAATCTCTATTGATATGAGTCTTCCTTAAACGATTCTAACATATCTAGGGAGCGATCTGGTGGTGCGTTGTCTTGTTGAAGCTGCAGGTTGCCTATGAGCTGCTGTAGAAGAACAAACCAATGCCCATCATCGGACAGTAAGATCTTGCATTGTTAACTGGTGAGAGACGTTTCAAGAATGCTATTTCATCCCATTCACCAGTTCGAAGGTGGGTGCTACACGCTGCTGCATAGGTGTCCTTAATTCAGTTGCTCGTTAAGTCTTCATCACAGTACCCACTTTCAAGCTCTTTTCTGCTTATTCTACATTACTTAAGGCAAATGTTGGTTGCTGCTACATCTGCATTCACAGTCTGCAACCAACCGTGAAGTGCGTGGCAGAGGGTACTTCCCACTCTACTGCGTATTACGGTTTTTCCCTTTCCGTGCGCGTATGACAACTGAATATGCTTCTGTGCGCGCTATAATAAGATTCTCTCTAGATTCTTCACTATGTATTGGTTCATGAAAGTTTATGAGTAGGCTTCTTCGAGGTAGTTGGCCTCAATCATTAAACGTCTGCCAGTTCACGTTTTCTTAACATTTCCGTGATCCCCTTCCACAGGCCAAACAAGCGTATGACCATTCGTACTGCCCTTCTTTGTGTACGGTCAATATCATCTGTTAGTCCTTTTTGGGATGGATTCCACACGCTTGACCAATATTCTACGATGTGTTGCGCGAGTGTTTTGTAAGCAATCTCCTTAATAAACTGATTACATTTTCCCAGTATCTTACCACTGAACAGAAGTCTACCTCGTGCTTTACCAACAACTGAACGTGTGTGAGCATTCCATTCTACAGTGTGTCCCAGGAGGAATGGTCCGTATTCATGGGTATGACAGGAACGATCTTCGAAGCAAAAAGTCTAATAAACACTACCCCTAAACTGCATACCTTAAGACTTATGGGCACTTTTTAATCGCTATTGTCAAACATCACTTCTACTGAACGAGTGTTTATAGCTCTTAAGGTATGCAGCTTAGAGCCCAGTTTTACTAGAAAAATTTTCTTTGTTTTGGTCCATGATACCGCCTCCAAAAATATGGAAAGCAAAGAGCATGCAGGAGAAGATATTTCTTTCACAGTATCGAAGATGAAGTCCTCATAGGTCTTCAGGTGTGCATTTTAAAGCACATGTTTACCAGAATTTTTTGAATTTTTTGCTTGTTCCCGTCATTTCCCTGAATTTTGGCCGTTCCTCTTGGAACACCCTGTATATCCCCGCAACCTGATCTCTTTGAAAAAGCCATGGTTGTGTTTTTTGCCCTATCCTTCTCCAAGCCGAGATCTTGCTCCGACTGGAATGACAACGTTGTCGACGAGACTAAACTCAAATCCCGCTGCTTTCCTTTCCAGCGACCTGAGGAGAAGCAGGGGAAGAGGACTGACAATACCAATTCTAGCTTTACGTGGTTTCCAACTTCAGGCAAATGCTGAAACAACTCCTTCAATTCTTTTCCTCTCTTTTGTGGAATTGATTAAATGATTTCGTTTCGTAGGAGTTCCTCTAGGATGCGAAATTTATTTCTCCTCATAGGCGACTGTATTTTTAAGACTTATATTAGAACGCACATTCACTCTCACTACATATGCACACGGACTGTGAAGCCATAGAAAGTTGTTCGATAGTGCTCTGAAAGAAGCAGTCAGTATGGTGGCTGTTGCGCAATAGCGGGCGACGTCACTCCAGTACCCGGAACAGGCTGCTCCGCAAGTCACGCGCTTTCCATTGCAGAACTGGCTTCAGTGCGGTTGAGGGCTCGTAGTTACTTACCCTGGTAGAAGTTAACACAACACCCACCACAATATTTCTGGAATACTGAGGAACTGAGGGCGATAACTTGCTTTGAAATTTGTTCTCCAGATTATTGTAGTAAATTCAACAGCAGCATCACTGAACAATCTGCCTGCCTCATTCTGAGCTGATACTAATCCTGCAACTCATTTCCTGATTCCCCTCCCCTCCGTTCCCCCGCCAGTGTAGCTTCCCGAGATTTCCCTAAGTGACTCTAAACGAAACGAAGTTTCCTACTTCGTCGTTCCTCGAAACTGAGCTGACACAAAAGTCTTGATCTTTCTGTTTGCGTTGTTATACATTGTTATTATTGAAACAAAAGGAAGGAGATGGAGGAGTCCTGTGCCGATTTACAAAATAGCAACAGAGAAACCGCCGAGTTTATGACGCCCATCCGGCAGACAGATCACCTTCGACAGTGCTAACAAGTCCTAACTCCAAAAGACTGTCGAATCTTTTGGGATCTAAGCGGCTACGCAGCCGCAGTCTATTGATAAGGATTCTCTATGCCACATAATCTTTTAGATTTGTCGTCTATTTCCAGTTGTAAAAATTTCTATCACGACCAAGTTTCGAACTGGAAACTTGCGTACTGAGCGCCACTGTACTAGTGTAGTATTGCGACTGCAGGTATAGGGGCGGGTCCTTGAAAACTAGCTACTTACGAAGTCCGTGTTTGAACTAGAGTTAAATGAAGACAAATTACAGCTGAATCTTCTCTGAAACTATTGAACAGAAAGCTTTATCGAACGACTTCGTAAAAATAAAATCGACAGTCAAATGAAAACGAGCCAGATGTAAAAAAGTAGGTAAACTGTTGGTAATTGTAATCGCTATAACTGTTACTACATTTATCCCTCTGTGAGACAAGACGATCAGTGCCTTCATGAAAAAATGTTTGCTATTCCCATGATTGTACCCACGCGTGCACCTCTTCTTCCGAAGCAAATAGCGGCCAAGAATGTCTTTCTTCATGGCTGGAAATCGCATGTTGGGAGACCGTGACTACATGGAGGATGTGGAACGGCTTCCCAGGGAAACCTCTGCAGCGTAGTCGAAACAACCTTGGCAACATGTGGCTGCATTCGCGACCGTCGATTTGATTCGGACGAACATGTGTACGCCTTGGTACAACCTTGGTTTCTTGCAACCGCAAATATTTTTCCATGAAGGCAGTGACCGGCTTGTCTCGCAGTGGCATAAATGTATAAACAGTTATGGATATTACTTTTGAAATAAAACAGTTTACGTATTTTTTCCATCTGTCTTGTTTTCATTTGACTATCCCTTGTTAGTTTTACGTAATGAAAAAACTTCTTAAAAAAACTTACAGATTTCATACAATTACGACTGGCTGTTCGTGCTTTTCTGCTTAGGCGCTCCACTTTTTAAACTATAGCAACGTAATATTCGACTGCAAGCTGGGTTTTAAAATAGTCTTCAGTTTTTACCGTGCGGTTTCTACAATCTATATTCTTCGGAACATGCGAGAAAAGCAAGTTTTCGAATTCCGATGGTGCGAATTTCGCAGAAATGCTGGAACCTTACGTGATCCTTAGCACTCTCTGAGCAGTTTAGGATAGACTCAGTAATTTAGGAGGTTTAAGTGAACTAGCCACGAGACAGACGTAAACCAAAGTCACACGAGCCTGCCTGTTGTTGAGCAGATAGTAGCGAGTGGGAGAACGCGGAAAGTGACGCTAGAGGACGGAAGCACGATATGCGACGTTGCAAGGTCAGCGCATCTGGCTGGCGTGCCCAGCCTCGTGACTGCGTTGTGGTTGGCGCCTACAGCAGTTGCTCGCTGAGTCACAGCGGGTTTCATATACACTGAGGGAAGAAAGTCGCATCACCAAAAATTAATTAATGTAGAGTAATGAAATTTCGGTAATACAACTGCCTGGGTAACATTTTTAAGTAAGCGCGAGATAAGCCACTGCAAATATGAAATGCTGGTACATTACTAACCGGGGTAACCACCAGAATATTGAAAGCAACATTGACTTCGTTGTAAAGGTGCCAGATGTCATTCTGTGGAAGGAAATTCTATGCCTGTGGACGTCGTCTGTCAATACACAGACGGTTAATGTTGGTTGTGGATGACGCTGGAGTTGTCGTCCGATGATGTCCCATATGTGCTCGATTGGCGACAGATATGGTGATCGAGCAGGCCAAGACATGTCGACATTCTGTTGAATTACAACAGCGGTACGTGGGCGAGCGCTATCCTGTTGGAAAACACCCTCGTGGAATGCTGTTGATGAAGGGCAGCACAAAAGGTCGAATCACCAGATTGTCGTACAGTTTTGCAATCAGGGTGCATGGGGTAGTTACGAGAGTGTTGCCGCTGTCATACGAAATCGCACCCCAGACCATAACTCCAGGTATAGTTCCACTGTGTCTAGCACGCAGACAGGTTGGTTGTGGGCCCTCAACTGGCCTCCATCTAACCAATGCACGGCCATCACTGGCATCGTGGCAGAACCAGCTTTCATCAGGAAAAACAACAGACCTCCATTCTGTCCTCCACTGAAGTCGCAAATGGCAGTGGTTTGTGGTCAGTGGAATGTGCACTACAAGGCGTCTGGCTCGGAACTGTCTTGAAAGTAACCGATTTGTAACAGTTCGTTGTGTCACTGTGGTGCCAAACGCTGCTCAAATTGCTGCTGCAGATGCAGTACGATGCGCCAGGGCCATATGCCGGACACGATGGTCTTTCCTCTCGGCACTGCTACGTGGCCGTCCAGATCTCAGACTTCTTGCGGCAGTACATTCTCGTGGCAACCGCTGCCAGCAATCGTTTACAGTGGCTACGTTCTTGTCAAGTCTTCCTGCTGTATCGCAGAAGGAACATCGAGCTTCACGTAGCCCTGTTACACGACCTATTTCAAACTCCATTGGCTGTTGATAATGGCTTCTTTGTCGCTTTAAACTTATTCTTGACTAACATCAACTCACCATGACCAATATCAAAGGTAACTAACGCTCAAGATCGTTACAGCGTATATTTAAAACAAACCTGATTTGCATACTCATAGTGGCGCTACTAGCGCCACTCATGCGACTGGCCCGAGATTTGAATAGACGTCATCTTTCAGATGTAGTAAGACGCCTACCGACTTTCCTTGATGTAGCGCAACTTTTTCTTTGTGTCGCTATTTTTTTTGTCGGTGTATTTACTGGGAACTGTGATGCCAGGCTATTGCTCACGAAAGTCTTGGAACTGCCAAAGAAACCTCACATATTAGTAACGGGTGACAATGATGGTTTGTCAGCAATTGTGCTTGGATAGCTCGTTCTGGAGAGCATTTGTCCGCTAGTTGCAGAAGTCCCAATTAGCGCACACTCCGCTCCAGAGTAAAAATTCATTCTGAAAAAAAAAAAAAAACTTTCGCTGTAAAATCTTGTTCTCAGTGATATACTATTTGATCTGTGCACATCCAAGTTCGACTTTCGTGACCGAAGAGACTCCTCAAAGGTGTGCGCTGCACAGTTACTTGAGCAATATTCAGTGTCGAGAAGTTACTCTTACGAAATTTCATGGCATAGAGGTTACAAACACTGAAGAGCCAAAGAAACTGATGTAGATATGTAAACAAGAAGAATACGGCGTTGCGGTCGGCAACGACTGTATAAGACAACAAGTGTTTAGCGCAGTTGGTAGATCGGTTACCGCTGCTACAGTGGCAGGTTATCAAGATTTGATTGAGTCTGAACATGCTGTTACAGTCGGCGCACGAGGGATGGGACACAGCATCTCCGAGGTAGTGATAAAGTGGGGATTTTCCCGTACGACCATTTCACGAGTGTACTGTGAATATCAGGAATCCGGTAAAACATCAAATCTGCAACATCGCTGCGGCCGGAAGAGGGTCCTGCTAGAACGGGACCAACGAGGACTCAAGAGAATCGTGCAGCGTGACGGAAGTGCAACCCTTCCGCAAATTTCTGCAGATTTCAGTGCTGGGCCATCAACAAGTGCCGGCTGTGGTGGCCGTGCGTTTCTAGGCACTTCAGTCTGGAACCGCGTGACTGCCACGGTCGCAGGTTCGAATCCTGTCTCGGGCATGGATGTGTGTGATGTCCTTACGTTATTTAGGTTTAAGTAGTTCTAAGTTCTAGGGGACTGATGACCTCAGAAGCTAAGTCCCATAGGGCTTAGAGCCATTTGAATCTAAGGCACAGTTTACATCCGTAACATCGTTCCAGACCATGTGAGAGCAATGTTCATGATGCGGATCTGAAGAGGACGACTTCTTCAGCGAATGTACTATGTTCTTCATCATAAAAAAAAACACTTTCCGTGAATTTCAAAACTGACAACTGACAAATAAAGCTTTGCCTCAGATTGTATGCAACCAGGAATGTGATTCACTCGACTGTTCTTCCAATAAAAAGCTTTAGCATGCTTTTGCATATACTGTAGGAGATAAGGTGATTGCCACCTGACTCTCACCGCAGATACCGAACGCTTTTTCGCCTTTTTGAATACGTGGCATATCAGATGACATCGATGTGCTAACACATCATTCACAGGCGACGCTGTATTTATTGATAAGGTTATACGGAGATTCCGATGATCTGCATGTGGAAAGCTTCGCCAGAGTTCAGTTTAAATTCCCGCAGTTTGAGAATTAGTTACTACTACACACTCTTGTCATCCGTAAGAGAACTCGGTTGGAAAAAGCTGGAAGAGAACGAAAGGAGTACGGAAGAGTAGGCGATGACGCGATTATTAACAATGTGGTAGAACCTTGGGTTCGGTAAGGATGAGGAAGAAAAGGTCTGTCTCAGTTCAAAGGAACCATCTCGGGATTTGCCTTGCCCATATAGGAAAAACCACGGATTTGAACCACTCTCCTGGAACTCTGGTTCAAACAGAATAAATTGTAGGTTACCACGAATGTGCATTCTGGTTAGCACGTATAAGCATTCTACACACATCAAAAAAAGTTTTGCATCACCTCGGTACCGAGAGTTCCGGAACCTGTACAGAAAATTGGAATAGAGATCAACATAAACATCATTTCCGCCCTTTTTATTCCTCATGAAAACCACAAATTGCATGTTGTACCAACATACAGCGAGACATTCAGAGGTTCTGGTCGAGGTTGCTGTACACACCGGTACCTTTAATACCCGGTAGCACGTTCTCTTGCGTTGATGCATGGCTGTATTCGTCGTGGCATACTGTTCACAAGTTCATCAAGTCACTGTTGGTCCAGATTGTACCACTCCTCAACAGCGATTCGGCGTAGCTCCCTCAGAGTGGTTGGTGGGTCACGTCGTCCATAAACAGCCCTTTTCAATCTATCCCAGGCACGTTCGATAGGGTTTATATCTGCAGAACATGCTGGCTACTCTATTCGAGCTATGCCGCTATCCTGAAGGAAATCATTCACAAGATGTGCACGATGGGGGCGCGAATGGTCGTCCATGAAGACGAATTCCTCGTCAATACGCTGTCGTTGCGGTTGCACTATCGGTCGGAGGATGGCATTGACTATCGTACAGCCGTTACGGCTCCTTCCATGACCATCAGCGGCGCACGTCGGTCCCACATAATGCCACCCCAAAACAGCAGGGAACTTCCACCTTGCTGCACTCGCTAGACAGTGTGTCTATGGCGTTCAGCCTGATCAGGTTGCCTCCAAAGACGTCTCCGACGGTTGTCTGGTTGAAGGCATATGGGACACTTATCGGTGAAGAGAACGTGATGCCAATCCTGAGCGGTCCATTCGGCATGTTGTTGGGCCCATCTGTACTGCGGTGCATGGTGTCGTGGTTGCAAAGTTGGACCTCGCCATTGACGTCGGGAGTGAAGTTGCACATCATGCAGCATACTGCGCACATTTTGAGTCGTAACACGACGTTCTGTGGTTGCACGCAAAGTATTATTCAACAGGGCGGCGTTGCTGTCAGGGTTCCTCCGAGCCATAATTCGTTGGCAGCAGTCATCCACTGCAATAGTACCCCTTGGGCGGCCTGAGCGAGGCACGTCATCGACAGTTACTGTCTCTCTGTATCTCCTCGATGTCCGAACAACATCGCTTTGGTTCACTGAGAGACACCTGGACACTTCCCTTGTTGAGACCCCTTCCTGCCACAAAGTAACAATGCGGACGCGTTCGAACCGCGGTATTTACAGTCTAGGCATGGTTGAACTACAGACAAGACGAGCAGTATACCCCCTTCCTGGTGGAACGACTGGAACTGATCGGCTGTCGGACCCCCTCCGTCTAATAGGCGCTGCTCATGCATAGTTGTTTACATCTTTGGGCGGGTTTAGTGACATCTCTGAACAGTAAAAGGGACTGTGTCTGTGATACAATATCACCAGTCAACGTCTATCTTCAGGAGTTCTGGGAACCGGGGTAATGCAAAACTTTTTTTTGTGTGTGTATATGTTGACTTTGGTGGAGATCGTTCACTGGGTAAGATTGGTTGTAGAATCAGTTTCTTATTAGATTGTATTGTATTGTATTGTATGTTAACCGGCGACCTAGAAACGACGGAGAGGCTCCGTCCCCGCCGCAGCCGCAGTGGTCCACAACCCCACGACGACTACCGCAGTCCACGTCACCCCTCCGCCGCCCCACACCGAACCCAGGGCTGTCGTGCGGTTCGGCTCCCTGTGGACCCCCCAGGGAACGTCTCACACCAGACGAGTGTAACCCCTATGTTTGCGTGGTAGAGTAATGGTGGTGTACGCGTACGTGGAGAACTTGTTTGCGCAGCAATAAAAAAATGGTTCAAATGGTTCAAAGCACAATGGGACTTAACATCTGAGGTCATCAGTCCCCTAGAACTTAGAACTACTTAAACCTAGCTAACCTACGGCTATCACACACATCCATGCCCGAGGCAGGATTCGAACCTGCGACCGTAGCGGTCGCGCGGTTCCAGACTGAAGCGCCTAGAACCGCTTGGCCACACCGGCCGGCTGCGCAGCAATCGCTGTCATAGTGTAACTGAGGCAGAATAAGGGGAACCAGCCCGCATTCGCCGAGGCAAATGGAAAACCGCCTAAAAACCAACCACAGACTGTCCGGTTCACCGGACCTCGACACAAATCCGCCGGGCGGATTCGTGCCGGAGACCAGGCGCTCCTTCCCGCCCGGAAAGCCGTGCGTTAGACCGCACGCCCAACCGGGCGGGCTTTCTTATTAGATAGGCGAGAACACCAGAATAAAGATCGCAGTTCTAATAATATGGAAATGAAATCCATCCCGTCCGATTTAAACTCATGTTTTATTTGGGTGTAGAAGCTACTGTTTTGCCTCAGTATGTGTGTTCAGTGTGCACTTGAAACAGGACTCTGTTCGATCTCCTATGGCACTAATGATACAGCTGGAAAAATGTATTAGTAATATTACTTTACATTTTATAGTAATAAAATGGTATTTGGGAATTAGCTTATGCTATGCTTACACTAGTACTTTATCCGAAAACAGTGAGGATAAACCTACTCTACATATTACTATTTGAAGTTATCGGAGATCAGTTTGTTTCAATACTTGCGCATCTCATTTCTCACTATAGTATTACCTTTTGTAATTTAGTTTTACATGTTCCTACATCACCGTTTTTCTTACCGAGAATGTATTTCGGAAACAACGCAAAAGAATAGAAAAGATCCTTTTATGAGGAAAATGTAATTACTGGTAGGCGGCAGCAACCAGCGGCACCAAGTTTCTTCTTGTTTTTTAGACACTGAGTGGGAGAAATAGTAATGATGGCAGTGAATGCGACCTATTTCTTAAGAGACTCCTCTCGCATATTGGAGAACCTTACACTAAGTAACTGTAGCGTCAGCTTCAGTGTAGATACAGTGCTTCCCTTCGCTTTCAGTTACATTTGAAACGGCGTTTATTTTGTGGTTTTTATGCATTTATTATTATTAGTTTTTCTACGATGAGACTCTTTGGAAAGAAAGGGTGTCACAACATTGGGGTTACTGTAGTTACCTAACGTAAATCAGTAATTTAAATTTGTTTTAATGCATCTTTGAGTTCTTTGTTTTATCGATTGTGGTAAATAACGCTGACAGAAGTCCAGAATCAGGCACATGACCAGCATATAATATACACTCCTGGAAATTGAAATAAGAACACCGTGAATTCATTGTCCCAGGAAGGGGAAACTTTATTGACACATTCCTGGGGTCAGATACATCACATGATCACACTGACAGAACCACAGGCACATAGACACAGGCAACAAAGCATGCACAATGTCGGCACTAGTACAGTGTATATCCACCTTTCGCAGCAATGCAGGCTGCTATTCTCCCATGGAGACGATCGTAGAGATGCTGGATGTAGTCCTGTGGAACGGCTTGCCATGCCATTTCCACCTGGCGCCTCAGTTAGACCAGCGTTCGTGCTGGACGTGCAGACCGCGTGAGACAACGCTTCATCCAGTCCCAAACATGCTCAATGGGTGACAGATCCGGAGATCTTGCTGGCCAGGGTAGTTGACTTACACCTTCTAGAGCACGTTGGGTGGCACGGGATACATGCGGACGGGCATTGTCCTGTTGGAACAGCAAGTTCCCTTGCCGGTCTAGGAATGGTAGAACGATGGGTTCGATGACGGTTTGGATGTACCGTGCACTATTCAGTGTCCCCTCGACGATCACCAGTGGTGTACGGCCAGTGTAGGAGATCGCTCCCCACACCATGATGCCGGGTGTTGGCCCTGTGTGCCTCGGTCGTATGCAGTCCTGATTGTGGCGCTCACCTGCACGGCGCCAAACACGCATACGACCATAATTGGCACCAAGGCAGAAGCGACTCTCATCGCTGAAGACGACACGTCTCCATTCGTCCCTCCATTCACGCCTGTCGCGACACCACTGGAGGCGGGCTGCACGATGTTGGGGCGTGAGCGGAAGACGGCCTAAAGGTGTGCGGGACCGTAGCCTAGCTTCATGGAGACGGTTGCGAATGGTCCTCGCCGATACCCCAGGAGCAACAGTGTCCCTAATTTGCTGGGAAGTGGCGGTGCGGTCCCCTACGGCACTGCGTAGGATCCTACGGTCTTGGCGTGCATCCGTGCGTCGCTGCGGTCCGGTCCCAGGTCGACGGGCACGTGCACCTTCCGCCGACCACTGGCGACAACATCGATGTACTGTGGAGACCTCACGCCCCACGTGTTGAGCAATTCGGCGGTACGTCCACCCGGCCTCCCGCATGCCCACTATACGCCCTCGCTCAAAGTCCGTCAACTGCACATACGGTTCACGTCCACGCTGTCGCGGCATGCTACCAGTGTTAAAGACTGCGATGGAGCTCCGTATGCCACGGCAAGCTGGCTGACACTGACGGCGGCGGTGCACAAATGCTGCGCAGCTAGCGCCATTCGACGGCCAACACCGCGGTTCCTGGTGTGTCCGCTGTGCCGTGCGTGTGATCATTGCTTGTACAGCCCTCTCGTAGTGTCCGGAGCAAGTATGGTGGGTCTGACACACCGGTGTCAATGTGTTCTTTTTTCCATTTCCAGGAGTGTATAATCTTATAGACTTACCAGTTAGAGATACGAATGCAGCCATTGAAATATCTCCACGAAAACTTTCCTGAGCTACATATGTCTTCAGCTACAGGAAGTTCAGAGGAATATTTCTGAAGTGCATTCATATTTTGGTAGAGTAAACAAAAGCAAGTGCACGTAAGTCAGAGAATAAGTTGTCCACAAGACTGCGTTTACAACCAAACGTTTAGATGCGTCGCAGGACAAACAGAAAGTGGGTGTAAATGAGTCCAGCTTCTTTCATTTTCACTCTTAGTGCTCATTCAGGTTTAGCTCATTGCTGTTCGGAACAGCATTAATTGGAACGTCATTTCCTCGTATCTGTGTGGAACATTGATGTAACGCATTGTTGACGTAAACATCTTGAATGTTTAGTGCTACGCATCTGTAAGATATTTATTAAAGGACATCTGGTAAACACCATGAGCTGAAATAGTTGTTGATTGAACAGACGTTTTGTTATTTATCTCTTGTTCAGTTCTCTGGAAAAATATAAGGGTTATTCAGCGTATGACAGTTGCTTGCAATATAAAGTTTAATACAGTTTTCTTTTTTATTATTGAGAAAAGGAAGTGATTCTACGGTTACCATATGCTATTTATGACACACGTCGTACGTGTAGAACCCGTGTAGTATTGTTGTACTGGGAGCTGACCATTCTGATTTGTATTTTGCGCCTTCTTCTCATTCTGTTGAGTTCTATCTCAGGCTATGCTTTTTCTGTTCCATCCCACTTCCTTGTATAAGGATGATTCCTTTGACAGGTCACGACCGACTTCCTTCCCCATCTTTCCCTAATCCGATGGGACCTTCTGTAAGACTACAATGCTCACCAAAGAAAGACAGAACACTTAATGATGCTTTGCAGTAGTTTTCACTCTCTCACGAACCAGTTTAGTTTCCGGCTTCATAGGCTATGACAAAAATATGACTGACTGTTGTAACTGTAGATAAAATAAACGAAGAACAGGCCGGTGAAACTGTTTCTACTTTGATTTAGTATTTTATGACCTGTACGATGCACTTCATGTCCTCCATAGAATGAAAAAAGGTAGGTAGATAATATAACACGAAATTATGGAAACTGATTAGTACATATCACATAATCCGCTGTTCAATATAGTTTCACCACTAATGGAATTTATGCATGTCGCAGAGAGCAGACAGTTACTACTGCAGAATCAGCTCTGTGTTTAAAATGTGTCTCTTTCTCTTTATATGACATCTGTAAGTAGGATGCCATAACATCATCACTAATACCTCTTTCAGCCCTAAGCGTACTTTATTTGCGGTTATGAGGGACACTTGTTAATTGGAGATCGCATAAACCCGATAAACCAATTAGTGACTAAATAAAAATTGTTGCACTATTTCAAGAAAAACGTCTTTTTGTGATGCAATGCTTTTGCGGAGCTGTCATTCGTACTCAGGTGATTCATGTGAAAAGGTTTTTGACGTGATAATGGCCACACGGCGGGAATCAACAGACTTTGAACGCGGAGCTGTAGTTGGAGGTAGACGCATGGGACGTTCCATTTCGGAAACTGTTAGGGAATTGAGTATTCCGAGGTCCACAGTGTCAATTGTGTGCCCAGAATATCAAATTTTAGGCATTACCTCTCAGCACAGACAACGCCGTGGCCGACGGTCTTCACTTAACGACCGAGAGCAGGTGTTTGCGTAGAGTTGTAAGTGCTAACAGACAAGCAACACTGCCTGAAATAACCACCGAAATCAATGTGGGACGTACGACGAACGTATCCGTTAGGGCAGTGCGGCAAAATTAGGCGTTAATGGTCTATGGTAGCAGACGACCGATGCGAGTACCTTTACTGATACCCAACATCGCCTGTAGCGCCTTCTCCTGGGCTCGTAACCATTTCGGTTGGACCCTAGACGACTGGAAAACCGTGGTCTGGTCAAATATGACTGGATTCGTGATTTCCTGTCAGAGAGGTCACAGTTCGTAGTAATAGACGGGAAGTGACCAAGAAAACCAGAAGTGATTTCTGGCGTTCCCCAAGGTAGTGTTATAGGCCCTTCGCTGTTCCTTATGTATATAAACGATTTGGGAGACAATCTGAGCAGCCTTCTTAGGTTGTTTGAAGACGACGTTGTCGTTTATCGACTAATAAAGTCATCAGAAGATCAAAGCAAATTGCAAAACTGTTTAGAAAACATATCTGTATGGTGCGAAAATTGTGAGGTCATCCACATGAGTGCTAAAAGGAATCCATTAAATTTCGGTTACTCGATAAATCACTCGAATCTAAAGGCCGAAATTCAGCTAAATACCAAAGAATTACAATTACGAACAACTTAAATTGGAAGGAACACATAGAAAATTTTGTGGGGAAGGCTAACCAAAGACTGCGTTTTATTGGCAGGACACTTAGAAACTGTAACAGATCTACTAAGGAGACTGCCTACACTACGCTTATCCGTCCTCTTTTAGAATACTGCTGCGCGGTGTGGGATCCTTACCAGATAGGACTGACGGAGTACATCGAGAAAGTTCAAAGAAGGGCAGCACGCTTTGTATTACCGCGAAATATGGGAGAGAGTGTCACTCAAATGATAAAACATTTAGGTGGACATTATTAAAACAAAGGCGTTTTTCTCACGAAATTACGATCACCAACCTTCTCCTCCGAATGCGAAAATATTTTGTTGACGCCGACCTACGTAGGGAGAGACGATTAACATAATAAAAATAAGGGAAAAACAGAGCTCGCACGGAAAGATGTAGGTGTTCGTTCTTTCCGCGCGCTATAGGAGATTGGAATAACAAAGAATTGTGAAGGTGGTTCGATGAACCCTCTGCCAGGCACTTAAATGTGATTTGCAGAGTATCGATGTAGATGTGTCCCGAACTCAGCTGGTAAGAGCGGATGGTAGGTCTCGAGTGTGGCGCAGACCCCACGAAGCCAAGGACCCAGGTGTGAACAAGACATTCTACAAGCTGGTGGTGATTCCATGATAGTGTGGGTCGTGTTTACACGGAATGGACAGGGTCCTCTGGATGTTCGATTACTTTGAGACCGTTTACATCCATTCATGGACGTCACGATCCCAAACAACGATGGAATTTTTATGGATGACAAGGCGCCATGTCACCGAACAACTGTTGTTCGCAATTGGTGGGAAGAATATTCTAGACTATTCGAGCGAATGATTTGGCCACCCAGATCACCCGACATGAATCATATCGAACATTTATGGGACATAATCTAGAGGTCAGTTCGTGCGCAAAATTCTGCACCGGTGACACTTGCGCAATTATGGTTGGTTACAGCGCCAGCATGGCTCAATATTTCTGCAGGGGACTTCGAACGACTTGTTGTGTCCATGTCACGTCGAGCTGCTACAATATACCAGGCAAAAGGAGGTCTTACACGATATTAGGAGGTATCCCATGACTTATCACCTCAACGTATTTGGTTTTATTACCAGATACAAGCATTTAACGTGTAAGAAAACTAAATCATAGTTACAAGTACTTTGGAAAGATTGCATACCACGCCACAATGTGTTTGATAAGAGGGAGAACACTGAGAATACTAATTTTCGTAATGCTTGCTCTAGAGGGACGACAATAAAACTGCACCTTAAAAACTGAGGAATTCTTAAGAGGTTATTTTACTCAGGGCATGATGGCTCAGTAGGTGTCGTATTACCGATCCAGTGGTTGAGGATTCAACCCTTGGTCATTATATGGATATTTTACTGTCCCGTATGGATTCTTTCACTTTTGTTAGTGCATTGTTAATTTCAGGGACAAGTTGCGTCGTAGTCCACGGTAAACTGTAGGTATCCCTATAACTGCCTGGGGAACTCAGTTTGCCTTGGTAACTCAGTTCAAAGGTCTGGCGGGGGTAAGGGTATACTATCTCTTATAGCATTAAGCGTAATAAAACATGTGATTTCCAAACCAATCTTCGAGTTGATGAAAGTTTTGCCTTACCTAAAACTTCTAAACCTGAAATATAGGTACTCCCGATATTTCATGAACCGTTCAGGGTATCTACAAACCCTTATTTTTTTGACAAAGAAGCGAAACTGCACTTCGCTTCCGGTCGTGACTTTCATATTTAGCACGTTCATAGCCCTCTTTGGCAAAAGTTTCGCTGTGGGCTGTAACAAGTGTTACATCAATATGCTTCTCCTTCCAGGTGCTCACGAATACCTCTATATAAAATAAAGCTGTGAGCATTGGTGATACATTCACCCATTTGAATACTACAGTTTGTCGGAATCCTTGTTTCGATTTCTTGAATCGCTTATGGAATATTAAGGGTATCGGCCGTAAGTGGAAGACAAGTTAGAAGAATGTCATATGATGTAGCTCACGTATTCGGCGTATTTGGACACTTGGCAAAATTTACATATTAATTGCAATTCCAAAGAAAGCAGTTGCTGACAGATGTGAAAATTATCGACCTATCAATTTAATTAGTCAAGGTTGCAAAATACCAACACGAATTCTTTACAGAAGAATAGAAAAATTGGTAGAAGGCGACCTCGGGGAAGATCAGCTTGGATTCCGGAGAAATGTAGGAACACACGAGGCAATACTGAGCCTATACTATAGCATTTGTAGCCTGGAGCACTCTTTGAAGTTCTGAAGATAGCAGCGGTAAAATACAGGGAGGAAAGGCTATTTACGACTTGTACAGAAACCAGAATGCAGTTAGGAGTCGAGGGGCATGAAAGGGAAGCAGTTGTTGAGAAGGGAGTGAGACAAGGTTGTAGCCGATCCCCGATGTTATTCAATATGTACAATGAACAAGCAGTACAGGAAACCAAAGAAAAATTTGGAGTAGAAATTAAAGTTCAGGCAGAAAAAATTTTTTTTGTGTTTTACCGATGACGTTGTACTTCTGTCGCAGACAGTAGATGACTTGGAAGAACAGCTTAACAGAATGGACAGAGTCTTGAAAGTAGGACGTAAGATGAACATCAACAAAAGCAAAACAAAGATAATGGAATGTAGCCGAATTAAACCAGGTGCTGCTAAGGGAATTAGATTAGGAAACAAGACACTAAAGTAGTAGACGAGTTTTGGTATTTGGGCAACAAAATAACAGCTGATAGCCAAAGTGGAGAGGATACAAAATGTAGGCTGGGAATGACAAGAAAAGCGTTTCTGTGGCAGAGACACTTGTTAACATCGAATATAGGTTTAGGAATTAGGAAGTCTCTTCTTAAAGTATTTGTGTGGAGTGTAGCCACGTATGGAAGTGAATCGTGGACGATAAACAACTTAGACAAAAAGAGAATAGAAGCTTTCGAAACGTGGTGCTACAGAAGAATGTTGAAGATTAGATGGGTAGATCACGTAACTAATGAGGAAAGTGGGTACTGAATAGAATTTGGGAGGCAAGAAATTTGCCGGCCGGTGTGGCCGAAGCGGTTCTAGGCGCTTCAGTCGGGAACCGCGCGACCGCTACGGTCGCAGGTTCGATTCCTGCCTCGGGCATGGATGTGTGTGATGTCCTTAGGTTAGTTAGGTTTAAGTAGTTATAAGTTCTAGGGGACTGATGACCTCAGATGTTAAGTCCCATAGTGCTCAGAGCCATTTGAACCATTTGAACACCGAGCGAGGTGGCGCAGTGGTTAGCACACTGGACTCGCATTCGGGAGGACGACGGTTCAATCCCGTCTCCGGCCATCCTGATTTAGGTTTTCCGTGATTTCCCTAAATCGTTTCAGGCAAATGCCGGGATGGTTCCTTTGAAAGGGCACGGCCGATTTCCTTCCCAATCCTTCCCTAACCCGAGTTTGCGCTCCGTCTCTAATGACCTCGTTGTCGACGGGACGTTAAACACTAACCACCACCACCACCACCATTTGAACAAGAAATTTATGGCACAACTTGACCAAAAGAAGGGATCGGTTGGTAGGACACATTCTGAAGCAATCACCAATTTGGTGTTGGAGGGAAGACTGTGTGTGTGTGTGTGTGTGTGTGTGTGTAGGGGGGGATAGAGAGGGGGGGAGATCGTAGAGGGAGACCAAGAGATTAGTACAGTAAGCAGATTCAAAAGGATGTCGGTTGCAATAGTTATTTGGAGACGAAGAGGCTCTCACAGGATAAGAGTAGCATGGAGAGCTGCAGCAAACTAATCTTCGGACTGAAGACCACAACAATTGCAGAGGAACTGACCCCATAGACGCCTCCCTTCCCGCTTTCATTGGGAGGATACAGGAGGTAGGCTTTGGCCAGTGACGTAATCATGACTTGGCGTGGCTTTGTGTGCACGCAAACGAAAAGAGAACAGAACATTGACAATTTTTTTTTTGCGTCAGTTTTTCTGAATGTAGGGTATGGTGACTGACTGGCCTGTACCGTAGCTCCCGGTCTAGGTTAGGTTAGGTTAGTGTTGTTTAACGTCCCGTCGACATCGAGGTCATTAGAGACGGAGCGCTAGCTCGGGTTAGGGAAGGATGGGGAAGGATATCGGCCGTACCCTTTGAAAGGAACCATCCCGGCATTTGCCTGGAGCGATTTAGGGAAATCACGGAAAACCTATATCAGGATGGCCGGACGCGGGTTTGAACGTCAGCGGTTATTGAAACAGTTTGTACTTCCCGCTACCTTATCAATATTGACTTTCACGAGATCGCCGGCGGTTACAGCCGAAGGCTCGCCTGAGACTCAGTGGCAGTCAACGTGTTTAACGGAGTCCCCAGTGACACACAGCACTACGCTGCATGCGCACGAGACGAGCCCGCCCAACGGGAATTGCAAGAACGATAAACGTGAATCGCGGAACGACAGATATGGCCGGCAGTGCGCGGGGCCCGTTAGTGAGCGACGCGCGCCTGCCGGTTCCCGACGCTGTGTGTACTCGAGCCGTCACCTGACTGGCGGCGTGCCAAGGGGCAGCGCTGCTAGCCACCGACTGTACGCCGCTGCGAATGGAGAGCGAAGTCGACATGCGGGAGGTGATCATCGACCGAGCGTCCGGCTACAAGCCGTCAAGAGGTGACTGCTGCAGCGGCTTATCTGCTCTCGAACGCTTTATCTGGCCTCGGCGTTCGCTTCTGCGCAAATCTGCCCTTCCGGTGTGCCATTCTCACGTGCCTTCTGTCCACCGCAACAAGTTACAGTGCTGCCATGTCGAACGTTCTCGATTGCGTTACAGACGTATGCTTCCGTTCTGATCCTGCACAATTGTAATATGTTTTGAACCTGTGGTATCTAGCCTCCTATCTCATACCCGAACGTACTACATTTTCATCTGCGGTCAAATGCCTGTTGCGTAATAAGTAGGTACGGCAACATTTTAATATATGCCGCGGTCTGCATTTTTCACGGAGCGAAGCTACATTGCAAGACTACAGGGAAACAGTGAAAATAAGTGAAGTTGTGCGCGATAGTGAGAGAACCGGCTAGAGTGTGACAGTGGTCCTCCGCGGAAAATTGATTGTGGTGGTAGACATCTGTAGCAAAGTCAGAGGTCTAAGTTGGGCTGGAATATGATAATTTGGGTGTGAGTTGGCGAGGCTAACGAATGTGAATGAGAAATAGAGGCCGTAGTTAAAGATAAACTTGTAATGTAGCCTGATGTCCAAGTTCGCGACGTATTTAGCGCAGTTTGCCATATTTAACACGCTTTTCGTTGTAAAAATTGAAACAAGATAAAATCAGAAAGCCTATATTAGAATATGGACAAGTCTCGGACTATTTTGATGCCTATAATGTACATATATCATACATACGCTTTGAAAAATACAAAATGGGGGGGGGGCTGCACTACGTAACTTTTACATGGGAATCCACGAATTGAGACGTTTCGTGTGGTACATTCACTTCAGACAGCTTATGTAAATGCCATTGATCACAGACGACGTCACTTCTCATATCCAAGTATCTACTGTCAGAACCTTACGAACTGCGTCTCTGGTAAAAACGTAGAGTTTAAAGACAGTAGTGGTCTAGTACTTCTAGGAATTGAAGCGGAAGTGCCGGGTTAGATTTTCGGGAACCATCTCAAGTTTTACTCTTGCGGAAAGGTCTGCAGGAGGGGGCCCACTGTGCTTCGTGGGACCAAATGAGAAGCTGTTTGATAAACTAAGCCGCGAATTCGACACACAAACCGACAAACTGGCATCAAGCCCAAGGTCTCTGCACTAGGCTTGCAGGCATGACATTTATTTACTGCTTTATTTGGTGGTGCTGGTGGTATTCGTGGCTGGGACGTCTTCTCTTTACTGTACGCTAGTGGCAGTGCTGTCCCTGTATAAAGGTTTCTGAGAATTTTGGTCCTTCCCAAACTCACTTTCTCTTGTTTAGTGGGCGTGTACTCTAACACGTTATCGTGTCTATGGGCCAACATAATTATTTTTTCGCCAGATCGCGTTCGTTGGTTTTATAGAAATTATTTCGATTTTTCTTGTGTTCTGGATTTGTTGTTCTCATACCTGAACCTTGTAAAGACTCTCTTACTGCTTCAGAAGACTTAATTCGTTCTCAGGTTTTTCTAGGTGCTTGTTTTGTATTTATTTTATTTTAATGGAGTACTGATTGTTAGGGCAGCAACATCCTTGCCAATTCATTAGCCAATTATACGTCATTTATGTTTCAGAAGAGTGCAGCACTATGTGTTGAACAAATGTGTTCCAGTACATTGCTGGATGTAATGAATAGCCCCTACGAATAAATGCTAATGTATTTCATTTCTAATGGATGAAGGTTCCGGTATATTTATGCCGGAAGCCGCGAGGAGAGAGACTGACGCTATCAACAGACAACTATTCTTCAGCACTAATTAACCACTATGGCCACTATCACGTCATACAATCATACGTACAGTATTATATCAACGTAGCGGCACCTTTGAGAATGGGGATATTTGGACAGGGGCATTCTTACTATTAACGCCTTCTAACATTGGTACTAAAAACTTGAAAATACCAGACAATGAGAAAATATGGGGTTTTAGCAGGGATGGAAATATAAAGCAAAATGCGCAACATATAAAAAAATAGCCATGTAACGTTCGTTGGCTTCACCAACTCACCTCAAAATTGCTACTTTCCAACCCAACCCAAAACTCGGGCTACGCTGCTGATCAGTGTGACACAGCCTTCATTTCAAAATACTTGAACGACTGTGATATCATTAATCAAATAACCGTTAACCGACATTTTTTGATCTGTCCCAAAATTATTTTACGCGAATGGTTCCTTCAAAAAGCCACGGCCAAATTTGTTTCAGAATCTTATTTCTTTTGATGATTACAAAAAATACGTAGAAAAATAAATAAATCTTTCATTTTCGTATCGTCCCGTGCCTAAGAACATACTCTAACAAAGCCAGTGTGTAATAATGCTTGAATTGCGCTCTCTTGTTTAATCATGTAATCTTGTATTTCTCTGCGGAAATGGATCTCCAGAACATTTATCTCAGAGAGAGATTTTCGTGTTTGCAGCTAGCTTTACTAATTCGCGTTATGTTTCACCCCATTAATTGATTTTGTATCTCAGTTGTGGGGATATTAGGTGTGGATATAGTATGTCTCACTGGTAATTAAGAGTTCAGTGGCGATTGTGGTGGAATAGTTCACAGGCAGCGTTATAAGTTAACACCTATGATGGCTGTAGGCGACTGTAGAAAACTTAAAACTGCTAATTTTGGTGCGTGACCAAGTTATCCGTTGAATGCATTTGTCGGAGGAACTGAACTCGTATTCGGGAGGAACACGATTGAAATCCGCGCCCGGCCATCCTGATTTAAGGTTTCTGTGAAGTAACGTCGATTTACCAACAATTTGTCATTCACCGCTTTTACACGCATAGCACGACAATAAAACTGGTTCTTTCAGGAAATGGAAATGTCAGTGCGAGTACGAAATTTTGGTGAGACAGACCCGTAAAGAGAAGGAAGACTACTTAGTGGATTAGCCATTGTTTATCGCTTGTCACGTAAGAGATCAGTCAAAGAAAAACAGTTGTTTGCGTAGCGAATGCCTTCCTGGAACTCGTTCTCGCAGAGAGCGCTATCATTGACGAGCAGTGTTGCTCCACGTGACCCACCATATCCAGGAACTGATAAAGTGATCACCTCGGCCTCATTAAATATATCTAACGACAGGCTTTTCTCCTTCCTTCGCGGAACTGTTTCTTCTGCCCTGTACATCTTTGGAACATATTCCTAAACGATAATCTACAGTAGTGCACATATCTTTTTATATTGTACCGTGACGATTTAGATTAGACTGGCTGAGTTCTTCCAGCTCGTCGCCGTTTTTGATGATCCGAGAAGTTACGAATTTGTTTTCTTTGCACAAATACTAGACTTATTTTTGCCCTGCATTTCTGTCTTGCTTTTGTCGCGAGGCAAGTATAAAAGTGTACTGGAAAAAGAAGCAAAGGCGCTTTAAACTTCACTATGGCAGTGAGCCGAGAGGGAGCTACGGGTACGCGCTCGTTGATGTACAACTAGCACAGTATCTGCCGTCAATCGTATGTATGAAGGTTGCTCACCAGAGTTGATACCGTAGTTGCATCCACTAGTTTACTGTTTGACACAACAGGATTGTTAAAATGACACATCGTTGGCAGCTGTGCATTATCTCTTCGTTTCCATCAAGTTCACGTCTCTGGATTTTTTCTTGTGGGGATTCGTAAAAGACGTTGTTTATAAAGACGTTCCAACCACACCTGAAGATATGCGAGAGAGAACTGTCAGAGCATGTGCTTCGATAAGTGCCGATGTGAAAAGGAATACCACTTAATCCATGATAAGAAGATTGCAGCACTGCATTGATACCAATGGTCATCACTTCAAACACCTTCTGTAAATGGACGTTCATGACACCTTTTTGACCTTCGTTGACCTTCAAAGATCTTACTGTTACACATCATTGGATTCGTCTCGATAGCCGCTATCAGAAAATAAGTACCAAACTAAAGCGTCCTACTTAAAAAGGTCTCTGACGCGACCCCACCTAGCAACAAAAAACCAACATCATATTACGGCTCCTGTTGTCCCATGCAACATTTGTCCCACAAACTTTTCAGTTACTATCATACTTTGGGAGTTATCCTAAGTGGCAATAGTTAGTGGCTCACCCTGTCTATTGTACACGAAAATCCAGTTAAATTCTTAATTACCGATCCCTTACAAAAGATTGTAAATCGAGCCGGTTTAAATAAAAAAGATTACAAATTAATTTTTTCCATCTTTATGTATTTGAAACTTCATGAAAATGAAAATGCTCGTAGAACGTATACCTTTGTTCAAAAATCTGATTTCGCCAGCAATCGAACCCAGCCCCCCCCCCACCCCCCCCAAGTCACGCTTGCAACTTATCAAAGAGCCACTTTGCTTGTCGGAAAAACAATCATGCTTTACGATAATGAAGATGGTCGGTAAACTCGAATGTCGATTTTGTCGAGAATTTTTGGGAGATTGATGTTTCAGTTCTGAACTTCAAGTGCCAGAAAAAAAAAAAAAAAAAAAAAAAATCCGATTGCCGTGTGACAAAGGAGCGGAGAATTCTACAGAATTATATCACGTAGTGCAGACATGTTGAAGGGAATCGTCACGCACCCAACTACCAAGTCAAATGAATATCGCCGGCCGGGGTGGCCGAGCGGTTCTAGGCGCTACAGTCTGGAACCGCGCGACCGCTACGGTCGCAGGTTCGAATCCTGCCTCGGGCATGGATGTGTGTGATGTCCTTAGGTTAGTTAGGTTTAAGTAGTTCTAAGTTCTAGGGGACTGATGACCTCAGATGTTAAGTCCCATAGTGCTCAGAGCCATTTGAACCAAATGAATATCTCTTCATGAAAAACAATCGCAATCTAACCTGAAACTCTCTGCATGCAAATTCTGGACGCTGTGCGTTCTGTTAGAAAACATCAGTGAAAATTTCGTCTTGCTACTACTTTCCACCAATTCAGTTGCTCTGCAGTGTGTTTGTAGAAAATAGCCGCGAATACCATTTGCAGCAACTTTTTCATGTTCGTTGAATAAGTGTAGAGAACGCTATTAATTTTTGGTAATACTGAATAATAATACTCCTTACGGATATCAACAAAGTAGACTGAACATGAAAATGGAAACGTGTAAGCAAGCAGCACATCACGAAGGTCCATTCGATGGTACATTAAAAAACTGACATACTGAAACAGTTCGGATCGATCGGCTCAGGGAAGCTGCCGACTGTTCAAAGTAACAGGATGATAACACTAGGAGCAGTGAGGGAATTGTAAGGAGAACTGAGGGGGACAATAGTGATCATTGTGTGCTGCAACTGCCTTTCTTTGACCAGATACTGATGAGGCCAAGTAGGAGACCTTTGTTACTTTCGACGAGAGATGAAAGTCGGGGAGCTTTCATTTGCAGCTAGTGCAGCAGTGCGAAGAGTGTGTGTATCAATCCACACACGAACAATTCAAAGAATTCAATATCTTAGAGGAATAACAGACGAAAACCAGCTTTCCGTGAATTTATGAAAACTGGGTAGACAACTACACGAACCTTTTACCCTTTATTTCTGTCCTGAATGTTACCAGTTTAAAGTTTCATATTGTAATTGTTCTGGTCTTCAGTCTGAAGGCTGGTTTGATGCAGCTCTTCACGCTAACCTATTCTTCATCTCTGAATGATGCCTCACGATGTGTCCTATCAACCAATCACATCTTTTAGTCAAGTTGAGACATGAATTTCTTTTTCCCCCCGTTCGATTCCGTACCTCATTAGTTATTCGGTCTACTCGTCTAATCTACAGCATTCTTTTTTTAACGCCGCATTTCAAAAACTTCTGTTCTCTTCTTCTGTGAACTGCTTATCGTCCACCTTCCACTTCTGTAAAATGCTACACTTAAGACAAATACCTTCAGAAAAGACTTACTAACCCTTAACTACACGTATAATAGATGTTAACAAATTCCTCTTTTTCAGAAATACCGTACTTCCCTTGCTACTACTAATCGGCATTTTATATCCTGTCTACTTCTTCCATCATTACTCACTTTGCTATCCAAATAGAACAACTCATCTACTACTTTTCTTGTCTCATTTCCTAATCAAATCCCTCAGCATCGTCTGATTTAATTCGACTACATTCAATTACCTTTGCTTTACTTTCGTTAATGTTCATCTTAAATTCTCCTTTCAAGACACTACCAATATCGTTCATCTGCTCTTCCACGTCATTTGCCATCTCTAAAAGAATTACAGTATCATTGACAAATCTCAAAGGTTTTGTTTCTTTTTTCCAAATTTCTTCTGCTTGCGCAACGTACAGATTGAATAACACCGGAAATAAGCTACAAATCTGTCTCATTCTCTTCTCAATTACAGATACCCTTTCATGTCCTTAGACTTTTAGAACTGCTCAAATGGCTCTGAGCACTATGGACTTAACATCTTAGGTCATCAGTCCCCTAGAACGTAGAACTACTTAAACCTAACTAACCTAAGGGCATCACACACATCCATGCCCGAAGCAGGATTCGAACCTGCGACCGTAGCAGTCCCGCGTTTCCGGACTGAAGCGCCTAGAAACGCACGGCTTTTAGAACTGCAATCTGGTTTCTTTACAAGTTATAAATAACCTTTCTCTCCCTGTATTTTATCCCATCTACCTTCAAAATTTCAAAGAGTGTGCTCTAGTCAACATTGTCAAAAACTTCCTTTAAACCTACATATGTTACAAACATAGGTCTCTCTCTCTCTTCAACCGTATTTCTTCAACCTATCGTCTAAAATAACACATAGGGTCAGAATTGCGTCACATGTTCATACATTTCTCTGTGACAAAAATGATCTTCCGAGAGGTAAGCTGTTACAGGTTTTTCCCTTCTTCTGTATCAGGTAGAATAGTCTTATCATGGCTGGTCCTCCCAAGGAAGTCAGTTGGGAGGGATGTTGTCTACTCCGTGAACCCTTGTTTCCACTTACGTCTTTCAGTGCTCCGACAAATTATTCTCACAGTACCCTATCTTCCATCTCATCTTCACCTACTTCCTCTTCTGTAATATAGTCCTCAAGTTTGTTTCGCCTACATAGACCCTATATATAGTCCTTCCACTTTCCAAATTTCTCTTTCTTGCTTAGTACTGATTTGCTATCGGATCTCATATTCATAAAGCTGCTTATCGTAAGTCTAAAGATATCTGTAATTTGCTGTAGGCAGTATCTATCTTTCCACTAGACATACATGTCTCTACAGTGTTGCATTTGTCCTGCAGCAATTTATGATTAGCCACTCTGCATTTCCTGTCAGTTTCATTTTCTTAGACGTCTGCATTCCCTTTTGTCCGCCCCATTTGCTGCATTTGCATAATTTCTCTTTTCGTCTGTTAAATTCAGTATCTCCTTTGTTGTTCAGTGATTTCTACGAGGCCTTATCTTTTTACCTAGTTCATCCTCTTCTGCCTTCATTATTTCATCTCTCAAAGCTACCCATTCGTCTTCTGCTGTATTTCTTTACCTTGTCTCAGTCAGTAGTTGTCTAATTTTCCCTCTGAAACTCTCAACAACCTCTCGTTCTTTCAACTTATCCAGGTACCATCTCCTTAATTTTCTACCTTTTTTTTCAATTTATTCTGCTTTAATCTACATTCCGTAACCAATAAATTATGATCAGAGTCCACATATGCCCCTGTAACTGTCTTGCAGTTTCAAATCTGGTTCTGAAATCTATGTCTTACCATTACACAATCAGTCTGGAACATTACAGGTCTCTTCCACCTGTACAACTTCCTTTCACAATTCTTAAACCAAATTTAAGCGATGATTAAATTAAGCTCTTTGCAAAATTCTACCAAGCAGCTTCCTCTTTCATTCCTTTCCCCCAGTCCTTATTCACCTATTATTTTTCCTTCTCTTCCTACTATCGAATTCTACTTATTTTCGTCTCCCTTAGCTACCTGACTAATCTCCTTTAGCTCCTCATACAGTCTTTCAACCTCTAACTCCATCTGCGAAACTAATTGGCATTTAAACTTGTATTGCTGTGGTGAGTTTTGGCTTTGAGTCAGTGTTGGCTACGGCAATGCGTTCATTATGCTGTTCAAAGTAGCTCACCCGCATTCTTATTTTCTTATTATTATTAGACCTACTCCTGTATCCACCCCTACCTGATTTTGCATTTATAACCCTGTACTTGCTTGACTGGAAGTTCTGTTCGTCCTGTAACTGAGCCTCACGTATCCCCACTATATCCAACTTTAACTTGTTCATTTCCCTTTTTAAATTTTCTTACCTTTCGTGCCTGATTAAAGGATCTCCATGCTGCGACCCGTATAACGCCAGTTTTGTTTCTCCTGATCTGCAGAATATCTTACCCAAAAGGATGTCATCATTTAACCATATAGTAGACCTGCATGCCCTCGGGAAAAATACGACTAGTTTTCCCTAGATTTCAGCCATTCGCAGTAGAAGCATAGCGAGACCATGTTGGCTAATGTTACAAGGACAAATCAATCATGCAGACTGTTACCCTGCAACTACTGAAAAGGTTGTTGCTCCTTTTCAGGTACACGGGTTAGTCTAGTCTCCCCATAGATACCCCTCCGTTGTGGTTGCACCTACGGTACTCGTATCTGTAGTGTAGAGGCATGCAAGCCATCCGACTTTGGCAACGTCCATTGTTCATGGAGGGAGTTCCCCATTAATGAAGGAATATGTTTTATGTACCAATGGTACTTTAAATTCTTATTTATTGCCCAAGATTTATGTATTTGAATAAGAGCTTGTTTCTTCTTCAACATATCATTTGTTAGACGTGTACCCAAGTAAGACGTAAAGTTTCATAAACAAAACAAAAATTGTGTGCTATGCGACAAATGCAAAAGCCTGGACTTCCTGACATACTTCAAACTATATCTCCGTATAACTGCCTCAGTGAACCAGTTCCCGGCTCGGAATAAGGCAAGGACATACCGTCTGCTGTAGGACTAAGCTAGTAAACATTCTTTTTGCATAGACCAGTGTTCCTCGGGAGAGGTCGAAGTAGTTTGGTGCAATTTATACAGCAACACTGTAGTCTAGTAACATCCACAGATAAATTTTTGAAGCAACGTGCGTGAATAAAAGTGTTTTTAGCACAAGGACGTGATTTACTGTATAAAATGAGTATTGCTGTCTTAGCTAAGTGGTAATGGAATTAGCGGTTCTTCACCTCTGCTGTATATTATCCCTGTGATATAAACCATTTAGATAGCATGACTCCTGCTAAGTAATTATAAATTATGAATAAAGTTTGTTTAAAACTGTTGGTGTGTCTAAGAACATAGAAGGTTCGCGCTCTCCGATTTTAAAGTTTCATTAATTAAAAACTCTGTAACTGAATTACGAATGTAATCAACAAAAGAAATGACGAGGTTTCCCAATTTCAGTTTTAACTGGTAACGCCCAGAGTTTTACACAATCTATTCTACTTTACAGTAAATCATGAAATGGTGAATGAAAATGATTCATTATTGTAAATACGAACAAGTCAACCTTAAATTCAGGTGACGAGAGATATTTACGTAGGGATAACACACATTTGAAGCGTTCTGGGAAAACCCAGCCATGAAGTCGTGAGGCAGTTGTCGGAGAACATGAAATTAAATGTGGAGAGTGAAGTGTGGAACGAGAACTAGCAGAAGAAAAGCCGATAAACGTATTCACCTGGCCTGTGGTTAGTCTTTTTGCAGTTGTCGGCCTCAATTATCTTCCGTTACAGAGGACAGGATTGGCAGCGGTATGCAGTTAAGCAGCGGAAACTTTATTACCTAAATTAGTGATTACTGAAACCGTATTAACAGTTGCAGTTTGAGGAGGATATGACGTTTGGCACTGAGCCATTATTCTATGTTGCGGAAAACGCTGGTGCGTACCACAGCAACTTAGCGAATGAACAGATTGTCGAATTCAGCAGACATTGCTATTTCGGAGGAGATGACCGTTACTACCTCTGCCCCCTCTTACAAATTTCCGTGTTCAGCAGAGACAGCAGACAACCGGCGGCACCAACTGAGCAGGCTGGCTGCGGAGCAGCGGTGCCCAGTTGTTGAACTCCGAACAAGGGCGTTTATTTTTACCAGCCTCTGTCTTTTTTCTAAAAATTATTATCTAGGAACAATCCAAGTTATAGAATCGGAGCAACAACACTAAATAACACCCGCGATCAGGGAATTAATTAGGCTTTGTCCAAGCTCTCGCAGCAATCGGAATACTTAGATTTACTTATAGAATAAACAGTTAGTAAAGTAATTGTTTAGTTTAAATTTTAATAACTAAACAATGTTTGTAATAAAACCATTATGGATATGAAAAATCACAAAGAAATTGCATCACTGTAATGTCATATTAATACCGTTCACTGGTAAAGAATCGGTACTTAAAATTTCTCTGTTCCTATGTGAACCTCCGTAATACGTTCGCTACATGACTTGTAATCGATAGCTCCTGGGTCTTTATTCTGGAACAACTAAAATGATTCCTTGACAGACGACACGCTGTATTTCATGTCCATCGTATCAGAACAATGCAGAAGTACTCAATCTCCAGCGACGTCGTTGTCGCCCTTAAATTCAACAGTAATGTGCGGAAAAACCTGCTTCTCGAAATGTGTGGCACATTTCTGTAGGTTGTTTGGAGTTCCTCCATTCTACCGTGTTGATCACTTCGGCGGTATTCTCGTTAAGCAAACCGCCGGAGTTAGCAACATACGTTCCCTTAACACCTCAGTCGATTGTTTTAAAGTCTCGGCGTGTCGGATGAAATGCAGCTGTGGTCGCATTTCTTTGGCCGGTGGTAACAGCAGTAGCTAGCAGGAACTGGGCAGCTGTCTTTGTTTAGATCCACTCAGAAGATATTTCCACTTATTCCGTAATATCCTCGTTTAACCTACATTCGACTACTTTATTTTTCATAAACGCATGTAGTAATTTTATCAATTCATTTAATTTTAATGCATGTAGTTTATACGTGGTTTCTCGGATAATGAGAAACGCCGTTAGAATGGCTGCAGATGGTGGAGACGCACCCCGTGATATAATAACAATCTAAAGCAGCCTCGAAAAAACAGCAACTGCAGTATAATATGTGACATTTCAGGCTTGAGATTATAACACGTTCAAATCCAGGCGTACAACTGCAGAAAGCAAATGTTAAGGCACACTTGGCTATGAGAAGATAGACACACAAAACCAGTTTAAGTTATCAACTAAGTCATAAGAGGCTGGAATGTATCTGATTCGTATCACAATATCTCAGTCAATAGAATATATGGGATGGAGCTAATGTGAAAACATGTTAATTGCTTTACCTCGTTTGCCTGGTAGTAATGGAGGATCTACGAGGGTCACTCAATAAGTAATGCCCCAATTTTTTTTTCTCAGAACATATTTATTGCTAAGAGTCAGAATTTGGTGACGATATACATCAATATGTCTTGTCCATGTCCTATTTTTTTACGTAGTCTCCATCACGTTCTATGGACATACACCAACGTTGTGGAAGAGCATGTATTCCCTGCTGGTAAAAGCTCTTGTCATGTAGGCGTTGCCATGTTTTCACTGCATGACTGACACTCTCATCATCTTCAAAGTGTGTTCTCCGTAGAGAATTTTTGTTGTTGTTGTTGTGGTCTTCAGTCCTGAGACTGGTTTGATGCAGCTCTCCATGCTACTCTATCCTGTGCAAGCTTCTTCATCTCCCAGTACCTACTGCAACCTACATCCTTCTGAATCTGCTTAGTGTATTGATCTCTTGGTCTCCCTCTACGATTTTTACCCTCCGCGCTGCCCTCCAATGCTAAATTTGTGATCCCTCGATGCCTCAGAACATGTCCTACCAACCGATCCCTTCTTCTAGTCAAGTTGTGCCACAAACTTCTCTTCTCCCCAATCCTAGTCAACACCTCCTCATTAGTTACGCGATCTACCCACCTTATCTTCAGCATTCTTCTGTAGCACCACATTTCGAAAGCTTCTATTCTCTTCTTGTCCAAACTAGTTATCGTCCATGTCTCACTTCCATACATGGCTACACTCCATACAAATACTTTCAGAAACGACTTCCTGACACCTAAATCTATATTCGATGTTAACAAATTTCTCTTCTTGAGAAACGCTTTCCTTGCCATTGCCAGTCTACATTTTATATCCTCTCTACTTCGACCATCATCGGTTATTTTACTCCCTAAATAGCAAAACTCCTTTACTACTTTAAGTGTCTCATTTCCTAATCTAATTCCCTCAGCATCACCCGACTTAATTCGATTACATTCCATTATACTCGTTTTGCTTTTGTTGATGTTCATCTTATATCCTCCTTTCAAGACACTGTCCATTCCGTTCAACTGCTCTTCCAAGTCCTTTGCTGTCTCTGACAGAATTACAATGTCATCGGCGAACCTCAAAGTTTTTACTTCAAGCTCCAACAATTCAGATGAAATAGCCTCTCTTTTAAACTTGTGGTCCGCTGTGAGCATTCGTGGAACCCATCGTGAGCACCTCTTTGAATTTCTGAGAGTCTCGATCACTGCAGACGATTTGCCAATGCTGACCGACAACTGTAGAGCCAGTTGTCGAATTGTGATGTGCCGGTCGGCCGAATAATGGCATCCGCACGATTCAGCTGGTCTGGAGTAGTGGCTGTGACACGACTTCCCGAGCATGGCTGATCATGGAGCTCTGTTTCTGCATTTCCTGAGGCTGTAACTTTCTTTACCCATCGGCCAACTGTGCTCTTAGCAATTGTAGCAACGCCATACACTGCACACAAACATTTATGGATGTGCACTACGGTTTCTTTTTCTGCACAAAATATTTCAATAACAGCACGCTGCTTGTAACGTGAGCCGTGTGTAGACGCCATTTTGACGCTGTACTACGGCTCTGCTATTTGCCAGAGCTGTTCGAAACTTCGACGGCGCACAGAACAAACATCAAAAGTGAAGCACCAACAAGGACGTTTGTCTATGTATATTAATGGCATTTAAAAAAAAAATGTGGGGCGTTACTTATTGAGCGACCCTCGTACAACATGGATCCTCTGCAAATCACATTTAAGTGCCTGGTAGAGGGTTCATCGAACCACCTTCACAATAATTCTGTATTATTCCAATCACGTACAGCGCGCGGAAAAAACGGTTACCTATATCTTTCTGTGCGAGCTCTGATTTCCCTTATTTTATTCTGTTGATCGTTTCTCCCTACATAGGTCGGCGTCAACATAATATTTTCGCATTCGGAGGAGAAAGTTGGTGATTGAAATTTCGTGAGAAGATTCCGCCACAACGAAAAATGCCTTTGCCTTAATGACGTCCACTCCAAAACCTGTATCATTTCAGCGACACTCGCTCCCCTATTTCGCGATAATACAAAACGCACTGCCCTTCTTTGAACTTTCTCGTACAACCTCTCACTAAAGACCAGTAATACAGTTGTCGACAACGGTTAAGGATTTGGAATCTAGCTCACTTTCGAACAAAAATTACAAAACCGAGATGACAGGTCGTAAATATCTATAGTCGACAATATCCATTTATAACAGTCAGTCGAGTCAATAAGTCACCCACTGCCTTACAGCGCAAAAAAGAAAAAGGAAAACAAAAACCTTGGATGAAATGGTATACGATACGATCAAGCGCTATTAAATTCTGTTAAATGTTCTCGTCAGCCTCCTAATCCCAAGAAGGTGCAAGCAGATTCCTGAAAGTCGAGCATCACAAAATGGAACTGTTTCCAGTACAAATACCAGAAACTCTCTTTACGGGCGCATCTCAGGCGCCGTGTCTTAGAAAAATGGGAAGAAGAGTTGGCGATCAACGTCCAACTCAACAGACTGCGACCGCTAAAAGCATCCACCAAAAAGTGGAAAGCATCGCTTCGCCCTTCTCGAAGGGAAGCTGTTGTCTTACGTTGCACCCATGTTGGTGGGACTTACCTCAAGCACGGCAACATCCTACGCGAAGAAAAAAATGTTCAAATGTGTGTGAAATCTTATGGGACTTCACTGCTAAGGTCATCAGTCTACCGAAGAGGTAGATACGGTGAGGGGACGCCTTCTGCCTCACGTTTTTTTCTAGATATCTCCACATCCGGTTCCACCACTGCCCAGACATATACGCGAAATATTACCTTCCTATACCTGAAATACAGATATTCTAGTAAATTCTCATTTCCCCGATAATACACGTAATGACTCCTTTTTTATGGTATCCTTCCCAAGTACCGATGCTATTGGGGTCGATGATTACATATCTTTCGCCACAGTTTCCGTCGGGCTGGTGGAGAGGGTGATTGCGCTGGGAGAGGGGCGAGGATGTTGTCTTGGTTTATTCTTCCATTTCCTTCCTCTGCTCTTCTTTCACCTGGGTATGTCCTAAGTCTTCTATTACTGGTAATCTCAATTCGCTATTCTTCGTAAGTATTTTCACGTGAGAATGTCACAGCTTTTGAGCCGACTAAGTCCTAATATTACTTGCAAAACTCTGGTGTTGGCTCGATAATGAGGATACCGGGTCTAATAACCTCACTGTTTGAGTACCTTAGAAACTGTATTCATGTTCATAAGCCGTCATAAGGGAAGACGCTGAATTCCCAATTCCCTGTGCGGAACTCTTGAAAGTTTTGTTCATATTTTGAGGCAATAGTTACTGTCAGGACATTCAGGCAACAGAAAAGCAAAGGAAGCTAAAATGCCACATTCAATTTTCAAATGTTCATGGTCAAAGTGACTGCAAGACATTCTTCCTAGTTTGATTCTAGCACAGAAAAGTGTATGGCTACATCAGTTAATTTTAAACTGAACTTTAAATTGATAACATCAGATCGTGTGGTGTTTTTTAAGTTGAGAGAATTCAAAGTTCCATGAAGGAAAGAACGCAGCACACTATCTTGGATGGAGTGCAAACTGTGACAGAAGTAACTTCGTGTCTGTCTCATGGAAACCCAAAAATTGTGGCATTATCATCAAAACAAAAGTACCCCATTATCTACTTAGTTTTTGACAGTTTCATGGCGTAATGCAAAGACTAACAACTGAATGTAAACATGGATATGTAAGTTGTAGACTCGTAGACAAAAATATGCTCGAGAGTGTAGGGTCCATATGTGATGACTGAGTCGACGTGCAAAGGAGACTGCAGACATGGGATTGCTTGGTTCACTGGAAACATTTATAGGTACGTTGTAGAAATTTTGGAAGTTGGTGAACTCTAGAAGAAAGTTGATTTGCATTTGTGTTCTGAAGTCTACAGTGCGACGTGTTGGCGGAGCCAGCACATCAATTGGAACTCACCGCAGTGTTATAGAACCACCCCATCACACTCCTGGCCTTGTGACATGGCTCATTATTTTGCTGAAAAATGTCTCTGCCGTCGGGAAACATGACGGTCAAGAAGGGGTGTACGTGGTCTGCAACCAGCGTAACATACTTGTTGGCCGTCACGGTGCCTCGCACGATCTCCATTGGACCCACGGATGGCCAGAGCATAATGGAGCCGCCGGCATCTTGCCTCCGACCCGCAGTACACATGTCAAGGAGTTGTTCCCCTGCAAGACGACGGATTCGCGCCTTCCCGTCCACATGATGAAGAAGGTGTCGTGATTCATCAGACCGTGCCGATGGTCGCGTGCCAATTTCAGCCGTAGTTGCCGATGTCGTGGTGTTAACATGGGCACGCGCATGGGTCGTAGACTGTGGAAGTCCATCGTAACGGCATTCTGTGAACTGTGTTTTCAGACATACTTCCACTCTGCCCAGCATGAAAGTCTAATGTTAGTTCCGTCACAGTTCGCCGCATGTCCCGTTTTACCAGTCTGCCTAGCTTACGACGTCCGACTTCTCTAATGAGGGGTGGCCGCTCAACCTGACGACGTCTGGACGTGGTTTCACGTTGGTTTCGCCACATGTTGAAGTCACCACCCACCCAACTCGTGCGGTTTTCGAAATACCCGCGCGGAGCCTCCGCGCCGTGACAATCTGCCCTCGGTCGAACTCGGATAGATCGCGCGCGCCTTCCCTGTTGTACACGCGGACTACACGCACGCTGGTTCTACGCGCGCCGCGCGTTGAGTAGCAGTCATTCCTCGCCAGGTGACGCTGCTATCGCCTGGACGGGTTTATATGATAGTAGGTCGGTAGTCATAACGTTGTCGGTGATCAGTGTATAGTGGCCAAGTTAATACTGCGACTCGATCGTTACGCCTTGCCATTCCCTGTATTTTCGAAAAACCGGACAAATACGAGTAGGACTCGCGTTCTGTGGGTTCTGTATGAACCTAATTATGTATATAGATAGTTTATCTGTAGGTTTTGATAAGTGAGTTTGCGACTGTCATAATATGTGACATAATGGCCGTATCGTTTGATTCTGTTGACTTATAAGCTTATACTTTTTATACCGCTAAGGGACCGCAGACCTTAGCATTTGACATACGAGTAAATTTCAACTTGATAACCTTTACCATTTCCCGACAAACAGGGATCTTAACAGACGGACAGCAAAGCGAACCTGTAAAGGCTCCGATTTTACCGATAGAGGTACAGTACCCTAAAATCGAAAAAGAAAGCTACATCTACAACTATATTCCATAACCGCTGTGTGGCGGAGGGTACTCGGTGCACCATCTCACTTCCCCACTTTCCTCTTCCAGTCGCCGATGGTTCGCAGGAACAACGATTGCTGCTACGCCTCCGTGGTGTGAGCTCTAATATCTCTAATGTCGTTGTTGTAGAAACGTACGCTCTAGGAATTTTAACCGTAAACCTTGATTGAGAACGCGTCTTTTGCAGCGTCTCCCATTGGAGGTGACTGAGCACACCCGTGAAGCTGTGCTTCATACTAAAAGTACTTCTAACGAAACGCGCTGCTCTTCTTAGGGTCCTCTCTAATTGCAGGTATCGGTCGAAAGATGATTTTGGTTCAAATGGCTTTGAGCACTATGCGACTTAACTTCTGAGTTCATCAGTCGCCTAGAACTTAGAACTAGTTAAACCTAACTAACCTAAGGACATCACACACATCCATGCCCGAGGCAGGATTCGAACCTGCGGACGCAGCGGTCGCTCGGCTCCAGACTGTAGCGCCTAAAACCGCACGGCCGCTCCGGCCGGCAAAGAAGATTTTGTAAGATACCTTGTTTGTGGGTGGACTATACTTCCTGCGATGAATCTGTCTGGCATCTGCCTTACCTGAGATTTCACAAAAAAAACCTTATGAATGAAGGTTTTGAATGATAAATTGGGAAAGTGTGGCACAGAGCTTATGTTAGGACTGCTATGGATAAGCAGAAAATCCAGTGTGGCACAGTGTTTCAATTGTCCAGAATATTGTAATACAACATTGTGCTATAAATTTAAGCAGGTAGTCACGATATTTTTATCCGATAAACGTAGTAGACTATCATTTTTCTAGACAAGCGAGGCAATACTCGGTTCTCGTGACACTGATTTATTGAACAGCAGCTTTCTGCTGTAGCTGAGGTTCAAAAGAATGTGTGAGAAGGCACAATGGCGCGTTCCGTTTATTTCATAAGCGGATATTTACAAGCCGCAGCTGCCAATTTTAATGTGTATATCTCGGGCTGTTTGTTACCTCTGGAGGCGCGAGGATGGGATCCCCACACGGCTGTCCCAGTCTGACTCGGAACGTGGACGTGCTTCCTTCGCTGCCTTGCTCGAATGGCGCTACTTTTGTTCCATCGCGGTAGGGTCCTTGAAAATATACGCGGGCCTCAGAGAAACTGACTCTTATATGACCATTGTGTTTATAAAACCGTGATTTACCAGTGCGTTTATAAAACCGTGATTTACCAGAGAAACTTGTCTAAATAGGTGTGCTGCTCCTGTAGAGCGTCATGAAACAAAAGTGTGGGAGATGGCGTAAGTAAGAATTAAAAGTTACCATCGTGAGCATAACATTTCGCAATAAATCTAAATAATGTAAACATTTCAGTTCTCCGTGCGTATCCAAGTGTAAGGTACCTGCCCTGCACCTGAAGTGTCGAAACTAATGCAATGACTAATGGTGATGGTGCACCGTGAGACCTCCTGCTTAGGATTTCTCTCGTGGTTATTGGACAGAAATAGAAACCATTGACTCGGCGCCGCGCTGTAATACGCCGTCATGAAGAATGAGGACAGAACAACAAAAGCCTTAGGCTTGGAGTGCAACTGCTCGTGTTGTGAGTATACTATGTTCCAAGTAATGTTTTATTTTCGTTGAACAACCTGAACTGCGTGCGTTGTCACATGCTAAGAGAAGTAATTTCCCAACAATCTACAGAGATCGGTTTTCATATTGTTGTAAGTTTATCATTTTTCGACCCAACAAACCGTTAGTGTTTTAATGTGCTAGTAAAAATATTTTTATTTTGATTGCACACAGTATTACTAAATTATTTCTCTGCAAGTTCTGTCTGTTCAGTTAAATCGAAGATAAGTTACACAATTCTAGTAGCAGTGAACTACCATTCTCATTTCATTTCACAAGCAAAATACAAAATCCCTCGATGCCGCGCGAAAACGCTACGGTGCCGTCTTGGCGTTGACCGTCAGGAGAAATAACACACGATATTCGTTTACATAATACATCATTTTTCAACTTTAAAGCACAAGGAAGAACACGCACGTCTACTAAAATAAATAAAAAATAACACTGAACAAATGTTCGTCGATGTCATAAAACGTCCAAGAAAAGGACTAAAGCTCTTCGAAGGCAATCAGAAATGACAGGCGTTAGACGACTAGCACATTCTGAACTTGTATCTTCATTAATTAGACGGACTTATCAAGAAATTACACATTCGAAACCATTACGTTAAGTGTGAGGTTAGAGAAATAGTTTCTGATTGCTTTCCTTCTGGACTTTAGCTCACTATTGCCTATTTTATGAAATCGTTCCCCCTTTTATCCAGAAAGAGAAACTAAAAATTGGTCAAGGTTTCTCCCCCTCCCCCTCCCCTGTTAGGAACAAATGGATCTGGACGAACATGCATTGTGATGGTCATCTATTATCGCGAAGTTTTTAGTGGCTATATAGATTGGTGACAGTTTTTAGCTAGTTTGTGTGAAGGGCGGGACTTCAGAGAAGGAACAGTATTGGTACATCTTTATCTGGATAATTGTCACTAGTCCATTGTGTTAATCTTTGATTCGAGGAACACAGTGTACAATGTTACGTATGCACATACACAAATCAAAATAAGAGTGTATCAAACAAGAGAGACGATGGTCAGACATTACTATTGACTAGGTTGCAATTTATACGCCTACGCTTCCACAGCTGCAGTCATTCAATAAAATTTCGTTTTCTGATTGTGTTCTCTACATCTCACCATACGGCTCGTAGCGTGCCTGAATCGACTTTGATTCCATCAGGAACTGTCGTGCACAGCGACCGTAGACCATAAGGAAGTAGGGGCACACAGCAGTCTGTCACAGTCCCATTAGCTTTTATTATTCTTGCAAATTACATTTCGGCAATGAAGGGCCATATTCAGTGCTAAAGTATAAGGAAAAATTACAGAATTAAAATTAATTCACTTAACATAGTGTTCACTATGTTATGGAAATGAGCTTTCGGCGTCATTGGCCGGGAGGCCCCTTGCGGGGCAGGTCCGGACGCCTTGGTGCTGGTCTTATTACATTCGACGCCACATTGGGCGACTTGCGCGGAGAAAATCCCCGGCCCAGCCGGGAGTCGAACCCGGGCTCGTAGGACGGCAATCCGTCACGCTGACCACTCAGCTATCGGGCGGACAACCCTATGTTATCCAAAGCAGCAATCCACTGTGGTCGTTATACTTCAGCAGACTCGCTGCAGTTTATGTCGCCATATGTTCTCACACGTGTGTAGGGTGAATGACACTGAGGCGGTTGTTTACAGCAAGTGCAGCAGCCTTAGTTAACGTCATGTATTACAAGTAACGCCCTCTATGTTAAGAATTAAGTAACGGAGTTTTGTGCAAATGGTTCAAATGGCTCTGAGCACTATGCGACTCAACTTCTAAGGTCATCAGTCGCCTAGAACTTAGAACTACTTAAACCTAATTAACCTAAGGACATCACACACGTCTGTGCCCGAGGCAGGATTCGAACCTGCGACCGTTGCAGTCGCGCGGTTCCGGACTGAAGCGCCTAGAGCCGCTCGGCCACCTCGGCCGGCGGAGTTTTGTATCAATACAGTAGTTTACAAAGTCTTTTTTATATAATACCGGGAATCAAAAAGCATATTTTCAAATCATTTGAAATATTAAAGAAATACCAAATTACAACGTACTTGCTCATATCTTAGTGGTGAAGCGATCCATCAAAACGTATGCAAAGGATCATTAATAGGTTCACATAGCTATCCTATACAAAATTATTACATCACTTTAGAAATAAAAATTAACAAATTAAAAAGATTTTGTTGAAAATCGTCTTGATAAAATAGTTACATACCAAACTGAAATTCGTCAGAAGCTAAAACCTAGCGTAGTCACTCACATCATAATGGTAATGTGATCCTCTAAATGTGGAATGTAAGAGAAATAAAGTCCTTACAAACAATTTTTATGAAGATCTGATAACGTCATAGTAAAATAATTAAGATCAAAATTGGAAGGCTGATTTAACCAGGCATATTTAATAAAACATACAAACGCCCTCTAAAACTTGCCTTGACGTAAAACTTCGTACATAAACATATTGTGTAGTTGCAACTGCGTACGCTGTTTGTAGAAAGGCGATACAACACACTGCCATGATACCTATCCTCTAGGCTAAAACTGAGTAGTGATTTATTTGGTTGGTAGTAAAATAGATATAGTATTGGACAGTATCAACAAAATCTTTTAAATTTGTTAATTTTTATTTCTAAGGAGATGTAATAATTTCATATAAGATCATTATGTGAACCTGTTAATGATCATTTGCATAGGTTTCGATGGATCGCTTCACCACTAAAATCTGAGAAAGTACGTTGTAATTTGGCATTTCTTGAATATTTCAAAGTGATATGCAAATATGCTTTTTGATTTTAGATATTATATAAACTACAGTACTGAAACAAAACTCTGGTAGTTAATTCGTAACATAGAGGGAGTTACTTGTAATACATGACGTAAACTAAGGCTATTGTACTTGCTGTAAACAATCGCCTCAGTGTCATTCTGCCTAGACGAGGTTTGTTCAAGAAATTCCGGAACACTGGTAATTTCGCGCCAACGATGTGTTGGAGCGAAATTCGGTGGCCATCCGTGCACACACCTGTACTTAATGTGTAACTGCCGGATGTTTCATTGTTGTATGTCAGTTACTTATTGTTCAGTATTGAGCATAACGTTGTGTCGCACAGTTAGCAAATTTCGATATGACAGAGTTAGAGCAGCAACGCGTCTGCATTAAATTTTGCATGGAACTCAAGAAAACATTTACAGAGACACACCAAATGGTGCAGGAAGTCTTCGGTGGTGAATGCTTAAGCCGTACTCGGTGTTTGGAATGGTTCACACGGTTTAAAAATGGACGAACAGAAATTGAAGATGACCCTCGTTCTGGACGCCGTTCAACGCCTACTGACGACGCTTATGTCAGGAATATCAAGGAAATGGCGCGTGCCAATCGAAGAGGGATTGCAGGAGAAAGTAACATTTCAGTTGGATCAAGTCATGAAATCCAGACACAGCATCTTGGAACGCATCGTGTTGCCGCCAAATTCGTCCCACGGCTCATGAATCGAGACCAGAAAGACCTTCGCCTCGCAATCTGTCAAGGGCTTTTGGATCGCGCAAATGAAAACGAGATGTTCCTTAAGAGAATCGTAACTAGTGATGAGACGTGAGTCTACGGTTATGATGTTGAGACCAAGTTTCAGTCATCACAATCGAACGCGAATGGTTCTCAAAGATATAAAAAAAGCTCGTCAGGTCAGGTCAAATGTAAAATCCATGCTGATAGTTTTCTTTGATTTTAAAGGGTTAGTTCATCATGAATTCGTGTCACAGGGACAAACTGTTAATCGATGGTACTATCGGGACGTGTTGTGACACCTGCGAGAAAATGTGAGAAGGAAACAACCTGAACTGAGGCGAGACAATTCATGGCTCTTGCATCACGATAACGAACCCGCACATTCATCTCTGCTGGTGCGTGACTGTTGCACAAAAAACGAAATCACTGTACTGCCTCATTCTCCGTACTCTCCAGACCTGGCCCCTGCGGACGCTTTTCATTTTTTTAATTCCAAAGTTGAAAATTCCGTTGAAAGGACGAAGATTTGCAACGATAGACGAGGTAAAGAAAATCCGCAGAATGTGCTTCGCGCGATCCAGCAAGAGGCGTACCAAGATTGCTTCCGACAGTGGAAACGGCGTTAAGAGTGGTGTATCAATTGTGATGGAGAGTATTTCGAAGGAGACTGTGCACAATAAGTAGAAGGTAAAAGTAGAAAAATTATGTGAACACAGTTCCGGAATTTTCTGAATGTTGTGGGTTGGCAGGAGAGCCAACCCCGTGTTACTAGAGGAAGCCGAAAGGCACGCGTTTTAGCTCACGCAGGCTGGCGTGAGGTCTGGAACAGGATAAGGAAATTAGAATTTAGAAAAACGGACGTAGCTGGTGGAATACTTAACTTTAATCCATTAATGATCAGCGTCGCTCTTGACTGTACATGATTCAGTATCAATAGTAACTGGTAATGGCGCCTTGCTAGGTCGTAGCAAATGACGTAGCTGAAGGCTATGCTAACTATCGTCTCGGCAAATGAGAGCGTATTTTGTCAGTGAACCATCGCTAGCAAAGTCGGCTGTACAACTGGGGCGAGTGCTAGGAAGTCTCTCTAGACCTGCCGTGTGGCGGCGCTCGGTCTGCAATCACTGATAGTGGCGACACGCTGGTCCGACGTATACTAACGGACCGCGGCCGATTTAAAGGCTACCACCTAGCAAGTGTGGTGTCTGGCGGTGACACCACACTGAACATACCTCGCACACATATGAACTGCCGCGAGTCTGTTGAAATATAACGAAAATGGTATGTTGACCAGAGTGGATTTCTGCTATTGGATAACATGATGTTTACCTTTTGTTCTATATGAAGTAAATTAATTTTGGTTTCTGTAATTTTTCCTTATATTTTAGCGCTGAAGATGGCTATTTATAGCCGAAATCTAGATTTGCAAGAACAATACGGTAACAGGGTAATGGGACTGCGACTGAGTACTGTGTCCCTCTCTTACCTTGCACGTGAATCATGTAGTGCTTTCCATTCAGTTCGCAGGTGGCACACAGCAAGAGCGACAGACAGAAACCTATATGTACGCGCCCGGATTTCTCTAATTGTACCGTCGTGATAGTTTAACGAGATTTATATTGGAGGTAAATAAGTTTCTTGATTTACTAGAACGCGGTATCTCGGAATTCTGAGGATGATTCTCTCCGCCTTTGTTGTAGCGTCTCTAACAGGAGATTAAGTATGTCTGTATCGATCTTGTGCTGATGAAACAAACTAGTGAAGTTCTTGCGGCACTATTTTGAACATTTTCTCTCTTTCCTTCAATCATATTTGGTAAAAGTCCTTGATCGACGAACCATACTCCAAAAGTTGTCGTAGGGGGCTTTGGTGAGCGCCGGTACCAGCTGTTTTCTTAGGATTCTTCCGGTTAATGTCAGTTAGTGTTTGCTGTGAAAGGGACACAATCAATTTTCTTCCCCAGTTCGACCTAGTGCTCCGTCTCTAATGACTTTGTCGTTGACAGGGCTGAACATAATTCCCGACACATGATATCTATAACTGACCGCTGGTGTACTGCGTACTGGGCGTCGTTGCCAGTATTCACTGTCTTGGTGATGCATTCTTGTCTTTTAGAGGGTAGTCTTTGATTCTGGTGGCTGCGAAATACCATTTTTATTTTCTAAAACGAGAACTACGTAGGTAAGTATTTAATATTCGTGAAAACTTTGCGCAGCTGGATCTCCGTTCCATGCGATTTCCGGGCACAACTAGCAGCAGGTTATCGCCATAAGCAGCGACTACTGTTTCGTCTGTACAGCGGTTACTGATTGCCGGAGAACAACTCAAAGATCATAATATAGCGGCTGCTAGCCGTTATACACTGAGGTGACGAAAATCACGCAATACCTTCTAATATCGTACCGGACCTCATTTTGCTCGGCGTAATGCAGCCACTCGATGTGGCATGGACTCAACTAGTCTTTGTAAGTCCCCTGCAGAAATACTGATCTATGTTGCCCCTACAGCAGTCCATAATTGCAAAAGTGTTGCCGGTGCAGAATTTTGTGCACGAACTGACCTCTCGATTATGTCTCATAAATATTGGTTGGGTTCGTTGATTTGGGGGAAGGGGACCAAAGTGCGAAGTCATCGGCTCTACCGGCCTAGGGGAGGATGGGGAAGGAAATCGGACGTGCCCTTTCAAAGGAACCATCCCGACATATGCCTGGAGCGATTTAGGAAAATCACAGAAAAACTAAATCAGGACGGCCGAACGCGGGTTTGAACCGTCGTCCTCCCGAATGCGAGTCCAGTGTGCTAACCACTGCGCCACCTCGCTCCGTATCATAAATGTCTGATGTGATTCACGTAGGGCGATCTTGGTGGCCAAATCATTCGTTCGAACTGTCCAGAATGTCCTTCAAACCAATCGCGAACATTTGTGGCCCGGCGGCATGGCTCATTGTCATCCACAAAAATTCTATCGTTGAATGGCTACAAAAGGTCTCCAAGTAGCCGAACATAAACATTCCCTGTCAGTGATTGGTTCAGTTGGACCAGAGGACCCAGTTCATTCCATGTAAACACAGCCCACCAGCTTGCACAGTGCCTTGTCGACATCTTGGGTCCATGGCTTCATGAGGTCTGCCCCACACTCCAACTTTACCATCAGCTCTAATCAACTGAAATCGGGACTCAAGCGGCCAGGTTCAAAACGGCTCTGAGCACTATGGGACTTAACAGCTGAGGTCATCAGTCCCCTAGAACTTAGAAGTACTTAAATCTAACTAACCTAAGGACATCACACACATCCATGTCAGTGGCAGGATTCGAACCTGCGACCTTAGCGGTCGCGTGGTTCCAGACTGAAGCGCCTAGAACCGCTCGGTCACTACGGCCGGCAATACACTGTCCTTTTATACCTTGTGTAGGCGATACTGCCGACATCTGTGTTTGTGCACATCGCTGTCCCATGACTTTCGTCACCTCAGTGTTTTTCCCAACTCGCACCGCGAAATGAATATTTGAGTTGCTGCGCCCTCAGTTTTGGACGATAGTATCTACGTAAGTTTGTGTTCCCTTTGATCCTGTAATTTTCGTTGTGATCCATATTAACTCATTACTTCTTGGTGATGGTCCTCGGTGATCTTCCGGAGCTCCATATGCCATTTGTTTCCCTGCTGTGTCAGAGGACGTGTGTGCATTTGCAATTATTTTACGAACGTTCTAAGCTTTTCGCCGTGTTTCAATTGGGCACAGCTTGTTGTCGAGTATTGAGATGATTAATTATTACAGACGGCGAAGTTCATTATATTCATCTAATTTTGACTACGCAAACATGGGTCATGATAAACCAATCACCCTCTACTCACATGATGCCCTGAAAACCATGGATCAAGGCAATCATATGCATGCAGTATTTCTTGACTCGGGAAAGACATCTGTCGCAGGACCACACCAATGTTAATTAATGGAAGTAATATCGTATGGGGCATCAAATGTTATTTGTATTCGGGAGTTCTTGGCAGCGTATTATAAGGGGGCGATCAAAAAGTTTCCGTTTGAGCACGTTGCTGCAGCGTATTTATGCAAGGTAGCTCGACTCCGGTGGTATATAAGCACCCAGATGTATGCAAGGGATTTATGTGGCATTGTTGTCTTTCCGACGTGCACGCGGTAAATGCCATATGCTCCCAAAGAAGACCAGCATGCTAAAATTCTTTTCTTGGCTGCCGAAGGACAAACACCGGTAGACATCCATCGGAGAATGAAGAATGTGTAAGAGACTGTAGGAAACCACCGTTGTGGTTTGCTGCACCAAGTTACGTGCTGTTGCCTCATGATAACGCATGTCCCCATATCACAAATATCGTAACGCACCAATTAAAGTGGGAGGTACCCCCTTGCGATTATCACACCTTCGGTCCCTTAAAAAAGGCCTCGAGGAGTCGACGATTCCTGTCGTACCAGGTTGTGGGGCAGGCAGCTACAGACTTCTTCGCTCAGCAGAACACGGTGTTTTACCAAATGGGTCTCTTCAACCTCGAGTGTCGGTGAATAATTGCCTCAATGTTCGTGGCGATTTTGCCTTGTTGGCATATCGATTCTGGACTGTACGGCCTTCGAATGGAAACTATTTGATCTCCCCTTTATCTTGCGCAGAAAGAAGAACTACTTCGTGGGTGCGAGTATCTTTGCGCTCTTCCTGTTCGTGTTATATATTAATGACGTAACAGACAATATTAATTGTAAGCTGAGACTTTCTCCAGATGCTGCAGTTGTCTACAATGTGCTGTCTAAAAGAAAGGTGCACAAATATCCAGTCAGATCTCGATAAGATTACAAAGTGTATAGCAATTCGTGGGAATATGAAATTGTGTAATCTCATTAGCTCAATCGTAGGTAAAGCAGGTGGCAGACTTCGATTCATTGGCAGGGTACTGGGAAAATGCAGTCAGTCTACAAAAGAAACAGCTTACAAAAGACTCGTCAGACTCATCCTAGAATATTACTATAGTTTGTGGAACCCATACCAAATAGAGATAACAGGGGATATTGAACATATAGAAATACAGAAAGAAGGGCAGCGTGAAAGGTCGCGGCTTTGGTTGACTAACAGAAGAGCGTCACGGAAATACTGAAAAACTTCAGCTGGTAGACGCTACAGTAGTGGAAATCAGTATAAACGCAACCTTCCTACGACAGTAATATTCAATGTCTGAGGCAGATATGTATCGAAATAATCATGAAAGTAGTAGATACATATAAGACGTAAAAAATCATGACAGAATTACATATTTTCTTTCATAACACGCGTAACGAAATAAGGCGTTTGCGTTTCCTGAATAGAAACTGGTATAAAGGCACTGACTGTCCTGTTGTGTCATTGCATTGTTTGTACTTTGTTCGACCTCCGTTGTTCCTAATTACCTCAAAAATTCTATCCGACATAGATTTTGTTAGGGCTTGTAGTTTTTGCAGTGACATTGTCGACCACTCTTCCCGTATCGCTCTTTTCAGCTCACTTGCGGCCTCAAATTGCCTTCCATTGCGATAAGCACGCCTTTCAAGTATTCCCCAGTGGTTTTCCATGGGGGTTCAAATCTAGGTTACGTGCAGCCCAGGGCAAGACATCGATATCTTTATCTTCAGACCACTTTTTTGTTGTGCAAAAAAGAGCGCAGATGCATTATCTTGTTGAAGGATTAGACTTTCATCGCCTAGGCCCTCATACGGTATTTTATAATCCATTCTGTCCCTAACGTCTCAATGTACATATTAGAGTTCACTTTAGTGTTCAGCCAAGCAATGCGTGATTTACCTTTAGTGCAGAATGCTGCTCAAATCATAAGTTTCACCACCTAAATTTCTGCTCATTCTTACCAGCTGCTCTGTTCTCAGATCATGCTAGTCATATTGAAATCCATCCGGATCATTTAAAATAAAAATTTCTCATCACGTTATCCCATTCTCTACTCAAAGACATATATTTTTCAGCAAACTCCAGTCTGGCCTGTTTATGTTTGGGTGTTAGAGCAAGTTTCTGAAGTCGTTTCTTGAATGCAAGATGTTTTCATTTGACAGAATTTGTCGCACACGTCTGGCAGATACTGGAGACTGTAAATCAGGAACAAGTTGAGAAGCATAACGGTTTGTTTTGCGCAAAAGTAACCGTTTCGATGCCTCAGATAAATTTCTACTTTTCCTATATTTTTCGTTCTGTCCATATCGGGCGCCGAATCTAATGAAATTATGAATCTCTGTACTTCAACGATTCAACTTCTTGGCGATTTGGGGATTAGATAGTCCCATTTCCTTGCATGCCCCTATGTTTGCTTTTTCATCTCATGAGAACTGTTTTCCGCGTGGCATTGTCACGTCGTTGTTTATGTACACACCACGCACTGTCACTAATGGTGTCTGTTTCCTATCTGCAGTAAAGGCACATACGCACACACTAATGCCACACAGAGCCGACTGCCTTTATGCTGAGCTCCACCTTCTACTTCCTGAATCGTTGATGTCTTGTTATATAATGTATTGCTAACATCAAATGCGATACTGTGTGGCTGCAATCGTCAGTTACTAGATCTCGTACTAATGTATTTACTCTTGTGCGTAACTATTACAACCGACAATATAAATTTCCTACAAATATCCATGTCTTTATACTGAATTCCACTCCTATATAAGGTGGACGTCAGATACATGCTAACAAAGTTTCGAGAACCGGTACTGAGTGAGTCATCAAGGAATATACTGCATCCCCTAAGGCCCAGTTCATATAGAATGGCGTGGCGCGGACGCCTGGCGGCCGCGAGTGCGGACGGGAGACGACTAATTCAGACTGAAGTAGCGCTGTCGGAGAGACTCGCGACGGTATTTCTACGAATGGCTGTCAGAATATGTCGTCTTCATCACACGAAGATATTGATGCACTGGATCTTTAATAGCTCGCCAATGTTGAGCAGCGAGGGAGATACTGGGTTCAACCGTTAAGGAATATGCGTTTCGAGCGTTTATAGAGAATGTCTCAAAAGTGTTTCTATACTGCCTTAGACAAAATGAAGGACAGCATTAAAAGAAAAGCAACGAGACTGGAGTGTTTTAATCATATTTTCCTATGATTTTCATTTGAATGTAAGCCCAAACGTTGCTGATCTTGTGAGAGATGTTCAAAATATTACGAGATTTTTTCAAAATCTGATCATCCGTAAATAAATATTCAAATGTGTGTGAAATCTTAAGGGACCAAACTGCTGAGGTCATCGGGCCCTAGACTTACACACTGCGTAAACTAACTTATGTCGCGGCCATCCGTAAATATTCCACTGCTGTAGACCAGAAATTCCTCCTTATAGAGCCTAGTTTCGTACCATGTGGTAGTGATTTCGCTCTGACAGAAAGGAACAAAATATCCATTGACCCAGAAAACTGGATTTCAGTCATTGCCAACGCGAAGAAAAAAGGATTCTTTCTGTGAAAGATGGAACGAGAGGATTTCGGGGATCTTAGCGCATTAGACCATGGCTTGCATAGAGGCTCATTCAAAATAACTGAATATGTCTGGCGACACATTTCCTCAGACAACTCTGCTATACGAAGGGGAAAGAAAAGTCATAACGTCAAGCAACCGTGGATTTGTCAAAGCATTGCAAAGAAGCCGAGAGGTGCTGGGAGAAGAAATCTGCCGCTAGATAACGTTACAGTTTTCCCTATCTTGTGTGATAAGATTCTGTCAGTAAAAAAAATCGACAAGAAGAAAGCCTTACTTGACATCTGTCAGTATATCCCAGCTGAAATACGGAATTTCTGTGAGCACGTACCAAGTGAATAGTGGATTTACACGTTTGTCTGGCAACCCATTGATTGAGGACAGAAAATTAAGTTAATTTTGACTGTACATATTTAGCGTAACTGCAGCAGGAATAGTGTTAAATTTTTCGGTATCCTCTGCTGCTGCTGCTGCTGCTGCTTGGGCAGACTTGTATTGCAGTAAATATTATATGGTTTTTGTCCGTGTTGTTGTACTTTCTCAAATTAGGATTTCTATTTCTGCAATATGTAACACAGAAAAACCAGTATTTCAGCAGCAGAATATTGTAACTACGCATATTCAAGGGTGTTCGCGAGGAAAAGAAAAAAAGATAGTGCCATTTCTTGAAAGATAACATAAGTAATTGGGTAATAACAGTTACAAAAAATTCAAAATGGCGTTTTACCTCACACACAATGATTGCGTCAAGAAATCCCGGATATGTAAGCATAAAACATCCAGAACGCAGAATACTTCAGTTATATCAGTAAAAAATCCCATTTCTCATTCATTGCTCGCTGGAACAAACGCCATTTATTCGAAAATAAGTGATCGAAAATAATTATTGACTGTTTCGTGAATGAAACTTTTAATGTAGGCTAGAAAAAGTTATGTATACAGTATACAGGTAGTTCTGCCACTGAATCTGCTATTGTCTACTTCTAGTTTTGAAATGATAATAACTCTTAATGCAATATTAATATGAAATGTGATTGTAACTGACCTCACAAACCACATACGAAAGAGAAACACGAGCCAAAAATTTGCATAGCACGTCTCCAGCCAAACGTCAAAATATTTCATTTTTTTCGGACTGGAAAGAAGTATCGCTCTCCCTCCGCCGTTAAAAACAATTTCGATATGTTAGCTATATTTTGAAAGCAGCAACCTCTTTCCCCAAACCATCAAACGTGAGCTGGCCAGCGACTGCATTCTTCACTGCATACTTCTCAAAATATGCGTCGTAGTTTACTTATTTGCGAAATATTACAATAACTAAGGGCAGTAACGTAAATAAAACCAATTAACTATCAGTCTGTGATGTCAGACTATAATATGTCGAAGAATCAATGTCTTTAAGTCAAATAGTTTCGTCAAAATCGAATGAGAAAGACTGCAGAGCGGAGAACACGCGCAACTCCGAAAACAATGTTTCTTAATTTTTTACGCGAAAAGTAAAAGTTTTACTGAGAAACTATACACAGAGATGGGTGCAGCTTCGCCTCATCTACGCAAAACAATTTTTATGCACATCGAATGACTTCAAATTAACGAAAACAGCAGGCGCCACTTCGACGCCTCCGCCAAGCGTTCCTTCGTTGCGCTATTCGTGGCGACAAACGGACACAGCCATTTCAGTCAGTTTGCTCAGGCCGGTATTGCGCTATCATAATTATTTGACAAAGAAATGTGATCAAATATTCGTCAAATTTCTTTGACAAAGATCTTTGACGTGGCGCTAAAATGGTGTTTTACACTGTCATATTTTTCGTCAAAACTCAAGATGGCGGACACCACCACCACCACCATATTATACGCTGCAGTCGCATGTACCACAATTGCATTGTGTATGCATTTGTAAGAGAAGCGGTGGCAAAAAAAGGCAATATACTTTGGGTGAAGCCGTGGGTTGTACATCGAGACAGCAAAAGCATTCAGGAAAATTTGTTACTAGAGCTGAAAATGGATGTCTTATATAAATGACTTACGAATGCAAGATGATGCATTTCAGCACTAGCTCAGTAAAGTGGCTCCTCATATTACAAAGCAGAATACTCTCTTGAGTAATGCTATATGTGCAGAAGACAGGTTCACAATAACACTGCCATTTCTTGCTACAGAAGAGAGCTAGTCGCGCTTGCTATAGGCCCACAGCACTCGAATACCACCGTACATTTTAACCAAAATAATTCCAGAAACGTGTGAAGTAATGTATACAGCGATGTAGGAGGAATGTCCGAAAATAAATAAATGTTTAGTGCACTATATGGATATTAAGAACTATTCTTATTTTCGAATAATTTATTTAATTACAAAATTAATAAAAAGTACGAAACAGATGAAGCACTTTTTAACTTGTGGCAACCGGAGTTCAAAAATAGAAAAGCTAAAACGGAGAGTTAAGGAAAAAAATATTTCGGAGTTGTCCTCTATTCCGGAGTTGTCCTCTATTCCGGCTTGCTGAAAAGCTGCCAAGCCGTTTCCAAAAACAGAGGTGGATGGCTGTAGCTGTAATTGTGGATTTGAAGTCGCCCACAGCATATCCCACCTTCCCATCAGCACACAATTAATAGCAGGCATTGTGCTCCTTGCTCAGTACCCCGTCCCTGTCGAAGCAAGGTTATTATAAAGAGAGTCGAAGGAACACACCAATCAAAGTTTACAACCATTTTTACAAACACATTACACATGTCAAATATCTGTAGCGATGCTAGCGCTCCAAGTGGTTACGTTTCACATTGCAGTGAACAGAAGACGAACGACTTTTATGACCGAATCTACGGTCTGATCATATTTCTTTGACGAAAGGCGAGATTTGATAAAGTTCCCTATTGCACTATCAAATTCCTTTGACATAAATATTTGTCATATCACCTTTCACAAAGAATATGATATTGTAATACTGGCCTAACATTGAGGCGGAGCAAATGCACAAATGCACAAAATATGAACCAAAAATACTAGTCGAGCTCATTGTAAAGATCTGTTCAAAACACTGGGCATATTAACTGCTCCATGTGAATACATTTACCAGTCAGTTGGACAAATCCCCCCCAGGGGGTCCACAACTCTTTTGTGGATACGTGCGTAGCGAGCACGGGACCCCGAGCTAATGTGGCCTTCCTTCCTTTCCGGGCTGCATACCTTCCCATTCCGCATCCTTCCCCATCCCTATCTTCGCCCCTCCTCCCCTCACCTCTGGCTCTTTCCTTCTCTTTCTCCCCATCTGGGAGTATGGTTTGTGCCTACGTCCGGAGACGGACGCTCGTAAATGTACTGCATTCCTTGCCTTCCTTGCTTTTATGTCTTCTTCCTTCCTTTGTCCTTCTCTGTCTTCTTCCTTCCTTTGTCCTTCTCTTTTCCTTACCTCTTCTCTTTCTCTTTTCTCCGCTGCAGCGTTTGAGACCTCTCTTCCTTCCTTTCCCTTTCTCTTTCTTCCTCCCTGTGCGTGTCTGAAGGCCGACCCACGCCCTTCGTGCGTAGCCGGTGACGGGGTAACGCGTAATTCCCCGCCCCGGGTAGACAGGTAGGACACGTACGTACCCCCTGGTAACGGCCAGGCCCAGGGAGGGGTGATTACCCGAGCTGATACCTTCCGAAAATGCCGATTGGTCCCTCCGTCCGTTTGTCGGGAGGTGTGACCTGAGGTGTGAACAATCACCTAAGGCGGGAGTGCCCTCAGAGAGGGCCCCCACAAGGGAGGAGCGCGCCATCGGAGACGCCGGTAATCATGGGGGATTCTTCCGCAATGGTTTCCTCACCTTCCACTAAGTCTGCTCACAAACGTAAGTATACTGAGTCTCAGCCACAGACGATTCTTCCATCGTTGCCACAGTTCCTTGTTGTTTCTCGGTCTGATGAAGGTCACGACTTCTCCACGGTCAACCCTTTCATTATTCAGAAAGGAGTCGACGCAATAGCAGGTCCTGTAAAGTCTTGTTCCAGATTACGGAATGGCACCCTGTTGTTAGAAACACACAGTGCCCTCCAGGCACAAAAATTGCTGCGTACTTCTCTGCTCCACACCTTCCCTGTCCGGGTGGAACCGCACCGTACCTTGAATTCCTCGCGTGGAGTCGTTTATACACGCTCCCTCGATGGATTGTCTGATGAAGAAATTCAGCACTATCTGTCTGACCAGGGCGTAACGGCAGTTCATAGAGTAATGAAACGGGTTGACACGAACATCATTCCAACCCGCACTGTCTTCTTGACATTTGACACAGTTCAACTCCCATCGAAAATCAAAGCAGGCTATGAGATAATTTCCGTTCGCCCTTACGTCCCTAAACCCTACGCGTTGCTATCGATGTCAGCGGTTCAATCACACCAGCCAGTCCTGTTCCAATCCAGCCAAATGTGTTACGTGTGGCAAGGATGCCCATGAGGGTGCTTGTCCACCTCCATCCCCTCGCTGCATCAACTGTATGGGTGACCACGCTGCTTCCTCTCGAGATTGCCCCGTTTTTAAGGACGAGAAGCTCATCCAGGAAATAAGGGTGAAGGAAAAGGTGTCGACCTTTGCTGCTCGAAAATTATTCGCCAGTCGCAAGCCCACCGTGCCTCAGACAGGAAAATACAGCACTGTCCTTGCTTCTCCTCGGCCAACAAAGGAGGCGGCCACGCAGACTTGCGACCTCACCTTTAGTACCACGGTCGTCAGATCGGCCAGCGCAAAGATCGCTCGTTCAACCTCACCACTTTCGCCTGCCCACTCTATGGCTCACCCTTCGTCGGGTTCTGCTACATCTCGAGCCCAAAAGTCGGACGCCAAGTCTTCGAAAAAAGAGCATACTCGTGAAGAGTTTTTACGTACCGCAACTTCACAACCATCGGTTCCTCCTTCATCTAAACAAAATTCTTCCAAGAAGGCTACAAAGAAACCCAGTTCCTCTCCTTCTCCGCCAAGGCGTGCCCCCTCTACAGCACCACCTGGCGGAAATCGCCGTCGGCCATCTTCTGTGTCGCCGAGGCGCACTGCTGGTGGCCGGTCAACCGGCCGATCGCTGGTGGCAGGGACTTCTCCTGACCAACCTATGGATCAGGATCTTCTGCCTTCGGCTGAATGCCATTCCATGCTGTCGGTTGCTAGCTCCGAGCAATCTTTGAGTTGACAGCAACTTTGGTCACATTCCTCCATTCTCTTTTCACCCCATGTCCATTATCCACTGGAATATCCGCGGCATTCGAGCCAATCGGGATGAATTGTCGGTCCTCTTACGCTCCTACTCGCCGGTCATCTTCTGTCTTCAGGAAACAAAGCTGCGTCCCCATGACCGCTTTGTTCTCCCTCATTTTCAGTCTGTCCGATATGATCTCCCCTCTGTTGAAGGCTCTCCAGCCCATGGAGGACTCATGATTCTTCTCCGTGATACTCTCCATTATCACCCAATCCCCTTAAACACTTCCTTCCAAGCTGTCGCCGTCCGTCTTTCACTTTCCGGATACACGTTCTCTCTTTGTACTGTATACATTCCATCGTCCACACCAATGGCACGAGCTGATCTCCTTCATCTTCTTGGTCAGCTTCCACCCCCCTATTTGCTGGTTGGGGACTTAAATGCCCACCACCCGCTTTGG